>NW_017728992.1:146233057-146233347 GCF_001723915.1 Gavialis gangeticus
GCAGCCAGCAAGGCCAGCCATACCTCGTCATGTATCCAAAGATGCATCTCAAGCCAGTCCAGAGAGGTGATACTCCACCTCTATGCGACATTGGTCAAGCCACAATTGGATTACTGTGTCCAGTACTGGGTGCCGCACTTTAAAAAGGATGTGGCCAGCCTGGAGAGAGTTCAGAGGAGGGCCACCCATTTGGTGAGAGAGCAGCAGGGCAGGCCCTATGAGGACAGACTGAGGGACCTGAAACTGTTCAGCCTTGGCAAGAGGAGGCTGAGGGGGGAACCTGGTGGCTA
>NW_017728992.1:146238347-146238575 GCF_001723915.1 Gavialis gangeticus
TAAAATTCTCGTTAAAAAATTAGGAGATTGTGGTGTCAATGGCTACACAGTCAGATGGGTCGCCAATTGGCTGGAGGACCACATCCACAGAGTGGTGGTGGACTGGTCATTTTCAACCTGGAGGGCTGTGGGCAATGGGGTCCCCCAGCGCTCAGTCCTCGGGCCCACACTGTTCAATATCTTCATCAGCGACTTGGATGAAGGGGTGAAAAGCACCTTGTTCAAATT
>NW_017728992.1:146239016-146242519 GCF_001723915.1 Gavialis gangeticus
TCGGACTTGATGATCTGCTCAGGTCCCTTCTGACCCGACCAACCATGGAACTATGAAAATGCCGTGTTAGATTTTGACAGTAAAGCTCCTCAGGCAACTGGAGTTGCTCAGCAGAACAATCTCAGTTTGATAGGCAATGACCTGCTGGTTGCCTGTCTCACACCTAAGTCTAATCAAGATCCAAAGACTGGATTTTTCTCTGTCTACATGGCCTAATGAGCTAGTTAGGCTCCATACATAAACAACAGCAGAAACTATGCTTTCTTTAAGCAACTACAGTTGCTGATGTCTCCTTTTATGTCCAGAGGTTAGAACACTCTCCCAGGATGCAGGAGAGCCAGATCCAGTTCTCTCCTCTGCCTGAGGGATTTCAAACCCGCATCTTCCAAGCTCTATTACAGGAGCCCAGTTCTCCTCCCCTCAGCTTCAAGATTGATGCTCTTGCTTCCACACTCAGGTTCAAAGAATATAAACGTGAAACATCTTTAACAGGAGAAATGGAGAGTGCTTCCACATCAGCATGCCCTATAGCCTTTTGTCTAGTACACTTTCATTGGGTTTGGGAAAAGTAGGTTTTAATTCCCTCAGGAAGCAAAGAGACTTGAACATGGGCCTGCTCACATCCTGGTTGAATGCTCTGTTCTCTGAACCATTGTAGCAAAGATTAGAGATTCTACCTCCGCTGTCTCTGGCTGTGTTTTTAAAAAAAGGATTGGCTCCCTACACCACTTCTGCTTGAAGTAGCTTAGCCTTCAGGAGAGGAATAAGGGATAAGAATCCCATGTAGAGGGAGGTACTTACTAGTGCCACTAAATAAGGCTATTCAAGACAAGTTTAAGTCATATCTTCATATCCACTGCATTTCCCCTGAGTGAATGTAGGTGGTTCCCCATTCAGAGTACTTTAGCATGCTGAGCTTGGACTTATCTCTGGATCCCATTCTCTGGTACCTAATTGTCCCCATATATTGCATAAGGAGTCTCAATACCCAGGTCAGAACTGTGGATTCTGCTACAGAGATTAGGCACCGAAAATCAAGGTCTGGACATATGACACATGAAAACTGGTATAATTAACATCTGCTTTGTACACTATATAAGTTACAGCACAATCTCAAGCATGCAGACTACCAGTCACTTCAAGGTATGTGCCGCAGTAGTGCAGTAGGTGCTGTTAAAGTGACTTACCACTAGGTGGCATGGAGATCTTAATAGCCTTTTGCATTGAACACATGGCTAACTTGCAGTCAATGCAGCCACACAACACCTATACATCACCTACACTGGTGTAAATTAAATTGGTATATCTCTACATTAGATTCTGGTGAGGCACCTCAATGTAGAGGTTGTTGCATGTGTGCTACTTTTTTTACAAGTGTAAAAACAATATACACAGTGGAAATGTATAACGTGTCCAGGCCTGGACACTGCAATGCTAAACAGTGTGCTACTTAAATCTATTTGTGGACCTGAACTTAAGTGCTAGGTATCATAAATATTAATTCTTCTTTAGTTCAAGTGGTGGAGACCTGTCTTTTGGGAAACAGGGTCCTAAAGTTAATCATGGGTGACATTTGCAATTTCTGAAATGATGGTTTGTAGAGATGACTGTACTTCTGAGCAGCCATGGAGTTGTTACATTTATGAGTCACTGTTTTGAAAAGAAGCTAATCTGAAGAAATTGTGTAGCTAAATGCACAAGGCAGTCTGGCTTTTATACTTTTATCTAGTAGCCACCACTGATAAGATTCATGCTTTGAATCGAATCGCAGTGACTTCTCATATTGCTTACTCTGAAGTTCAGGAAGAGATGAGATGCAAGGAGACAGGCATGTTGAATATCTCTGAGTAAAGATTAAAGAGGAAAATATCAATGGTAATCTCATAGTCAGGGGTCTACTATACACAGATAACTAGAGAGAGGAAGTATATGAGGTTTTTTGAGCAACTAATGGAACAGAATTTGGTAGTTTAAGATAATTTAATTACTTGGATACGTAATGGCATAGCAATATAGCAAGACACACACTGTTCATTTTGCTTTTGAAATTTTCCAGGAAGAATTTCTTATTTCAGAATGTGGGCGAAAATACTAAGGGATAACCTATTTCAGGTTTTCCCTAACTAATGGGGAAAAGCTTGTTGAAAATATGATGGTAGAGAATAATTTGAGTGACTATAATAAGAAAATAAATTGAGTACACTATTTTAGGAAAACGAAGGAGAAAATTTGGCAGAATAAAGATAATGGCCTTTAAACCACTATGGCTGCATCAGGAGCCTTAAGGAACAGATAACCATTATCTTTGAGATTTTGTGAAAGATGGGAAATCCCATCAGGACTGGGGAAAAGAAAACACAGGGTAGAAACAGACCTTGCCTGATATTGTATTTGTGCCACCTTAATAATTTTTACGGTGGCACAGCTGGCAAGCAAATAAATGTCCCTACCTTTAGTTGCATGTCAAAACTTGCCATTGCCTGCTGCAAGACAATGGGTGATGTGTCTATTGCCTGGTAAAGCAGATCATCTCTGCCAGGGCATGTCCTGCCAAAGTCAATCCACTTTGACTTGGTTACACCTGTTTCTACCCCTAGCATCTGTCACTAATAGGGGGAAAGGAGAGTACAGAAAATCATTCAACTGACCTTTGATTCCTGGCGAGATAAATGACCAGGGCTAAGTACAGACAGTCAGAAAGCCTGAGGCTGAATTGATTCAGTCTGCAGGTTAGTCTAAGCTGCAGCAATTAAACTAAGAAACAACTGGACAAATTCACTTTTGATTCAGGAAATGCAGCCACATGCCTGCAGTAGTTCAAACCAGGCACCAGGCGCACTAGACCACGGCTCTCTGGCACATAGCCAGCATGGGCTGTGTGTTAACTTCCGCTTCCTCGTGCCCCTGAGGTCTCTGGGATTTGCAGTACAGAATCATGTCAGGAGTATTTTGAAGAGTTGCTCATCACTTCTTCTTCCTGCTTCCAGGTGCCTCTGGGATTTGTAGTCCACAGTCACAGACAGCATAACTTTCAGTAAATTTAGCAGCAGGACAGCTCTGTACTTGGGGAAGCGAGGGGTTAACTCCCCTCCCTGGCCCCAGACTTCACCCAGGGTTTGCCTGTGCAGGTCAGTCCCTGCCTCCCCCGCCCCAACTCTTCTTTCCTGGAGCAGACAGCACAGCCTAATCCAGGGCTGGAAAGCATGCTGGGATGCTGGGGGACTGTGATTTAATTTAAATCAGGAAGAGGTCTGGGACAGAAGTTGCATAAACCAGTTTGACCCAAATCAGTTAAGCCTGATGCTACATTTAACCAGTTTATCTTAAACCAGTTTCTGCCATTTTGAAACTGGTTTATGTGCACTGAAATTCTGTTCTGTTACAGGTTTAAACCAGTTTCTTACGACTTAAACCCATTTATGTGTAACTTGTGTCCCTAGCCGAGATGATCAATTTATAAGCACTTGAATTTTCATAGTTTCATAGTTTCTAGGGTCGGAAGG
>NW_017728992.1:146242530-146249722 GCF_001723915.1 Gavialis gangeticus
TTGGTCTGGGCTGGGCTGTAGTTGTGGGTGTTATTTGGTCCAGCAGTCTGATATTTCCTCCACCTTCATCTACCCCTTCCCCCGACAAGCCTAGTTTAAAGCCTGCCGGGGGAGGTCCGCCAACCTAGAAGAGAACACACGCTTACCTTTAGGGGAAAGGTGGAGCCCGTCTCTCGTCGTGATGTGCCGGTCATGGCTGAGGAAGCCAAAGCCCTCCTCCAAGGACCATTCCTGTAGCCACCAGTTGGTCTCCGTGATGCACGTTTCATGCCTACTGCCTTGTCCACTCACTGGCAGGATAGAAGAGAAAACCACCTGTGCACCCATCTCCTTCAGCACGCACCCCAGAGTGTGGTAGCCCTCCATCAGGCAATCAGGGCTCCTCCTGGCCACATCATTAGTGCCCACATGGACTAGGACCATGGGGTAATAATCGGTGGGCTGGATTACGGTTTGGAGCATCCCTTTCACGTCCTGAATCCTCGCTCCAGTATGTATGAGATGATTAAAGGAAAAAAAAATCAGACATGGATTTCTTGAGAACAAATCATATTAGACTAATCTAATTTTCCTTCTTTGATCGCTTACCTGGTCTAATGGAAAAAAGGAAACAAGTGGGTTATCAATTTGATAATCATGACTTTAGACACTGTCCTACGTGATATTCTCAAAAGCACTGCAACAAACCCATCCATGGCATATCCCCAGAGCCCCAAGTTTCTCCCCATCGTCCTGCTGCCTGCCTGAAAGAATAGACCAGGGTTTGCCATGGGATTACTCCTTATCCCTGCAAGGCTCATAACAAAAAGACAGGTAAAGTTTCTTACACATTCAGCTGGCTACCACCTACCCTCCCTGAGAGTTCTGCCAGTTTTTAGAGATCAGCCTTTCTGCTGATTCTACCAGCCCTGACTGCAGGGGACCTGGACACCTCCAAAGCCTGGGCAAAAAAATCCAAAAACCCTGGTGAACTTACAGACATCCCTTATAATACTTCCAGGCCTCCCTCTCCCACCCCCAATCATAGATGTCCCAAGTCCTCATGAGTCACCAGAATCTTTCAGTAATGTTTCTCCCTGGGACATCTGACATTCCTCTGGCAAACCTTGAAAAATGGCCCAAAATTAATAGGATGAATTTCAATAAAGATGCACTCAATTTGGGAAGGGGAAATCAAATGCAGAAATACAAAATGAAAATTATTTGATTAGGTGGCTTTTCTGTAGAAAGCAAGCAGTGGGGTGTACTGTTTCATAAGCTAAATATGTCAAATGTGTAATTTTTTTAAAAGCAAATATAATTCTGAGCTGTATTAACAGAAGAGTATTACATAAGACATGGGAGGCAATTATTCCCTTCTGTTTGGTACTGGTGGGTTCTGTTCAACCACTGAGTTCATTATGCTTTTAAAAAAGCTGTAGATGGACTAAACTGGAGAAGGTACAGAAAAAAGCAACAAAAATAATAGTTTAGAAAACAGAAACTTCTTTTGTCTAGAAAAGAAAGGTTTAGACCCCTAAACTAGTTTAGGCTTAATTCACCCTATCCACTGTAGAATTACTCCTGAAACAATCAAGAGCAATCTACGTCAGTGTAAATTGCACTAGGGTATGTGACTTACGGCTGCAAACTAACCGAGGATAGCCAATTTGTTCTCCTTGACTTAGTGGCAGGAGACAACAACAGCTGCCTACAGTCTGCTATCTTGAGATGTAGTCTGGATGCAGGTGTAATTTATATCAGTGAACAAAAGAGATGTAAATTACACCAGTATAAATATGTGAGCTACTCAGGCCCCAACAGGGCACATAAAAGTCTTGTATGCTTTTTGTTTCTCCCTCTCTCCACTATTGCTGCTCCCCTGCTACCTCTGTCCTCACTCAGTTTTCTGAAGACACAGTGTATGAAAACTTCCATTTTATAACACTCAAGAATTTTGTGTGCATCAGCTTTTGTTAGTATTTTGAAAAGTGATGTTTCCAAAACTTCTGAATGTGCTGTGAGGCAAAAGTAGACAGGTCATCTACCCACAGGTAGGCAGAAGGGCATTTGTTCAAGTAAGCAAATCCACTTTCAACTCTAGTTCTAGAGTTCTTTATAGTGCAATACATCACTAGATCCATGTAAGCCATTAATCTAAATTTGCTGACAATTAAAAGCTCACAAATTGGCTCAATGAAGGACAAGTGATGAATACAAATGACAGAGCATATTCTGTGGCTTTCACAAAGGGCACTTTCACAGTGAGTTACTATGTACTTGCTATGCTGTTGTGTTGTTTCTTTAGCAATGAATTGGCGACCATGATACCACAACTAATCACAATTTATGAATTCACTGTATATTTAAAGGCTGAAAAGAAGGCCATAAATATTGTAGGTGCAAATAAATGGGCTCTAATAAATCTTGCATTGCCCGTCCAGCTGAGGTCAAGAAGGATTTTGACAGTGACGTTATTGAAAGCAGCAATTAGCCCTTAATTTCCCAGGGCACTTTTAACACATGCTGCAATGCGTCCTGATTAGACTCGATTAATCGAGTCCACTGGAGAGTTCTAATCAGAATGCTCCAGCATCCTTCAGTATCTCGTGTATTCACTGTCCCTGCATTTTAAAATGGTGGGGGGGGCATTTTAACTAAAGCTTATTAAACAAGCTTTAGCACAGCACCTCAGAAGGGGCATGGGTGATACTGAGACCATGACCCCGCCCTGAAACAGTAGCCACAAAAAAAAAATCTATCTGGCTATGCATAGGGAAGCTCACATACAAAATGGATATCCTGCCTCAGTGCCAAGAGTCCTCCTACTTTCCTAAAACAGAATGTCTGCCAGAATTCCCCTAAGACAGTGCAGCTTTACAACACTCCTTAGACAAGTTGTAATTCATTCTTGCCCTAATTTAGGGTCCAGTCCCAGGAAATTTTAAGTACTGTTTGCTCCCAATCAATAAATACTTGAGGTGTTCACTGTAGCTCAGATTAGTGTAAGAAAATGTGCTTTGATGCATGTAAATATAAATATATTTACCTTTTTACATATTATGAAAAACAGGTATTTTTTTACTATTAAAAGTCCAAAATCTACCTGGGTGACTAATCACATTCCTGGTATTGAATTACAAATTAAGTGTATGATCATGGCATCACAAGCTGAAACCCACAGTCAATAGAAGATCCATGTGTCAAATGAACCATAAAACCATTGGGAGAACCGTTGTGATTGATGATGGTATTAAACATGTTCTAACTGAATGAATCTGCTCATGCGCTTAAAGTTAATCAGGATTTTTTTTTACCTGGTGCAGCTATTGGTTCAAATTAAGTTGCTCCTGATTTTACAGTGATGTTAAGTAAGGAGAGCAGAATAAACCACGGAGCTCCCATAAGAGTTGTGGACTTCCATTTTTAGCACTTTTGAATTTCCATTTTCCTTTTAAGAAAACAAAGCTAGATAAACCTATTTTTTAACCATCTAGTTCCCATCCTATTATCTAGATCCAGCCTCAAGCAAATATTAATCTTAATAGCTAACTTTAACATCTTTGTCATAAAATATATGAGTAAGATATGCTCACACAAGTATATTAAAGCAAATTTGGGGAACATTAATTTGACAAAATAAAGAGCCACATACAGTATTTTCAGTTACATGCATTTCAATGTGTATGAAAGAACATTTATTTTTTTTATAACAATAAGCACTAGCATAACAGAAATTACAAACAGCCATAAAAAAGAAGTAATGGGTTTGCATTTTGTTTTCTCTTCATTGTAAAGAATCTAATCACTATGAGGGTTAGGTAGATCTAAATGCCCATCTATGAAGACATTCAGTGAGATTTAAATTGCCCCAAAAATGGCAGACCCAATTTAATTTAGCACACCTGAGGCGATGAACTAATTTATATCAGGAACAGGGTAACTCAAACTACCAAACACCTCTACATGCTCAGAGTGGACTTGGGGCTGGGAAAGCCCAGCTGCTCACCCCAGTCCCCAGGGCTGTGCTATTCCTACACCCCTGATCCAGAGTGGGCTATTTTTAGTCCTCCTCCCCCTCCCCCCATCCCACTAAGCCCTCACACCATCAAACCCCCTTTCCTCCGACTCTACCCACCCCTCTCAGTTACTTGCACTGGTTTTCCTGCATGGCTCCTAGGGGCAGTGAACACCTATACTGTCTGCTCCCAGTCTACATTCATGCAGCTTAAAGCAAGCTGTGTGAACACTGACCAGATGCACTGGACAGCTCTACACATCCTTAAATGCTATTCACTATTTTTTTCCATTTCCTGACCCTGGCTGAATCCAGGAATTTAAAGTTTTCCCTAAATTGTAGGGATTTTATTTATTTAAAAAGAAAAAAAATGAAACACTGGGTTCTCTGTGGCGAGATTTCATAGCAACTGACCATTCAGGTCCTTGTACAATAATTTTCTAAGTAATCTAATTCTTCAGATCACGTGTTAGTATTCTTTGCTGCATACACATTACTAATTGACACATCTAATTGACTTCTTAATGACTCAGAAATTGATTTAATTGAAGGTTAATAAGAGAGATAGCATGTTACATTCTCTCCCTCCCCCATTTGGGGTTCCTTCATCCCTGAAACAAGCCAGGAGATGGCAACATTTTGCATCCCCATTTACCTTCAGAGCTCCTCATGTCAAAGTAGGCAGGATGGCCTAACATCACTTCTGCTCCTTTCACTGGCTAATGATGAGGTAGCACCTTTTTACACATTCCACTTAAGATGTGTTTTATTTTAGATCAAATGTACAGCCTGCTGGCCAGATCCAGTCCATGGAGCCATATGATCCAGCCCTTGAGTCTCTGGATAGACCTCATACACTGGCCCTGGGTCCTTGTACTGCATGCAGTCATGGGCTGGGCCCAGCACCACACTCCCCATGCTCAGCACAGTGTGTTAGTCCTGTACTTAGCCTAAATGCAGCACCCCACTGGATGAGCCCCGAATTCTGGTTCCTGGGCTGGTCCAGATCAGGCTGTGCTGCAGGACCTAGCATGAAAGACTGGTCCAGCGATGAGGCAAATGCAGCACATGCCCTGTGCTGGCCCCCTAGGCTGTGGGCAGCACAGATAACCAATCCAGCCCTCCATGCCCCATATAGCCTGCACCAGCTCTGGGCCTCACTGTGCACATGGCATGCAGGGCTGGTATAAGGCATTCAGTGCTCATGGCATGCAAGCTGGGCCCCTCAGAGTCAGACTAACTACTTTTCCACTCTGAGATGGTTTTTAAAATCTGCAAATCTATGCTTTCCTGAGCATGAGATTCCATAGCAACTGACCATTCAACTCCTTGTACAATTATTTTCTAGGTAATCTAATTGAAATATATAATGTCATGTTTACAATGCCTGATTTAACATGCAATTAATTATCAATGTTAAACAATGAGTGTTTTACAGTATATTAACTTAACAGCTGTTGAATAGATTCACAAGGACAAGGTAAAATAACTTCATTTCAAAAGCCCCTTATTTAATATGTTGGTCAGTGAAAAATCCTTTTATGTACAGTATATTTGGATTGCCTTTTTATATAGGTATGTCTTTCAACTGAAGGTTTACCTTTCTTTGACAAAAATATTTTGTTGATATTTTCAGTATCTTTACTTGTATAATTTCTATCCCAGAACTGATTGGATTAGATTTTCCATCTTGGTTTGGTAGCTTTATACTAGAGAACAGGCTTAAGAATAGCTTATATGCCTCCATTACTTACTGTCTGCTTCACAGATTTGCGATAACTTTTATAGTGTTTGGTTTGCTTTGTTTTGCCTTTCAGTTCTCAGAGTCATCCGTTATTTTGAATTGTTGTTCTGAAAAGCCCTGAGTATTCTTATTTATTTCAGCAGACTGTGTGCAAAGCATTGTGATGGGCATGGGGATCGCTTTGTCTAGAGTAACAAGATCCTCGATATCACGCCTCTGTATACAAGAATAATAGAAACTAAGTCAGTTCAGAACCAACCTAGCATTTCCATTCTGTTTGAAAGCTGCAGTATTTTACATAATTCCTTTTTTAGGTTATTATTGACTACATATTAACAGTGTGCTATGAACCGGCACTTAGTGAAAATAATTTCAGGTATAAGCCTTTCTCTTGATGGAATATGTCTCTGAATTTCTCAAGAAACCTGGGAAATTTATTTTCTTTTTATTCCTCCTTTTCCATTATAGACTTTTGGTTCTTGTTGTTATTTGTGTTCTAGGCACAAAGGACACACTAACTCAGCAAATATAAATTAAATACGTTCATTTACTTTTCTAGGTATCCTAAATTTATGAGAGTTAAAGAAAGCAGTATGTTTAATTTACCTTTCTGTGTTCTCATACAGAACCATAGAAAGAACCGTAGAATGTGTCGTTTATATTTATTCTTATGAAACAGTTTTTAGAAGAAAAAATAAAATATTATGTTAAGCCATGAATCTAACTAAAGAATTCTACAAAAACATATCCTCCTTCAATTATATTTCACCATGAAATAAACAATTTGACTTTCAAAACTAATTATATAAATCAAAAACATATATAGCTATTAAGATACTCTCATGACCTAAAAGCTTGTTGCCAGAAAGTATTGTTTTTAAAGAATAGGTAGGTGGAGACTATTTTGGATTCAGAGGGAGTTTTGTCTGTATTGAGAAGAAAAGTGTTATGCTCCACAGTGACAAAAATGGCACATACATAAGACTTTGTTTTATTTATAAAGAGCAGGTGAAAGGTTTATCTGTACTCCAGTATTAAAAAAATCTTCACCTAAAGACAGTTTTTAAATTATACCTCAAATTCTTTACAGACAGATTTCTTTTTCTTTGAGATGCAGGCCTTTGATAAATGCTTGTCAAATAACAAACCAATTTATAAATAAAAAGGCTAGATTTTCAGTTGATGAAAACAGACATATCTTGCTTGATATAAGCAATGCCAGTGCAACTCTGCAAATAATTTGGTTCAAAATAATTTTGTAGATAATTCATGTTTATTATAAATTCAGGTAAGATTTTTTTATAGTTTCATAGTTTCTAGGGTTGGAAGGGACCTGAGCAGATCATTGAGTCCGACCCCCTGCCATGGCAGGAAAGAGTACTGAGCAGATCATCGAGTCCGACCCCCTGCCATGGTTGTAGAAAGAATGGCTTGCATTTGAAAGCTTGTCT
>NW_017728992.1:146254722-146260793 GCF_001723915.1 Gavialis gangeticus
AGCAGATCATCGAGTCCGACCCCCTGCCATGGTTGTAGAAAGAATGGCTTGCATTTGAAAGCTTGTCTAGTTTGTTATCCCAGCTACATAGTTGGTCCAATAAAAGATATTACCCTAAAAAATTCTTGCATCTGTCATCACTCTTACACTATCCTATATGTTTTTCATCCAGCAGCAGTGTTGGGATGTTCTGGAAGTCCAGGGCAAACCGGAAGCAGCCACTTCTGGTTTGCTAATGCTTTTAAACTAGACATCAGGAAGAACTTTTTCACGGTAAGGGTTACCAGAAGCTGGAACGGGCTTCCAAGTGAGGTGGTGCTCTGCCCTACCTTGGAAGTCTTTAAGAGAAGACTGGACAAACACCTGCCTGGGGTCTTCTGACACCAGCACTCTTTCCTGCCCAGGGCAGGGTATCAAACTCGATGATCTACTGAGGTCCCTTCCAACCCCAAAAATATACGAAATCTATGAAAATCTATAAAACACGCAGCTGCCAGTACCAGCCACTTTTTTGTGTGCTCCCTACCCCAGGTTATCACCTAGTGTGGTTGCCCCTGTTGCCCCCACAGTTACATCATTGTCATCCAGCCATGTTATTCCTAATCTCCAATGCAATTGCTAAAATGTCTTTAGTTTCTAGTCTTCTAGATGTGAAACAGGCTATGCCATCTCAGATTTTGCTATTTTTAAATTTATAATAAACAACATTCCAACCCTGCTAGTAAGCCCCACTGTAAGATATAAACAAAGCTGTTTAGCAGTCACTGTGTACACCTTATTTTTCCTACACAGCTCCTCTTATTTTCTGTGGGAGTTTTTTATTCAGACTCACCAATGATTAAACCACAAAGCCTTGAAATGGACAATGCTTCAAACAGGATCATGCTTCATCTACCCAGAAATGGCTCCCAGCACCCCATGTTGGCTGTTCCTTAGAGCTGGGAGAATCTTGCCTCACTCTGTTTTCTCCTTTTTCCTCTGTTGAATGAGAGCGGATGATACACACCAGCCTGAGTCAGCAGGGTAGCTCTGCTGCTTCACCCAGCTGTTGATGCTCTTCTCCCTTGTAAAACGCCTGGACACTGTATCACAGATATGTAGAGATATTAGGTACTTCATAAACAAGTTGTATGAAGCTATGCTGCTAGCTTTGCTACATTCCCTTTCTGTCCTACTCTTTAATTCCCTATATCTTTTCTTAAATTTATAACCCAATAGTTTTTGTCTCCTATAGATTCTAAGGCAGACTACAGGATCTGTTCAAAAACAAGTAAGAAATAGTAGCAAATGACTTGTGTTGTCATTTCTAGAGCATAAACATATTCTCAACCTTCTGAGTCCATTAAAAATAACACGTCTCTTTTTCAAATTTTTGCTGGTAATGAAAATTATAGAATTCCTAAGAAATATGGATTTTAGTACAAAAATGCTCAAAACACCTGGCAAGTTTTTTGGTAAATGTGATAAGTTTCATTAGACCAACTACATAGTTGGAAAAATTGTTCTTTGCAAGCTTTTGGGCATAAACACCCTTCTTCAGGCATAGGGAGAGTCTGCCTTGGCTGGGATGATCTAGTTGAGGATGGTCCTGTCTTGAGCAGGGGGGTGGATTGGATGACCTCTTGAGGTCGCTTCCAACCCTAATTTTCTGTGATTCTATAAAATAAAAAATGGATCTTCCTCCTCAGGTCCCAGATGTAAAAGTAACCTATTCTGTAGTTCTCCAGCCATGTTTGGCTAGTTTATATGGAGTACCATATAGTTACAATACATAAAGCAAAAGCAGAGGAAGATTCTTGTTTGTAACATGCATTTATATCAGAGTCACAGCCTGGGAGAAATAGTTAATAACTATATTTATGGTAATATGTATCACTACTCACATTATTATGGTAACTATGCTATTAATGATGTTATAGGAGCCTTCTAAAATAGGGGCATACAGAAAGCCCATAGAGCAAACAATGCATGTTTTTACTAAACTGTGAAGCAAACATTAAGACTTTTCATGTTAAAATTAGAAAAGTCAGAATTTATGAAGCTTCCAGGGGTTCAGTATAACAGGCAATCTGGGTTGTAAGGGAGTGCTGTGCTCCTGAGCATAGATTTGTGAGCCACTAATTAGGTATTGGATCCCACATAACAATAACACTCCCTAATTGTATACAAACTTGTAATTTCCATCTCAGAGCTGCTGAGATTGCACTGTACAGACACAGTGTAAATGGCCTGAAAACGGTAATAGAAATATGAGATTTCATTATAGCTTTAATGTTCTATGAATAAACAAAGGGAGGTTAGATGAGTGGAAGTTGCAATTTTTTGGACAGCAGTTGGATATTATATTTAAAAATACTGTGAATAATATCAGAGGAAGAGATTTAGAGCATGCTGAGTTTATGAGGTAGTGGGTTATTGAATATGACTATAAAGAGCATAAGGAGAGGAGAGCTTGGGTTGTGTGTGACACATGGTGGCACATAGCAAAATATTAATGTTCAGTTTCAATTAGTGGTGAAATAGTCCCATAAGTTTATTAGCTGATGACTTGGTAGTCTCTTGTCAAACACATCATCTATCCAAGTGGGTCCCGACGTTAATTTATTCTTTGATAAATGCATTAAAATTAGCTTCTTTTAATTTCTTGGCCTTTCCAAAATTTTTCTTGGAGCAGATTTTTTTTTAATGGAAATTTAAGATGTGGATTCCTGAAGATGCTTAAGATTATAAGGCTTCTGGAAAATGAACAATGTAGAAATATCTACTCATGTCAAAATACATGTCATTTTATCTTATTATACTATAGCTCTTGTTAGTGTAGCATTTCTCCAGTTACTTCACTTTTATATTTTAATAGTGCCACTGATGGGAAGAAAAGATTGAGCCTGTACCTGGGAATCCTCAGAAGGCTTGCAGACATTAACCTTCATCTATTTGTGACAATGAATAGCCATACAGAAAACTCATATCGATTGTTTGCATTAGATCAGTCAACACTATTTTATTCAACCTTTTCTGATAAATTCATTCTGGAAAAGTTCAGATGGGCACATATTGACTTAGGTACTCGTACTCTGATTCAAGGCAAAGCTGATTAGATGACATCAGCTTCATGAAAAAAAATTAAAGTTGTCAGAGAGAGAATCCTGCAGAAGACAGCTGATTATGCTGTCATGCTCTTCTTTCACTGTTGCATTTGATGCTTGGTCAGTGTTTAGTAGCTATTAGTGGGCAACAAGCAGGGTTGTAGGAAAGTAGGGCTGGAAGGGCTCTCACAAGGTAATCTAGTCCAACCCCCTGCTCAAGGCAGGATCGTCCCTGACTAAACCATCCCAGCCAGTTGTCTGTCCAAGCTGCTCTTGACAATTTGCAAAATGGAGATTTCACAGCCTCTCCAGGCAACCTGCTCCAATACTTGGCCACACTCATAGTCAAGAAAGATCCTCCTAATCTCCAACCTACATTTCTTCTGCTGCAGTTTTAAGCCATGGCTCCTAGTCCTGTCTGCTATGGTTCCAAAGAAAAGTCTGTGTCCAACCTCCCTATAACTGGCTTTCAGGTATTTGAAGACTGTTATCAAATCCCCCCTCAGCCTTCTCATCTCTGGGCTAAATAACTCTAGTTCTTTCAGCCTCTACTCATTTTTGTCACTGCGCACTGGACCTTTTCCAATCTGTCCACATCCTTCTTACATTGTGGACGCAGTACTCCAAGTGAGGCCTCAGATAAACAGATGGAAACTGACATCTTAGTGTAGGGTTGCAGTTTTTCTCTAGATTTTGCTTCCTTTAGCTAGCTGGGTGGTGACACCAAACGGAACATATTTTCTATGTACAGTTTAGTGAATGAAATTTATACTGAGGATGTCCCTTATCAAAAAAAAGAATGTCTTTATATTTCAAGAATTCCACTTGTAGAATTCAGAGCTAAACTTGCCGAGAGTGGAGCACAATGCCTTAAATTTGTGGTATTCAGAGCAAGTTCAGTTTAGGTCACTTTTTACTCCATAGTCATTTTCAAGGGTGGCATGGTGTGGGCAGGAAGTAATAATTATCTTTTACCTGTGACTTTTAGCTAGTCCATCACCCCTAAATCCGGGACTTGCCTCTCCCAAACTGAGAGTTCTGTTTGTCACAGAAGAACTTGGCAATGGTCATTTTTACATAACTGAATCCATGTCCCCATTCCGATTGTCATAAGCAGTAAAACCAGATTTTATTGACAAGTTATAGGTATACAAAGCCAAATATATTAAATGACAGGTACAAAATATATACTGAAATAGTCAAAGCTCCTTTGAGTAATTATCATAACATGCACTACTTCTACCTTTCTGAAAATATTACATTAGTTGTTCTTTACATAACCCAGAGCTTTTCCGTTTTTTTTCTCTCTACCTGCCTAATACTCAAGTCACAACTTTAGTTAAGTTTGTGTGGGGGTTAGCTAAACTCCCTTTATTGGAAAAAAACATTCCTCTTTGTTATACCAACAGCATTCTTTTCTTTTGAGTAAGACAAGGTACACATTACTGTAGTATCAAACCCAGCTTTGCCTGACTCATGCTTCATCCAGTCCAAATGAATACAAACAAGAGGCAGTTGTCTAGAATGGGCTGGCAATCTATGGTCTGCAGTGCCATATCATTGAGCCTGTAGATGTGGGGCTTTAGCCACAGGGGCTTTTGGTGGTGATCACTCTCCCACTCTAGGGAAAAGCAGTGGTTGTAAGAGTTTTTCTCATAATACCATAGAGAGAAGATATACATGTACAGCATGTGCCAGGTCCTAGCATCCGTCCACCTCTCCTGATCTGCCTCATTCTGCCCCACAACTTGAAAAGGTTGCTGAATACTGGTCTGGAAGAACCAGTCCATGGTCTTATATTTTGCTTTACTATTGTCAACCCACGCCTGTGGAAATAATTCTGAAGAAGTTTCCTACTGGTCAAACTCAGATAATTAATTCCCTAGGAACACCAGTGGAATATATTCATAGATAGCCATAGAGGAATTGAGCTTCTGAAAACTGTATATATAAATTGTACAACTAGATTCAGAGGTTCAGTACAAAATTAGCCATATCTTGGTGTATGATCTGTACATCTGTCAAAACTATACAATATAAAATGTCACGGAGATGTTAAAAAACATGAAATGGGTTTTATCTTGGGCTGACCTTGAAAACCCTTTTTGTGCTACATCTGGTTCAGCACACAGCTGCCAGCCCACTAAAATGAGCTTGATGTGAATCATTATACAAATATTCTTTACTCCATGCCAGGTTCAGTGCACAACGTCCATTTTAAAAATCTGAGTCTGCTTAGCGTGCTTAGGTACTACAGAGATGTGTCCTAGAGAAAACAAGTAGCCCTGCAGATTGGTCAAAAAAATTCTCCTGGACAAGCAAACATGGTTTTTTTCTCTGTCGCTAGAAAAGGGAATGAATGTGAGTCATGACAACTTCAAATTATGCCATCATATTCTTTTCAGACAAGTTATCTCCCAAGAACTGAGGTGAAAATATGACTCTACCCCATGTCTTGGGAAGAAATTATTGCTGTTAAATGAACTGATACTTGTACAGCAGGAGCCAGATGATTATGATAGAAATATAATTATCATACCTTACTAGTCAGACACTAAATGGCGTGCAGAGATAATATTATAAATCCACACAGAGAAAATCTTATGGAGAAATGGGTAAGTTTATTATTGTAAATAAACCTTTGTTTTTTCCCTTATGGCTAAACTTTAGAAAGAATCAATATATACTGCAAAACTGAAATGTGCAAGTGTGGTTATGAATGGTAAAAGGTGTAGTTGCACATTACAGTTAGCACATGCTAACTCTAAGGAAGGATAGGCTGTGTTACAATTAGCATGTGCTGTGAACAGTCATATGTTAAGGGTTAATACCCTCTCTAATGTGCACAGCTGAGACCTGTAGCTAGAGGACTGGAGACCAAGGAGGTAGGTAGAAGCTGCCAAGTCTGCTCTGCCTGCCTGGCTCACTGGCTCTCTAGCTGAAGTATTAGTTTCTGTGTAGGTATTTGAAAGGAAAGGAAATATT
>NW_017728992.1:146260804-146261897 GCF_001723915.1 Gavialis gangeticus
TGAAACTATACTCTAGTGCCCCGTACCGCAGCCTCCAATACTGAGCAGCTTAAATTACCTATTGATCACCCCTGTTGCCTGGATAATCCCCCTCCCCCTATCACTTGGATCATCCTTCCCCACAGCTTGGATCATTTCCCTGCTGCCCCCATCAGCCTGAGAACGGTTGCATCAGCCAGCAGTGGTGAGTTCCTCTTCCCTCCCTACTCCCAGGCTCCCTGCAACCCATGCTGCCCTGTTGGTCCCTGTAGCTTCCTGCTCACCCACCAGCTCCCCCAGTGACTCCCTAACAGGGGAACACGGTGGGCATGTGGGTGAGGAGATGCCAGGCACTTATGAAACCCAGTGGGGTAGCAGAGGCCTGATTACACCCATCTGGCAGCTTCCTGCCCACACTTGGCCCTACTTCTTTAAAACATGGGGCATCTGGGTTCAATCCAGGCAGAAGGGAAGCTCCTGGGCTTGCTCCCCTTGCACCCGCTTCCCCCCTCCACTCTGTCCCGACTCCACTTCTGCTGCCCCCACTTCTTTCTCTTTGCCATCCTCTCCCCAGCTCCTCTACACCCCCTCGTCAGATGCTGTGAAGGAAGCAGAGCTGCCCAATAGAAAGCAGTGATTGGAATACAAAGGATAAGGAAGCGGGTGGTAAAAGAAGGAGGCACCACTGATGGAGGTGCTTTACATCATCTGATGAAGTAAGCCTTCTGCTTACAAAAGCTTATGCTATACATCTCTAATTAAGTTAGTCTGTAAAGTATAAATCTACCCTGACACCTGTCTAAAAGGAGGACCATGCCCCAGGCAAAAAAACCCCACACTTTCCAACCTCGCCTTCCCCCACTCCCAAAAAAAAAAGCGGAAAATACCCACCCTTCATGGTTCATGCATTGTCTGACTGAGATGAAAAGGCTCTTTCCACCCACGTATCTGGTCATCAGTTTGATCCAGAGTTCATGAGCAATACCCTCAAGCCAGGAATGTGAGAGGTTCCTAAGTACCTGTCAGAGTACCAGTGCATCCCAGACAGACAAAGAAGAGAAGGTTGAGAGAGGACTTGATAGTGGCTTACTGCTATATCAGAGGAGTGCATCTG
>NW_017728992.1:146266897-146272962 GCF_001723915.1 Gavialis gangeticus
GTGAGAGGTTCCTAAGTACCTGTCAGAGTACCAGTGCATCCCAGACAGACAAAGAAGAGAAGGTTGAGAGAGGACTTGATAGTGGCTTACTGCTATATCAGAGGAGTGCATCTGGAGCTTGGTGAACAACTGTTCACTAGGGCACCCCTGGGGAAGACCAGGACCAATGGATACAAACGCCTGGAAGACCACTTCAGGCTTACTACCAAGAACTCCTTCACAGTCAGGGTGTCCAGACTGTGGAATAAACTCTCTCCAGAAGTGGTGCAGTCAGCTACCCTGGTGGTTTTCAAGAGGAGACTGGACAGTCACCTTGCTGGCATCTCCTAACCCCAGTTGTCTTCCTGCCTAGAGCAGTAGGGCTGGACCCAATGGTCTGTGAGGTCCCTTCCAGCCCCTAACAACCTATGAATCTATGAGTCCCACTAGTAGCTGTGACTGATATCCATTCCTGTGGAAGTTTTACAGAAACATGACATTGAGGGAAAGGAGAAGTCAAGAAATGCATTCATGGGGCAAGAATATTTCTTTCTGGTCTCTACAGGCAACCAGCAGAAGCTGTGTCTCCTATGTAGAGATGCTTGAATCCATGTATCATACATATTTCTGTACATATTGCTCCACACTCAGCCATGTCCTATCACTATGTTCTTTCCAGAAATTTGTTGAGCCTCCATCTTGAAGCAGTTGAGACTCTTTGTTTCACCCATTTTGCATTTATGCTTTTTTTTGGAAGACCACATAAAGCTTCACCCCTTTGAGCATTAGAAACTTTTTCTGATTTCTAAATTCCAGTTTAAATGTGTTCATTGGATAATAATGGTTTTAACTCCCAAAACCTGTAAGTAACAATAGAACATTACATATCCCGTTAAAAACTCCAGCCTGTAATTTCTGTCTTGTATGATTCTGCAAGCAAGTTCCTCAAATCACTAAGATGTTGTTTCCTTGTTTCCATTGCAAGTGTTTGCTTGTCCTAAATGAGCATTTGGGGAGCTATCAAGAGGAATAATACACCCACTGTTGCAAAAATAACCGAAAACATGGGACAGAATATGAACAATTCTGCCTAACAAATTATTGAAGAGAAAGTTTTTGAATCCTTTTGCTGTTGCTTATCAATCATTCCATGGTGCCACACATGGAGGATGATGCAACACAAACACCTGAGGAGTTTATGCTAGCTCTAAGATTATTCAGAGTGGTTCCTTAGTGGTAATTTGTCCTTGGCTACTAACTTAAATGTTAATTGATGTGCATAGAAAGATAGTTGTAAATCTAACTCACCTGTGATTTACCATGCTTTTGCTAAATCTGTGCTTATAAAAAGATAGGGTGTACAAGGATAAATATGTTTGGCAGGTAAATAAGTCAACCAAATCAACTGTAAGAAAAATACCACAATACTACAGAGCCAATCCATCCAGACCCTGAAATTCAGAATGTCTTTCAATTGGCGAAACTTTCTTAAACTGCCAGAATATAAAGCTGAATTAGCTTGATTCCTATCAGAGAAATTAACTTCCTATGTCTTCCAGAACAAAACGTTTCCCATAAGGAAAACTGTGAGGTAAATTCTAATCCTACACTGCATAACACAGAGCTAAGAGTCAAACATGAAGACAGATGGTTCTAGGTTGGTTTTGTACAGAAGTACACCCCACAAGTCTGCAACTGAGTTATGTTTTCAGCCTTCCTTTGCCACTTAAATGTTGCTATTTGCAAAATGAGGTCTCCAGTGAGACCTCATAAGAATAGAAGAACATTTCACTTCATGATGTGCTTTCTAGTGTCTTCCATGTATGTATAGCTTTATAGTCTCCCCGGGTGTTATAGCACTCCAACTATTGCTATATATTTCATGGAACAAGCATGAAAAAGTGTCGCAAAAGCCCTTTAACCTTCTTGGGCATGCCCAGATGAGTGTGCACATGCAGTATACAGCACCATAGACCTATCTGAGGCACCATACATCACTTGCGCTGCACATGCTGTGCTGCTAATTTGCAGTGGGGATGTGGGAGGTGGTGACACCAAGAGATCCCAGTGTTTAAAAAACCCACTCCTAAAAAAAAGCAGAGAGGTGCATGTAGCAGCACAACACACTGCCTGAAACTGGAGCCCAGTAAGCTGGAGCCATGCTCCAGCTGCCAGCTAGGCTCCCTGCTCCAGGATTGCCATGGCTGCAGCCCCCAGAGGCTCCTAGGACCCCAGGTAGGGCTGCTGCCCGCAGCCTCCCCTACCCCACATGGGGCAACATGCTGTGCTCCAGAGTGTGCAGGCATCAGGGTTCCCCAAAGGCAAGTAGCAGTGACACACTATAGGCGATGTGTGTGTGGGGGGGCACAGTGGGGTACATGCCCCCCCCCAAGATTGGCCAGCACCAAAGCTGCTGCTGGCTTCTGCAGGCAGTCACTGCCCCCCACCACTATTGACACAGCCCCCACTGGCTTCAGGCAGCCCCCACTCACCGCCCGCCCCTTGCCACCCCTCCCTCACCACTGACACCACTGGTGGCAGCTGTGGATGGTCCCCACCCCAGGTGTGGGAGGCAGCAGTCATTCATGACACACATTATGTCACTGCTCTTTGTCCTTGGGGAAATACACATTCTGGCTTGTGAGGATGTACCTCTTGAGGACCTCAAACTGACACTAAAAAACTTCAGGAAGATTTATCAGCTGTTTTTACTTGCTATTTTGGAGTCATTATTCTCAGACTTGAAATCTAGCCAATTTGACACTGACAATATAGTCAAGTTTCAAGTGCTGAGTTACCCATAGTCTTAAATTTGATTTCCAGTGTGGTTCCCCAAATCACTAGTCAATGTTCAAATGTTGGTTTCTGATTTTGGCTTACTTTGATAACCCGTTTTGTTACACTTCAGTTATAAAAATAAGAGATCCAACAAAATTACAACATTTGAAGCTCTTTGCCTATTTGTTAGCTGGGTATAACTGGACATCATCAGGAAACGTATATAGATTCCAAAATTACCCTAGATGATCACTTGGCTGAAAACCAATTTGTCTTCTACAATATTTGTTTTTTCAGTGATGTATCCAGATTTCCTTTATGTAGATTCATGGAAGAAGAGATGGGATGCTTTAGCAAGAAATGAAATTGATTTATGTACCTTGGGTCCAGTCCCAGATATAAAGAGGGATCTTGCCTGTAATCTTAATAGAACAATTATGTAAGAAGGTTAAAGGCTTAGCATAAACCTCATTTTCTTCCTTCTTCTTAAAGGATTTTGACAGATCACAGAGGAATTCACACAACTACAGTTCAGTTGTTATAGTATCATATGAATGGTTTTCCATAAACTTTAAAAACTTTTTGTATCTACTTCATGTCAAAGATATAGAAGAGTGAACAGAGAATCAAGTTTGTCAGCATTGAGAATAAATCAACTAAGTGGCAGAAGACTCATAAAATGCAATGTGTTATAAAAAGTGTATCTAGACTGTCAAGATAAAACTTTTTCTCCAATGAGTACTGTAGGTATGAGGGGATAAGGATGTTGCAAAACAAAAAGGTTCTAATACCCTTATTTCAAAAGTTTAAAAACACGGCACCATATCATTGGATGGTACTCTATTGCCAGTATACAGGAATTATATGATGAATAATTTCAGTGCATCACTTTGAGTTTGTAGGAAATGGTTTTCATCTCCTGTAAAATTTTCCTGTCCTATATCAAATATAGGATGCCTTTAAAAAATGTTTGACTCTGAATCAGTCAGAGAGGAGATTTCAATGCCAATCTATTTTGGCTTAGGGAAATACTTGTAACCATGAGGTTATTTACTAACCCCTTTCTTGTGCCAAAACTAGCTTATTTTAGTGAAATTTTGACAAAGAGGCATTTTTGATGGAGAAAGATCTAAATGGAAAATAAATCCTGAACAGCTCCAGTTTCATTACTATTATCATGATATTATTTTCTCTGTTTATTAATTGCATTTTTTAGGTTTGCATATATATTTAAGAAAGTTCAGTTATGTTGTAATGGTTTTTCTCTTGGAGGAACATTTCTATTTCTTCCACCAAAATTTCTTTTAATGTGGTGTCCCATTTAACTATATAAGAATGCTACAGAACATTGGAGAATTTTTGATACTATGATTTATTAATACATATAGACGAATGCCTTCGCTAAAGGAGATAGAACATACTGGTGTACACTGAATTTCCAATTTAAATAAAAAGCCAGTAGATAATTGTACACCTTATTGCCTATGATATTTGAAACAATTTGGAGTAATGCAGTAAATTATCTAAAACCATTTAGTCAAATATACTGGAGAGGGGTCAAACATAGGGCAGAACTGTTTAAAGCAAATTGAATTCCATCTTGAGAATGGATTTCAAATAGATTTTTAATTGCACTATTTTGTCTACAGGGCATTACACTATGTTTCCTTTGCATATTACACCCTCCAGACTATGTCCGTCCCAATACTGACATCACAGTTCTGTCCTCTTTACAATTATAGGGCAAAAGCTTTGTACAAAAATGTACCCATACTCTCAGTTCTCACTTATTTGTTTTGTTAAGAAAAAATATTAGCGGCCAAACCCTGAGACACTTTCTCAGACCCAGGTTTCCCCCTCACTTGGAAAAGTGCACAGGAGACATAGGGCAGAGGGAGATTCCATGAGATCACCAGAGCTTCGTACTGATGGTTCTGCCCACAATAGGAACAGGACTTACCCACAAAAACAAGAGATCCTGTAGGAGAAGGCCACATGTTCACATAATGGGTTCCAGTCATGTTGCTTCCTGTCCATGTGGCTCCAAAAGAAGTATCACACTATAGACTATCTTGGTTACAAGTTTTTTTGAGGGGAGGGGAGTATGGTATATGTCAGCACATGAATGCAGAACCATCTACTCCCTGCCACGCCCCTCCTAATTGGTCCCAAACCCACACAGGATCGACTCCTATATAGACATGAGATCCTACACTTCTGTGCTGGAAAGGAGATAAAAATATACAGATAATATATTGTGGATCCTTTTTGGCCCTTCCTTACTCATTACTAAATGAATAAAATCCGCAGAAAAATCTCACAATTCAATCCTAGTAAACTAAATGTAAAAAATATCTCAATCCAAGAATCCAGATGAAGGCAGGCACATATGTGTTTCTACCAGTAATTTTAGAAACCTCTTCTTGAGATACAAATGTTTTGCAAAAAATTGACGAGTATTATTTAAAGTGAACGTGTTGAACTTGAAAGTACTGACCTTCAGAATGTGCAATAATAAATACATCTTTCAAAACACTCTTTTGGCTAGCTGGTAATAACCATTTAAACCAAACCTCATTTTTATTTTGATGAAAAAGTTGCTGTATGTATACTATATTTTAAATTGTTGTTGTTACTTATCTGGACTTTTGGGATGTACCTGTACTATATTTCCTTTCATGCTTCTTCAGAGTAATTTGGTGTTGCTGTGTGTGCAGTTTTTGGGTGCTGTTAAAATGAAGATGTTCATTTCCAGAATTATCAATACATGCTGCCTTTCTCTAAGATTACTTTGTTTTTATAGAGACAATGTCAAATGTTTTTCATCTCTGATTTTATAATGCCATTACAAGTGAAAATTCACCTCTGCAGAGTATCAGCCCAGAGCCTGTGTATCACTTAGATTTTGCTTGACCCCTCCAAATAGGACAGTAAGAGCTTTCACTCACATTCTAGTAGTCTTCACAGGCAGTTAGTTAATAGTATGAGGGTGCATCTATACATGCAATTAATGGAAAGCAATAAATTCTGGAGCAGTTTGAGCTGGAGTAAAGTACTCCTGGGCACAACATCTACACATGAGCCTGGGACAGCAGCAATTTGAACCAGGGCAAAGCAAGCTGAGGGGCTGAGGGGTCGCACTCAGAGGGTGGTGGTGGATGGGTCATACTCGACCTGGGCGGAGGTGGGTAGCGGAGTCCTCCAGGGCTCAGTCCTGGGGCCTGCGCTGTTCAATTTCTTCATCAGCGATCTGGATGATGGGGTGGAAAGTAACCTGTTTAAATTCGCTGATGACACCAAAATTTGGG
>NW_017728992.1:146273489-146275956 GCF_001723915.1 Gavialis gangeticus
TTGTTTTGGGGTTTTGTTGTTCTCCTGCCCTGGCGGGGGGTCGGGCTAGAAGATCTACTAGGTCCCTTCCGACCCTAAATGTATGAAACTATGAAACTATGAAACTAAGCCCAGGTTGGTAGGGGGCGCAGGCTCTGCATGGCTGCATTGGGTGGCGGAGGGGCTAGCTGGGGCATGAGGGCACTGAACTGTGGAACTGCATGTCTGGACAGCAGGCATGAGTTTGGCTTCCTGCTGGCTGAGCATATTTTACACCCATGTGTTTAATCACAATAAATTACCCTGGCATAAAATAGTACTGTCCCAACCGTACTGCCTTAAGGTGGAGTTAATTTCTTTACTGTGGCCTAATACCAGCGCATATGTAGACGGTGATGCTTTACTCTGCTATGAATTAGTCTGCTCTGCAATAAAGTGCACATGTAGATGCACCCAGGATATAGCATAGCATCATCATGGCATGTCTACCTGAAGTGTCTGAGCTAAAAAGGTGATAACTTTCTCCAAAGAGCTGTGTGGCTGAACAGGAAATCAAGGGTGATAGCATGGAAAGCTTCAGATCAGGAAAGAAAGGTACTTTAGTACATGTCTAACTTTAAGCATAAAGCTTAGAAAATGCGTATGGAGTAAAGTGTCTTCCTGCAGCAGGGCCTGGGAAGCAATGGGTGGAACAATGCAGCAGGCAACACTGGGGTGGGGGAGGGGATATGGAGTATGAAAGGGATGAAAATATTTCTGTTGTATTTCCTGTCCACAGCCTTCCCAAGCTTTGACATTTACAGGTCAATTTAGTTTTGATCAAGCCCTAATTTTGCTGCTGCTTTAAAAATAAAATCCAGGGAGTATTGGATTAGACCCATAATATGCTACTGTTGTTTCCAAATCGTGCCTTGTTTACCAAATCAAATGCAATAAATTCTCAACCCTTTTAAGTCCATTGTTTAAATGTGATAGATACAATATGCATATACATTTTTTAAACATTTGTTATTTACTTAACAGACTTGAATCAAAGGAGCCTTTCCTGTCCGTTGGGTGAGTACTTGTGCATGTATGTGTGTAAATATATTCAACCATTATGCAATATGTGTTGACCTCATAAGATCTCACTGAACATAAAAGTTCTCTTATGCAAATAGTAGTTCATTATTATACTATACTTGGTAAGAATAGATATTAATTACTACATGATAATGATCATTGATTCTCCTCCTTCCAAACTCCAACAAAAATGTTTTGCCTTTATTGATTAACTGAAATGGATCGAGAGGGAAATTTAAATACAGATTAAATATTGTATGCTCTTGTTTTGAGTTGGCTATTTCATTCATTTAATAACAATTCCAAACCACCAAATATTAGCTGTACTAATTTAGTATGAATTTCAATGCGATGGTTATTACTGTTTTGAATACAATAAATAATAGCTCTTTTAAAAATACTAGTTAAAATTATTGCATAACAGAAAAATATTTCAATTGTTCTTTTCATTCAAATAAAATATAAAAATGAGATCTTTCCAAAATTAGTTATGAACTGTGTTTATATTGGTATGTGTTTTAATAGCTGCTTATAACCTTGTAACTTCTTAAAAATGTTAATATTCTGTATGTTATTTCAAGTAATTAATGTTGTTGTTTTAAAGTATTATTTTTAAGTCCTGTATATTCTGGAAAACCATTTGGCAAATGCACTTGTTTTTATATTATTATTATAAGTCATAAGGATGCGTTCCGTTATTATGGTTCTTAGTTGCAAAAGCACTCTTTGTTCTCTTGTCTCTGTTTAACTCTCTTAGGACCTGGAGAGATAGCACATTTTCATTGGTGTAACACACATGGTTTTGTAGATAGGTTTAAATTAAACCAAGATTTAGAGCAGACAGAAAAGCAGCTCTCCTGGATAGTTGTTCACAGCTGGCACTATTGAGTATCTCACTTTATGCTGTTGGAGACCGTTTGCCTTAAGCCAGTGGCTAGCCTCAGTTATTTGGCAAACACATAACATCCATGCTGATGTAATTTATACTGGTGCAGTTTTACCTTTGCTTTTTACTGGGATATTTCTATATTAGATTCCAGTTAATTAAACTAGTGTGTAGGGCTATATGTCATCTTTCTGCTCCTTTTTTAGGATGTGTAAAGGCTGATTAAACCAGTCTAAATATTTCCAAGTTTTGAATCTATTCTTGCTTAATTTCATTTCTTTCCTCCTTCACTTCATTTTTGTTGATATACTCTATGCATTTCTGTCTTGATATCTCTTCGTTCTGTCTTACACTTTCCCAGTTCTTGAGGCCATAGGATTATATATTGCTTAGAGCAAGAGCTCTTGTGGCAGAATGACCAAGAACTAGTTTAAGCACTTAGCTAGAATAACTTCCAATCCAAGTCATAAACTCACAGATTGAAAAAATGTTGCCCAATCTGAATCAGATATATATATATATATATATATATATATATAT
>NW_017728992.1:146276241-146277839 GCF_001723915.1 Gavialis gangeticus
TATATATATATATATATATATATATATATATATAAAATGGAAGGAAAAAAAAAACCGAGGGAAATGCTTCCATTTTGGTGCCAATATTTATTTTTATTCTTTAAATAACCATTTCTATCCATTGATAACTGAAGTCTTATGATGAAACATGACTGTTACATGAGCCCATTTGCATGTGCCAAGATATGCAGACTTGAGCTTAATGTGCCTGTAGTTTCTGTAGGGTAAAGTAACTAAGGTAAGTTTGTCTATAGCCTGAATCCTTGCTTGTGGTTTTCTGTTTGATTCTATTCTTATTATTTTGAGGTGCTCCAAAATGAATAAAACCCACTTGTAATTTTGAGGTTGATCTTGCTTTTGTATACATTGACATAAGTCAATTGATTGTTTCAACCATTTCAGTGTGGCCAGCTCTCAAAGATTTTATTTTGGAACTTGTGGTATTTGTTTTTTTCCTTAAAAGCCTGTCCCTGGAATCAAATGATTACATAAGAATCTCAACTTTTATTCTTTTTTTTTAATCTAGCTACTGTGCAGAAGATGACAAAACATCACCCACCCAATGCACTATACAGGTCCAGAACCAGACACCAAATAAAAACACTCAACAATCATTTTTTTTGAAATCTTAGGATTTAGCTAATGTCATGATTTTGGTGCCTGTAACTTCCTTAACTATAACTGTCCCCTATCCTCTAATAATGAGAATGGAACAGACTGGTAGAGTCATAGGCCAGAATGTTATGCCACAAGCACTAACTGTAGCAAAGGGACATTCTTCTTAGAGCTTAGTCAGGGATTTACGCACCTAGTTTCATAGTTTCATAATTTCATAGTTGGTAGGATCAGAAGGGACATGAGCAGATCATCAAGTCCAACCCCCTGCCATAGCAGGAAAGAGTACTGGGTTCAAACAGCCCCAGCAAGGTGTACATCTAGCCTCCTCTTAAAGACCCCCAGGGTAGGAGCCAGCGCTACTTCTCTTGGAAGTTGGTTCCAGATCCTAGCTGCCCTGATAGTGAAGTAGCGCCTCCTGATATCTAGCCTGAATCTACCCTCTGCCAGCTTGTGACCATTATTTCTTGTCACTCTTGGTACTGCTCAGGGAACAGGGACTCTCCCAATGCCTGCTGGTCCCCTCTGACTAGTTTGTAAACGGCCGCTAGATCCCCCCCCTCAGCCTTCTCTTGTGAAGGCTGAACAGGTTCAGGTCCCTTAACCGTTCCTCGTACAGCCTGTCCTGCTGACTCCTTATCATGTGGATGGCCCTCCTATGGACCCTCTCCATGTTGTCCACATCCCTCCTCAAGTGCAGTGCCCAGAACTGGATGCAGTTCTCCAACTGTGGCCTGACCAGTGTTGCATAGAGGGGGAGGATCACATCCTTGGACCTGCTTGAGATGCGTCTGTGGATGCATGACAAGGTACTGTTGGCCTTCCTGACCATGTCCCTACACTGTCGGCCCATGTTCATTTTGGCATCAATAATGACTTCAAGATCTTTTTCTGCCGCTGCACTGACGAGAGGGGAGTTCCCCAGCCTGTAGGTATGCTGCAGGTTCTTCCTCCCCAGGTGCAGTACCTTGCACTTGTCACTG
>NW_017728992.1:146282839-146283587 GCF_001723915.1 Gavialis gangeticus
ACTGGCCTATAGTTTTCTGGGTCCTCCTTCCTCCCTTTTTTGAAAATGGGAACCACATTGGCCCTTTTCCAGTCCTCTGGCACCACACTAGGTCACCATGAGTGCTCAGAAAGCTGTACCAGGGGTTCCACAATGACCTCTGCCAATTCCCTCAGTACTCTGGGGTGGAGATCATCAGGACCTGATGATTTAAATATGTTCAGTCCCTCCAGAAGTTGCCTGACTAGGTACTCACTGAACCTAGGCCTGGGTGCGCCTCCCCTGGGACCTATGGGGGCCCAGTGGGGGAGGGGTGACCCAGTCCCTGCTCAGAAAAATGGAGGCAAAGAAATTGTTAAATAAGTTAGCTTTGCTGTCTGGTGTGATGACCAGATTTCCTACCATGTCCTGCAGAAGTCCCACATCACCCAGTACCTTTTTCTTACCCCCTAATGTATTTAAAAAATGACTTCTTCTTGTCCTTGATCTGGGTAGCTAGTCCCAGTTCCATCTTCGCCTTGGCCTTCCTGACCGCTCCCCTACAGCCCCGAGCAACCGGGGTATAGTCCTTCCTGGTGATGGCCCCTCTCTTCCATTGGGTGTCCACCTCCTTTTTAGCTAGGAGACGTTCCCGTATGCTTTTGGTGAGCCATGGGGGCTTTTGCGCCCTCTTGCCCCCTTTGATCCGTGTTGGGATTACCTCCCTTTGGGCTTGGAGGATCATCTCCTTAAGGAGTGACAGGAGTGACCACTCTTCTTGGACACCCGA
>NW_017728992.1:146288587-146292470 GCF_001723915.1 Gavialis gangeticus
GTGGCCAGGACCAGATCCAAAAAGGCATCTCCCCTGGTGGGGCTATGCACCTCCTGGGTTAGATGGAGGTCCTGTATCTGAGCTAGGGACCTACATGAGCAGTCAGACCTGGCTGACTGCTCTTCCCAGCAGATGTCTGGAAAGTTCAGGTCACCCGTGATGACCACATCCTTTGACCTAAATACCTCTGTGAGCTGACTTAAGAATTCCCAGTCTAGCTCTTCCCCTTGGTTGGGTGGTCTGTAAACCCCCACCGTTAAGTCCCTTTCCCCTCAACTTCCTTGTATTCTAACCCAGAGCACTTCAGTGTGCCCCTCCTCTGACCCAGTGCCACTCTTTGAGGATGTGTATTCCTCCTTGACGTACAGCGCCAACACCCCCACCTCTCCTCCCTGTCCTATCCCTCCTGTACAGCCTATGGCCCTTCATATTCACCGGCCAGTCATGCCTTGGGTCCCACCATGTTTCAGTGATCCCCACTATATCTGGATTGGTGTTAGCTAGCAGAAGGGTGAGTTCCTCCTTCTTGTTCCCCATAGTAAGTGCATTAGTGTAGAGGCATTTGAGGCCTCCTGAAGATGCATGCACTGGCCCCCTAATCTCAGTACTACCTGGACCCCTGTTGCTTACCTGGGTAATTGTTCTGCTCATCATTGGTCTAGACTGGGCTGTTCTTGTGGGCTATACTTGGTTTAGTGGTCCAAGGCTTCCTCCACTCTTGTCTTCCACTTCCCCCAATAAGCCTAGTTTAAAGCTCACTGGAGGAGATCAGCCAACCTAGAAGAGAATACACGCTTACCTTTGGGGGAAAGGTGAAGCCCATCCCACCCAAGCATGTCTCTTGTCCTGATGTATGGGTCGGTGTCTAGGAACCCAAAGCGTGCCTCGAGACACCATTCCTGAAGCCACAGGTTGACCTTTCTGATGCAGGTCTTGTGTCATCTTCCATGTCCACTCACTGGTAGGACAGAAAAGAATACCACTTGTGCCCCATCTCCTTCAGCATGCCCCCCAGAGCATGGTAGTCCATCATCAGGTGATCAGAGCACTTCTACATGTGCTCCAGACGTGCTTTAGCTCATATGCCCCTGCTACCAGTTTTTAGCATGGAGATGCTGTTACACAAGGCTCAGGAGGCTGCTGGAGTGCAGTAATTACTACACTCCAGCAGACTCAATTAATCAGTCTGACCAGGTTAATCGAGTCTGCTCCAACCCACTGTAATTACAGTGTGTTGGAGCAGCCTTCACACTCATGTACAGGCACCCCTTGGCCCAAACTGATTTTGGTTTTAATGTGTTCCCCTGCTGAGAGTTCTATCCCAGGGACTTTGCTTCCCTGCTGACAGCTCTATCCTGAGTTTCCACCCAAAATGACAGTTGAACCCAAGCACCTCTGAAAATACAGTTAATGCTTATAGTTGAACCGCTGATTCAGTCTTAATTAGAATAGTACATGTGCTCCCCTGTAATGTTCCTTATATAGAGTAGGTCAAAGCAGCTATCAAATTGCTTTCTGTTGCTTACAGATGACTTGGTTCTGCAGGTCAGCTTTTCATTTATCTCTGCTCTGCAGTGGAGATTTGCTTCTATGCTTTCATTTTAGTGCTTGTAGATGCTAATTATGCCTTTTCTTTTCATTGCAGTATCTAAGCTAATGACTACTTGGTGTTTTTTGATTGCCTTCCTTTTGGAGATAATGCAAAGGGATTAAGTATTGCAACCTCAATGCTCTAGCCTACATTAGGACATGTCACCTGAGTCCAGCGTAGAAAAATCCAAGGGCTGTGGACTCCAGACTGAGGGAGCTCTCCAGAGTAAACCTGTATACAGTATTTCTCACATTTCCAAAGATGGCCAGCTTCATGGGCCGACATAAAGGGGAATGGAATCCATTTTGTACTTGTCATCTCACTGTCTTCTTGAAGCAGTCTGTATCCCTGGAGCAAAAAATGGGAGAAATCCCTACATTTGCTGAGAAAAGAGAGATAGATGTGTTAATATAAAGTTCAGGGACCTTAGAGACTAACTGGTTCAGAGACACATAAACTTTTGTAGATGACAGCCTACTTCATCTGACAAAGTAGGCTGTTGGGTGCCTACTACATCAAAAACATATGCATCTCCAATTAGTCTTTAAAGTGCTACCCTTTCCTGCCTTCTTCCTGAGCAAAGGATCTGTGACTATTGCTGAGTTGTGACATAGCTTGACCCTGGATACAGTCAGATTCACCTTTGAGATACACTCAAGTGTTGTTCTCATACCTTCAGGGATGCCCATCAGCCCCAAATGCCTCTCTGCTTGACCACTGAGAACAGATTGAGATACTCCATGGGTACTTCTCTCACCTACGGCATCTCAGCTTTTCCCACCTCACCCAAGTTTTGTAAGCTCTTAACATAGGGGATTTTGCCAGCTAGAAGTATCACACCCTTGTCCAGTTGTGTACTCAGAAATTGTAGATACTAGGGCTATGCAAGTCTTTGGATCCCGCTTTGGATCTGGACCCACTTTGGATGCTTCGGCATCCAAAACAGCACTTCCGGGTCGAAATGGGATACTAGTAATGGTATCTGGAGCGGGTCAGGGGCATCCGAAGCACTTTAGACCCACTTCGGATACTTTGGGGCCATTTTGAGGGAATTAGAAGAGGGAGCGGGGGAGGGATGGAGAGTGGGAGTGGGGGAGGGAGGAGAAAGACTGACGTCTGTAGGTAGCCAGGGAGAAGAATTTCTCCCTGGCTACGTTTCCAATGGCAGCGTATGTGGGGTGGGACTAAAAACAGCATAAAAGCCTGTTTCCAGCCCTTCTGTGGCTTTTGCAGCTCATTCCCTGTCAGCAGCTGTGTGAGAGAGGGGTGCTGCGACTGAGACCTGCCTGCTGCTTTTTTGTGTTACAAAGAAGTGGTTAGGATTTAGCTTAGCTTAGCTTCGCTATTCAATTATTAGTAGTATTACAATTCAATTTATTTCTTTGAATTATTTTTTGGGGAACTTGTTTTGGAAACTTTGCAAAAAGACAGTTCTGTTTTCCCAGCCAGTGTTATCTATCACTGTGCAGGGAGGCACAGATTGTTTGATTACACACACGCACACACATACACAGAGACCCAGAATACAGAAAAAAAATCACAGCAGAAGAAGACAGATAGATATTTACAGAAGAGCAAGACACAGATAATATATTGAGACACAGGAACAGACGCAAATAATTTTATTCACACCACAAGATAGACAATATTGTGAGAGCCAGAAAGAAGATACACAATTTCATTCACAATAGAAGAGACAATATAGTGAGATCCACAAAGAAGACACACAAATAATTTCATTCACAGCACAAGATAGACAGATATTCACAGGAGAATGAGACAGACAGATATACAAAAGGATTCACACATACACAGAGACCTTTTGCAGCACAGGAAAGATCAATATGAAGTGTGCTGGAAAGGCAGGTGCCAGGTCTTCTGGCAGAGGAGGGAGAGGAGGTAAGGAGAGAGCTAGAGCTGCAAGCCCCCCGCCATCCCAAACACAGATGCAGTCTATTCCCGAGCAGCCATGACATCAGTCCTGCCAGTGGAAACCAGGCGGTGGAAGCAGTGTCTGCACCTAACATCCTTGCACCTGCACCACCTCCGCTCAGTCCAGAAGTGGACACCAGCAGTGGAATCACTGCCTCTTCCACCCCAATTTCAGCTCTAAGTGTGAGCCTCCCACTGCCAGAAGAGGAGCTGGAGCTGTAACCAAGGATGCTGAGCGTGCTGGCTCAGGCAATTCTGGGGACTGAGGTGGAATCAGAGTTAGTGCTCCACACCCCTCACATTTCCCCTAGACCCAGGTCTCCTTCGGAAAGCAGCACCTCAGAGAAGGCTGTGACTTGT
>NW_017728992.1:146297470-146298555 GCF_001723915.1 Gavialis gangeticus
GGTTGTGAAGGCAAGTGGCTCTGCTGAGGCATCTCCTGCTGTTCAGCCTCAGCCTGCTGAGAAGGGGGAAAAGGCAGGATCCTCACCCTCAACCCAGAAGGAGGGGAGTAGCATAGTGTGGGATCATTTTGAGGTGGCAGATGATCCCAGGTTTGCCATCTGCCAGTTCTACCGAACGCACATGAGCCGTGGCAAGGACATGAGACACTTCTCCACCACGGCCATGCTGCTGCATCTGAGAAGGCACCCCCTTGCCCTTCTTCCTGCTGCTCAGCCTGGCACCAAAGCAAGTGTGCCAAAAGGGAAGCCCCCCACTCACTCCAAATCCCCCTTGCCCCCAAAGCAAAGGCAGGCCACCCTGGACCAGTGGGGGAAAGGTGGACAGAAAGGGGGGTGCGTTCCCAAGGCGCGCAAGATCACCCAGAGCATTGCGGAGATGCTTGCTCTGGATAGCCAGCCCTTCTCCCTAGTTGAGTGACCAGGGTTCAGGTGGTTTGTAGAACTTCTGGCCCTATTTTACAAAGTGCCCGCACACACCACCTTTAGCAGGGTGGTGGTGCCCTCCCTGTACAAGTCATGCAGGGAGTACTTGAGGGAGGAGCTGTGCAAGGCAGGGCCGCAGGTAGCCTTGCACTTCACCTCCGACATCTGGAGAAGCCAGGGTGGCGATCACGCCTACCTCTCCCTCACAGGGCACTAGTGCAATCATTCAGGCCATCAGTGGGCTCTACTGCAAGCTGAGGTGCTGGATGAGTCCCACATGGCAAGGGAGATCATGGGGGCCATGAACCGCATGGTGCAGGGGTGGCTCATTGGGCAGGCTGAGCTCACCCGTGGGCTCATGGTCACCGACAATGGGGCCAATATGGTGAAGGCTGTCCATGATGCCAACTTGTTTGGCATCTGCTGTGTGACAAACAGGGTAGGGGGGCCTGGTCGGACTGCTGGCAGCACGGCAGCCTCGTAAATGCCAGAACCAACGATTCCCTGGTGAAAGGCAGGGAGGAGGCACCGTAACCTCCAGCTAACTCACGCATGCACAAAGTCCTGGCTGGGGAGTGCCCAACCTGTCATATCTTTGACAG
>NW_017728992.1:146299003-146303764 GCF_001723915.1 Gavialis gangeticus
GGTTTTGTTGTCTTTGATAGATTCTGGTGTGCAGTTTGTAGGGGTACTGGAGATAGTTGGCAGGTTTTGTGTTTTCAGCTGTAGGAAGTTGGCTTCAGTTCGTGTGATGAGATTAGGTGCTTGTTTGAATGCACAAACCACTTTTCAGAGCTGGGCCTGAAAAAAAAAACCAACATTTTTTTAAGTACTCCTTTTTTTTCATAATACACATATAGACATAAAAACACAAGATAAGCCATCACACACCATCAATAACTTCATATGTCCAACAGAACACAACATCTTTACTTCTTGCTGTCAATTCCTTTATAAAATGACAGGCTCTGTGACAGTTCCGTTTGGGTACCTTTGATGCTGCTTGTGTTCTCTGGGGGGCCTTATGGGTAGCACGGCCTGTTGCGTATGTAGCCCCTCCCCTCAACTGTCCTGCGACAACTTTGATGTTAAGCTATCAAGAGAGAGGGTTCAGTGGAGATCTTCTTGGGAGAGCTTCCCGACAACAGCAGTACTCACGATTATTAGGCATGATGTTCCATGGGGCTCCGCCTTCCCTACACCCCATCCACTCACCAACCAGATAGGTGATGGTGTGATGGTGGTTTCGACCCCATGGGCTTGCTCGCCACCTGCTTCAGGTGGGCAGGGAACCCACGTCCGAGTGGGCTCAGTCGGCTCTTGTCCTTCCGACCTTGATGCCTCACCCTTCTTTCTCTATCTCTTTGATTTTTTTCCCTTTCCTTTCTTTTGTTTTCCTTAGAAGAAATATTCTTCTGGGGAGGAGAGGGACGTGGAGCTGCCTCCTTTTCCGCACCCTCCTACAGGGGGCTCAAACGCTGCCCCTTCTCTACCTCCTACAGGGAGCTCAAAAGCTCCCCTTGGTCTGTCTTCAGCAGGGAGCTGCAGTGCTTCCACTGCTGTGCCTCCTACAGGGAGTCAAAGTGTTCCCCCTGCTCTGCCTCTGGCAGGAGGCTCAAAGATTTCCCCTGCTCTACTCGCCGGTGCTGTTCCAGCTGTGCCTCTCCTCTTCCCCACAGAAGCCTCAGCACATCTGAGGTGTTGTCCACCTTCTCTCTCTTCCTCTGGCTCCCCTCTCCACAGGGACTACTGGGGCTTTTAAACTTCTGTGCAGTGGCCAGTATGGCCACCGCGATTGGTCCAGCTGTTCCCTGCACGGGAAACAGCTGGTTAAACAGCCGGCATAATGCTGGCTCACACAGCTGCAGCCACAGTCCCAGTTCCTGCACTGCCAGGCCAGCAGGAGGTAAGTTTTCCCCATGGGGGTTCTGTTTTGGGGTTTTGGGACCCATGGAGCTCACCTCCGCCCCTTTGAAACCCTGTGGGGGCATGTCGCCGCCATGTTGTCGCTAATGCTACTGTTGTTGAGCCAGCTAAGTTATTGTACCTGTTGTCACGTAAAGAGGAGAACCAGGCGTGAGGCTGTAGGGGAGGAGGAGGCCTCAGTGGGGCACACGGACGTGTTGTGCAGAGGCCCCAGTGCCAGGAAAGGGGCACCTTAACACACATACAGTGTCACCCACCCACATCACGAGTTTTGCCTGTCAGCAGCTTGGGGTGCAGGGCCCCAAACGACAGATTCCCCCAGGGAGACACACACAGCTGGCAGGCCTGCTCTAGGACACACACAACTGGCAGGATTTGCGGCCTGGCAGGGCCCAGCACTCAGGCCTGCTCTAGGACACACATTCACAGCTGGCAGGCTTTGTGGCCTCAGTAAGAGCTACCACCCCTGCAGTTTTGACACCCCGTGTGTTGTAACACACAGACGTGACAGGAGTTTTCCCTGTCAGCAGCTTGGGGTGCAGTTCCCCCCAATCCCTGCACCAATCTTCTTGAAACTTGGCAGGCTTTGTGGCCTCAGCAAGAGCTACCACCCCTGCAGTTTTGACCCCCCATGTTGTAACAAATAGATGTGACAGGAGTTTTGCTTTCAAGAATTTGGGGTACAGTGCCCCCCAAACCCCTGCACTGGCAGGCTTCATGCTACCACCCCTGCAAGTTTCATCCAAATCATACAAAAAATAACAAAGTTATAGATTTTCCATTGATTCCCCATTATACGCTATGGCCGGATCTCCAAGGCAGCTTTTCAGCTGGATCGAGGCGGAAACCTGGTCCGGAGCTCCGGATCGGATCACGACCATCTGAAGTGGCTGGATCCAAAGCTGGATCAGATTGCTGCCGACTCACACAGCCCTAGTAGAGACCCCCTTCCATAGAAGAGGGGGTCTTGTTTTGGTCAGATGCTCTGAAATCACACTTACTACTGACAATAATAATTTATAAAAGATAAAAAGGTTTATTATAAAAACAAGACGAAACATAAAAAATCAGTAATCATATTACGCAATACAGAATGAGATACAAGAATAAACAAACACATGAAAATATCAAAATGATGATTTTATGTCACCCCTTCATTTTAGCCCAAAGAATGCAGGACTAAGAACTCAGCTTGCACTTGTCAACTCAACAGGTTAGAGAACACCTGCTGCCTATGACCTTCCTGCCAGGGGCTTCTGCAGCTTCTCCTGTCAGCCAGAATACTCAATCCACTGGCTGAGGGCCTAAAGACATTCCCTATGCCTAGTAAAACTAAAGACCTGCACTTGCTCTCATGGCAAGGTATAAGTATGGTTTCTTATCTGGTCATTTACAAACATTAAGGATAGGATACTTAAAGAGCCCATACTATACATATAACTTCCTGCCTTCAGGGGTGTCTGTTTAACAAACCAAATGATTTCTCTGATTTAATTATGACCAGGAAAATATTTACATGCTTTCAGATATAAAGATTACTAACCTAATATCCTAAAGATCATAATCTCTCACTAGCTGTGGGAAATGGCCTTCCCTGAATAGCCAGGTGTCATTCTTGTTACAGGTCTTTCCTTTTGAATTCACCAGTGTCTAGAAGGCCCTGGCTCATGTGCCTCAGGCTTAGACCATATCTACAAGGGTCTGTTTGACTGGCCATTAAAAAAAAAACATGTTATATGCTAATTCTCAGTGATTACCTCTTTCAGCCATTCTCCCAAATGCAAAACTCATTGTTTAAATAGTAACACCTAAAAAACATTGTCATGTTATATAATCATGGGCCTACTCTAGTGTATAAGGAATACATTTTTATCAAATACTACAGTGCATATAAACATAATGATGATAAGGTTAAATATAGCTCCATACCACGTACATGTAGAGACCATACACACCATATCACTAAATTAATTTAAGAAAGCACGCAAGACATATCACAAACACCTCAAAATATTGTGGGTTTGTGACATAGCACTCATGTGGGGGATGTGAAAGTATTCATGCATTTTCACAACAGAAAGTTTTCATGCACTTTCTTTTCCCCTCCCTTTCTGTATTAGAAGTAGAAACCCCCATGTAGGGGTCTGACTGGCAAGGTGCCTGGTAGCGCTGTGCAAAGCTTAGGTCGCTGATTTGATTTGGTGGATTCAGCGACTGGTGCCTCCTGGGTCTAGGGGAGTACCCAGGGTCCCCTCGCAGCAGATTGCTGAGCCAGGGAGGTGCGGGGGGAAGGGGGGGAGGTCACACGCACACTCCGCGGCAGATCCAAAAGTGGACTGGAAGTATTTCCAGTCCACTTCCAGGTCTACCACTGAGCATATGTGGGTCCTCCCCATGCTCCTGTGGGATGCTCCATCTGCCCCACCTTCATAGCATTTACGAGCCATGCCTGCTATCTCAAGGTATGTGGAAAAAAGCATTTAAAGCTGTGTCTACGGCTGAATCACTGGTTCTCTGAAGTAGCATCAAATCTTCAGATTTGGATTTGGCCGAATCGAATCGGGACAGTGATCTTAATCAATGAATCGAATCACTATCCCCCGAATCGGGCCAAATCTGAATCCAAATCCAAATCTGAATCGAATACAGCCCGCTTTGCACAGCCCTCATGCCTGGCCCCATGGGTTGTCTGGGAGGGGGTATTGCTGCCAAGGCCTGGCTCCCACAGGGCTGAGCCCATGTGCAGTGGGTTCCATTGGGCTCCGCGTCAGGTCTGTGGGGTACCTCATGATGAGGTGCAGAGGGAAGGCCTGGGGACATGAGTGCCCCAGTGCCAGGGCTGGTGCTGGGACACAGACCGCTTTCCCCCCACCCCCATGCCAAACCATGACTCACAGATGAACGGAGGGAAGAAACAGAGGGTTGGAAACAGTGGTTTCACCACCTCAGGCCAGTGAGAGCCTGGTGGTGGGGCCAGTCTGGTGCTCAGGAAAAGGAGGTGATCTCTGCAAGAGCACCATCCTAGGAGCGGGGCATGAATGGGGTGCTGCAACACTCCTTGGGATGTCAGCAGAATGCAGCCTACCTTGACTCAAGATGGAATCTATCAGGCAGAGGTGTTCAATACAGCATCCTAACACATAGCACTGTAGTCTGATACGACATCCATCCAGGGTTACCTTAGAGCAGGCTCTGCCATTTTTTATGTTCTTTATGTGCCATGACCATCTTTTCAGTTACAGCTGTAGAGTGCTTTCTGCATGCTTGCCACACAATAAGTGTAACTTCTGTACCTAGCCTGTATTTACAAGAGCATCTGAATGGCTGTTGAGGGTTTATGCTAGACTGAAAGCTTGATGAAGGTAGGGTACATATCACTGCTGTCAGTTGCAGGTGGGAACTAGAACCTCACAGTATTCTCGGAGCACTCAGCAAGCCATCCACCATAGTTTCATAGTTTCATAGATTTAGGGTCGGAAG
>NW_017728992.1:146303775-146306008 GCF_001723915.1 Gavialis gangeticus
TGTGTAGTGCTCCTTGACATAGAGTGCCACCCCCCCTCCCCCCTTTCCTACCTTCTCTATCACGTTCTAGGCAATGTGAAGAAAACAGCCAGGAATGCAAGAAACTTTTCCCCTCACTTGTTACTTCCATGCTTTTCACATTTGGCATTCTTAGCTGTGTTCTAATAGCACCTGACCAGCCTGCATAGAGAATATTTGTGCTCGTTTCTTTTCTATTTTCCTGAGTTAGAATCAGAAAAAAAGCTGGACAGATAGCAAGAGGAGAGTCCATAGCCCTGAAGAGTTTGCCAGCTTTGGCTATAATTCTGCAGATGTTGATGTGGTTCAGGGTTAAGTGTTTTACATACTGAAGGCATTCATTTAAAGTGAATGGGACTGCTCGCAGTACACAGATGCTACACATGCAAAAGCTTATCTAGGACTGAAAATGCAGACTGAGAGAGAAGAGACTGGATTTTTCAAGGGCTCAGAGAGGTCAGATGATAATAGCCATATGCCTTGTTGGTCCATCCCCCCACTGCAAGCCAAGCAACAAGGACTGTGCAGGGGAGAGGAAAGCATTCAAATCTGTACAATTCTTAAATAATATTGGTTTTATAGTTTGGTTGGTTTTTTTTTAATAAATACATGCCAGGTCATCTCCTTACTAATATTAAAAGATTCTCTTTGTTCTCTTTGCATTATTAGGGGAAGGATTTTATACAAAATTTTCAAAGATCAGATTTAAAATATTGGAAACCTCTTTTGATCATATATTTTAAGGCCAGAAGGGACCCTGGTAGCCATCTAGGTAGCCTCCTGTATAAAACATGCCAAAGGATCTCCTCAAATGTATTCCTCTTTGCACTAGAACATCTTTTTAGAATACAATTCCATCTTGATTAAAAAATATCCAGGGATGAATAATCCATTGCAACTCTTGGTAATAGTCCTCACAATTAAAACAATTAAATTGCATTAGTTATTGCCAATTACTGACGTGTCACATTTGAGTTCTCTTTTGACATGACATGAAATTGGAGTGAGAAACTGAGCTGATTTTCTTCTTTTTCTTTTTTTTTTATGGGTTCAGATAGTGAAAACTTAGAATTCATGCACTGCCAGCTGTACAGAACAGGTTTACTACTTGATAAGCAGGTGGTAGGTCTTCACAGTGATTGGCTTTGAAAATCCATTTGCTTTATACATCTGGTTGTCAGCTGAGATTCAATCTATTTCTCCTCCCTTTGTGTAGCTGCTTGGAAGAAAACCCAAATCCAAACTGCTGACTTTACCATTCTTTTTTAAGTTTAGCCATTTACTGTTAACTTTACAAATTTGGTAGTGGAAGGGGTGAAAGGAAATAGAATGTGAAATGAGTTAATGGTACAGATTTATTACACAGTGAAGAGTTGTCACCCTAAAAAAAAATGCAAGCAAAATTGGCACTAATTGACACATTTTTGACAACCTCAGAAGAGATATGATAGGAATGAGCTATCTTCTCTTCACTTAAATCCCGATTCACAAAAATCGCAGTGAGTAGTGTTCTGAAAAGTGATGTTTTCCTTAGTTGTAGGGTAAGATACTGGTAGTCATCCCACCAATAATCCATGACCTCTAGAACCAGTTGAAGGACAGTTGGTATGATGAGCTAATGAGACTAGTAGTTCTGGAGGCTGCAGGTATAATTCAGTCAGTGTATGTAACTATTTGGGAAAAAATCATACTGCAAAAACAAATTGAATACTAATCCCTTCCATAAAGCTATACTTTCTCATAACTGTAGTACACCCTGCATACATAATAACCTTCATTCTTGCTACTGACTAGGCTACTTCTCTTTGTGTAATGTAAAATATGTCTGCTTCATATGATATGCAAAGTTTGGGCTGAAATACATACCCAGTAGGCTCATCTATATATGCTATTAATGCACAGCAATAAACTCCAGTGCATATCACACTGGAGTTTATTGTTCCCGGGTACCTTGTTAACACATGAGTCCAGGACTGCAGCATGTTGAACTGGGTTGGAGCAGCCTTAGCTGGTAGGGTGCCAAGGGGATCAACCTGCCAGCCCAAGGCTGCTCCAACCAGCCTCAACCGGCTTTAGAGAGGTTGGCTGGGATATGAGGGTGCTCCAGCGTGGGGCTAACCAGCAGGCAGCCCCTACACTGAAGCATCCTCCATGCCCCAACTAGCCCTATCAGCACCTACACTGCAAAGTAAAAAAACCTGCCTTAAGAGAGTAC
>NW_017728992.1:146311008-146312952 GCF_001723915.1 Gavialis gangeticus
GGCTTTAGAGAGGTTGGCTGGGATATGAGGGTGCTCCAGCGTGGGGCTAACCAGCAGGCAGCCCCTACACTGAAGCATCCTCCATGCCCCAACTAGCCCTATCAGCACCTACACTGCAAAGTAAAAAAACCTGCCTTAAGAGAGTACTTGTGTTTACAAGTACTAACCTGTGGCAGAGTTAATTAGTTTACTGTGTTCTAGGAGCACTGCACATGTAGACACTGAGACATTTACCGTGGAGCTAATTAGGCAACTCCACCGTACGCATCTTGTGCAGACGTGCCGAGTAATAATTTCCACATTTCGTGTCATATCAAACAAAAGCTTTGCAATCTTTACATATTTTATATGAATATAAGCCCAAAGTCATTATTGTATATGTAGATCACAGCTTAAAAATAGAATTATATCTCTTCTTTATTGGCTTTACATGGGTACCATGTTTGCACACATATCAGGCCTCCAAAATTGGGGTGTGAGGAAGCTATTTTCTTCTCTAGAAAAGCAGCACACCTGGAGATGCTGTGCATGCCATGCAGCTGCTAAGATGGCTGCTGCTTATGTCTGACTCAGTGAGCTGAAGAGACAAGAGTCCCTCACAGCTGTAGCTCTTGGCTGAGCACTGTTGCTTGTGCCTGAAGTAGCAGGTGAGCTTTGGGTAGTATCCTAATGAGGTTTGTAGTATAGAAACAACAATTTATATACAGGCGCTTATATAAAGAGCTTTCTACAGTAACGAACTAACAGTCTTGCTACTGCCCTTGCAAGCATCTGGGGCCTAACCTGCGTAACCTCCTTCCACATCAGCAAAAGTTTCTGCTGTCTGCTGCCTCACTTAGATCACCTCCTGGGATGCCATACTTCTTGGACACTATTTCCAGGAGGACTTTGATGCACACAGACATGACTCTGGAAAATCTGTTTCTCCTCCTACATTGTTTTATGTGGGGGTATGTACCGTATTGAGGTATATACATTTTTAGGTGTGTATACCATATACCTGGTATATACATGTCTGTGTTAAAATAGTTATATCATACATAACATTCACTGACCAAAATGCAGTTTGTTCATTCAGTAATTATATTGACTTCCAGTTCTCCCTGAACAATCATTACTTTAGGTTTACATTCCCTTTAGTGACTTTTACAAATATCTTTCAGGACTGCCAATCAAAATAATAACAACAATAAATCTAGTAGGTAATGTCTCACTTCTGTTTAGGGGTTGATCTTCTCTTATCTTAAGGACAGGGTTAGGTGTTCTATGCAGCACTTGTCCTTTCTCCTTAAGCAATGTTCAGGGAAAACAGGGACCAGGAAGATAGAAAAAAGAGGTAGGTGCATGTTGTTTTCTGCCCTCTACTCACGTCAGTCTCAGTGAGAATTTTGATAAGTGTTGATGAAGCTTGCACTTAAGGCAGCATTACTTATTTTGCAGCTTTCTGCTTGGAAATGCACCACCAATAGAGGAATAGAGAAAATCCTGACTGCCTTACAACTCAGCTGGAAATACTTGGCATGGTAGCTGAAAGAGGAGAAAGGGTCTTGGCACCAGCTTTGGGGTCTAGATCTTTTGGGGTCTGTACAAGATTACATCCAGGGGAAAATGGTTTCTGGCCTTCTGTTGATTTCAAGTTTGGGGAAGCAGTCACAAATCCCATTCTTCAAAAATGGTTGAAGAGGGATCTACCAAAAGAAGCTGTTGAGTTTTGATTTCCACATGCAAAAGCAAAAAGATCTATGTAAATTACTTGTTCTCTTAGTTGTGGCATTAATCATGCTCTTTTCAAAACGCACACAAGAAGTTCTTTCAGTAGAAACTCATTAATGTTTTAAACACGTACAGCATAAACCAGAAAAACAATTCTATGCCAGCTTAGCATTCCTTATGTCAGCAGTTCTCAACCTTTTTAAACTCAAGGCACCTCTCAGAAAATGTCAG
>NW_017728992.1:146317952-146322322 GCF_001723915.1 Gavialis gangeticus
AAGAAGTTCTTTCAGTAGAAACTCATTAATGTTTTAAACACGTACAGCATAAACCAGAAAAACAATTCTATGCCAGCTTAGCATTCCTTATGTCAGCAGTTCTCAACCTTTTTAAACTCAAGGCACCTCTCTGAAAATGTCAGCCCTTAGCTTTCACTTATTCCTTGACTGCAGCGGCACACCTTATGCCACCGCTAATTGTCCCCAGGGAATGTCTGTGCCACGTTCACTCTGGCGTGTGGCAGGTTACCCCGGGGTGGTAGGGGAGGCTGTGGTGCATGTTGCTCCCTTATGTGCCGCTCCCCCTTTTTTTTGTCTGTGGGATTTTTGACCTTTGGATATCCCCTGCTGTGAAAGTTGTTAACATATGCTCATGAGATCCTAGGAACAGGGCTATGTCCCTCCCCTCTTCTTTCCCTCTCTCCCTTCCCCACTAGAGGAAGGCAAAATCCCCTGCAATCCATACCAGTTTTCTTTCCACCCTATTGAAGTTTTGTCCGGCCCATATTTCTCCAATTTGTTCATGAGGTTATGTAAGACCTTGTCAAACCCCTTCCTAAAGTCCAGATTCATTATATCCACAGTATTCTCTTCATCCACAGAAGTAGTTACTTTGTCAAAGAAGGAGACCAGATTTGTTTGACATGTGGAAGTGTTTGCATACCTAACAGTGCTAATATTTTTCAGTACCCTGAACCATGGTACCTTGGCTGAGAATCACTGTTTTATGTCCATACAAAACAAAGTCCCAGCCCTGACTAGCAAACAAGTTCTTCAAAATGCTTACAGAAAGGAGAGTGTAGTATTCCTGTTCCCATTCATCTTATAAAACCTGTGAATGAGGAAACAACTTTCCTTGAGCAGAACAAAGCAAGAGTGGAGAAGAGCAAGAGTGAAGAAGGGGATAGCTTCTAAAATCAATATGAAGCTAAAGACTGCTGATGCTTCAACCTTTTCTCCCATTCTTGTATGTGGGCCAGATAGCGCCACAAGTTTTCTCAGGATCACAGATGATGAGAAGAGTTCAAGAATTCAAGCACACTTGAATATACATGTTCTAACTTACAAAGATTCTCCTATTTCTAAGGTAACAACCATAATCTGGGCTGATCAGTACATCTCCCTCTGTGTTTGGATTCTGTTCTTCCCAGGATTCAGCTATGACCGTACATGGAAGGAACAGAAGGAGCACTGTCATTAAGAGTAAGCATCTGTGTCTTGAGTATGGTGTATAAAAAGCAGGGTTTCTCCATAGGGACAACGCAGTTGTCAGGGGGTTGCAGTGTGAAATAGGAGAGGGTCAAGCAAGATCCCAAATAGCTGAAGAGGGAATTCAGGAAGAGGGCTGTTATGGGACTAGTTCCTCATACAGAAATGGTTACAGACCTTTGTACTATAATGTTTAAAAGTTAATGGATATACATATCACCCAATGTCTTTCCCACAAGATTTAAGCTTTAATAAAATCATCAGTTTCCCATCAGGCTAATTAAGGTCCTGAACTAACCACCTCATCAAGACTAGATATTGAACTGGTTTATTAGAGCTATTTGCTTGAAGATAGGATTGAAATGTCTTAAAATATGATTTTATATCTGGAGAAAGAGTGCAACTCTGCTTCCAATTACTGCCTCCATCAATCTGCTGCTATTTTCTTTTTTATCTCAATCTGCCTATTCACATTATGTTCAGTTGCAGCTTAAATAACTGCCCCAGTGTTTCCCTGCTTACATCTCTTCTCTACCCCTGTAAGTGTGTGTCTAAGCCCCCCTCTACATATTAAAAGTATTGTGCAATTAAATGGTTAATTTTGCAATTACCTTGAGACCAGCTCCACATGCAAAGTACTTATCACACCATAAAACGCTCCAACCAGCTATAAAGTTAGATCTCAGAAATGTGTACTAACTTCATAGCTGATTGCTATCCAGCTTTAATTTGCACATGGAGCAGGGTCTCCCTTGCAGCTGGAAGCCCCATCAGCCTGCAGCTAAAGGGATTCTCAGCTTCAGCAGCTGCCGGCTCTGAGAGGAGGAGCTCAAGATCACACCTCCTGTCATGCATATGTGGCATGGCAGGAGATGTGATTGTGTGGATCGTGCATTAGATCCTATTGTGCCTTTACTTGTACATGTAGAGAGGGCCTAAGAGTGTATGTAATTCAACTGCTATATTTAGCAAGAAAGATCTTCCTAATTCTGTTAACTTTTATTAGTAACAAACTCATCTAGTATGCACCTTAACAAATTCCTCTTTCCCTTCAAATCTTAGTAACAATACACATCCTAACTGAGACAGGCAACAGAGCATGAGATAACTTTTCCCTCTCTGGTTATTCCATTTGATTTTCTCTTCCTCTGTCTCCATTTTTCTCACCCAAGGCTGCTTTCCCATTTCTTTCTCAGGAAGCAGTACATAAGAAGCATTTTTATCCTATAGGTTAATGTAGAAAGCATCTTGTCCCATCCTTGCTGCTTACTAAGGAAGAGGGGGTTGAAGAAGAGAAGACTAGAATGTGAGGAAGAGTTCTGAAATGAAAACTTAGGGAAAGAGAGCATTCAGAAAGAGAGAGAGAATAAAATTACACAGGAAAATAAGGAGAGAGAGTGGAGGAGAGAGATCAGATTTTGTTTCTGTGAGAGCATTTGGTATAAAATCCAATGTTTAAACAAATTTAAAGTAGACAGAATCTGTCCCTTATTTCTTTGGTGACAATATAGTCCTAGTCTCACATAATTTCTGCATAACGTAATACCCAGGAAAGGCTTACTCTGATAAATTAGCAGGTAATTATAGCAGTTACCTAAATAAGACAAATAAGACCAGTAAACCATATTCTTTGCTGGTAAAGCATATTCTTTAAAATTACTGGGACTGTGTTTTAAAGCTAATGTGAACATTGCAAGTTTTATTGTTTCAATTTTTATTGTTTTGGAGGTTTTTTCCAGGTTTTTTGTTTTGGGTTTTTTTCCTCTTGTGTTGAGCAGGTAGTTGAGAAGTTTTGAACCCAGCTTTCCATTAGGAGTAAACTTTTATTGAAAGCACTATAGAGTTCAGAGCTAAATGCAGGCCTGTTGGAAATGGGCATGACTCTACTCAAATCAACCTACTACCCCTGTGCAGAATTTGCTGTGACCACCATTTCTTTCCAGTGACATATGGAGTCCACCATCAGGGCCTGTTTGTGTCTGGTAATGTACAAACATACAGGCTGACATGAGTTCTTTTCCATTTTGCTTTTCTGTTACATATTTTAAAAGTTGGGTTTAACTTTTTTTTCAGTATTATAAATCTTGCCACCTTAGCTGTTGGCAACAGCAGTAGCCAGAGGAGAAAGGCAGAGGAGCCAAGCTGAGCTGTTTTTAAGATGTTTATGTTTAAATATCTAAGCTGGGAATGGCTGATCAGTACTTCCAAGGTACCTCTTTAGCTTGAAATCAGCCCAGCCTCATGCTACAGCACTACAGTATGCAGTAGCCAGCTGACTGAGAAAGGGATATTTTCCTTTGAAAATGGGCCACCTGTGACCATAGCCATCCTCAGCAAGCAGCCATATTTCAAAAGAAAACACCATGATTTTGTTCCAGGCTAGCAATTCTGTACAGTGGTTTTTCAGAGGTGGCTGAGCTGCTTTTAATTTTTGTCTTCTCCTAAGAACCTAAATCAAGAAAATTGAGGCAGATCCTGATTTGCCTTTATAAGCAAAGCAAAATCTTTAGCTCAAGGACATCTGAAGATCCCTTGATCATGGAGGCCAAAAGGTCAGCTTAGTTCAGAGGGAGAAGATTTGGGACAGCAGAAGCACAGATATAATTAGGGTCTTTAATATAACTCTAGCATTTTAATTTCATTATTAAATTTAAATTAAAACTACATTTGCCCATCAGTCTCTGTTACCCTTATCACCCTGGTATGACTGCTTCCTCTGAGTAAAAGATTGTGTTTTTTCTTCCCTTACATTAGATAGGTAGATGTTAAGGGTATGTGTATGTGTTAATCCATTAAAATGGGAGAGTTTTTTGGAAAGGCTTCAGAAAGGGTGAGTTCTTTCTTTGACTAAAAGCATGAAAAGGTTAATAGTCATTTCCATTTATTCTATAAATTCCATAATAGTAAAGTCTGCATTCAGAATCTAGCCCACAGGAAGGTTTTAATTCTTCTAGTAATCGCTGCATCAGTTGGTCAATAGTGGAATGTAGATTAGGCACAGAAAGTAGTGCAAGTCCCTGGTCTAACTCATGGCACTTCACAAGAAGCACCATGAGTTAGACTGACCCTCCTGATCCAACAGACATTCGCTGTTGGGTCAAGAGGGTGGGGGGATCAAACTCCAGTTTGGAGCCAATCCAGCAAGAGAAGCTGTGGGTCTG
>NW_017728992.1:146327322-146329044 GCF_001723915.1 Gavialis gangeticus
TATTACACCTAACTTTTCAGCATGTGTCCCCTGGATGAAAGGTAGATTTGAGTTTATGGCAGTTTATGGATAAGGAATGCCTGGCTTCTGCTGATGCCCAGATTGATATTTTTTTTTCCACTTGGAAATCAATAAAGTCTTAGTTACATCTAGGACTGAAGTGAGGGAGATTCTGAAAGTCAATCTGTGGGGGAGACTGTTTTGATGGCTCACAAGAAAGCACAGTGGGTCTGCAGACTTTTCCCCTAGCTCTGCCACATATCTCCCACCTCTGGTGCTGTGTTAGGATGGGAAGAGGAGAAGGCAGGGGAGGTAGGTCTGTTCTGGGGTTTGTACAGTTTGTGCTAGAGTGGGGGGGCAGGTGGATTGGAGCTCCCCCCGCCCCAACCCCCAGTGTTATTTCAGGTACTGAACTTAATGTGCTGTAATTATGGGACATTAATGAACATGTAGACTCTGTACCTTAAATGTTCCCATCCCTACTGTATTGATGAAGGTGGTGGATGACCCTTCCCTAAAAGTTTGTTTACTTGCAAAAACACTTATATAGTCTAAAAGGAAATATCATGATCATACTTTAAGTCTGTGCTCAACTACCAGTTGATTTCAACTAGACCTCAACTAGATGTCAGTAGTTAAGAGACATTTCATGGTCTGCCTGATACCTTATAGGTTATAAATGTGTCCTGCTGTGTAAAACATGCATGGAAAAAATGGCATCACAGGTCCAATACTAATGAGTAATGGTAATGCTTCCATGCTGGGAGAAAAACAAAAAATAAGAGGTAAGATCAGTAAGCAGGAAAGGAGGGAGTGAGAGAAATGCTTTAACCATTTTAATTCCTTCACAGAGTCTTGTGGATATTGGACAGGCTATTATAGGCAAAAGTAAATCCTGATAGCATATGTAAAATCATATTTACTACGTTTCTGTACTGATAAAAAGTTTAAACAGCATGTTATAGAAATGGGTACTCATATTAGTGCATTCATTTTCCCAATAAGTTGCAGCATTATACATTCAATCCATAATACATTTTCTCAGTCAAGTAAGGGAAAGATAGATACACTGATGACTGTCATACAACTGTGATGATTAATGTACCCTACTTAACAAGAGTTTCTCCAGTTGAGAGACTAAATTGATTAGTATTTAACTCTCACAGCTATAGAAACTCTTTTCCTGCTCCTATTTCTGGCTCAGTAAGGTTTACAGAAATTTTCCTCTGCTGCTGTCATAGTGTTTTACAGGAAAATCCTGGAGCTCTCACCATCTCCCAGCCAACTGTCTGTTTTACAGCTTTCTAGCTCCTTACATCTTACCCTGTTTATTAGCCTCAGATGTTATCCTATCCTCTTAATCTGGACCAGTGAGTTTCACCTGCTCTTTCATGGGGAAGATGGATATACTTTACTTAAAGGGACCAGTAATCCCATGACAGTGTTTTTCAAGATGGGTGCCAGATTCTCAGGACCTTGAATGATCAAGTCCTTGCTGAATTATTATGTGAAAAATGTTGACTATATCTGTTACCCAAATATATATGCTTACAAGCTCTGTAGAGTTTAACAAGGAAGATATGATATGGAAAAGATAACGTGCTACTGAGAAAGAGAAACTGTCTTTCCTTTTTCTCATTTCCCCCCTTCATCCCCGTCTGTTCCCCCCCCCCCCCCCCCACCCCCCCCTCTTTCCTTTGTCTCACCTTTTTTTCCTTTTCT
>NW_017728992.1:146329157-146336429 GCF_001723915.1 Gavialis gangeticus
CCCCCCCCCCCACCCCAATCTCCTCTTCTTTCCTTGGTATCACCTTTTTTCCCTATGTTCATAGGAGGTGAAGGTGTACATCCTATTCAGAGTGAAGCATTAGGTTATAAAGGATGTTTTCTACCACATACCTGTTTGGTTTTGTAAGAACTGGGCCAGAATATTGTTGGTTCTCACTAAAATACCAGCTTTTGTCAAGATGCTACACATTGACTCTGAAATCCCATCATTTTATATGTATGACTACTATACACCTATAAAAGACTTCACTGGTCAGTTGTACTTCTGCAGAAAAGTAGTAAAGGACAAAATATTGAGCAAATAAATCTTAACTGTTGATTAATCAACACAAATGGGCTCTCTTCCTCTTTCCATTACACAGGCTCGAATTAGGAGTAACTCCAGCAAAGTCAATAAAGTTATACTGATGACGGAATTGGGATCAGAAACCACGGAATTACACTGGTTTACTTAATACTTTTCCTCATTCTTTTTTCAAAGGTCTGGCTGTCTGAGCAAGAGGACTGGAAGAATCTGCCTTGCAATGCTCTTTCTCTATATTTTCCTTTTTATAAACTCTGACATGATCACCTTGTAATTAGAGTCTCTTTTGTGTACTGTGCGTTTTTTTCTGTTGTATTCAGTAAACACTTCTACACATGCAGTTAATGTGCCTGAATTTACTGTGCAAGAAATGTAGGTGCATTAAACTGCTCCCAGGTGCACATCTGCACGTGAGCCTGGGTCAGAAGCAAATTGAGCCTGACAGGAGCAGCCTAGTCAAGGACTGCTCCTGCCCTGCTCTGCCTCCCTGCAGCAACCAGGGGCAGATCCAGGCTTTCTTGGGTGCCAGCCCCAGGGTGGCAGAAGGCACTAGGGACAGCCCTGGGTTGGTAGGGGGCACACAGGGTCAGGTCTATGCTCTAGGGGGTGAGGGGGAGCTTCCGCCAGCTCTAGGGGCAGCCCTCCCATACCCCATGGAGTTTAGGACTAGCCCCGAGCTCTGCATGGCTAGAAGCTGCCCCTGGAGCAGGAGACAGTGTCACCCCCACCCCCTGGAGCTTGGAGCTAAGCCAGGCAGAAGTTGTGGCCCCCTGCTGCCTGAGTTAGCACCTACACTTGTGCTTAGGTGCAGTAGTTTAAAGTGCCGTTTTCTACTACCTGTGTCTGGCAGTACTAGCAAATGGTGCTTTAAATTTATCCACTGCACAATAATTGCTGCACATGTGTAGACAGTTACACTTTACTGCGCATTAGGATAATGCACAATAAAGCACATGTGTAGATGCATCCAGTGATTCTTAAGTTACTTCTCTTGAAAGTAAGTAAATTTTCCAGAGCACTATTTTTGTAATCTATAGTGGTTAGTCTTTCATGTCTGATACTGCAACGTAATTTTAATTTATCAGTCTGCCATTCAATAGAAACATTTGAAAGTCTAAACCTATCATTTATTCCCTACACCTGTCAATGATATTCTTCTCCACTTGTCAAACTGAGCTAAATGGTGCTCTTGCAACATGTACCATATTACCAATAAATTGGATAATCAATCATGTGTGCATACTGTCTGCCAGTAGTATCTTGAATACACAGAATTCAGAACACATTTTTAAGAGGCAGGAGCTCATTACTCTTGAACTAAAAAAAATACTGTATAGGCCTCAAGAAGTTCCCACTCTACACAATTAAAGGACACCTTGGGAAATAGTTAGGCCACTTGCCATAAGAAAGCTTTCTCATTTCCTTAATCTAATGTGCTCCTGTGGGAAATGTAAGTAATTGGAAATTACATCAGATGACAGAAAAATAGTTTACACTACCGGAAGAAAAAAGACATGGAGACATTAAGTAGATTTATTTAAGTTTCCTAAGCTAGAAAAGTAATGATACAGCATTTTGTTTCTAAAAGCATCCTGTCGGCTACCATTCCATGCATTGTGCTCAGAGCTGCAATAAACATTATTCAACAGGAATAATAAGAAGAACTAGTAATTATGCACCATTTGAGGTTGTCTGGGCTAGCCTGCCATTTAAAAACCAGTCTCTTTATACCACTCATGCACTATAGGCTGCTCTGTATGGCACGGACACTAGCTGATTCTTGGAACTAGGGAAGCCTGTTCCTGATGATCTTGCTATCTAGGGCTGAACAGTTTCAATCACTGTGGTTTTAACCACTGTTTTAAATCATTCTTGTTTTAATTTAGTTTTATCTTTTTCAGAAGATGTTTGATCAAAGGTTTACTTAAGAAAAAGCATGTAATTGATTGTTAATGTTATATAAATAATATTTGAAATGTGTATAGAATCAAAGAAAATTAGTGTTGGTAGGGCCCTTAGGAGGTCACCTAGTCCTACCCTCTGCTCGATGCAGGACCATCCCCAATAATATCATCCCAACAAAGGCATTGTCTAGTCGGGTCTTAAAACTCTCCGAGGAGGGAGATTCTACAACCTCTCTGGGTAGGTAACATGTTCCAGTGCTTTACTACAATCCTTGTAAAAGAGTTTTTTCTGTTATGTAACCTAAACTTTCCTGTTGCAACTTGAGACTTCTTCTGTCATATCCCACCACTGAGAACAGTCTAGGTCCATCCCCTTTGGAACCACCCTTCAGGTAGTAGAAGGATGCTATTAAATCCCCTCTTATTCTAAATTAGCCCAGTTCCCTCAGCCTCTCCTGTGCCTCAGCCCATCACCTCAGCCCATCACCATTTTTGTCACCCTCCACTAGACTTTCTCCAATTTGTCCACATTCTTTCTATAGTGGTAGGCCCAAAACTGGAGAAACTATTCAAGACGTGTCCTCACCAGTGCTGTATAGAGGAGAAGAATCACTTCCCTCAATCTGCTGACAATGCTCCTACTAATGAAGTCCAGTATGCCATTAGCCTTCTTCCCAACACGGGCACACTGTTGGCTTATATTCAGCTTATTGTTTATTGTAATCCCCAGGTCCTTTTCTGCAGAGCTTCTGCTTATCCAGTTGGTTCCCAGCCTGTAGTGGTATATGAGATTGTTCTGTCCTAAGTGCAGGACTTCGTACTTGTCCTAATTGAATCTCATGAGATTTCTTTTGGTCCAGTCCTCCAATTTATCTAGGTCACTCTGAATCTTAGCCCTACCCTCTAGTGTATCTACTGCTCCCCACAGCTTGGTGTCATCCACAGACTTGCTGAGGGTGCACTCTATGTCATCTTCCAGGTCCATAATGAAGACATTGAACAAAACTGGCCCCAGGACCAACTCCTGGGTCATTCCACTTCATACCAACTGCCAACTAGATATCAAACTATTGACTAGAAGATCTAGCCAGTTTTCTTTCTAACTTACAGTCCATTCTTCCAGCCCATACTACCTTAGCTTGCTTGTAAGAATGTTATGGGGAACCATTATCATAAGCCTTGCTAAAGTCAAAGTATATCACATCCACTGCTCTTCCTGCATCTACAGAGCAAGTCATCTCATCATAGAAGGTAATCAGTTAGTTCAGGCATGGCTTGCCCTTGGTGATCCATGCTGACTGTTCCTAATCACCACCTTCTCCTCCAAGTACTTAGAAATGGATTCCTTGAGGACCTACTACATAATGTTTCGGGGGACTGAGATGAGACTAACAAGCCTGTAGTTTCCTGGATCCCCTTTCTTCAAGATGGACATTATATTTACCCTTTTCCAATCATCCAGAACATCTCACAATTGCCACAGCTCTGCAATTATATCAGCCAACTCCCTCAGCATCCTCAGGTGCATTGCATCTGAACTCATAGATTTGTATACATCCAGCTTTTATAAATCATCCCTAACCTGTTATTTTACCACTGCTGGTTGTCCACCTCCTCCCCAAACTGTGCTGCCAAGTTCAGTAGTGTGGGAGCTCATCTTGCCTGTGAAGACCAAGGTAAGAAAAGTATTCAGGACGGCCACTAGGTTGCCTCCCCAATTCAGTAAGGGACCCACACTTTCCCAGATCTTCCTTTTGTTGCCAGTATACTTGTAGAAACACTTGTCACCCTTAACATTCCTTGCTAGCTGCAAATCTAGTTGTACTTTGGCCTTCCTGATTTCTTCCCTGCTTGCCTGAGCATTGCTTTTATACTCCTTCCTAATTATTTGTACAAATTCCCACTTCTTGTAAGCTTCCTTTTTGTAAGATATCTTTACTTCTTGTAAGCTCACTGAAGAATTTCCTGTTAAGCCAAGCTGATCTCCACATTTGCTAGTCTTCCTATGTATTGGGATGATTCATTCCTGTTCCCTCAGTAAGGTTTCTTTAAAATACAACCAGCTGTCCTGCACTCCTCTCCCTCTCAGATTGGATCCCAGGGGATCCTGGCCCTCCCAGGGGATCCTGCCCATCAGTTCCCTGAGTTAGACACAGTCTGCTGTTCTGAAGTCCAGAATTCATCATACAGCATAGAGTGGGTAAGATAACTAGTAGGATGGAAGTGCTTGACTTTAGGAAGGCTAACTTCAGTGTGCTCAGGAATTCTGTCAATGATGCACTGCAGGACAGGAGTATTGGTGAGATGGGGGTCCAGGAAGGGTGGTCATTCCTAAAGGAAGTGACCCTTCAAGCACAGAGGGAGATGATCCCAGTATGAGGGAAAAGGGGGGAAAGGGGCCAAAAAACTTCCTTGGCTAAACAGAGAAATCCAGGGGAGCCTAAGAGCAAAAAAAAAAAAAGGCATATAGGCAGTGGGAGCAGGGGGAAGCTACCAAGGAGGGGTATACCTACTTGGCCAGCACTTGCAGGGAGGGAGTTAGAAAGGCCAAGGCAACTACGGAGCTGAGGCTGGCAACACAAATTAAAGACAAAAAGTCTTTTTTAAGTATGTAGGGAGTAAAAGGAAGGCGCGGGGCAGCATAGGACCCCTACCAAACAAGCAGGAGCAACTAATGACAAACAGGGGAGACAAGGCTGAGTTTATCAATGAGTTTTTTGCCTCAGTGTTCTTGAACAAGGGTCAAGATAAATCTCCTAATGAGTTCTTAAATGGGCATCAGAGGGACACCAGCCTACCAACTGTTGACACTGACTTGGTGCAGTCACTTGGATGGACTGGATGTGTTTAAGTCAGCATGCCCGATGAGCTGCATCTGAGCGTACTGAAGTAATTGGCCAGTGTCATAGCAGAAGCACTGGCACAGCTGTTTGAGCACTCATATGACTCGGGTCAGGTCAAGGAGGACTAGAAAAGGGCCAATGTGGTCCTTATTTTCAAGAAAGGGAGGAAGGAGGATCCCAGTAATTATAGGCCAGTCAGTTTCACTGCCATCCTTGGAAAAGTCTTTGAAAAGATTATTAAGGATCATATTTGTGTGAGTCCAGCAGGAAAAATAATACAGCAACGCAACCAGCATAGGTTAGTAGCATGTAGATCATGCCTGACCAATCTGGTTTCATTTTATGACCAGGTCACAAAATGCTTCAATGAAGGGGTAGAGGTGGATGTCATTTTCTTGGATTTTAGGAAGGCTTTCAATATGGTATCTCATCCCATTCTCATAAATAAATTAAGAGGCTGTGACTTAGATGTTTACATAGTCCGATAGGTGGCAGATTGGCTTGGGAGTCGTACCCAGAGAGTTGTAGTAGATGGGTTGGTATCGACCTGGAAGGATGTGGGTAGTGGGGTTCTGCAGGGCTCAGTCTTTGGACCTATACTCTTCATTGTCTTCATCAATGACTTGGATGTGAGCATGAAGTTACTGTGCCCAAATTAATGGATGATACTAAATTGTGGGGTGAAGTGAACACTCTGGAGGGTAGGGACCGATTGCAGGCAGACCTGGACAGGTTGAAAAAGTGGGCAGAACACAATAGGATGCAGTACAACAAGGACAAATGCAGAGTGCTGCACCTAGGGTGCAGAAATATCCAGCACACCTACCGGCTGGGAAATGACCCTCTCAGCAGCACAGAAGTAGAAAGGGATCTCAGAGTCATAGTGGACTCCAAGATGAACATGAGATGTCAGTGTGATGAAATCATCAGGAAAGCTAGCTGGAATTTATCATGCATCAGCAGATGCATGACAAATAGAACCAACAAGGTGGTACTTGCCCTCTATGCGGCATTGGTCAGACTGCAGTTGGAGTATTGCATCCAGTTTTGGGTGCCGTACTTCAAGATGAATGTGGATAACCTTGAGAGGGTCTAGAGGAGGGCCACTCATATGGTTAAGAGTCTACAGGCCAAGCCCTGTGAGGAGAGACTAAGGGACCTGGATCTCTTCAGCCTCCGCAAGAGAAGGCTGAGAGGTGACCTTGTGGCTGCCTACACATTCATTGGGGGGCGTAGCAAGGAATCAGAGATGCTCTGTTCACCAGCGTACCTCTTGGGGTAACAAGGAACAATGGTCACAAACTGACAGAGAACAGATTTAGGCTAGACATCAAGAAAAACATCTTCATGGTAAGGGTGGCCAAAATTTGGAATGGGCTTCAAAGGGAAGTAGTGCTTTCCCCTACCTTGGGGGTCTTTAAGAGAAGGCTGGATAGGCATCTGGATAGGCATCCTGTACTCTTCCCTGCCCAGGCAGGGGGTCAGACTCGATGATCTGTTGAGGTCCCTTCTGACACTAGCATATATGAATCTATGAATCTTTACTCTTCTGCTCTCCTTCCTTCCTTTCTTCAGGATTCTGAACTCAATCATCTTGTGGTCACTGTTCCCAGGTTGCCATCTCCATGTCTACATTCCCCACCAAATCTTTCCTGTTTGTGAGCAGCAGGTCAAAAAGAGCACAGCCTCCAGTTGGCCTCTCCAGCACTTGTACCAGGAAGTTGTCCCCAACACTTTTCAAAAACTTCCTGGATTGTCTGTGCACTGCTATGTTGCCTTCCCAGTAGATGTCATGGTGTTTCAAGTCCCCCATAAGAACCAGAGCCTGTGATCAGAAACTTCCACTGGCAGCAGAACTTCATCCCTGGCAGCATAATTGATGTCCATGTGGATGAGAAGCAGTGGGTGGTAGTCAGAGGACAGGACGAGTCTTGATAATCTCTTCATGACATAGTTTCATAGTTGGCAGTGTCAGAAGGGACTTGAGCAGATCATCAGGTTTGACCCCCTACCATGGCAGGAAAGAGTACTGGGGTCAAATGACCCCAGCGAGGTGTTCATCCAGCCTCCTCTTAAAGACCCCCAGGGTAGGAGCCAGCACCACTTCGCTTGGAAGTTGGTTCCAGATCCTAGCTGCCCTGACAGTGAAGGAGCACCTCCTGATATCTAGCCTGAATCTACCCTCTGCCAGATTATGACCG
>NW_017728992.1:146336652-146336940 GCF_001723915.1 Gavialis gangeticus
CTTATCGTGTGGGTGGCCCTCCTCTGGACCCTCTCCATGTTGTCCACATCCCTTCTCAAGTGCGGTGCCCAGAACTGGGCACAGTACTACAACTGCGGCCTGACCAGTGACACATAGAGAGGGAGGATCACTTCCTTGGACCTGCCTGAGATGCATCTGTGGATGTATGACAAGGTATGGTTGGCCTTCCTGACCCGTCCCCACACTACCGGCCCATGTTCATTTTGACATCAATAATGACTCCAAGATCCTTTTCTGCCTCTGCACTGATGAGAGGGGAGTTCTTGA
>NW_017728992.1:146341940-146342436 GCF_001723915.1 Gavialis gangeticus
ATTAGGTCCTCACTGACCCTAGGCCTGGGTGTGCCTCCCCTGGGACCTACGGGGGTCCCGGTGGGGGGTGGTGACCCAGTCCCTGCTCAGAAAAATGGAGGCAAAGAAATTGTTAAATAGGTTAGCTTTGCTGTCTGGTGCGATGACCAGATTTCTAGTGTGTCCTGCAGAGGCCTCACATCACCCGGTACCTTCTTTTTACCCCCTATGTATTTGAAAAAGGACTTCTGGTTGTCCTTGATCCAGGAAGCTAGTCCCAGTTCCATCTCTGCCTTGGCCTTTCTGACTGCCCCCCTACAGCCCCGAGCAACTGAGGTATAGTCTTCCTTGGTGATGGCCCCTCTCTCCCATTGGGTGTAAGCCTCCTTTTTAGCTAGGATATTTTCCTGTATGCTTTTGGTGAGCCATGGGCACTTTTGTGCCCTCTTGCCCCCTTTGATCCATGTTGGGATAACCTCCCTTTGGGCTTGGAGGATCGTCTTCTTAAGAAACGACC
>NW_017728992.1:146347889-146361547 GCF_001723915.1 Gavialis gangeticus
TCTCAAAAAGCTTACCCAGGACCAAGGTAAGACTGACTGGCCTTTAGTTTCCTGCACCTTTCTCCCTTTTTTGAAAATGTGAACCACATTGGCCCTTTTCCAGTCCTCTGGCATCATGCCAGAGCACCATGAGTGCTCGTAAAGCCATGTCGGGGTCCCACAATGACCTCTGCCAATTTCCTTAGCACTCTGGGGTGGAGATCATCAGGACCTGATGATTTAAACATGTCCAGTACCTCCAGAAGTTCCTTGATTAGGTCCTCACTGACCCTAGGCCTGGGTGTGCCTCCCCTGGGACCTACGGGGGTCCCGGTGGGGGGTGGTGACCCAGTCCCTGCTCAGAAAAATGGAGGCAAAGAAATTGTTAAATAGGTTAGCTTTGCTGTCTGGTGCGATGACCAGATTTCTAGTGTGTCCTGCAGAGGCCTCACATCACCCGGTACCTTCTTTTTACCCCCTATGTATTTGAAAAAGGACTTCTGGTTGTCCTTGATCCAGGAAGCTAGTCCCAGTTCCATCTCTGCCTTGGCCTTTCTGACTGCCCCCCTACAGCCCCGAGCAACTGAGGTATAGTCTTCCTTGGTGATGGCCCCTCTCTCCCATTGGGTGTAAGCCTCCTTTTTAGCTAGGATATTTTCCTGTATGCTTTTGGTGAGCCATGGGCACTTTTGTGCCCTCTTGCCCCCTTTGATCCATGTTGGGATAACCTCCCTTTGGGCTTGGAGGATCGTCTTCTTAAGAAACGACCACTCTTCCTGGACACCCGACTCCCCTCTCCTCCGAGACCTCAGTGCCTCCCCGACTATCCTCCTTACCTCATTGAAATCCGCCCTTCTCGAGTCCAGGGCTGCTGCCTTGCTGCAGGCCTTTGCCACCTTGCGCTGGGTGGTGAATTCCAGCAGGCGATGATCGCTGTCGCCCAGGTGGTCGAGCACCCACAGACCCCTCATCAGGTCGTCGCCCGTGGCCAGGACCAGATCCAACAAGGCATCTCCTCTGGTGGGGCTATGCACCTCTTGGGTTAGATGGAGGTCCTGTATCTCAGCTAGGAACTTACATGAGCAGTCAGACCTGGCTGACTGCTCTTCCCAGCAGATGTCTGGAAAGTTCAGGTCACCCGTGATGACCACATCCTTTGACCTAAATACCTCTGTGAGCTGACTTAAGAATTCCCAGTCTAGCTCTTCCCCTTGGTTGGGTGGTCTGTAGGAGACCCCCACCATTAAGTCCCTTTCCCCTCAACTTCCTTGTATTCTAACCCAGAGCACTTCAGTGTGCCTCTCCTCTGACCCAGTGCCACTCACTGAGGATGTGTATTTCTCCTTGATGTACAGCACCACATCCCCACCTCTCCTCCCTGTCCTATCCCTCCTGTACAGCCTATAGCCCTTGATATTCACCATCCAGTCATGTGTTGGTCCCACCACGTTTCAGTGATCCTCACTATGTCTGGGTTGGTGTTAGCTAGCAAGAGGGTAAGTTCCTCCTGATTGTTCCTCATACTACGAGCATTAGTATAGAGGCATTTGAGGCCTCCTGAAGATGCATGCACTGGCCCCCTAATCTCAGTACTGCCTGGACCCCTGTTGCTTACCTGGGTATTTGTTCTGCTCATCCTTGGTTTAGGCTGGGCTGTTCATGTGGCTGATGTTTGGTTTAGTGGTCCTAGGCTTCCTCCACCCTTGTCTTCGTCTTCCCCCGACAAGATCCACGTCATGGATCTGGACTCTAGGCAAGTAGCAGATCTCCCAAAACAACAAGTCAGGCTGGCAGATGGATGCCTCCATCCCCTGCAAAAGGTATTCTCAAACCACCTTCATCCATCACTTCCTGCTGATGGCAGTGGTTTCAATCCTCCCAACCTTGGGAATGCCTGGCCTGGCCTCCTCCACCAGTGATCAAGAAACATGCTCTTTCTTCTCTGTTACTAGGGCTCCATATCTGTTTTTCAGGCAAACCACCACAGGTGAATTGAAAATTTCTGCTTACAGCCAAAGACTACAAGCTTCCAGGTTCCTGGGAGCCCATGTCCTTTTCCTTCTCTAACACTGCTTCTGGCAGTCTGTCCTCCACAGTCCTAGAGGTCTCCTCCAGCATCGAATAAATGAAGTCCTCATGGCAGAGGATGCTTTGGAGCCTTGCTACCTCCTCCTGTAGTTCTCTTGCCTCCTTCCTGAGGAACACCACCAGGAGGCACCACTCGTATCTCAGGCACTCCCCCATCTGGCTGTCAGTGAAAGGAACCTGCAAATCACAGTGTCACATCTACAAAATATTCAAAAATAAAAGTTGTCATAAGGTGATAACGTTTTCTGTAGCTATTAAGCATGATTTTAAAAAGTCAGTTAGACATAGACTTGGTAATGACTAACTAGTGCCTTATACTACACACATTCATATCAAAGCACTTTAAAGTGAAATGCACTTCTTAAAGAAATGTGAAAATTCAACATAATTTTTAAAAAAAATATTCTTGAAAGAAAAAAAATCCTGCTTGTGTTATTATTTAATAAGAATTTACAAGAAGTAAACCAAAAACAAAAATCCCTGCACTTGAAATTTCACACTGTTCTTCCATGTTCTGATTCAGATCTGGCTCTTTTCCACCTCCTTTGCCGTGAAGAATTTCATAGCACATTGCAAGTTTCTCCACAATCTCCACTTCTAATCTTCTTCTTAATTTATTCTGAATTAAAATTTTAAAACAATATTTCTACTGAAGTGGATGATGCTACACATCCTTGCAGTTGGATCACAATCTCAGTATTCTGTCATCTTATGAATTCTGTTGCAGTAGCTTCTAGATGTTTGAGAATGTTTCCTTATAAAAAGCCAGTTTTGTTCAGTTTTTACCAGTTTGATCACTGCCCTGGTCAAAACTAAAAAAAAAGGGGGGGAAAAAAAGGTTTTTTTGCCAGCCCTGTTACTACTCTCCCTGCAATGAGTGGAGCTGCTCTTCTGAGGAGAACGTATGTTCTTTCATGTGCTTTAAATTCTATTAGTCCTTCAAAACTCCAGGAGGTGCCTAAGTGATTCAGGTGCACATAAACAATTTTGAAAATCCAGCCTGAGTTACTGAGCACCAGGTTCAGTATTCCCCCCCTAATTATTTTTAACAGTGGAGTACTTATCAGCTTGTAACTGGGCACTTATTATAAAGGAAATATTTTCCAATGGGGCCACAAATTATCCAGTTCTGTCCCATGGAACATTAGTGGGGAACCTCCCTTTCACTCTAATGGATGCAGGAATGGGGCTGTTATTTACCAGCCAACTACTTAAATTCATATAGGACTTGCTATGACAGCAAAAGTAGAATAGATCAAAATATGCCAGAAAATGAGGGCAAGAGAGAATCTAGTTGCGCAGTTTCAGGCAGCATGTGGTTCCTGTCTACTGGGCATTCCAAAAATCCTTTCAATTTCCCCACAGAAATAAAAAAATAGCCTATAAACATGACTGTGTTCTTTTCTGATCTCCAAAAAACAGGTTGTTCTTGTCAATTTCCCTTATAAGAATTTGCCTTCTGGTCCTCCTAATGATCTCCTTCCTCGTTTTCATATTCTGGTCCCACAGTGAAAGAAAAGTAGCTTTGAAATAATGGCATGCGTCTTTCAAACCTTAATCATATACAGATACACGGATCAGCACTTACATATCATTTATGTAAATGTATGCAAACACAATCAAATTGGACCAATTATTGTAATTTGCAAATAACCAACTAATTTGAGAATTCACTTTCCCGATCACTTTATCTGGAAAAAAAAGACTTTGCCTACTTTTCTAGATTCATTTCATCCTTTTAATAAGTTAAAACTTACATTTTTTATCCTTTCCACTCTGGCACTTTCTGCCTTACTATAAACCTTCCAGAATGTATTAGCCTGTGAAATCACTGACATAATTTGTCCCTTGACAGTAAGTATGTCAGCAAAAAGCAGACTCTGGACATTGTTTGCTGTTTGTCTGCAGAATACATACTGCCTGCAAAAGCAGAGGTTTTCTTACACCCTCCCATTGCTATGTCTCATGGTTGCCCTGAACAGGGCCTGCTGCTTGAGTAGAGATAGTATCTCTGTCCCTTCACAATTTCCTCAATCAGAACAAAGATTAAATGAATATGTTTATTAATGTCAAGTGTTTTGGAGAGATTTGTTTTCTATTTCATTTCAAGGGCCAAATCAGTTATGAATTCTATTGGGCAAAGCCCAATAGTCAAGTTCCAAATTTCACCTGAGCAGGGCTCAGTCGTTCAAGTCTGTTTGCCTCTACCACCAGGAAAGTATCCTCCCTCCCAGACCCATTGGCTGGGGGCTTTAGATACTCTCCAAAGCCATGGCAGGCATCCTACATGCAAGCCCCAAGCCAGGAGGCCTTGGGGTTCAGATGCCCCCTAGTCTTGCTTGCCCCTAGCCAAAAGGCCAAGGAGCAAGCCACAGGGAAAGCAAGAAGGCAGTCCCCCATTACCACAGGCAGATGGTAACCTGTAACTACACTTGAATGGCTGAGAGGATCATGGGATCTCCCCTGCCTGGGTAAGTATCTTTTTTTTTTTGAAAGAGAAAGATGCTTTTGAGAGATATGGAGCAGGCCACTAACTTCATTTAGATATGCTAAAGAAGATGTCAGATGGCAGTGCTTTTTAATCACTACCAATCTAATAAAATTCAATCTGATAGCCTAGGGGGAAAGTCTCCCTATCGCCTTTAAATTCTCTAAGTCAAACAGTCCCAATAAGTTATTGACAACATTTTTCTAATATTTAGATGTCATTTTAACTTAGACTCATCTCCTTTAGCTTTAAGGAGGACACATTTCTTTACACTCTTTCTACATGACAGGACACATGATTTTCCAAGTGTCTGGATTACTAGTTTAAACCATTATGATGACAAGTGCATCTAAAAAGAGTTTGATTGAAAAAATATTGCTTTTGGATTGAATATTTTTATCCAATGATGACAACAAAGGAGCAAATAGACAGTGTAAGTAGTGATAGTACTGTCAATTGAATTAAGATGTATTGTGTCTGGTTTGTAAACATTTCCTTCATTTATGAGTAAATCTCAGTACCGGAAGAAGCAAGAGATATTAGCAAAAAGTAAATCATATACAAAGTAGAATCACTTATTGCAATTAAGATTCTGAGAACAGGTTCTGCTCTCTTGCAGGGCTCTAAATCAGAATAACTCTATTGCACTCAGTGAACTTCCTAATATTTATAGTGGTTCTCAACAGTTCTAGACTAAGGGAACCCCTGGATAAACTTGAGGCACCCCTGTATACACTCAGGGCACCCCTTGGAAAATGCCAGCTCTTTGTTTTCACCATTTTTGCCTACATAAAAATAATAAGAGCTGTTTTTCCACTGCATATTGCTCAGAAAGACCACAACTATGGATTTCTATTTAAAATCCCTGGTTTGAACTTGTGAATTACGTTTGTAAACCAAACAGTGCTAACATTGTGTGACACCCTACGGCACCCTTGAAAGAATCTTGAGGCACGCTAGCTTAGAGTCACTGATTTAGAAGAAAGGTAAGAGCAGTGCCTGACCCCTGGTTTGTAAACTCCTTTTGCAGGAGCAGAATAATGAATACAGATAGAACTGTACAGTAGCAGTAGTTTTTCAACACCTGATGCCCTAACAAAAATAAGAGCTTGCTAATGCCTGTAAGCGTATTTCAGAAGTGTGTAGAAATGCACAATTTTGCATTTCTCTGGCTGACATATGTCTGACTCCTGATGGGCTCATGAAAATTGAGTATCTACAAAATTACAACTCTGAAAATCTGGCCCCAGGAGAATCCTTTATTTTTTAAAGTAGGCTCAATATTAAGTGAAGTGTGGCTAAAAAGATACAGAATCTTTGCAACACAGGCAGGATTGTTTTAGTGACAGCAGGTCGGAAAAATAAGTCATGACTTTTGCATAGCAAAAGCATATTGTATTTGTTGTTGCTGTACTTTCTTTGGGCTCAGGGTGAGCATTACAGTGTGTTTTGCTTTCTTTCATTTTGTTAGTAGCATCATGTACACAGCTCTGTTGTTAATGTTGCAGAGATGGCATATGTTTGTGGATATGTAATCAGCCTGTTTACATTGCCATTAGGAAACTGCTGACTCCACTAGTACACAGGTTTGTTTAAACCTCACTCTGTCTGCAGCTTGCTGCATATTTGGTATGCTATGCAGTACAAATGTTGCCTGCAGCCTTTGTAACACAGCTTGGTAGATTGCTAAGGAATAACTCTCAAGCGGCTAAGAACCCTGCAGTGACCTTAATCTCTGGACCAATGATCATCTGTGCTAACTTGCTGTTCTGTGTTTTATACCCTACCACTGCCCAAATAATTGTGGCTTTCTGTTGCATACATGAGTATGAGCAATTAATGCTGTAGCTGAGGAGAATATATTGATCGCTTTTCTCAATGCAATCACATTATTACAGCATTGCCAGGCATTGGAAAATCATGATTCAGGTTCAAAAAGTCATGAAATGCACTTGAAAATCATAATGGATTCTTCTTTTAAATAGTATATTTTGGATTCTTATGTAGCCTTGATTTTTGAGCCATTAAGGTACACATACATCACATTTTAGGGTTTTTCTTTCTACAGCCAAGACTAGAAACTTAAAAAAAAATAGTCGTGATTCTCAAGTGCTCACTTACCTACAGAAGTTGATGCTTTAAGACAAAAAACAGAAATCAACCACCAGAAGACCTTCTATAAAATCACATGAGTTGCCAATAATGTTCTTGTTATTCTTAGGGATCTTTATTCTCTCTTCTGTTATGCAGCATGGAGGGCAGCAAAACCTCTAAAATGTGAAGGAGCATGCAAACAGGAAAGTAAAGCCATCCACAACTTTATTACTACTTTTTGGCTAGGTACAGATATTACACCGAATGTGCATTAAGTGTGCAGAAAGTACTTTAAAGCTGTAACAGAACAAATGTTCATAGTACTCAAGGTGCTTTAAAAATGGTTTATCGTAATCTTAAAATATCCGTTTAGCTTAGAGTGCTTTTTATAATGTCTGTACCATATCCATCACGTGTTAGGTTCAGTTGCATTCACCAGATTCCAGGGGCCCCTAGCAGGGTGGCATGCTTACCTTAGGCAGAGCTCATCTGCTTTGCCTGCACCAGGTTGACTTCACCCCCCCGCCCTCCCCGCTGTCACTGAGCCAAGTCAGCGACAACTTCTGATCCTAGCCAGCTGTAAGCCACAGCCTGGTCAGGGATTAGTGGGTGGGAAGGGGGGTTTCTGTCCCTGCACCTGCCCCAGCCCTGCAGAGCACCACAGCCTGGCCAGGGGGGCTCCTTTCCCCCAGGTATAGTCAGCAATGCAGCACAGGGATCTTGTGCCACTTTTCATTGCACCAGTGAATGGTGGAAGGTGGAAAAGGACCCCCCACCCCCCACTGCAGGGGAGCCCAGCCCAGCCCTTCAAGTCCCCAGTGGGGTGGGGGGGGCACCTGGCAAGGGGGGGTCCTTTTCCACCCCCTCCCACCACAGTTCCTGGCACAGTGAAAAGCAGCACAGGAAACTCACGCTGCCACTGCTGGCTGAAGCTGAGGTAGGGAAGCACCTCTGCCACAAGGGCACCCCCCACAGCTTACTGGCTGGTTTTAGGATAGGGTGGGGGCTGGGCTGAGTCCACACAACAGGGGGTGCTCCCTTTTCCCCCTTCTCCCCCCACCCCCGCTGCTGCCAGTCCCCACCTAGTGGCATGGGCAGGACTGGGAGGCATGCAGGACCATCCTCTACCTGATGGCCTTGGCCAGTGCAGGCAGGCACCAAGCCCCCGCAACCCCCCCCGGCCTACCAAACACCACACATCAGTTCAGTTGGAACATGCTCTAGCTTATAGTACTTTAAGTAAAGTGTGATAGAGCAGTTTCCTCCGGGGGCTTTTTGAACATCCATACTTAGCCTTCCATGTGGCATCCACCAGTCTTCTGCAGTTATTTTGTATGTCCGAGAGTCCATGAGAACCATGGGGGAAGAACTGGATGAGTCAGGGAACAGTGGGGAGGAGTCAGAGCCAGGTGACCCAGTTTCTGCATAAAATCAAAAATGAGTTAACCTTTTGTATTCTGTGGCCGTGACTGACACAAACAGGTAACACAGCTTTACTATAGAAAGTTATGGGATTGAGGCCTTTCATCATGTGCATTGCCATTTGTGGAGAAACAATTACAGAGGGAAGGAAGAAGGAAACTGCTCAAGTGTCTGAATATGGATCCATGGACAATGTTTCCCAAAGTTTCATGCCTGCCTCATATGTGCCTATTTATCCCACAGCTGATGCTAGCACACTGGTGGCTACGATCATGCCACGGATATATTTGAGTGATTGTACCCCTACTGGTCATTTTAATGCATAGGACAGAATCCTAAATATCTACTATGAATGTCATAACTCCCTGTACAAATCCTGTGTTAAATGGACCTTCTCCAGGGAAATAAAGAGCATCTGAAGACTAACAGAATTTTCCATCAGGCAAGAGATCTGCATTACAACATTTCTGTCTCCTTGTTCCAACTTGTAGGATAAAGTAATAGTTGCAGTCTCCTACACCCGCTTATGCCAGTGCTCCCAGGTACTGAATCCCCATACATGTAGATTAAATGGCACTCACCATCCTACTGCTCCATCCTAATGGCTCTTATATACTTACCTATCTGTTGCCTGTGTAGTGCATCCCTCAACAACATGCATCACGTGCAGAAGGAAACTTTGTAGAGCTGTTCCCTTTCTCCAAAAAATAAGCTGAGAAGGCCCATAAAAAAGCCATCTATTCTGAGGTGAATTGCATTTTCAATACACAAGGCTGAGCATGATATGGAAGCAAGTAGCCTTTGCTATCCTGCCAAATGCACCAAGATGCAATTCTGCTAGGCATGGGAAATCCTCATCTTATTCTCGGTTCAGTGGGATTTGAGGGGAGCCCAAATGTATCATACCTCAGCAAAATTGAGCCTTTGAGAAGTTATTGCCAGTAAAAGATGAAGTAACTTACCAAATCAATTTATTTACTCTCATTTTTAGAGGTTTTGGAAAATAGTTTTGAGCAAACTGCTTGTATTTTTCAGGATGCAGAATTAAAATATATTTTTAAAATGATATCCTATTTTGCTTCTGATTTATTGCAGCAGCTTTTAAAATTGTGTACCAATACTTCATGATGATAGAACCAGCATGTTATTTTGGGTGATCAGACCAGAATGTTACAGTATCAGAATCTTGCAACAGTGAAAGTTAAAAAAAAGTAAGATAACCCCCCCTAACCAGAATCAGCAATTTAATTTGCAAATTATTTATTTATACTTTTTAAGTTTCAAAATAGATCTATCTTCCTGCTTATATAGAAGAATAGTAAGAGCTTGGTGTGTAGAGTGACCAAAGTGTTGGCTTTTTGTTTTCTTGCAAATTTAAAAAACATGAAGGTTGAGGTTTAAGTGAAGAATTAATTGTGCATAGAATAGAAGAAAAGAATGGAATCCTCTGACAGTTTGATTTGTTGTTAAAAAACAGTTTCTTTTTAAATAAAGGATGATCTGAGCTTGGCCAAATTCTACAAAGATGCTAAGACTTGAAAAATATTTAATATAATATGGGTGCATATACACATCATCCTACATGACTGTAGTGATGCACTACATCACCATACGGTACACTACGGCAATGTAGTGATCATATGAGTCTACACCTGATCAGCAGCTATGTCGCCATGGTGATGCACTCCCCCGTTTTAGCGTGCCGCTATCGCAACATAGCGGTGAAACCTAACTGTGCACCACATGCGTGGCACAGTGCAGATGGTTACTATGCCATGCTGTAGTACTTCCAAAAGGAAGTACTAAAGCATTGCGCCATAGCAACATCAACATATGGCAACATGTAGACATGCCATATGAGGAGTAATGGAGAGACAGCATTCATCCAAACATGGCATATCAGTGAAAAGAGACTCCTAGCCAGTAAAGCACTTAAGTATGCACACTGTTAAGTAGTCCCATTAAAGTCTTATGTGGCTGAAATAAAGAAATGTGATATGGCTGAAAATGCATTGTAGGGCAAAGAGGACTACTAGCAGAGAAGCAATCTAGATGTCCCTGTGCTAGTGTAGACAATGGTGAGGGGGGTAAAAAAAGGAGTGCTGAGGCAGAAGTCATCCCATGTCCATTAATAAATAACTAGAACCAATCACACCTGAACTATTTGAAGGGTCTTCTGCTACTTTTCTAGCATAAAATATAAACCAGTAGCTTCCCAGGGGAAGCATAGCTGCCAATACCCTAACCCTTGGTTATGTAGCAGGCTTATCTTTCCAGAGCTTAGGTTGAGTCCCAGGATCAAGCGTCCGCTGTTTGATTGATGGAGCCCACCCACCAATCTGGACGTAGCACAAGGGAAGCAATGCCCTGCCCTTTTCGGAAGGGAGGGGGCAAGGAGCAGCTGGACCTGAATCAGAACTGCACCAGCCAGGTCCGGAGAACTTCAGGGGTGGAGCCCCTAAAAAGTGTAAAAGGGGAGCATGCTCAGCAGGCTGGGGAGAGAGGACAAGGAATGGCAAGGAGAGAGGAGCTCCAGAGACGGCCATCCTCAGGGCCATGCTTGAGCTTCAGTGGTGCACAAATCAGTGCATGGGGATCAGGCTCTAGGAGCCGCTTGAGGAGGCTTAAGCCTGCAAGCCCAACAGGTGGCTGGGCAGTCAGTGTGCAAATCAGCACACAGAGAAATGGCCCTGGGAGCAGCTCAAGGCTGCTCAGGCCCCACACGGTGCACAGGTCAGCACACAGAAAGTCAGCCCTGGGAGCAGCATGAGGCTGCTCAAGTTAACCCCAGCTCCAGGCCAGATAACCAGAGCCCCTCAGTGTGGCTCCACATTAAACTAAAAAAGCCCCGGTGCCCAGAGCAGGGCCCAGGAAAGGGTAGGTCCCCTGGCATGAGGCTAGGGAACCAGAACTAGTGAGGGCATGGCTCCCATAGGAGCTCCCTGGGTGCCCAGTGCGGGGCCCAGGGCCCAGAGGGAAGAACCCTCAACTGGAGGCCAATAGCTCCAGGAGGCCTGTGACAGTGTGGGGACCCAGAGGCCAGATTGACAGCCCCAGAGGAAGAACCATGAGTTACCGGGAACCCAGGTCCCACAGGGGAGGTGCCCCCGGGCAAGGGACCTTGGGAGGAGTGGGCCTGGGAGGAGAAGACCCTATCCCATTTGAGGGACCAAGTGGTTGGAACCCAGATAGGGTGCATCTAATATCTAGTATAGTTATGTTTTTTATTCAGTATCTATTGTTATTGTTGGTGTTATAAATAGTTGGGTGTATTAATTTTGTATAACGGGCTCTGTAAGGATGTCTTTATTAGCTAATCCACTTGTGATATAAACTTGCTGGATTGACTGTCCTGGGATCCACCCCTCTTCTGGGCCTGAGACAGAGGTACTTACCTGAATGCCCTCCCTAGGGCCGACTTCCTCCAGCTAACAGATCTTTATATGTATATTTGTATTTATATCTGTAATTATATCTGTCTTAAAGAGTTTTTTTTTTATATATACATATATATATATACACACACACGTGTGTGTGTGTGTGTGTGTGTGTGTGTGTGTGTGTTGGTAACTCAATAAATTGTATGTAGTTAAGAACTTTGGGCTTGGACTAACTCTACAGAGGAAAGAGGGATCTGCTCAAAATTCTGGCATCCCTCTCACAGCACCCCCCTCCTGCCTACCCATCCCATTCGACTGAGAATAGGGCAAACCCTTGGGTGTACCCGGGTTAAATGTATGATAGTAGATTTTGTTACTTCTGCTCCATGTACTTAATCCATGTTCTTATCTGATTGCCACACAGGTAAAAGAGATTTTATCCAAAATGAAAGATTTTTATGAGATAGGCCTTTTACATTAAATTTCTCTTTCTTTAAATATCCTCTTCTCTCCACCTAAAAAACACAATAAAATTACATATTAAACACAGGCTTATTGCAGCAGTTAATCATATAGCTAAATAAAAATGTTAGTGTTCTGTGACTGGCAGTAAATAAAATAATAGCTTTACTATCTCTGATTTCTATGTATGTCCTCAATCATGTAGAAGGGCTATTGAGTGAAGGACGCAGTAAGAGGCTGTGATTATATTCAGAAAAACTATTGAAAAGATATTACAGGATAGCTTTACTTTATTACTAAAGAGAGCTTAAAAATTCAATCCTTACCTATAGGAAAGTATTGTACATCTCAAAATCATATATATTATCCAGGTTGTAGGGAAAAAAATCTTGTTAGAATTCAGTAACTGCTGTTATCACTGGTGGCATGCCTGATGCTTTCATCTGGGAAAATTATGGGAATCTTTCTTGAATGACAGTAAAAGATGACAACATGGTCCCTGTAAAAAGCCTGAATAAATTTTCATGGAAAAACATCACAAGCACTGGGGAGAGGAATCCTATCCTGAATCCCTGATCAATTTTATTCTATACTTTGTCATTTCTAGTTTCCTATTTTAAATTGTCTCATTTTTCCTGTGGTACTTTCATTGTTTTCAGTTTGCTATATTTTCTCATTTCATAATGGATTCTACCCCAAGTTACTCATTCTAGTTGACTCCATCAGGCAGCCAGAACAAAGTAGGTTTAGTCTTTCTAGACTTTCACCCATTACCTCAGTATATCAGGAAAATCCCTTGCAAAATACTTTATTGTAAGTAGACCACTAACAGCTCTTCAGTTCAATGACCTTGCAAGATTAACTTTGGATTTGCCATACAAAATTTGGCGGGTCTCTGCGCCTTTCCAATTATTTACCTGCATATGTTTCTCTTAATGTTTCCATATTAAACATGTGGCCTGCCTATTTCTGCCTCAGGATGACATGCAAGTTCTCTTTCAAGACAGGAAAAATACTGAAACAATCTTTCAAAAGTTACTATTTATAAGATATATATAACTATATATATAGTCACTTGTTTTCCTAGCTTTTCTTCCCTTTTTCCATATTTAATTCTCAGAAACAGGTTTGGATTACCCAGGTGGCAACATTTTCATCTACTTTGTATTTCTCTGGGTTTGATATTATCCTGGCACATGTCCACGAGGGGCCAGCAGGGGAGATTATGCTTAGGGACAACCAAAACGGGTTCATTAGAGGTAGGTGCTGTCAAACCAACCTGGTGGCCTTCTATAACCAGGTCAGAAAATCCTTAGATGCAGGGGTTGTGGTAGACATAGTCTTCCTGGACTTTTGGAAGGCGTTTGACACTGTCTCTCACCCTGTTCTCATTAAGAAACTGAGGGGCTGTGGTGTTGACACCTACATAGTCAAATGGGTCGCTAACTGGCTGGAGGGCCGGACCCAGAGAGTGGTGGTGGATGGGTCATTTTAGACCTGGAGGGATGTGGGCAGTGGGTTCTGCAGGGCTCAGTCGTCAGGCCTGCACTGTTCAACATCTTCATCAGCGACTTGGACGAGGGGGTAAAAAGCACCCTGTTCAAATTTGCTGATAACACTAAGATGTGGGGGGATGTGGGTACGCTAGAAGGGAGAAATAGGCTGCAATCAGACCTAGACAGGTTAGTGGGCAGATGAGAACAGGATGGGATTCAACACTGACAAGTGCAAGGTACTGCACCTGG
>NW_017728992.1:146361568-146362058 GCF_001723915.1 Gavialis gangeticus
ACCTTGTCATGCACCCACAGATGCATCTCAAGCAGATCCAAGGAGGTGATCCTCCTACTCTATGCAGCACTGGTCAGGCCGCAACTGGAGTACTGAATCCAGTTCTGGGCACCGCACTTGAGGAGGGATGTGGACAACATGGAGAGGGTCCAGAGGAGGGCCACTCGCATGATCAGGGGGCAGCAGGGCAGGACCTACAGGGAGAGGCAATGGGACCTGAACCTGTTCAGCCTCCATAAGAGAAGGCTGAGGGGGGATCTAGTGGCCTGTTACAAACTAGTCTAGCCTGTTCCCCTGAGCACTACCAGGAGTGACTAAGAATAACAGTTACAAGCTGGCCAAGGGTAGATTTAAGCTAGATATCAGGAGGCGCTACTTTCCTGTCAGGGCGGCTAGGATCTGGAACCAACTTCCAAGAGAAGTGGCGCTGGCTCCTACCCTGGGGGTCTTTAAGAGGAGGCTAGACGAACACCTTGCTGGGGTCATTTGA
>NW_017728992.1:146362175-146380529 GCF_001723915.1 Gavialis gangeticus
GAACACCTTGCTGGGGTCATTTGACCCCAGTACTCTTTCCTGCCATGGCAGGGGGTCAGACTCGATGACCTGCTCAGGTCCCTTCCCACCCTACAAACTATGAAACTATGATATCTCTACTAATTTTTGTTCTTAATCATGAGCCTACTTGTACCTTTCATTTGTTTTTCTCATCATTCAAAGTTATTGGCTCTCCTGGATGTGCACAAATTGGAACAAGATAAAGACCCCAGCATTTAGAGTGTTTGCCTTTTTGATCTATAAGAAAATTAGACTAACAATTATCCAATTATGGAGTTGTTATATTGTGTTAGTCTCTTTCTGTATGTGCTATCAGCTTCTTTCATTGATCTCTATAATGGCAATTAATAATAGCCAATATTTCTGAATCTGCTCTAGAATGGTAGCATGCACTAGCATTAACAAATATAATGTATAGTACATAACGTGTATTTTTTGAGAGAGAGTTAAAAGCATTGAAAAAGCTTTTCTTCTGGGAAAACAATGTAATATTATAATGCTAAAAAGATTTTAATGAATGTAATTTCTCTATAAGCCAGTTCATTATTGCTTTTTGTATTCTTTCCTCAGTGGCTATGTCTTTGATTATGATTACTACAGAGATGATTTCTACAATCGGTATGTGAGATTCTATTTTTATATTTCCTACACAATTTTTATTGTTTAATTATAATGCTGTCACCTTTTGGTTAGTGTTCATTTTTGTTGTTGTTTAGATTACTTATATTTAATTGTCTTTATTATGCACTGAACATTAGACTCTTGGAATAGCATACATTAGGGGATGTGATTTACAGAAAACCTTGAATTCCACTCTATCACCACCCAACCTCTGCTTGTTAAGCAGTTCTTTTGGTACCGTCTCCCTATTTGACACCTTTTTGAGTTTTTCCTTTACTGGAAGATTAAAGGATATGAAAAGAAAAACCCATGGTTTTTTATTCCTGCAGAGTTCCTTCCCAGCATGATTTCATCGAATACATAGTAGGTGTGGAGTGTCCTTAGATAGAACAGTTTGATAAAGTGTTTGTTATGATGTTTATATGTATGAAAAGATGTGGAATGTCTCCTGAAAAATGTAATCTTTAGGCATCTCCTTGGAAAGCTGAAAAGATTTGTTATCTGCCATCACATAACTATATGCATATGTTACTTTGATGCAGCTGCCACAGCAGTATAGATTCAGATAGTACATGCAAAACAGAGAAGATGGGTCATTTGTTATGGTTCCTTGCAAAGAGAAACAGCTAAGTAGGGCAAGGAAGGTACTTATGCAGTCTTGGCACCCTCTATATTTTTTTCTTGATCAAAGGTCTCCCCATCCCAAAGTATAAGTCAGAACAACATTAAGGGGCTACTCTCATTCATGGCCCTCTAAAACAGCTGCCTGGTAGACAATGATTCAGGATAGCCAGAGTTCAAGATTCTCTGGTCACTTCCTTTCCTTCTTACCTAGAAACAAGAATTTTCATTCATTATGTTTCCTTTGGAGTCATTTGAAACATCCAAAGGAGGTTAAAGTGTTTGGCCACAGGCTTGTGTGTCTTTCTGGAACTGATGTCAGATAAGTGTCCATTCATTCTTTCACATATGGATTGCTCCACCTGTCCAATGTAGACAGCATATGGGTGCTGTATGGCATATATCACATTGGTAAAGGAATACGTGAATTAACCCCAGATGTTATCTCTGATTTTTGGTCCGGTCATGATGTAGTCTGTGTTAATGCAGGGGAATAGCTGGCATCTGGGTCTGTTGTAAAGACTGATGGTTGGTGAGAACAGGAGTTGGGAAGTCTGTTGGTGGAGAAATGTTGTTTGAGGTTGGGGGGCTGCCTGTAAGTCAGGACAGGTTTGTTCTCCAAGGCTGCCTTAAGTTGATCATTGTCCAGGTTGGATTGCTGATCAGACCCATGAGCCATAGGTTGCCAACCTCTGGGGTTGGATGACATAATGATGCACCCCTTGCTCCATTCTGCCATCTTCTCCCCTTAGGTAGTGCCACAGGCTCATTCCTCCGTCACCCACCCATTGTTTAATTACTGTTTTTGACCTAGACTTGCACTGTTACAGATAGGATGGTAGGAGAGTACTGCTGGAAGTGATATTATGAAGTTGTCTCATCACACCCCCTGCTCAAGGCATGATCATCTCTGACTACACCATCCCAGCCAAGTATCTGTCCAACCTGCTCTTGAAAATTTCCAAGTATAGAGATGCAGGAGAGTGCTATAACCAAAAGAGAATGTAATCCTTGCTGTGGGCAGATATTGCTTTTAAAATATGTTAAAAGGGGTGGTAGAGTTACTGCTTGGGAGCAATCGCCGTCTGTTAAAAAGTAACTCTTATGTCTGCATGGCCCTGTAGTTACCAAACTTGAGAAGGCAGCCAGTCAATTTTACAGCCAGATCCCAGGGCCAGCCTCCATTTTCACAGGCTGAATGTGACAGGGCCTCCCCATGCCTCTAGTTGGCTGAAGGGCTGTCGGAAGTCCCATCCCTCCCCACAGATTGCTAAATACCTGAAACTTCAGCTTAATTACCCTGATTAAGTGGTATTAAGCCTGGATTAATGGCTTCCCTGGGCTTAATCAGAGTAATTAAGCCACAGTTTCAGGCCATCCCCAACTAGGGAGGCTGCAAGCAGCTGCGCTGTAGTACCAGGCCAGCTCTGGCAGGCAGCTGGAAGGCTGCAAATGGCTACACCAGGGTCCATGAAGCCCCAGCCCAGCTCATTGCACAGGTACACCCGCTACAGGCAATGAGCTGGGCCAGGGCTCTCTGAACTCTGGTACAGCTGCTTGCAGCCTCCCAGATGCATGCCACAGCTGGCTTGGACTCCAGCGCATCTGCTTGCAGCCTCCCTGCCTTATGCTGTGAGCATTCCTGCCCCCATGCTCCAAGACTGCATGGCTTCCTGCCCTTTTCTCTGCTTGCAGGTAAGTGGGGGGGGGAGGGGGTTTCAGTGAGCCCACCATTTTTTACCAAGCCCACCCTTTTTTGCAGAGCCTGTCTGATTTCATGTTTTCCGCAAAAATCACGCAAGTACGAATTCGGTAGGTTCCTACCTATAATAGTATAGTAGCACTAAATTAATAACTTTAACTCAGAATTAAACAGACTTATAGTTAAAGTGCTTTGTTCCATTTCTGTGACCATGGGAACATGTAGATACAACATTACATGATAATAGTTTATATCAGTAACACTGGATACTGGCAAAACTGTTATCTGTCCAACCCGCGTCAGGGACTTTACAGCAGAGGAAACTACAAACCCTCCTTAAGTTTAATGGCTGAGTGGTGGATATGGCCACTCAACCACTTCCCTCACTTCCCCTTCCTATTTACAGAAACTGAATCACTGTGGAGCAGCTACAAGGGGATGTGAAGGAAGGGATTTGGTATCAGTGAAGTGATGATCTCCTTCCATCCCAGGTGCTCAGGTTTTTATTCACTCAGTCCACAGATTTATATATGAATGTTCATTCTATGGCTTTCATCACCTTTTCTTACCTCTTGCTTCCTTATCCCCTGTCTTGTGTGCATGTGAGTAAATCTGGGTTCAGGAATTTAGTGGTGGAGCACTAGATCGTGGGGAAGCAAGCAACATCCCCACGTTTTAGTTGACTCTGTAGGCAGTTCTGTTAATATATAATTGTCACAACATAGATGGTTTGAATTAAGCTCAGACTAGGGGCACTTGTTACAGTTGTCCTGGGTGCTCTGGCAGTTCCAAGCATGTAATCTTTTGATAAAGTAAATACATGTAAAGTCTGTTGTGGATGGGACCCTCCTTTATGCCTTCTCTGTCTCCTCCAAAGGCTACAAAGATTTCTTAGTGAAAAGTCACTTACATTACTCCATCAATGGTGAAATCCATCATTTGGCAGGGTAACAGTGTTGCACTGTCTTCACCAAGGATGTTTTTCATGGCAATGTTTTGACTGAGGGCAGTTAACTTCCTTTCCTATAGATGCACTTAGAAGTTGGAAAACTAAAATCAACCTTTGCATATAATAAAAGAGCTGAAATGTCATCACAGCAAAATGTGCTGCAATTAGTTATGTGCAATGAAATCACATGAACCTGAAGAGAGCAGGTTATGGATTTTCCAGACTGCAAATAACAGATCCCCATAAAGCATCCCTCATTTAAATTACACAAAAATCTGAGCTATGCACCAGGCTGTGACTGAAATCCAAATCTGGCAGTTAATGTGCAGAGGCCCTTGAAATCTAATTTGACTGTGATATGGAACAGTTGCGATTTACACGGGTCATTTTTTCTAAGACAACATGAAACTTTATTTGATAGAATTTCCGTGACAGGAAACCACATCTGACATGACTGTTCTCACTTTCCTAAGGTTATTTGATTACCATGGTCGTGTACCACCGCCTCCTCGTGCAGTGATACCATTGAAACGTCCTCGTGTGGCTGTCACGGCAACTCGCAGAGGGAAAGGAGTTTTTTCCATGAAAGGGGGATCACGATCTACATCTAGTGGGGCTTCCACTTCAGGATCCAAATGTGAGTGAGTTACCTGTAAAACAATGCCCTGGGTTTCATAAGGGGGAACCCCTTATAACTGTTATAATGGTTGTTTCCATAGATAAGAATGCAAGCTGCTTCCATTGTAAACCCCTATTTTAGTTCCTGCCTTCCTTGACTTGGGAAATAGAGCTTGCTTCATAAACTGGCACACTTAACTCTGAATGCCAGAGAACACTTCTTCAGAGTTTGAAGGAAATTAAATTAATTGCATTTACATTAAAGTTCATTTAAAGTTCATTTAAAAATTACCCTCATTTGACATGTTGATTCATTTCTATTGCCATCTTGCCGAAAAGAAGCTTGTTCAAACTTACCACATAATACCTCATGCCATATGTGAAGGAAATAGGTTGTAATTAAATGTTATTAATTATTTTGTTGTAGAAAGCTAGAGTTCCATCTTTGTCCCACTGATTACTTTGGAAATGATGGGACCAATTCTGTTCTTGTTTATATCACTGGTATTTCTCACCAGACTTCAGTGGAAGCAGAAGAAGAATCAGTGCATGTAAATCTATCTTATTGGGTGCTCTGAAGCAGACACAGTAGGGTTGGGAGCTCAGTAAACGAAGTTTGTAAGCTGTGCTCAGAGTAGGTAGCAGTAGTAGACAACTGGTGAGCCTCTGGATCATGGTGTACACATAAAACATCTCATCAGATACCTGATGAATACGTTTGTATAGAGTCCTGCAACCATCACACTAAGACTTTTGATGCATATACCCAGGCAAGAGTATGGAGAAGTAGAAGCTGCCCAAGCACTACCATCCCCCTTAGAATCTAAAGGCCCAACCAACTCCAGACATTCAGTGCCTCAATGGTTGTAGCTTCTGCCAGAGAGTAACAGATAAGAACTGCTGCTGACTGCCTAATGCCTCAGCGAGGGCATGTTTCTGTGAGGGTGATGTCCCTAAGCTGTTCTCCAAATAAAGTCTACCCACGAGTCAGTGGGGACTAGTTTTTTGAGGTGTGCTGTAAAAGGCAGACTTGTCCCACTCCCTCCTTATCAACCACTTTGCAGTATTCCTAGGAAAATTCCCTTTCCTAGCCAGGTCCCTCAGCACCCATCTGAGAGATGACATCCGGGAGGTAGGATGGAAGGATCCAGAGAGATCTGGGTAGCATTTGACAAGCTAGTTCTCAAGGGGAAACACAAAGCATGAAAAATAAGACTAGAAAGTAAATCAGGAAAAGGATTATAAACAAGACCTCTCCACAGATCACAACAGAGTAGTCCTACCCTTCTTGAATTGCCCCATTCCCCCCTGACAGAAGTTGACAACATTTGCTGCTAGATGCTGGACCCAGAGTCTTGGAGGAAATACAGGGAATCCTCAGTGAGCAGGTGTGTTTCTAGTGGGGTCCACAGAGATTGCTTCTTGGTCTTATGCTGTTTAACATTTTCATCATTGACCCAGAATAAAATATAAAATGTTGACTGATGAAGTTTGCACATGATATAGAACCTAGGGGAGTGACAAAAAATGAAGATGATTGATCACTGATACTGAGTAGGTCACTTGGTCAGATGGGTTCAAGCAAAAATATGACTTTAGTATGACCAAATATAAAGCCATACCTAGGACCAAAAAATGTAAGCCATCCTTACAAGATGCAGGAACTCTGTTCTTGCAAGCAGTGTCTCTGTAAAGTTCCTAATTATCAGGGTAGGAAATCATCTGAAAGTATCTCCTGAAAAGACACTGTGACTAATGCAATCCTTGACTGCAAATGCAGGAGAATCTTGAATAGGAACAGCAAAGTTATGTTAGCTCTGTATTTGGTACTGGTGCAACTGCTTCCAGAATAGTGTCTAGTTTTGTTGTCCACAAGTCAATGAAGGCTGTTGAAAAGCTGGAGAGGATCCAGAAAAGAGAAGCAAACATGATTAAAGGGTCATGCCTTATGTATACTAAAACATGCCTTATGTATACTAAGGCCTCTAACCCATTACATTTAAGACACAATTAACCCAGCCACATATTCAAGTCAATTTAAGGCATAATAATAAAATGAACAAGCTCCAAAGTTATTCCACATATAATGTGCAACAACTTTTTATGGCTTGTTTGTATCAAGCCTTAAATTGAACATGTGGCCAGTTAGGGTTGTTCTACTCAGCTGTGTGTCAGGATCCAGCATGGGGCAGCCCCAGGGTCCAGGACACAGCTGTCCCTTACACAGTCAGGCTGCAAACAGAACCAGTCCTTGGACCCCAGACCCCTATTCAACTCCTGGAGGCAGATCCCCATGTGAAATGAGCCCAACATCAGGAAGTGTCTCCCCAGTCTTGGACTCACTGCACCCCAGACCTTTAAAAAATGTATATATCTCAGCTGCACACATGGTTTTCAGACATCTCTGGCATGTGCACAGCTCAAAAGTGAGCGTGCAGTCCAGCTGCACATACAGTTTTTAAAAGGTTCCACCAAGATCAGGGACAGGTTCCCCACACCTGGGTACCCTGTGCTCAGGGATGAGTATAAAGATGCTTAGTGCTCATCTGGACAGCACAAATTACTCTACTCATCCCCTAGCACACAGACTCTGGGATTGGGCTATTGAAGCCCAGTCCTGGGGTCCCCATACACTGGGACCTGTAAAACCACATGAGGGCAGCACATGGTCATTTTTATAAATCCCAACACATGAGGACCCTGGGATCAGGCTGCAGCAGCCTGATCCTGGAGTCCCTGTACCCAGGGTTCAGTAAAAACCATGTGTCTGCCCCAGATGGGGTTTTGACCATCAGGTTGTTTTTGGCTGCAACCAGGGACTAGACTAGAATCAGTTCCAGATCCCAGCTCAGTCCCCAGCCCCAACTAACAGTCAGAAGATTGTGGGCACCTAGGTTTCAACTTGTTGGTGCAAGGGGAGCCTGGGGTCATGATCTGGGCAAGTAAAATGCAATTGGGAACTAATCCACAATCTCAAAATCATGTAACCTGCCTTGCATGTGCATGGCATGGCAAGAGGTAAGTTTGTTGGGATCAGATTAGATACCATCAGGCCTTAATATGAATATCTGTTGGGGGCGTAAAAGTTCACTGTTTTGCTTATCAAAAAAAGAAGGTGAAGCTGCTTGTTCATAAATTGTAAATGACTACTTGATGAACAAAACATTGATGGTAGTCTCTTCACTCTAGCAGACAAAGACATAACATGAGCCAGTTGCTAGAAGCTGATACTAGATGAATTCAGACTAAATACAAGTTACAAATCTTTAAGTGATGGTAATTAACCATTGAAATTTTTACCCAAGATTGTGGACATTCCATCACAAATAGTTTTTAAGAAAAGGTTGGATATGTTTTAGTAGTAGTAGAAGTAATAGTTAGATTTAGAAAGATATGTTCTAGTTCTAAAAGAATTAAGTCAGAGAATTCCAACAGCCTGTGTTGTCACAAAAGTCCTTTCTGCCCTTATTATCAGTTAATAACTGTCTTACTTTATGGTGTCTTTTTGTGTACAAGCATAAACAGTCTAGGGCAGGGTACACCCAGTCTCCCCCAGTGCATATATGGACAGGACCATTGAACACAGGAGAATACGAGTCATATGAATAGCAAAACATATATTCAGCAGACTTTAGACCTTGTTCAGTAAAATCAGAGGGCACCAAACCACAGACTTTTGATGCGGGTAGTGTAATAATTGAACTGGTTATGTGAGGACACTGTGAGATGGTGGATGGAGAGAACAGAAACTTCACAAATTTAACCTCCATACTGTCCATTCTTGATTGCTCAAATGCATACGACTCAGCAGTGTTGCTCACTGTGAAACTGCTGTTCAGTTGATGCTTCTTAGGACTGTCATCCCCACTGCCATTGTAATGTCCAGAATTATTCTTATGAGCAGATTCCTATAGAGAATCTCACCTCCAGTGCCTAATATATTAGTCATGACGTTTTTTCGGACATTTAATGCACGTCTGAAACTCTCCCTTTTTCCACTGTGCTCCCTTAAGGAAGCCTACAAACAGGGTTGAATGATTTCCTCATTTAAATATTTCCCCTTTAAATATTTCCCCTTTGTGGTACCACTCTATTTTTATTTTGGCAGTACCTTTTTCAATATATCAAGACTCCTAATATCAATTTAGAATGACAGCGCATGCCTCAAGATGTTCTATTTCACTTCAGCAGTGTTTAGAATCTATTTTAACCTGTCTTTTCCAGCCTCTGAAGCTGAGGTTTTTCCCATAGCAAATCAAAGATCTAGAGTGCTGCAGATTCACCCAGCACATCTTCCTTAGTGCCTTTTGCTATTTCTTTTGTATTATTCATTATGAAAAGTTAGTAGGGTAGGGGCATGCAATTCATTACCTGTTTGTATACCTCGTCTGATAGAATGAGCTTCTTGAGATTTGCCTTGAGAGGATAAATTTCTTCAGTGCAGTTTTTGTTTGTCATATTGATTTTTGACAATGTCAGTTAGAACAGGGTTACCTAGAAACATGGTGTTGTGATTACATTTTAGAGAAATGAGAAGCTTAGCAGGTCCCCATAGATTGAGAAATTTCCTTCCACATAAATATGGATTCTCATTGTAATGCATGTGGCACAGTCTTCGCCATTAAGATCATAATTTCTGCTGCTTAGAAGATTTAGTAGCACAGAATTTGCTGTATGCTTCATTCCAAGTATCAGAACATTTGCTCTGTGGCAAATGTCAACATTTTAATAGCTGTCAGTGTAGATTGAGGCACCCGGTATTGTGCAGTTCTGGACCAGGAGCTGAAGGGTCATGCCATACATATGAAGTGAAGTAGATTGAAGATCCCTCATATTTTTAATAGATAAATGGAAAAAATGGATAACTAAATATGTATTCTCCTTGATGGAAGTGTCCTTCAGCAGGCTGTATTAGAACATGATTTAAAATCAACACAAGGGCTCCAATTGACAATGAGTTTTGGATCTAGCCCTTAAGGCTGAAGTGAGCAGCAAGATGTATCATAAAAAGCCCTGAACCACAATTTTTCAACCCCTGCTCTAGATTTTTAAAACTCTGTGTACTTCAGTTTCATCCAGACTGCATTTGCTAGAACCCTTTAACATCCTTCAGTGAATTACAGAAAAATATTCATTCTGCATCCAGCCCACCTGAAAATGAATCAGGTGAAATCAAAAGTTTTAAAAAGGAATTGGGCACATTGAATATAGACTTTCATGCTTGATTTCCCTTTAGAATTACTTCCTTTTTTCAGGTCCAACCAGCCCATCATAAAGGAAGAAACATGATTTTGTTGACTTGGACAGGAATGTAATCAGCTTATTATAAGAAGTTTATCAGAAAAATAGCCAAGCAGTCCCCTAGGGACTGTAAGTTTGAGAGTAGAGAATGTGTGTGTTCTGTTGCTACTTATCCCATTTTGCAGTAAAAAAAAAAAGTTATATTGACTTGTGGAATAAAACAGTTCATTGTTTTGATGCCTCTTTTCCTACACATTTAATACACAGGCATTGAATTAATATATCATTATTTCTAATTATATTGTATTATTATTATTGTTGTTGTTGTTTAAATAGCAGATCTCTCTAATAGGAAGTAAAATCACATTTTGTCTTTTAGCTTTGACTTTTTTTTTTTGAAAATCAAATTCAAGGCCAAATCAGTGCTAAAGTTCAGTTTCAGAATTAATAATGTTAAGATCACATGAACTGTTCCTGAAAGATATAATTGCATTTTGACTGAAACAGGTTGCCATATAAACATTTCAAAATCTTTGGCAGAAATCTCACAAAAACAGTTGTCCTTGCAAGATCCCAGCCACAGACCAAGTGAATCTGGAAAATAGCTCCAAACCATAACAGGAAGGGTAGATTTAAAGCCAGGATTCCAAAGAACTCCCTTTGAATTATAAAGTCAGGTTTTGGGCTGCTTTGAAATATCAGTGAACCACATAAAGAAACATGTGATTTGTGCCATACAGCAGTGACATTATATGCAGATGATAATACCAATAAATACAAATTCCAGAACTTACCACAAAGCACTACCTTTCGCAGGAGTAAGAATATCTGCAAAAATAATGCTTTTTATCTGCTTTATGATGCAGTGAATTCTTGCTTCAGCAAAACTTAGAAGTATGTCCTCCCAGCTTGCTTTTTTAATACATAATAAGTAAGATAGCTCTGTTTCTGATGGTAGTTGACTTACACTCAGGTGACCAAATTCAGGGAGTGGGTGTATGGGTTGTTGATGAGTTTTTTTATTATAATTATTATTTTGCTTTTGTTTTTCCCCCTTTTTAAATCTAAAAACTAGAAAAATCACCCTTCCTGGAAAAACTAGGAAAATGAACTGAGCATGTAAGTGGTGGGTTTCCATGTTAACAGTATGAAGCAGCAGATGGAGATTGCCATTTAGCATCAATAGAACATTTTTTTTGGCAGAAAAATAGAAACAGAAGCCCTTTAAGTATTTTTATAAAACTGCAAATAGGAAGGAAGCATAAATCAAATGCCACTCCATTTTGTGTATGGATGGATAGGAGGTATTTAAAAGAAGGTAATTTATACTGAGCTGTGCTTTTAAACGAATGAATTCACTTTGATTACTATAGCTTATTTTTAATTTCATCAGCTAACATGTTTTTTAACTGAAGGCTAAAGCACCCCTAATAAGATAAAATGTTGGGTATTAAACTGGAAGTGTTTAGATTAAAAAATACATGACATTTTATCCAAAGAAATCTGAATCATACATTGCAAGGGAATCAGTTGCAGCAGAAAATGTGTTCCAAGTATTGCTGCAATTCTATAATAGCATTTCCATTTCTGAAAATGGCATTTACATACAACTTAATTCTCTGATTTGAGCTGAGTGCAGCTTGCCATTTCTAGCTTCACATTTTTATATGTAAAAATAAGCACCAGAAAGCACTTTTCCTTCTTGCAGAATTGTTTTAATAATGTTTGCATAAGGAACATACGACTACAATGGACCTCCAGGGTCATCAAGTACCTTTCATAAACTGATCAAGCTCCATCTTAAAACTAGCTGGGCTTTTTGCCTCCCCTGCTCCTACTGGAAGTAGTTGGGAAGTGGAAGTTTATTTCTCTAATGGTTAGAACCATTCTTCTGCTCTCCAACCTCAGTTTATTTGTGGATAATGTATACCAGTTTATTCTTGTGCCAGCACTGTTCTCTCTTTAGTTTGTTCTTTTCCCCTTCTTGCTGCTTGCTGCCATGATGCATTTATAAACAAACCATATCCCCTTGATCTTCACATTCCTAGGCTAACAAAGGGAAGGCTCTTTTAATTCTCTGTTGTAAGAGGGCTTTCCATCCTGCTAATCCATCTAGTAGCCCTTCTCTGCACCAGTTTGAATTCATCTTGTCGTAACTGTATGATTAGAATTGTTCACAGTATATGAGAAAAGTTCCCCACAATGGTTGCATAAGGATATTGATGCTGCCCAATTTCTAATGAAAATACATGCCTGACACATCATAGAATTGATTTTGCCTTTTTCATGGCTTCATTGCATTGGTTAAGTCATAGGCATTCTGCAGTTTCCTGATATACCTAAATCTTTCTCCTCTTCTATCATTTCCAAGTGATGTAACTCCCATTCTATAGCAGAATTTTTTATTGGTCCCTAAGTACATCACTTTCCATTTTGTACTTTTTAATTCCACTCCATTTCTATTACTTCCATTCTTAAGGTCAATTCTTTCTATTTGATACTCTGATCTTCCTCCGTCTTGACTATATTTCTATATTGTGTTGGGGTTAGCAACACAAAGAACGGGTTGGCAATTGATGTAACACACCAGTTTGAATCACAGAACTTTGATGCATTGTCTTCCTCTACCTCTGAACACTGGGCCTGTTTTTCTCTTGTATCAGGTTTCTAATAGTGTTTTTCAAACAGCTTCTATTTTCTCAGATATTCAGCAATGTAATGCAGCTGGTATTAGAATTTGATCCCCAAAGCGAGATTTTCAGAGACTGGTACAAACCCCTGCAAATCAGCCATACATGTCAGTCAAATACCTGCCCCCACACAGGTGGCTGTGTGGAAAATTTTGTCAGGTACAGAAACATTTAAAACTTTGTCCCACGTCTTTCTTTTTTCTGCCCTTTATATAACATTAATGTGAAATTAATGTTAGCACGATGGAATCATCCGCACACAGTAAGGAAAGGCTATAGAGGCTGCTACAGCAGCAGCTATAGATTGCTTTTGTTGCTTCCCTGCAACCTGGTTCTGTGATTCCTTTCCCTTTATGAGGGAATTCCAGGGCATGCATAGTTCACACATCCTGGTTGAGATAATATTAAGATTCATGTTAGCAGTTAAGTTCTGTTCAATTACTCAACAAAAAAGACTGAGAAAATGGGTTTGGCGGAAAAGAATGCTGCTGCGATGAGAGGCAGGAATTCCTCTCACTCTGGGACATGAGTACTAATGGAGGTCCTTCCATGAGAACGTCTTCATTAGTGGGGGTTTTACTAATGGACCCATCTAGTTGTCCTGGCTCAACTTCCAACCTGCTCTCCCTCTCAAGCCCATTCCAGTAAGATGATGTACCAGGAGTCCCTATGAAACTAAGTTCCCTGTCAGATTGATTTGTGGCTTTAAAAAAAATGTGATTTCTTCCCCTGTAACACACAGCATGAATGCATTCTGTCTGCCTTTTCTGTGGGAAGTAATATCACCATGAAATAAATGTCATTTTTGTGGTGCCTGTTCTGACTTTGACATTCTCAGGCTTGGCTGTCCTGCTATTTCCCAGCCAGAGACCACTTCAGATGCTGCTGCTTGGCCACATTAGTCCTATGCCTAGCAAACTTCTAAGCTAACTGCTCTAGAGACATAGTACTGTCTTTTGGGAATATTCATACCTCATTCACCTTGGGATCTGTGGGACTTCTGTGTTCATCAACAGAAATGTGACTCTGTTCCCTCAAACAACACAAAAATCACTCTAAATATAATATTTATGCAAGTTTTAATGACTTTGACAATTTGTTACAAAATGTAAACGTTGGACAGAGAGCAGTTATTTCTTTGAGAACAAACTTAAGGCCCAGCTCTGTGAATATAACTAATAGGTACTATGCAATAATGGGAAGAACTAGGATTTGGGTGCCTCCTCAGTTTTTATCTGGCTAAGTAACAAGGCTGAACATACTTAGAATAATGTGAGATACCAGAGGTTTAAGATCTCATAAGAACAATATGATATTTGCTACTCCGGTTATCACTATTCAATATATTGATTGGAGAAAGCTCAGAAGGCTCCAAGGTTGGGATTAATAGGCACCCACAGTACAGGAGCCCTGTTACTTCCCCAGGATCCAGTCATGAAGAGGAAACTTTACACATAAGGGGAAATCATGCACAGGGGGAGATACTTTGCAATCTGTCCTATAATCCTTCAATCCAGTAAGGGCTCGTCACTGATCTAAGATGCATGCATGAGGAAGGAGTAGAATAAGAGGGATGCACATCACCCTGCCATGCAGATAAGTGTAGAGGGCACGGTGGCTCTTACTGCTCCATGCTGCCACTCCCTCATTGCCTGCAGAAGCTATAATCACACAGTTCCTTAAGAGCTATGTTGCAGAGGTCAAGAGGAGGCACAAAGATCCAGGTACTGAAATTAAAAAATGAAATTACTGCAAAGGTCCCTTGAAATTTCCTCCTGCAAGAGGGGACAGCTGGGTATGTAGTTTGCAGCTTCTTCTGAGTCTCCAAATAGGCTAGACATGGTAGTCTGTGCTCTCTCCGCTGCTTCCTTCTTCTGATGAAACCAAAATACCACAAATTGTCCAGTCAAGCAGGGAGGAGGGAGTGTGAGGAGACACACACATTAAAAACAAAATGCTACAAAATTTTGAAACTGCATTCTACATCTTAATTTACTGGAAGTGGCTCACCTTGCCCAAGGTGTGATCATAAAAAAGCTGCAAAAAAGGTACATGAAATTACTGTGAATTGAAAGCTTTAAAAAGCAATAATACTTAACATCTTCTGTTACAATGAAGTTGTTGTCTTGGCTATAATGTTATGTTCCAGGCCATCCCTGCGTTTGTTACCATTCACTCTTGCTGAAAAATACCTAGCGCAGCCAATGGGTTTTTATTATTATTATTACAAAATAGCACCGCAAAGGAGCATTACACACTGTATATTGCCTGTCATGTTTGAATCATTCCCAGTATTTGAGTCTGCCTCACATTACAGCCTTATTGTCACTAAATGTTACTTGCACTTGCTAGGATTGAATCTGCTTTGACCTTAAATGTTTTGTCTCAAACATGTATTGCTGAGCAATGCCCCTCGTATAACCTGCTGTTGCCAAGATTTAGTATGAAACGCACTGCCAGTATTCAGCATTTGTACCTGACAGCACTGATTTTAAGTGCTCATTCCCCAAAATACTCCTTGAAATCAGAGCCTGGTGATTATTAGCAAGTATACTTGGAACTACAGTTACCAAAGAAAGAGAAAGAAAATGCTCACAGACATTTTGAGGTGAAAATGTAGTTTCTTTCATGCTTTGTACCTTTCTGTTCTTTCTTCCCAGTGAAATCAGATGAGTTGCAAACAATCAAGAAGGAATTAACCCAAATCAAAACAAAAATTGACTCCTTGTTAGGGAGACTGGAGAAGATTGAAAAGCAGCAGAAAGCTGAAGCAGGTAGGTGAAAATGATTTGTAGTCATGGACAGCTCATTAAGAGGTGAATTAAACTAGGGCATAGTTATCAGTCAAGCTGACAGATAAGAGAGGGAAAGGAAGCTTTGCAGATGTTTTTCCACCAAATGTAAGGCTAGAAATAAGCTAACTTAAGCCTCAGTTTGGACTGAAGGGATCAGATTTGAATATCCTTCATGGTGCATCCAACAAAATATTTCAAGAATATTAATTCTACATTAAAATGGTAAAAATGAAAAGCTTTTCCTATTTCACTTTCAGGAGCCAAAAATACAGAGTATCATTTTTAGAGTAACAAAAATATGCCTGAGGATACAAAATGAATATTCATCTCCATCATCAAGAGAATAAATAGACTTATGCAACACCAATCCTGAACGTAGATGCATTGCATCTGTGTAAAAGCTAGATGTGCAAAGTTCACTTTGTCCTGATTCTGAGCTGAGATGAAACTGAGAAATTTCATTGTTCTTTTCTTTTTATTTAAATGAGAGAGCCATCCCAGTCCAGAATAGGTGTTACCTCAAAAGTTATTGTACTCTCCTGAGATGTAGGAAATGAAAGACCATATCCCTTCACTGACAAATTGTTATATCAAGTTGAACAGCTGCAACAGGAAAGATTGGAAAAAGACCTACTATACATTATGGCTAGGGGCAGGCATTATACAGAAACTGGTTTCAGTGATCAGAAACTGGTTTAAACATGTAACAGAACAGATGTTCAGTGCACATAAACCAGTTTGAGAATGGCTGAAACTGGTTTGAGATAAACCCAATTGAATGTAGTATCAGACTTAACTGATTTGGCTGAAACCAGTTTATGCAATATCTGTCCCAGACCCCTTGCTGGTTTAAGATAAACCAGGAACCCCCAGCATCCCAGCGTGCTCTCTGGGCTGGGCGGGGCTCTCTGCTGCACAGCAGGGCTGGCCTCTTCCCCGTTGCTTCCTGGCTGCAGCTCCCCGCCCTCCCCTCACCAATCCCTGCTTGCATGAATTCCCCCCTCCCCTCTGCCTTGCTGAGGAGGTGTCCATGTATTAGCTAGCAGACCACAGGCTGGCTACAGTCCATGATAAGTCAACAGGTAGAATCAATAAGTAGCTGGTAATGTCCCTTTCTTCTTTTCTTAATTGGGTGATAAACACTGTTATCAATTCCCTGCTGAGCTAATCAGATCTCCTGCTGGAGCCTGGCCATGCCCCCCTCTGCTCCATGCTGTGGAAGGAAGGGAGGGCTACTCTAGTGCCCCCTGGCTTCTAGCCTGAGCCACTTCAGGCATGTGCCTAAACTTCTGGGATGTCTGTCTGGTTACAAAACTGATTTAGCCTAGTCAGGTTAAACTAACCTGCAAATATTGAATCAATTCAGGCTCAGGCTTTTTGAATGTCTGTCCCTAGCCTATAAGTAGGGACCTACCAAATTCATGGTGGGAGTAAAGTGCGCAATGGCTCCTTTAATCTCACATGTTCTGCTGTGCATGCCTCATCCCTTGCCTCCTGCCCCCGCCCCCGCACTGTTGATTAACACAGGACCCTGCCACTCCCTCCCAATCAGTAGGGAAGCTAAAACTGCAGTTTTAAACATGGCACCAGTCAGCAGCAAACAGCTGGGCTATCCGGGGCTTTTCAAAGAATCAGTGGTAGGAGGCAAAAATGGTGCCATATTTAAAACTGCAGTTTTCACCTCCTCACTGATCAGGAGTGAACCACAAGCATAACCCCTCCACCAATCAGTTGGGGGGGGGGGGCATTGGGGAACCTGCAAGATTAAAGGAGCCACAGCGCACCCCACTTCCACAATGAGTTTGATAGTTCCCTAATTATAAGAGCCTAGAGTTAAGGCACTCATTTGAGATGTGGAGGAACCTATATCAAGTTCATGGTCCTGAATCGGGCCAAGCAGAGATATAAACTGTAACATCATATGTCAGTCCATAGCTGCTAGCATTCTGCTGAAGTGAGAGTAGGAGAAGGACACAGTTTCTCTCTCCTCAGACCAGAAATGCTATCCTGGATCTAAGAAAGCTGTCCTTCTGACAGTATTACACAAACTTATCTTCCTGACAAAAAGAGTTTTTTACAAATTCACATTTTTCAGTGAAAACAAGTTTATTGGAAAATACCTGGACAGCACTATTTACAATTAATTGAACACAATGACAGCAACAAAAACCAGTCATTGGAATATGAGTTCTTCAGTTGGGTGTGAATCTATCACCTGGCCCATAAAAAGTTAAGTTATTTTTCTAGTTTATGACAAAAGGCAGTTATTAAGTTTCGTGTACCTTTTGAGTAGAAATATATACAACATGTACCCAGTAGGTTTTATGTTTAAATTTTAAACAAATTAGATAAAAATTAATATGTTCAATGAAGATGTAATTGTAAAGCACCTAAGCATCTATAAAATGATTTAGACTGGCATAGTTCCACTTCAGGGAGCTTTTACATAAAACCTATTCTTATGCTAAATAAGCTGCCTGGCATTGTACTTTGATATCCAATTCACACTTAGGCTGCAAGGATTATAGGGAACTTATTTAAATATAAATCAGGTCTAAGAGAATATGTTCATTTCTGTTGAATCATACTTTATATCATCTGAAGCTCTGCAGTGAATACCTTCTACAGACACCAGCACCTGTCCCCAAAATGTTACAGTGTTTTAAGGCAGACACTTTGAGATATCCCACTTCCTTGCTTTCCCTCCTCACTTGAGGAGGTCTGAAGGGAGAAGGATTCTTGGAGTCTCCAATAGAGCTAAGCATTACGCATATTATGCAGCCTTACAGGGGCTCCCCAGGGCATGAAGATTTTTGGAGCAGGGTTGCTGGATCTTCAGTCTTCCATGTCCCCAAGCCTAAAAACACAGCGGACAGAAAGGAAAATCTACTGAGGCTGTATCAGCTGCAGAGTGATTCTTTTCATAGTTTCATAGTTGGTAGGGTCAGAAGGGACCTGAGCAGATGATCAAGTCTGACCCCCTGCCATGGCAGGAAAGAGTACTGGGGTCAAACGACCCCAGCAAGGTGTACATCTAGCCTTCTCTTAAAGACCCCCCAAGGTAGGAGGGGGGGCCAGCACCACTTCTCTTGGAAG
>NW_017728992.1:146385529-146392040 GCF_001723915.1 Gavialis gangeticus
AAGACCGAGCCCTGTGGAACCCCACTGCCCACATCCCTCCAGGTCGAAAATGACCCGTCCACCACCACTCCCTGGGTGTGGCCCTCCAGCCAGTTAGTGACCCATTTGACTGTGTAGGTGTCAATGCCACATCCCCCCAGTTTTTTAATGAGAATGGGGTGAGAGACAGTGTCAAAGGCCTTCCTAAAGTCCAGAAAGACTACGTCCACTGCTACCCCCGCGTCTAAGGATTTTGTGACCTGGTTATAGAAGGCCACCAGGTTGGTCTCACAGGACCTGCATCTAATGAACCCATGTTGGTTGCCCCTAAGCATAATCTCCCCTGCTGGCCCCTCGCGGACATGAACCAGGATAACTCTGTCAAAAAGCTTACCCAGGACCGAGGTAAGACTGACTGACCTATAGTTTCCTGGGTCCTCCTTCCTCCCTTTTTTGAAAATGGGAACCACATTGGCCCTTTTCCAGTCCTCTGGCACCATACCAGAGCACCATGAGTGCTCATAAAGCCATGCCAGGGGTTCTGCAATGACCTCTGCTAATTCCCTCAGCACTCTAGGGTGAAGATCGTCAGGACCTGCTGATTTAAATACATCCAGTCCCTTCAGACGTTCCCTAATTTGCTTTTCTACAACTTGGTTCTGTGATTCCTTTTCCTTTACACCTGTCCAAAGCACAGGTAGTGAATCCTGGTTGAGACAGAGTTGAGATTTATTTATTTATTTATTAAGTATCTGTATTTATTACTTTCATATCCTACTCTATTCAAAAGGCCCAGAGCAGCTAACAACAGAAAAACCTACAGAAGACCTGAACATTGTTTTAAAAAGAGTATTAGCTTACAGATTTTCTTAGTTAAAATTGTGTAGCCATCCAGTAGAATTAGGAATTATTCCTTTTGGGGAATGTTACATGTTAGAATCCAAACTCAATGGCCATGTATGGACATTCGGTTTCTTCCAGAAGAGTTGCTGCTCTCCTAGAAGGAACTACAAACATACAGATGTTCAGGACTTTTGTCTTAGAGTAACAATGGCTTCTTTAGAAGAAAAACCAGGAACAATCAGGATTAAATCATTCCCAGTAGATTTTCTCCTGGAAGTGCTAATATCTATACCTGTGCTCTTCTAAAAGAAGCCACAGCACATTCCTCCAGTATTCTACTCTACTTTGCTCCCATCCCCTCCCCACCATGCACTGCTGCCATTCTCTCTCCAGGCAGACTGAGGGAGACTGCAGAGCACATTCAGATGTGTGTATAGGGACCCCCTGGCTGCACAGTCAGGACTGCAAGCTTTCAGGGACTCAGCATTCAAGCTTCTCTGGGTGAGATTTTTCTACCAGGAAAGCAAACCCAAAAGAATGCTCCCAGATCATTTGAATGTGTATGCACAGGCAATGTTGACTTAAACCAGTGTAGCAAATGTATCTAGCCCTGAACCCTGGATGACTGGTACAGGGCTAGTCCATGGAACAGATCCAGCATGTCTTCTGGCCCACAGGTCTTCCCGACAGGACAAGAGGCAGTACTGTTAGTTGCTACAGCTCTGGACTGTGATCTGGATCTTCATCACCCCTAACTTCAACTATTTGCTTACTAAGCAATAACTTTTCAGGCACTGAAAATTCACTTTGCAGTGTCACGTAGAGTTTTAACCTTTATTGTTATCCAAACCATGGATGTTTTAGTAGAATAAAAACAGAGAACTTAAAGCTAAAAAATAAATCCCTGTGGCTTGTTGTTCCTATTTGTTGCATGCTAACGTTTTATTTTGCTTAAGATCTTTAGAATGATTTTCAGTAATATTAGCTTAAAGAGCAGGGAAAGATCCTGTCTTAGTCTTTCAACTGAAAGAAAGAAAGAAATCTATATACTATACTTCAGTCTTGTCAATCTCAGCTACAGACTCAGGATGGAAACTCAGATTCTACAAATAATAATGATTGTATTTTAACACAGTTATTTGCAAGCTTTTATTCAGGTATGCGTATTGACCCAGAAAATACCTGAAGGCTAAATAGCAAGAAATAATTAGAAATAAGTGGATTCTTAGGACATTTGTTGGGTCTAGTTTGTGGGTAGAGATGTGGTGAAGCAATACCAGAGGGGTGTTTGTCTGTGCTTCAGTGAGACCACAGGAGCAGGATATTCTTTATGGAAATATAAAGTTTGAGATTTTCAAAAATAGGTACTTAATGTTAAGCACCTTTGAAAATCCTAACTCTAAATCTTTATTTAGACATTTAAATAAGTGGCTTGCTTTTCAAATGCACTAAGCTCCCAAGAGTTCCCATGCAGTATATTGCAAACATAACTTTAAACACCTATTGAGCAAGGTGTTTTTCCTCATCTTTTACTGAATACTATACTGTAATACAACTCCTTTTTTATAATCTCCTGTCTTTTTTAACGTATCTATCAATAGATTTTATGTTAGATTTAAGAACAAACTTTATCATATTTCCCTTGGCTGACATATGCTGTTTATCACTTTAAGTTGCAGAATTAGTAAAGAGGAAAGAAGTTCAGCAAAAACATCTCTCTTCCACCTTTATGACTTCCATAAAGGCAGTAAGACAAAATGCAGTGTGTCATATAAAAATTATCAAAATTTTCACTGCTTCTTAGCTTCTTGTTTTTATGATTCCCACTGCTTATTCTGAACAGGAGTTCGCATTGCCTCTTCACACAGTATAATATAGTATGTGAAGGGTTTGTCCTCTGAAATTTTTAACCTTTCAATAGATTGTCCTCCTTCAGACAGACCCTAAATTGAGAAAGAGAAGAGATAACACTTAGGTAAATTAAGATATTTTTAGGGGATTACCTGTGGCTAGCAATGCTACTTTTCTCTTGATTTAAAATGCCATATCAGAAATTGGGCTGATACTAGAGCTTATGCCAACAATACTAGCTGGATTCAGAACGTGTTGCAAAAATAGATGTTGAATACTTTAAGATAAGTCTCCATGGACAGAATGTTATACTGCATCATTACTCAGTTTGTATTTCAAAAAGGATACCTAACATGATTCCAGATTCAAGTCAAAGGATATTTCTGAAAAGGTTTAATGACTAACAAAGCAAAACCTTTCACATTTTGAAGATTTAGCAAACAGAATTTGAGAGTAAAGGGTTAAGGGCTAGCAAGGCTCAAGAGATTAAAGCAACCTGTAAAACAAATGTGTAAGTCTAGAGAGGGGGAAATGATTTGGCTTTGCTTAAGATTATGTAAGACAAAATAGTGTTGGGAGTTTTGAATATTAGCTATGGACTTTAATAATTTAAAGTAGAAAACATAATATATTCATAAAGCTGCAAGATATATGACTTCACAGCCAATTTAAGATTCATGCACTGTCTGACAAGATATGAGATGAATTAGCCAGTAATACAGAACAGCCAGATTAATAAAGAAGGGAATGTTTCTTTTGTTTTGTAAGCTCTAAGGCTGATTGATACTGTCACCTTCACACCACAGTGACATTGGTATCCTGGCAACAGGCAAATCCTCCTCAGATCCACTGTCAGTTTGAGTGCATTGACGTTACCATATTGAGTTTCTGAAATACATAGGGCTCCAACCAGTCCTTTAGCCAATATGCCTGCCTTTAAGCCTTCTCCTATTCCTTCTGTGGGCTTCTGCCAGCTGGATGGAATTACCCAAGGGGTCAAAAGCAGATGCCAGGCCCTCATCGTCATCTAAGTCCCACACTAGAGCTGTGCAAGGTGACCATGCAGAGTAACCTTGTAGCAGCTCTGTGTGTGATGGAAGAGGTCTTATGTTTACACTGCTTTGGAGTGTGATGGAGGAAGTGGACCTTCAGCAAATGCCTCAGTACGCTGTTCAAAAGCAGAGAGTGCTGCTATTCAACCCCTAGTAATAACTTTGATTAGAAGGATTTATTAGGTATATCGTTATTTAGTAATAATCATGGCATGATTATGGAAATAAATCTCTGCACACTTATGGGTAATTAACAATTGTCTACACGTTAGAGAAATCTGCATGCTACTCTGACTACTAATAAATAATTGTGGTGATTATGTGGATTTCCCATAACAGGAAAATCTTGAGAATATCAGTAATCACCATCAGGCCTTTCTCTCTAGGTGGCTGAACGTGTTGGTGCTTCTGTGAATTTATGCAATAGATTTGGGAAGGAGGAAATAAAATAATATTTACTTGGTAGACATGACCACACAACATTTCAAACACCTATCCCCGTCTGTTCCAGCATAGAAAAGGTTACTGAATCTCTATAGAGTATGCTTTCCTTACAGAAGCACAAAAGAAGCAAATGGAAGATAATGCTGATCTGATCCAAGAAGAATGCATATCAGAGAATGCAGATAACTCTACAGAAGAACCAACTGAAGGAGGGCCAGATGCAGATGGAGATGGAGAAGAGATGACTGATGGAATAGAGGAGGATTTTGATGAGGATGGCAGCAATGAACTGGTAAGAAATTAGCATGCCACATCTGTTTATACATTTAATGAATAACCATGGAAGTCCAAGCATCATAATTGGATGAGGGTTATCAAAACTTGTTGATAACAGAACTTTGATGCAGAGTTCCACCTTATCTTTACATTTAAACTCTTACTAATTTATTAAGCATTTCAGGTAGGAAAGAAACATGGGTAGATTTAGATTTTTTAAAAGAAGGATGCAACCTCATGCCTTGCTCTGCTGATGGGAAGTCTCAGCCACTCCAGGGTGCCCCACAAGAATGGAGTCTATGTGGAGGGGTTGGGATGCAACCCCTTTTCTGCCATGTTGAGAAGTTGGAGAGGCCCCAAGTGCCCGTCACCCCATTCTCTAATTCTGAATCACACTGGTTTCTGCACCCTGAGCAGAGGTGGAGAGTGCCAGCAGCAGTGGGAGTGTTACCTATCATGGCTTGGGCTCCCTGCATTCCAGCTGCAACTGCAGTGCAGGGATGGGCTGCAGCATATTTGAGTGAAGGGGGAATAATGCAGAGTTAGCTCCATGCACCAGGCTGGCAGCCCCCAGAGATCTTGTGCCACAGGAGCTGCTGCAGCCAGTCTAGGGGGAACCCATCACCCAGTGGCAGCAGCTGGAACTGTTGCAGGTAATGCCATCCTCTGTCAGCCTAAAATTTTCCCCATCCCATTCTGCCTAGGGCACACTATGTCTCTGTTCTAATCCCCGCAACATCCCTCATTGCCATCACAGCCACAACAGATCTGGCTGACATGAAGCTGGGGACAGCCCAGGGGACCATTCCCTCCACCAGCCCCCATGGCCTCAATGAAGAGCCAGGCCCCTCCTCTCTACCCCATGGCAGGAATTGAAGGAATATGTGATCTCACCAGCACCCACCCTAGTAAGAAAGGAAGACTTAGAGAGAAAGAGAGAGAGAGAGTGAGAGAGAGTGTCCATGTACAAAATGAAAGCATATATTGCAATTTTATACACCTAAAACATAAATGTATCTGAATTTTAAACATAGTCTCCTTGGACAATGTAGTTAAGAAGTGTACTTGTATAACATACCCCATTCTTTTTGGAAAAAAAGCTGAAGGGAGATTTTTCTTATCAGCATATATGCACCAAATTCTGCCCTCAGTCAAGCATAAACGTCGTCCATTGCCTACTTCTGCAACCACCCTTGCAGTCAAAATGTTATCCTAAGAAGTATTTGGGATCAGCTTCTTAAACCACTTTTTAAGTTAAAGTTTCATATCATAAAGCCCCAATAATAACGATGAACTACCAAATCCTTCTCAAGGAGCATTAAAAAACATTTTGAAAGCCAAATTTATATGACATTTTTTCATGCCATATAAAGAAATCGATCTGATTTGTTTTTAGGGTGTCTATACATGTGCTCTAATGCATTCCAATTAAAACACATAAGAGCAGACTCGATTAATCGGATGCAGAAAATGCAGAAGTAGCATCAAGCAACACAGCTGATGCACTCCAAGGAGCAGGAGAATGAGATGGGAGAGGAGTGAGAGAGATAAAGGGCAAAAAATAAAATAAATCCTAGTAACTAAGGATTCCTATACACATGCTCCGAGGCAAGGGGTGGGGGGGGAGGGTGGAGCAGCTCTTGGGAGCTGCTTTAATTAAAACACCACAGCATCTCATGTATTTAGCATCTCACATTTTAAAATGGTGGCGGGAGCACTTTAACTAAAGCTCATTCTATGAACATTAATTAAATGCATGAGCGCAGTTTAAAAGGGCCCGCCAACAGTATGGGTCCGCTCGTAGTATGGGTAACAAGCAGGAGGAACTCACCCTCCTGCTGGCTGACACCAGCCCGGACATAGCGGGGATTACGGAAACGTGGTGGGACTCAACGCATGATTGGGCGGTGAATGTCAAGGGCTATAGGCTGTACAGGAGGGACAGGATAGGAAAGAGAGGTGGGGGCATGGCACTCTATATTAAGGAGGAATACACTTCCTCGTCAATTAGTAAGGAGTCAGGGGAGGGGCACTCTGAAGTGCTTTGGGTTAGGGTACAAGGCAGT
>NW_017728992.1:146392173-146393939 GCF_001723915.1 Gavialis gangeticus
ACCCTGGGGGTTTTTAAGAAGAGGTTAGATGAACACCTTGCTGGGGTTGTTTGACTCCAGTACTCTTTCCTGCCATGGCAGGGGTTCGGATTAGATGATCTACTCAGGTTCCTTCGGACCCTAGAAACTATGAAACTATGAAACAGCAAAAAAAGCCCCAGTTAGGCTCCAGAGCAGTGAGAGACAAGTGGGTGAAAGCCTGCTGTGCCCCCACTCCCCCAAAGCCCCCCAGACACCCCACAGCAGCCGCAGAGTCCCCCGCCGGCACCCAGCACAGCCGGAGGCAAGCGGGGCCCATGGTGGGAGGGGGTTAACCCCTCACTGAGTGGGAGGAGGTGGCTGCGTGGAGCCGGGCCAGGTCAAGCCCCACACAGGCCCCTACTTCAGCCAGCCCCCCAGGGAGCCATGCGACTGGAGTCGCGCGAACAGGCTGTGCAAACAGGTGCACTTGCTTGCCAGCACGTGAGTTAGCACAGAGTTCACGCAGGAGGGTGCGTGGGAGGCCCAAGACCCTGCCTGCGAACCCCCCAGGGTAGACAGTCCCAGCCGTAGCCAGCCTACCAGCGGCATGACATGGATGGGCACATGTCGCATCCCAAGGGTCCCCTCAGGCTCTGCGGCCCCCCCCTCAGGCTCCTCAGAGGCAGCCACCCAGACGGAGCCGATGGTTCCGGGCTCCACACAGACGGAGCCCCTGGCTCTTGGCTGCGGGGGCTGCTGTCCCTTTTCCAGGCTCTGGGGCCCGGGAACATGGCCACCTCCCCATGTGTGGTCTGCTCCCTTTTAGGGTCTTTGGCACACTAGCTGGAGGAGCTCCAGGCCACAGTTCAGAGACTGCATGCCATCAGGGACTGTGAGCAGGAGATCATCTCCTACTGACAGGCCCTTCTCCCCCAGGAGCTGGAGGGTAGACCACCATCTCCCTCCAGGACAAAGGAGGACTCTGGGACCTCCCACTCTGTCCAGTCAGGGGCATGGACCAAGGTGGTCAAGGGTCCTAAGGCCTGCCGCACCAAGGCCCCTGCCCCGCCAGAGCTTAGCAACAGGTATGAACCTCTTGCTGCTCCAGCAGAGCCTGCTGAGTTCCTAGCCCCCACAGGCAACACGGGCTCAACTGCAGCTACCACCCCAGCTCTCCGCAGGACAAAACATAAGGTGTTTGTTGTGGGAGACTCCATCCTGAGGGGAACTGAGGGGGCAATCTGCCGCCCTGACCCCTTAGTCTGGGAAGTCTGCTGCTTCCCGGAGGCCCGCATCCGGGACATTGCGGAGAAGATCCCAAAGCTCCTCCAGCCCTCAGACCACTATCCCATGCTCCTTATTCATGTGGGCACCAATGACAGCTCAGAGAAGTCCCAGCCAGGTCAAGAGGTGCTACAGAGATTTGGGAGCGGGGCTAAAGGGTCTGGGGGCACAGGTGGTGTTCTCATCAATCCTCCCAGTCTCGGGCTATGGGCTGAGGAGGGAGAGGAGGATCCACGTAGTCAACCAAAGACTGCGGTGCTGGTGTCATCATGGCTTTGGCTTCCATGACCACAACCTGCTCTTTGGCGAGAGAGGCAGCGAGCTGCTGGGAAGAAATGGCCTCCACCTCTCTCCCCTGGGGAGGAGGCTCTTCTCAGCCAGACTGCCTGACCTGGTCCACCAGGCTTTAAACTAAGCCCATTGGGGGATGGGGGGACTACCACCACTGCTGGCCCACTGATGGTTTTTAACACCGAAAACGTCCAAATCGCTGATGAAGAAATTGAACAGCGCAGGTCCTA
>NW_017728992.1:146398939-146404366 GCF_001723915.1 Gavialis gangeticus
ATACGCCGCCTTTTTGGCAAGCAGGCATTCCTGGACGCCCTTGGTGAGCCAGGGGAGCTTTCAGGCACTCTTGCCACAAGATGGACATGCACCTTCAATACAATGCTGACCACAAGATGGACATGCACCTTCAATACGATGCTGTGGCTAGTAAAGTGAGCAAAATGCTGGCTTGCATCCATAGATGCTTCTTAAGCAAATCCCAGGATGTCATTCTCCCATTGTACTTGGCCTTGGTGAAGCTGCAGCTGGAGTACTGCGTCCAGTTTTGGGCTCCACAATTCAAAAAGGAATGGGAACCTATACTTGGCCTATTTAAAAGGTCTTAATATGATGATTTCAACAATGCAGAGGTCGACTAAGTTGTGCAGGTAAATAAGAGGGATGAACTAAACCAGCAAATGCAAAATTAACCGAAAAATTGGGTCAGGGAATATTTGCCTATCTCCTCTCACACGCCAGGTATTGCATTCAGTTCAGTGCAGCAGTTTCAGGGCTCCAACCAAGAAATGAAATACTTAGGATAGACCCTTGTCAGCTTATTCCTAGGACTCAACAAACAGCTACCATGCAAAGGAGGTAAAGGTGTCAAGAGAGATTGCAACTGGAAGCTTCCAGTCTCCCTTCTTCATTTAGGCAAAAAATCCACCAGCCAAATATGAATCTTACTGAACTCTAGGAGCTGACCTTTTTAACCTTTACCTGCCCTGGACACCATCCAAAATAAACTAAACATTCCTAATTATCTGCTAATATTACAAATATTTTTCTCTTCTTAAATTTCAAACCTAAATTGTGCTGCCACAATAATGTGAGGAAAGCAACCCTCCCTCCGCCTCCCCAACAAAAAAACACAAAAAAAACCAGGCCGTTGCCAATTTGGCCTAACAGAAAAATTCCCTTCCCAATCCCCAAAACTGGCAATTGCTCAGATGCAACAGCATCATGGAAACATTCCCCCAAAATATCTCAGGTATAGGCAGAGACAGAGCAGGCCAACAGTGATAAGAGGATGAGAAGCTTTAATTAGGGAGATCTAATCAGTTCACATGGGCTGGCCATACAAGGCAAAGAAGCCTCCCTATTGTAATCCTATGTGCAGGGAAAGGCACAAAGAGGACCTCAGCTCCAGCCTGATTGGGCATAGGCTGCTCTTCTTAGGACCTGGCCATCTCCTTAGTGGTTTGACCAACCCTTCTCTGTTATGCTAAGATGGGAAAGAGAATTTTATTCTTTATGTACTTTTTCACAGACTTAAGGAGCAAAGCTTTTAGCTACCTGTTGAACTCCGATCCTTCAACAGGACTGAAGCCAAAAATTTAAATTCTTGAAAATTCATTAATATAATTGCTCCTTTTTATTTTGCTTGGCATCTTTAAGTCCATGACAAAATACCACAGCCTACAAAGCCATAGAAGCAAATGAGAGGCTTCCCTTCAATTTGAATGGTATTTATTTTACGTGATACTAAGGTCCGTATAATACTTATAAAAGTAGAGAACTTTAAACTTCCTTTTGTCATGTGTTCCTAAGTACCCTTTGTAGTGTATGTGGTAGCTGAGAGCATGCAAGGTACTGGAAAAGGTTCTGGAATTAGCAAATACAGCTTTTCTGTCACTTCATTGACTTAGCAACTGAGGTAGCAAGCACAGTCCTATAATGTTTTTCTGTTATTTCTCTGAACTGGAATTTCAAATAGTGTTAATCAATCGCTAAGGAAGCATAGGCTTAATATGAATGACTACTTATCATCACAATCCCTTTCTAAATAACAAAGGTGACAGCTAATTAATTACTTTACAGCCTGAGGTACTGTAGATTTAAAAAATAGCATTTTCTGGCAATGCCTAAACAAAATATTCACAAACTAATTAACTGCAATAAATTATATGCATGTACATATCTATATTATATCGCCTAAGAAAAATACTTTCCATCAAGTTGTCAGGCAATCATAATAAATAATCATAATAAAATAATATCACAGTGATGGTTCAGTAGTTGTGCAGTCACTAGACCAGATTATGATCTCAGATATACCAGGGCAATTCCACTAATTTCAAATACTACAGATTTACAATGGTGTAAAACAGATAAGACTCTGGCCAAGTCTTCATAGCAGCTGAAGGATGTATTATTACTGCATTATTCCAATTTTATTCTGGCATAACTCCACTGAGATCAGTGAAGTCACAGTGGAAAAATGAGTAATGCAGTTATGAGTTAGGTCTTCAGTCTGGAAGGCTTTTTTTTAATTGTATCAAGTTTAAGAAATATAGATGTTTAAGGAAAATAAAAAACCTATTAGGACTGATTGCAGATTCACACTAACTGCACAGATAGAATCAGCTGAGATCAGTTGATTATTCCCTATCTCTTATTTACCCAAAGAACCTTCTCTCCCTATCTCTTAGACACTTTTCTGTTAGGCACAATTATTTCCTCCGTATTGTCCTTTTTTAATCTACATATTTCATTCCTGCATGCTAACCCTCTGTGGGTGCTTCTAAGTGTGCCATTATGGGGCAGCAATAAACTGCAGTGCTTATAGCTCCACAATGTATTGCTCCTGGGAAGCTCCCAAGCACGTGTCTGCATGTGTACCCAAACTGCAGTACATTGAGCAGGGTCACAGCAGCCCTGGCTGTCAGAGGCCTGACAGGTCAGCTTGCCAGCCCAGGCCTGCTCAGACCAGGCTCAGTGAGCTGCAGAGGGGCTGGCTGGGTCACAAGGATGCTTCAGCATGGGGCTGACCAGCAGATAGTCCTGGCACTGAAGCACCCTTGTGTTAGGGTTACCATATTTCCAGTTCCAAAAAAGAGGGCACTTGTCCCCCCATATGACTGTGGCGGAGCAGTGATATGCCAGTGCCCTGCCCCTGCCCATTCTCTCACCCCTTATTCCCAAGCCACAGCTCCTCCCAGCCCTGCTGCTGCCCCTCACTCCTGACCCACAGACCCCAGCCCTACCAGTTCCCCTCATTCCCAACCCACAGTCCCCAATCCCTGCTTCTGCCCCTCACTCCTGACCTGCAACCCCCTGGTGCTGCCAGTGTCCCACCTTCCCCAATTCACCCCCCACAAGGGACAGCTCTGCTGGCAGGTACTTGCCCCCTTCACACACACCCCTGCCACACACACACACCCAGGACAGCCCCAAGCCCTGCCCTCCAAATCCTGCCCCACAGACTTAACTGTATCCAGCTGCCAGGCTGCTCCCACCCCCTGCCTGGCTACCTGCTGGCCATGTGTGTGTGCACCCTGCTCCCCCAGCCCCAAGCAGCTCCTTGCTAGGGCAAGCTGGGAGGTGCCAGAAAAAATTCTGAAGCTGAGCTGAACAAAATCCTGGACATTTGATCATATTTAAAAAAAACTGCCTGGACCAAGATCGGAGGATCTAAAAAGAGGACATGTTCAAGAAAACTCAGACATATTGTAACCCTTCTTTGTGCCCCAGCCAGCTGGTCAGTGTCTACATGTGCACTGCTGCGCACAAAAAACACGCAGAGTTTTAGTTTTATGTGCCTTAATAGTGGTGCATGTGTAGGCACTGAGACATTTATAGTGCAGTTAATTAGTCACTGAACAGTAAACATCTTGTACATGTGCAGCATGCAATACAATATGTGTATTGTACATATCCAGCCTAATTTCCTTTCTTGTTATTTTTCATATTTTTACTTTTTTTAAATGGAGACTCATTTGTCAGACATAGAGGAAACGGTAACTAAAACGCATAAGTTATTTTTTTCCTGCATATAGTTTCCTGCATATATGGAAAAAAAATCATTGTCATACGATTTCACAGAACTACTTCACAGTTAGGGTGGCTAGGAGCTGGAACCAGCTTCCAAGGGAAGTGGTGCTGGCTCCTACCCTGGGGGTCTTTAAGAAGAGGCTTGATGCCTACCTGGCTGGACTCATTTGAGTCCAGTTTTTTTTTTTCTCCAGCCCAGGCGGGGGATTGGACTTGAAGATCTACAAGGTCCCTTCTGACCCTACTTCTATGATTCTATGATTCTATGATTTCATAATATCATTGTTTTAGGTTCCTTCATTGCAGCATAGTGCCATACACACTTACTTTTAAAATGTACCCAATTGAATAAATATTTAATATACACTATGCCAGTTCTGCTTTACAAATTAGGTCTATTTCAGTATATTTACTACCATGATGCAAAACCCATTTAAACCAATAGAACCACATCCCACCAACTTTGAGAGGCCTAACATGAATTCTTGTCCCTACTGATGGTTATAATAAAAATTACTTTTTAGCAAACCTGTATGGAACCTTGAATATTTAAATTTACTTTCATTATTTTGAATATGAATGCAAAAGAGGGAGTAATTTATATGGAAAAGAAGCAATCTAATGGGCATGTTAGAAAGTCATACATAGTTTAGGTCTTGTATTTGCATATCTCAAGCAGTATATGATGAATTTGATCTAATGTATTTCACACTCCAGCCACTTAAATTGGAATTTCATATATGCTTTAAGGATTATAAGCCAAATTCTTTTCTTGATTACATCAGTGCAGGCTGCACTCAGGGGCAGATCCAGAGGGGCACAGTGGTGCGCACACCTTCCCTCCATCCTTTGAGTCTGTGTCATGGGAAAAGCAGTCAAGGACTTCTTTTTAAGTTCCCGAAGGAAATAAGAATTTCCTTGCTCCTGTCCCATCCATGGCATGTCCCTTCCCTGCCTATTCACCTCCTGCCTTGCCTGCTGCTGTCACTGTCCCCACTGTCCCTGATGTCTTAGGGATAAGGGGACTCCACAGCCTCTCCTGACCCACTCTGGCTGGGCTCTATGCTGAGCTGGGTTCAGTAGAAGACAGCAGTAATGGTGGGCAGGCCAGCCCAATGCTCCCTGCTAGCTTGGGAGTGGCCACACACCCACTTACCTCTACCCCTGCTATCCCTGGCCAATTCTGGATTCCTGTACAAACCTGCTAGAGTGGGGCAGAAGTGACTTAAGGGCCTCCTCCCACTCCCAGACAGCAGAGAGCAGTGGCCATGAGAGGAAGCCAGGGGGAATGGCATAGGCAGTGGAAGTGGGGGGCTAACAGGGCTTAGCCTGCCCAAATGCAGTGCAGCAGTAGGCCACAAAGCAGCCCAGCTGTGGTTTCTGGTGGATGCAGCAGGGGTGGAGAAGGACACATGACAAGCTGTGAGGGAGGGAGTGGGCTGGGGCTGGGGCAGGTGCTGCACAGCCAGAGCGGGGTGCAGGACTGAACCATGAGTGGCTCATTCAGGGGATGTGACTCATGCTACTACATGCAGTCTGGGAGGGCATGAGGGGGCGCGTGCTCCCAGATCTGCATGGGGCGGGGTGGGCTGCAGGATGGGCTGGGGCTCTGCCGGGGTCTTCCCGCCAGGAAGGTTGGGCTGCTCTGTGTTTGGGGCAGGCGGCAGCAGC
>NW_017728992.1:146404591-146406621 GCF_001723915.1 Gavialis gangeticus
GCCACCCCAAAATTCTCAGTAGGCCCCCCCAACCCCTCCCTCCCAGCACCAGCACCACCCACCCTGAGCGCAACACAGCCTAACCTCCCTGCTGGGAAGAGCCTGGACCCAGCCCCCAGCCCACCCTCCTCCCATGTGCATAGTTTCATAGTAGGTAGGGTCAGAAAGGACCTAAGCAGATCATCAAGTCTGACGCCCCGCCATGGCAAGAAAGAGTACTGGTGTCAAACAACCCCAGCAAGGTGTTCACCTAGCCTCCTCTTAAAGATCCCCAGGGATCCCCAGGAGCCAGCACCACTTCGCTTGGAAGTTGGTTCCAGATCATAGCCGCCCTGACAGTGAAGTAGTGCCTCCTGATATCTAGTCTGAAAGATCTCAGGCACACGGCCCCCATGCCTTCCCGAGGCTGTGGGAGGTGCCAACTCCTCCCCATGCTGGGCACCCCCCCTGACAAGCCATTCATGACTCCATCCTGTGCCCCATCCCAATATGCAGGGCTTACCCTTGCCCCAAGCCTACTCCCTCCCTCACCACCATGGGGGGGGTGAGATCAAGGCCCCAGTGGTTAGGGCGGGAGCAGGGGCTGGGGTGAGTGGGTTCTGCCTGTGTTCCACTCCATCCCTTATTGCTGGGGCCTTGATCTTCCTACCCCTTCCCTCACAGACATACCTGCTGGGGGTGGATGCATGTGCATTGTCAGCCCACCCCCTTCACCTTTCAAATAATTTTTTCTCCCTCTGCCTGTGAGTAATGTAGAGGAGAGAATGTGCTCCTGAGCACAGAGGGGAAGGGAATGACGAAGGGAACATTCTTACCTGGCTGGGGAGACTTAGTCTAGGGGCAGACATTATACATAAGCCGAATGAAGTAATCAGAAACTGGAATAAACCTTGCACACAGCTTCGCTCTCCCCACCCTGGGGAGGAGGAGGGGGAAGAGTTCCACTCCAGCACTGAACAGTTCCCCCCTCCACACCCCATGGTGAGTAAGAGCAGGGGAAAGAGTCCCCCTCTGGGGCCGGGCAGCCATGCACAGAGATCCCCTCTCAGCCCCATGGTATCGGGGGATGGGGGGAGGAGGGGAAAGAGAACCCCAGAGAACTGAACAGAGACCTCCCCTGCCCCACAGGAGAGGGGGAAGGGCAAGAGTCCCCCTCTGAGGCTGGGCACCCCCACCCAGAGCCCCCCTCCCCACCCCGTGCCAGTGGGGAGGGGGCAGAGGAGAAGGAGGAAGAAAGGCAAGAGTCCCCCTCCAGCACCACACAAAGCTCCCCTGCCCACCCCCAGCTGTGAGGGAAAGGGAGGTGAGGGAAGAGTGCCCCTCTAGGGGGACTGGATTGCTCCTGACAATAAGGGAGCTGCTGGCATGGGCAGAGCTCCCCTCCTCACCCCGTCAGCCACAGGTGTCTGGCTACACTCCCTCTTCCCTTACCCTCCACACCCCGCATGCCAAGGTGAAGGTTTAAACCCCTACTCAGGCCTGCCAGGGCCTGGCCATGCCCCACCACCTCCTCTCAGCTCACCTTCCCCATGAAAGGGAAGGGAGAGCTGCTCTAGCACCCTTAGGCTTCTCGCCTGAACCACTGCAGGCATGTGCCTGCATTTCTGAAATGAAAAGGGACAATCTGTTCATTTGCAAACCAGTTTAATTTTTGCAGGTTAGACTAACCTGCAAAGATTGAATCAATTCAGGCTCAGACTTTTTGAATGTTTGTCTCTAGCCTCTAAGCCCCATGCTGCTGCTCCTGCAGTATGCCTGCCTGATAGGAAAGGGGAACTGGGAGCAGCTGGAGCAGTCTCCCCTGAACCCAACCTTTGCAAAATCCTGAATCCACTTCTGGCCACACTGGCCGCATCTACATGAGTGGCAGACTGTATAGTTGTTACTGCTCAGATTTTTTAGTACTTGCATAATCAAGTACTAAATGACTGTGCAGTAACCAGCATTACTGTGCAGTAGCAACCCCACATGGTTTTTTTCTGACGCTACTGCACAGTAGCAGTGAGCTGTGCAATAGCTCATTATTAGCT
>NW_017728992.1:146407379-146411539 GCF_001723915.1 Gavialis gangeticus
AGCTCCCCTGCCCACCCCCAGCTGTGAGGGAAAGGGAGGTGAGGGAAGAGTGCCCCTCTAGGGGGACTGGATTGCTCCTGACAATAAGGGAGCTGCTGGCATGGGCAGAGCTCCCCTCCTCACCCCGTCAGCCACAGGTGTCTGGCTACACTCCCTCTTCCCTTACCCTCCACACCCCGCATGCCAAGGTGAAGGTTTAAACCCCTACTCAGGCCTGCCAGGGCCTGGCCATGCCCCACCACCTCCTCTCAGCTCACCTTCCCCATGAAAGGGAAGGGAGAGCTGCTCTAGCACCCTTAGGCTTCTCGCCTGAACCACTGCAGGCATGTGCCTGCATTTCTGAAATGAAAAGGGACAATCTGTTCATTTGCAAACCAGTTTAATTTTTGCAGGTTAGACTAACCTGCAAAGATTGAATCAATTCAGGCTCAGACTTTTTGAATGTTTGTCTCTAGCCTCTAAGCCCCATGCTGCTGCTCCTGCAGTATGCCTGCCTGATAGGAAAGGGGAACTGGGAGCAGCTGGAGCAGTCTCCCCTGAACCCAACCTTTGCAAAATCCTGAATCCACTTCTGGCCACACTGGCCGCATCTACATGAGTGGCAGACTGTATAGTTGTTACTGCTCAGATTTTTTAGTACTTGCATAATCAAGTACTAAATGACTGTGCAGTAACCAGCATTACTGTGCAGTAGCAACCCCACATGGTTTTTTTCTGACGCTACTGCACAGTAGCAGTGAGCTGTGCAATAGCTCATTATTAGCTTTTTGGTACGGTTAGTACCCCCCCAACACTACTGCACAGTAGTGCCTTATGTAGACACAGCCACTGACTCCAATATAATCTTCCTCATTGAAGTTCTATTGCTATAATGAATGGAAACAATAAAATTTGCCCCTCCACAAGCATTAGCAGTTTCACTCACAGGTTTGCAGTATGTTTTTATATTGTGTTTATTTGCTTAGAAAGCATTGCTTCAACAGATTAAATGCTGGGTCAAAATCTTTTATTGAAAGGATCTTTTTTCATGTCAGAAGAAAATTTAGTAGGACAATTTCCCTGTTGTACTGAACACTTTGGACTTTGCCGAATTCTTTTTTTCAGTATCAGAGGAGCACAAAGCTCTTCATTCCTGAGACAAATGAATAGGTAAAAGGCTGTGTTCACTTGATGAATATCAGTGTAAGGTGTTTGTACTTGAGCAAGCTAAGAAAATCATTAGCAGCAGTATACCTGACAGATACTAATGTGATGTACCTTCTAAAGCTGTGGTAAATCTAATAACCTTTAACTGAAAAAAAATGGAAAAGGTAATAAAAGTATGTCATGAAATCAGAAATTGCAAGAAATTTCCTGACATGCCCGTTTTATATTTAATATATGCAGTAGCACAGTAGACTTGCTTATTGTTCACATTGTTATATAAATGAGTCATTGGAAAAGCCTTGCCATCTTCACATTTCTTTGGCAGTCACTCAGTGGTAGACTTCCTAAACACTGCTCAGGGGTTAAACCATGTAACTCTTTTTTGCATTCACCTACATACTGCATTAGGCATTTGCACAAGCTGCAAGTATTTGTGTCGATGATATCCTTTAGCAGCTCTGAATGCCTGAAATTACACATCTGGAAAGCATATGAGATAAGAAAAGTAAATTAGTAGCCCTTTTCCCTATTTACCTTCTATGCTTTTTCTCTATGTAGGAATCAATAACAAAATTTTCTTAAAACATCAAAATTTAAAACAGTATGCATAACTTAACAGGCTTCTAGATCCATATCTGGAAAACACACTTACACCATGTGGCAGAATGCCACCTTGGTTTCTCCCAAAAAAATCTCTGCCCTGTGACACTGTGATTTAAATCTCTGTGCTGTGACCATTCAACTAGGATGGGCCCAGCACACAGGGGACCACACCCTCAGCCTGTCTCTTTAGGGAACTTGAGCTGGCTGCATTCCTGAGGGAGGGGGGAAACCTGCTCCCTCTGCTTACGTGACTTGCATCACTTACCTGGGTAAGGGGCATCTACCTGAGGAGCTGGAATCTGCCCAGTAACAGGTGACGCATTTCAAACTGGTTGGCTGACAGCCAACTGGGGGCTGACCTCCGCTGGCCCAGGTGAATGAGGTCACAGGGGCTATATAAGTTAGGACGGGGAAGGAGGCAGTCTCTCCAGCCATGAGGTGACGCAGCAGCCAGGCAGGGGACTCAGAGAAGCCTTAACATCTGAAACTGGCTCTCTGCCCCCAAACTCACGAGCTAGGAACCGCCTGCCTCCAAAGGGAAACTTCACCTGCCTTTGGAAGATGCTTGTGAGTAAGCTACTCAATCTGATTAGATATTTAGCTGGAAGTATCACAAATGCGTAATCAAAAGGCTACCACAGCCAGGCTGTTTGCTCTTTAGGATTTCTAGATATTGCTCTATCCTGTACCCTAGTTTACCCTACCCCCTGTAATCAATAAAGTTCTCCTTTTTGACTGGTGTGGGAGACTTATTGAGGGGTGGGTCTAAATTATGCCTAAGAGACCCCTTAGGTCTGTGGACTAAGGGAGACTATACCTTTTTGCCCCCGGACTTGGGGAAGTACCCCAAGTGCCTGTACTGGGTTGAGTACCCGTGGGACTTTAGGCCTGTGTTACCCCAAGGACACAGGGCCGCGAGACAGTCCATTCTTGGGGTGGTGGCGGCACGTTACCCCCAGACTAGCGAGTGTGCTCCGGGAGAGGGGTCGGCCGGACATAAGGCGCCCCTAGGGAGGCATTCGGAGCCTGGAAGGTGGTCGGGCGCAGGGAGGTGGGTGGCTCGACACAGGAGCACCCCCTACTGGCCCGCCTCATGTGGTGGAAACAGTGGAGGGATACGAATACCCAGCTGTGTTCCTGAGGTGGGATCTCTGCACACCACACAGCACAATGGAGAAAACTAAAACTTTTGGCAGGAAAATCCATCCCAAAATGGGGTACATTTTTTAAAAACTCCCTTTCCAATCATGGAATTTAAGAAGTCCATGACATTTCTATTCTTATCAATAGGGCTAGGAACAGACATTCAAAAAGTCTGTGCCTGAATTGATTCAATCTTTGCAGGTTAGTCTAAGCTGCCTAGGTTGAAGCAATTTGCAACAGACATTCCCTCTGGACTGAAAAAATGAAGTTGAGGGGTGCTAGAACAGGCCTCCCTTCCCTTCTTCAGTGCTAAGCTGAGGGGAGGTGGCCAGACCCCAGCAGAATGCTCTGTTTAGGAAGGGCTTTAAGTCCCCACCCTAGCTGCACAGTCCCAGGCTTTTCCCTGCTCACTGCTCAAGGGATGGAAGTGTTGCCAGACCTCAGGCCCTGGCTAGCACTCTGAGGCAAAGGGGGGAGGGGGAGGGAAGACTGTGTGCAGTGCATGCATCTGTTAATGATACGGAGCTCTTTTCAATTTCCCTCTCCCTGCTTCTTCATACTGTCTGTAGCAAACCTGACAGGCAAGGGAGCCAGCAGGAAGCTGATAACACAGTATTTAGCAGCCCGTGAAGAAAGCAAAGACTCCCTCATTAGTTCAAGCTCTTCCTAAACAGCTTTTTCCAAGAAACGAATGGAGGGACATTACCAGCTGACCTGATGATTAGCTCCAAAAGGCCCTAATGGACCTCTCTGCCTTTGTCCTATCTGCCTTTGTCCTGTTGCAGTGAAATTGGAGACATACATACACAGACACCTCTCAGCATTAGCTAGCATACCACATGCTGGCTGGGGTCTGTGGGAGATGGGAGGGAGGGAGAAGGGGGATCCCTGCTTGAGCAGCAAGTGGCAATGGGAGCGTGGGGAAGGCAGAAGCAAGGCAAACTCTGCTGTGCCTGCAGTCTCCGCTGGAGCTGTGGCTAGGAAACAGAGGGACAGGAGCAGCTCTGCCCTCTAGAGCAGACAGCCCAGCTCAGCTCAGGGCTGCAAAGCTGGGGGACTTTGGTTTAACTTAAACCAGCAAGAGGTCTGGGATAGACATTGCATAAACCGGTTTGACCCAAATCAGTTAAGTCTGATACTACATTCAACCAGGTTTACCTTAAACCAGTTTCAGCCATTTTGAAACTGATTTATGTGCACTGAACTTCTGTTCTGTTACAGGTTTAAACCAGTTTCTGATCACTTAAACTGGTTTATGTGTAATGTGT
>NW_017728992.1:146416539-146443429 GCF_001723915.1 Gavialis gangeticus
GTTTAACTTAAACCAGGAAGGGGTCTGGGATAGACATTGCATAAACCGGTTTGACCCAAATCAGTTAAGTCTGATACTACATTCAACCAGGTTTACCTTAAACCAGTTTCAGCCATTTTGAAACTGATTTATGTGCACTGAACTTCTGTTCTGTTACAGGTTTAAACCAGTTTCTGATCACTTAAACTGGTTTATGTGTAATGTGTGCCCCTAGCCTAGGAGAACTAGCAGATATACCTACAATAAGGGAATAAAAATAAAGGCCTTACCCTGGGCATGTCTATACATGAGTTTTGATGAGCGTTAGCCTATTATAATGTGCATTAAAGAAATTTAAAATGTGCTTTTAGTTATTGTTCAATAAAATAGGGTAATGCACATTAAGCGTCATTTAGAAACCATGGGCATTTATAGATGTGCTCCGGGAGGCGGGGGAGGGTGGAATTTAATTAGTGCAGCTCCAAGAGCCAGGCTAATTAAAAGCAGCCAAAGCATCATGTGTATCAGTGTCTCTACAGTGGAAAGTATAGTTCATTGAATGAGCTTTAGTCTAAAATACCCTGCCATCTTTTTTCTGTGTGGGGACACTGATACACGTGGCACTGGAGTCTGCTGCAGCACTGTAATTACCACGTTCCAGCAGACTTGATTAATCAAGTCTGCTCTGATACACTGGAATTACAGCACATCACAGCAGCCTCCGTGGATAGTAGCTCCATGCTCTTTAGTTAATGTGCATTAAAACAAGCTAATGTGCATTTTCCTAATACCACACAATAGAGGTAGTAGATTGAATTGCACATTAACTAAAGTGCATTAATGCACATGTAGATTCACCCCTTTTTACTTCTTTCCTCAGGAAAACGCTCTGCTCATTGATTTTGCCTCTCCTACTTTTGTAATATTTATTTACCTGTCAGGATATTTTTCAAGGACATACAGCCAGTTAGCACTGAGTTAATTTCAGTTCTCAAAATGTGATTCTTCTCCTACAGACACTTCACGTCACTGAAGGTTACTCTTGTTTTATAGCAGTCAGATTCAGTAAATCTGTTCTAATTACTGAAGTCATTAAAGTCATAGCAGTTTACCACAGATGAGTATATGGCCCATGAAAGTGCAGAAAAAACCCAAAAATGAACGCCAAAAAAACTCAATGCAGGTAAAATAAATCCTTTTGCTTCTACTTTAATTTTGAAGTAGTAAGCACAGTCTAGAGACATGGTGATACTAAGTAGTATAAATGCCACTAGTGGCTTGCAATGAAATGCTTGACTACATGTATTGAGGTTTAGAGATGAACTGTGCTTTATACTGTTATGAGGTATGGATTCCCACTGAAGTTGAAAGAAACCACTCACATATTGCAGCTGTTAAAATTGGACATTCCCTTTCTGAGGAAATAAAATTACAGAAAAGGTCAAGAGAAGATTAAGAAACACCTGGCAGTCTCCTGGTATTTAGATGCCTCCTGAAAGAATTAATGAATTGCTAAAACCCAATACTATGCCAGGGCAGTCCAAACTACATTTAATTGCCAACCATACAAGCTATATAGAAAACCAGATAATGTTTGGAATTTTTAGACTGACAGAAATTTGGCTACAAGCTTTTTTGAAATACTAGCATGGGTGACATCTTGACAATATGTTTGATGAGTCAAAGCAACTCTGATTACTCCTGTGCCACTTCAGCATGATGTTAATATTTTTTTTCAGAAATTGCCTATATAACTTGTGACATTGCTCTGGGAGATAACTCAATTAGCTGTCTGTGCTGTTGGTTAATCTTTCAGATATCCACCAGTAAATCTATCATTAGTGAGAACGTTTGTTTAGATTCTGGGTTCTTTGTTTTGATTTAGGGGGATTTATAGTAATTTTTGTTTTTGACAGGTCCCTATTTTTAACTTTTGCTATTAAGAAATAACAAATGATTTCACGCCTGTCATAGCATTCAATATTTTTGAAATATCAAATATTTCATTTTCATTGCCTATTTTTAAAACTTCCAAAAACATAACTTAAAAATCAGTTCTGACTGCTACATTCCCATATGTTACCATAGCAGACAGGTTCAGGGATAAAATATTCCTACAGACTGATCAAATCAAGCCAAATACTTCCTACACACAATGCTAGAATGACTGAGACAAAATCACCTTGGAAAAATGTCATTGACTCTCTAGTGCCCTATATTTCTAGTCTTACTATGCCAATTCCACTCCAGATAAAAATCAGTGGTAACTGCACAGGTGTTACACTGATGAAAAAAGAATCAAATCCAAATTGTTTGCCTGTAATGCAGAACTAGACACTTAACACTCTCTAGCTGAACATACTTTAATGCAAGAATCAAGCATTAATCACAAATTATTTATTTTTCATTTTCTCAAAAAATAGACATGAAGTTTTTAACTCTTAATTTGTGAAGGTGACAGAGGCTTTATAGCTGATCTAAGTAATTCATTGAAAATGATGTAAATATTACAGATTTAAGATGAATTACTCTTGATTTACATTACTGTAAGAATTGTGTTTGCTTTCTACAGGATCAGAACTAAATCTGGTTTTGAATTCTCCCACTGCTTATTTATGGCGGGAGTGGCCAACTTCAACACACATGCCACAGGTAGCATTGGCAGCCTCTGTGAGTTTGGGGAAAAGACAAGCAGCACATTGGCATATAGGGCAGGAAGCAGAAAGCAGAGCATCCGATTGGGCTGGGAGCAAAGGGAAAGAAGCAGAAAGAACAGCAGATTGGGCAGGGGGAAGAAAGAAGAGCAGTAGATCTAGCAGAAGGGGTTGAAGTGGTACTTGGGGGGGAGCAGAGCTAATTTGTGGCACACCTGTCAAAAAGGTTGGCCCCCAATGATTTATGGCATTTCTTCCCAAGCCATATAGAGTGAAAGAGGCATAACAGAAGCAGGGTTAGCCCTGATACTGCAGAGGCAGTCCAAGTTGGGGGCACAGGACAGGGAATGCTCTGCAGCCAGAATGGGATACCAAGACATTTTTTTAAATGCTGCCCATCCTCTCTGCATTTGGCTAAGCATTTGAGCATTTCAACTTCAGCTAAACCAAAGAATTTCCAGATTAGATTAAGCAACCAGCACACATTGCACATTTTTTCTAATGTGTCAGTCTTTGCAAATAAATAGCTTGAGTTCCCCTGGAAAATATTTATTTCATAGCCTTTATCAATATGCTTGAGACTCAAGAATGCTGAATAATAAATCATCCAAGGGACCATTATTTCTTCACGCTATGTCTGTAAATCAGAAAGTGTCTTCGTGAGACTAGGTTTGAGTAAATGCTGAAAATTTGAAAGGGTGTTATTTTTATGTATAAGATGGCAAAAATTATAAACTTTCTTTTTATCCCTCTCAATACCAATCCCAAAGCTGCAGAAGTTAGTGGCCCATTTATACCAAAAGGTCTTAGTTTATGGAGAAAATATAAATGTTACTTAGATGATTTTCTGCATGGTTAATACTGTAACATGAAAGGCAGATTGAATTTATCAGCATGCAGACATTTATAGACGTCCAAAAGGGAAATAACTTATAAGATGTTAGAACTCTGGTTCCCATAAATACAAAAAAGCAACCTGTTAAAAATAAAATAACAGGCTCAGCCTGCCAAAATCATGATTTGGAGGTTAATCAAATTCCATTTTAGCCAACCTATTATGCTTAGTTGCACAGTGGAAGTTCCCAATATGTTGTTGTTATTGATCACTACAAAACACAGTAAATTTCCACCTTACTTTTCAAACATGGAATAAGGTACATTTCCTGCCCCAAAAAGCACAGAATTTAAGTCAACTTTGCTCTTCCTCCCAACTAAGGAAGTTCATCCTAATGCCTTACAGAGATATTTACAGTGCCTGAACTCCATAGACAGACTCGCCATCTCTGCCCATTGCCATTTGCCCTAGAGTTTATCAACAGAGTAAGATGAGTTTCTAGAAGCAGTGTATTTTAAGAAAGAGAACTTGTCAAAAAAGAAATAGAAGACTATTCTATTCTGAGGGCTGCAGAGGGCTACATAAACTATCTTAGAATCCAGTCCTGCTTCCATTGAATTCAACTGAACTTTTTCCTGTGGACTTTGATGGGAGCGTGTTAGGTTCTTTAAGCTCAGTCGATGAGTCATGATACAAGTCCAAGTGAGAAAAGTCAACACTAGGTCACAATGCAGGTATATGTGCATGCATCTGCTTCACTGCCCACTGTAAGAAAGGATTATAGAATTACAAAGTTGGAAGAGATATCAAGTGACACTGATTCCACCCTGTTCCTCATGATACTTTTATTCATTAAGAACAGGTCTTTGCAAAGTCTGAAAGATGTGGAGCACATTACCAGTTCTAATCAAATACTTATAAGCAATAACAAACAAAAGATCAAACATACTAGGCACAGCTACATGAGATGCTACATTGCCATAGTGATGAGCTACAGTAACGTAACTCATCACTGTGGCAATGTAGCATCGGCAGGCTCTAACAGTGACACCACCCCTACTGGGCAATAGCAATGAGTATAGTACTTTCCTGTCTTTTTTTATTTTAATTAATTCATCCATAGCAGTACTGCCACCATCTGAAATGCCTTCCTCAATACTCTTTCTTGTTACTGTGCCATACCTCCTCACCGCCCCCACTCCCTTCTTTTCCTTGGGCCTCCCTCAAACCTGCTACTTGAACCTCTGTGAAATAATGCCACTTTATGTCAACTCCCTCCCTCAGTTTCCTCCTCTCTTGTCTTCTCGTGTCATATTTTTCTACCTCTCTAATTTGTTCTTTATATTGGGCTAAAAATGTCTCATTGATTGGAATGGACCAGCCTCAAGCTCATTGCTATCAATTTATTTTCTCCCCCATCCTTCCCTCCCCCTCAACCCCTCCCCCCTGATCCTTCCTTTTCCTCTGATATGTTTTGGAATTCATAGTAAGACTGGGGAGTTGAACAGATGCCTTCCTTATAACTAATTCAAGCTAGTTCTCTGTCTTTCACTTTCATAAACCCCTATGTTCAATCAGACGGTAAAAACTAAAATTAAAAGTGTCGACATATTGAGTGGCCTTAGGGTAGAATTTTCAGCAGTTCTTTATAGTTTAAACCCTACATTCAGTGCTACTCCCTTGGCATTGGTAGGACTGGAACTCTTGCCTTTAGCATTAATGCTAATTGTATTACTCCCTTCCACTGGGGAATCCTTGCTCCTCACATCAAGCAGAGGTTAAATCAGCTGAAGTTTTATTTTATAACTTTTTGACGGCATTTGCCAACTTAAAATTATCTCATTTTCAACATTCTGTAAAACTAAGGTTCATACAGCTGAGCTGGCTGGAACACTATTAGAAAGAAAGACCCAAAGCCTGAATGCTATCACAGAGAGTCGTATAACTCCTGGTATTTGGCATGGCATGTGCTTATGTTCAAGGTTCAAGAAAGACTGAGGCATCAGCACATTTACTGCTTCTATGAAGCTGAGTTGCTCTCAACTTTCATAGATTTCAGAGAATGTTGAGGGCAAGACTTGAGTCCATAATGCACTGGCCTGCTTTAGAACAACTTGCACCCTTTGCCCATTTTACTCTTCCCAAAAAAAAATAAACACTTTTCTTGTAAAAGAAAAAGGTATAATGTTATTATATTACATATCTATATCTATGTATGTATGTATATATATATGTGTGTATACACACACATACAGTAAAATAATATCTGAAAGTGTAATATATAAAAGCCACATCCTGCAGGCCTTAACTGACTGTAGCGACACTGAAATTGATTGTGTATATATTGCATATGGTTGGGGGCCTCCGTGGCCAGCCTTATGAGGAGAGGCTGAGGGCCCTGAATCTCTTCAGTCTCCGCAAGAGGAGACTGAGGGGGGATCTTGTGGCTGCCCACAACCTTATCAGGGGCCACCAGCAGGGACTTGGGGAAAGTCTGTTCACCAGGGCCCCCCTTGGAGTCACCAGGAACAATGGCCACAAGCTGAGAGAGGATAGGTTTAGGTTAGGTATTAGGAAGAACTACTTCACGGTAAGGGTGGCTAGAGCCTGGAATAGGCTTCCCAGAGAGGTGGTGCTCTCACCTTCCCTGGAGATCTTCAAGAGGAGACTGGATAGGCACCTGGCTGGGGTCTTATGACCCCTGCTACCCCCAGTGCTCCTTCCTGCCCATGGCGGGGGGTCGGACTACATGATCTGTCTAGGTCCCTTCCGACTCATTGGTTCTGTGATTCTATGATTCTGTGATTTAAAAACTAACCAAAGAATGGTGTTTATAAAGAAACTCACTGATAGAAACAATTTAGAAACCATAACTAGAAGGCATACAGACTTAAAACATTGTTATCTCTTTTGCCAAAGGTTTTCATTTAGGTTTCAGAAAATTTGGGTAAGGACACTGAAGCAAAGCGGTGCCAGGGAATATGTTCATGGACAAAGCAAATAGGACTTCAGTTTTTAAGACAATAAACAAAAGAGCTACCAAACTGCATAGTAGATGTCTTGAAAAAATAAAGGACTGAACTGATCCTATCAGGATGTGAATTGTTCATTTCAGGGAGTCTGGTTATAGTATTTCAAACCAGTTGTTAGGATCACTTAGGTAGAAGTCAAGATTTTATAAGTGTGGAAGTTCACAATCACATTTACTGATTAGCACCCTAAGGTACCACCTGCTGAAATATTTGTGTGTCAAAGTGGAGAAGGGAAGCTTAAATAATATTCTTATCCCTAGATTAATAAGTAAAAATGGTGATGTGCCTCACACTTTCTCATTTTGGTTGGTGAATTCATAGAACACTGACAGACAAAGAGAAAGAATGAATCATTTCAGTACAAAAACCAGGTTGGAAAAGACAAGAATTTGTTTTTCCCAAAGAATAAAACACACGTTCCCATATATAGTGACAGCTAACAATGCATATCAATTACACTTCTGTACACAAAACAGAGAGAATTTTTGAAAAAAGTTTCCAACATTAATTAATATATGATTAGAAGAAAGTACAAAATGTAATCATGCTCCAACATCTAAGAGAAACTTTAAATAAAATGCATATGCTTCTTTTCATTCTCCATGTTATATTTGGCAACTTTAAAATCCTTCCTAACCAGTGTGTGCAATGGATATTCCCTCACTTCCTCCTAACAAATGGTTTTGCATTAAAAACTGCCGTAATTTTCTTTGTTACATTCTACGTATATGTTACAAATGCCAATCCCTTCAATTCACCTTTGGTTTCACTTGCTTTTATCAGATGAGCTGGGATTTTATAATTTACAGAATTCAAAGAGACACTCCATTAAATATATAACTTTGTTACTTAAATTAAGACTTCATGTTTTTAAGTAAAGAGAGAAGATGCTGTTCAGCCAATTAATAATCCTTGCAACCATGCAACATGTTGAGGCTTACAGCAAAGTAGTGTTCTTTGATAATGCTCAGCATTTATTTTTAAATATCATTATACGTTTTTACTATGCATTTCCTTCACAACAAGTGGGTTTTAATACAATGAGAGGGATGTAAAAAGGAGGAGGGGAAAAAAGGCCTGGATAAACATAGACATGATACAATGATGCTTCAGAGACACATAACTCAATCTAAACTCATCTTTCTGCCTGAATAAAATGGTTTACAGAAAGCAAGTCCTACTATCTTGAACTGGGAAGTAATTTTTTTCTTGTTTTAGTAATCAGAGAGAGAAAAATTTCTGGACCATCATGGTCAGACTAGGATAAAACCACTAAACTTTACTCCGGTGGGAGAACCAGAGGGCATCTTATAGAGCAGGGGTTGGCAATGTTTTGGGGCAGGGTGCCAAAAATACCCGCAACCTTGACTTGTAAAAAGTTGTGTGCCAGGGACAGCCGTAAGGTACCTGATCCTTGTGGCAGTGCATCCACAGTCCGTTCCCCACTGTCCACCCCACTGCCAGCAACAAGCCCTGGTGCAGTCACTTGAAGCCTCCTGGCTGCCTGCCACAGCCTGCCTGCCTGGGCTCTGGGCAGGCCCCTGGGCTAGGGACAGACATTACACATAAACTGCTTTAAGTGATCAGAAATGGTTTAAACCTGTAACAGAAAAGGCAGTCAGTGCACATAAACCAGTTTGAAAATGGCTGAAACTGATTTGAGATGAACCCATTGTCAACGCATAGTGGGTGCACGCAGGTGCCTGTGCACCCCCTGAGATTGGCAGTGCACCCCCTGTGATCGGTGGCTGCTGATGCTGCCAGCAGCACCTGTGGGCAGCCACCACTCGCAACCTCTCTCCCCCCACCACTGACACTGGCAGCAGCCTGCCTGCATTGATCACGGATCTCTAGCAGTGTCTGTGGGTGGTCACTGACAACTGGTCAGCACTCACCACCACCTCCCCCCCGCTGCCGACACCGCTGCGGCCACCTGCGGGAGCTCCCTGCTCACCACCACCATGCCCCCACTTCTGCCACCAGCACCGCCACCTGCAGGTGGTCACTGTGCCCCCCCAGCCTCCAGGAGCATGTGTCGTTCATGGATAAACTTGGTTGAATGTAGTATCAGACTTCATTGATTTGGGCCAAACCAGTTTATGCAATGTCTATCCCAGACCCCCTGCTGATTTAGGTTAAATCCAATTCCCTCAGCATCCCAGCATGCTCTCTGTTCTCATCATGTCCAGCCCCTCTGCTCTAGGCAGGAAGACAACTGGGGTTAGGTGACTGAAGCGAGGTGACTGTCCAGTCTCTTCTTGAAAATCTCCAAGGTAGGTGATTGCACCACCTCTGGAGGGAGTTTATTCCACAGTCTGGACACCCTGACTGTGAAGGAGTTTTTCTTGGTATTAAGCCCATAGCAGCCTTCCAGGAGTTTGTATCCATTGGTCCTGGTCTTCCCTGGAGGTGCCTCAGTGAACATATAAATCAGGTTTACTTGATACAGTTTGAATCTTATTGAAAAAACTGAAGAGATGATACCATAACTGTAAGAGCAGTAGTGGTCCTGAAAAACTAAAATGCAATGTTATGATTAACTAGAATCCCTCCAATATCTAGTGTGCAAAAGTCCAACTATGTAGGGAAAAAGAGGAGCAAAACAGAAAAGGCAAATGAGTTTAAGTGGAAAATGAGCCAATAAATACCTCATAATATCTTTGCAGTTTCCCCAGGGATATTATCATGCTTAGGACCATATTTACTATTTGTTTCTTGGACATTATTTATGCAGCTCTATGTTCAGTTGGGTCATCCTATTTTTCTACACAGTATCTTCAAACCATGCTTTTTGAGTTAGTTTTCCCTTATAGTCATATCAAATGAAAACCATATTGCTACCTTAAATGTAATTCAATCTCATCCTTGTTGTGTCAGGGTGTTTTTATATATATAACTGGAAGGAAATGAAAAGATTAAAAAAAACATTAGTCATCATGAGATTTTTTTAATATCAGCACAGTTACTATGAAGCCAGTAGATAAATTACACACTATTCAGCAGAAAGAAATAGAATAAAATTAGTATTATATTGCAGGAGATTAATCATTGCCCTAGGTTACTGTCATTTTGGAGAAAAAAGAAGCTTGACTATCTTAGATTTTAACCTTCCTTCCCAGGCTTTAAGAGAAAGAGGCAAATAAGATGCCTCTATGAAGAAAGGGAACACATGATTTTTTTTTTCCAGTGAGGTTGGTAAATTTTTACCATTGTTTTTAAGTGACAACAAGATAGTATTCATGATTTAGATCCAGAAGGCTAGCAATAATGTTTCATAATAGTAACCTAATGAAGCATTTTTAATGTTACTGACAGGTAAATGCCTGGAAGGTTTATGGCAGGAAAATAGCTTCCATAAATAATTTGAAAATCTGTCTCTCTTCTTTCATGGATAATTATTGCCTTTATACATACATAATGTGCCAGTGATACAAGGTGAAGAAAAGGCTAGAAAAGGAGAACTGTCTATGTGGCTAACAGGAAGTACATTGGAACTGCAGGGCTTTCTCTCTCTCTCTCTCTCTCTTTCACAAGATTTATAACTGCTTAAGAGCCATTAGACTCAGGGGGAGGATTGAAAATTCTTTTCATGTTGTTAAATCTATCTAGGGATTTGGTACTAAAATGGGAAAATATGAAGGTTCTCTCCATGCCTGTGGAGAATAATGGTTTTAAATTATCATCTTAACTCAGAACAGAGATACACAACCACAAGGATGAATGGAACTGTGAGTCCTTCCCCCAACACTGTTTCACCAATACAGGAAACATTCTGTGACCTTTTGACTGTAAAGGGAGAATTAAATTATGATATAAGGGGCGACAACCGTCAGAGGGGATTGTGCTCTTAGTAGTAGGACTAGTGAAAAAATGTTTTTATTTAAGCTTTTTAAAACTTTGTTTATTAAGTGTAAATGTTTACAAAACATGTCTGCTTTTCTCTAATTGTGCAACAGAAACATAGGGGGCCACATGTAGTATACTTGGAATGTCTTTAGAATCAATATAATATTGCAAGTATGACATTCCATTATGGCACAGATAAGAAGCAATCTTTTACTCCCTGCCAGCTGTTGAAATTATTCTACAATTCTTAGCATAGTACCATTGAAGAAAAGTATACTTTATTCTGGAGACAGGTGGTTATTTAATTGTGGGTGTGTCTACAAGTGCAATTAGTGCACATAAATTTCTCCTGGGCACATCATTTGAATGTGAACCCAGGAGCAATTAAATCTGGAGCAATCAGCTCCAGAGTTTATTCATGCACGTGTAGAGCAAGATCAGAGCAGCCGCAGCCCAAGGCTGCTCCCCACCTGGTTCCATGTGCTGCGGTGGGGCTGACTGGGGCATGAAAGAGCTTCAGTGTGGAGCTGGCCAGCCTCTGCACTAAAACACCTTCATGCCCCAGCCAGCCCAGGAAGCATCAACATGTGTGCTGCTGCAAGGTTTTTTATTCTGCAGCAGGGTAGTACTTGTATTTACAGGTACTATCTTGCTGCAGAGTAAATTAGTTTACTGCAGCCTAATAAATACACGTGTAGATGCAAGATATTTAGTGCACAACTTATTAGTCAACTTCACAGTAAACATCTTGTGTAGAGGCACCCTCTGTGTAATTAATTCTGGCAGTGTATTCTAATTTAGGGATATTATGGTATTGGCTATCTATAGTAAGAGTTAAGTGGCTTTCTTTTTAGCTCACAAACTTATTAAGTAGGTATCTAAGTCAGATTGATTGTGATGAATGACAAGACAAAATAAGGAAAATAAAGTGGTCATAGACTTCCTTTTTTCTTCCCTGACAGTTTGTCCTGGTTTATCTTTGATGTGCTTTTGAACAAAGCCCAGATCTTCATACTAAAGCAAGAATTTTATTTCTCAGTTTCTACAGATCAAGTGATGAGATGTCATATGTGATCCATCTGGAGGCTGAGGAGAGAAACTCTGACTTCCCCTAAACACAGAGAAAAATCTGAACTGCAGTTTCTTATTAGCTAACAACACGTTTGATCCAATTTGTATGAAACTCAATTTACTTATTAAAATGGACATTATGGTTCAAATATTAGAAATTCCATTTCTTATATGTTCTAAGCTGTACAATTGTCAGATTTTTATGGTTTAGATTGTAAATGTGTTTTTCTCTGGCTATTAATTGGTATTATTTTTTTAATTTTGATGTCTTAAAGGCCAGTGTACTGTATGATACTAATATGAAGGACATATTTAAGAGGTGTGGGAGACACTGTACACAAATGTATATTTGTAAAAGCTATTTTTATGATTAGCATGTTTTACTGTTTATCATATCTAAAGTCAGGTGATATTGCACTTCTCTGTTTACAGCTTAATTCAAACAATATCATGTTATGACCTGAGTTATGATCAAATGTTGTATTTTCATTACTTGAATTATTATATTCGTAATTTTAAATAATTATGTTTACGTGAAGGGATACTGTTGAAGGAAAAAGTGATAGTTCTGTCTATTCATGGACCATTTCACTGTAACTGCTAAGACGTGCAAGTATGTCAAATATTAGATGTCAATTTACTGATAAACAGTAAATTGGATCCACTTGCTAATCCCTTTTTCAGACAAACCCTCTGGGTGATGCCATAGATTGGCACAGTTGTTATACATGTATCTGTTTATATCTCAAGACAGCTTGTTTTAAATTATGGAGAAGTTTGTGCCAATGCATGTCCCATTAAAACTGTATTCCAGAGAGGTCAATATTTTTGATGTTACCAATTTTTGAAACCTTCCAAATTAGTTTTAAAAATGTTTCTTTCACATTCAGTCAATAGAGTCTTTCCATTTCTGAACCTTTCAAGCAGTCTCCAAATGCTTGAAGTTGGAATAATTCATTTTCACAAAGGCTGTAAGAGAATTCAATATATAATTTCTTAATAAACAGTAGTTCCTTCCAAACAACATTGATGCATTTTCATTCAAATATGTTTTAATACGTTTAAGCTATGTAAAGTGCATAAGTGATTGCTTATTCTGTAATCATTTCTGATGGTACAAAAAGATATCCACATCTTTAAGTGATATAGATAAGAATAAGATTGCTTATTCTTGTTGTCATTTCTGATGGTACAAAAAGATATCCACATCTTTATATGATATAGATAAACAACATTTTATGCAGGAGAGGGATGTCTGTCTAACATAGGTCTCATAGGGTGGCTATTCAAGAGCAACAAGGCTGCTCCATGCTGCAGTTACAGTGTCTTCTGTATCATCATCCCTGCTCTTAAAAAATAGCAATAGGGGCACTTTAACTAAAGCTCATTCAATGAACTTTAGTTAAAGCACCTCTGCTGCCATTTTTAAGCATGGGGATGCTGATACATGAGACTCTCCAGGTGCTATAATTAAAGCAGCTCTCGGAGCGGCTCTAATTAAAGTGCCCCCACACACACACACTTCTGAAGCACGTGTATAAACACCCATATAGACATTCACTTTCTCCTGCAAGAGTCACTACTTTCCAAAGAGAAACCACAAGTGGACAGATGTTCAGGCTTTTTCTCTCAGAGTGAAAATGGTTGCTCCAAGAGAAAAATGGCTTGTGAACAAGTAGCATTAAATCAATCCTCGAAGAGTTTCTCCTGGAAGAGTGAATGTCTCTACATGCTGTACATCTCATAAGAAAGAAGGAAAGGCTTAAAACTAATCACATATAGGAAAGACAGGAGAAAGATGAGCAATTAAGAACTTCATCCAAGTAAGTGAAGCTCAGACATAATTGAATAAAAGTGGATTAAAGAAGTGTGATTTTAACTGATATGCACATCCCTCAGTATTGGAAGTTTAATCGAGCAATCACAAAAGGACCATATATTCAGTTCTTTCAACCACTGTCCATAGGAGTTGATCAAAAGTATATTGAAGCCAATGAAATACACTGCCATTGTGTTTCAATATATTTTGGATTAGACCCATTTGATAGGTAAATGATGATGACCATACAAGAAAGAAATGGTAGACATATGCAAAAGATCCATCCTGACTGACTTTAGGTAGGAAGTAATATTCCTCATCTATTGGTTAGGGAAAGTAAACATACATGAGCCATTTACTATGCAGTAGACTAATTAGCTGCACAGTAAACATCTTAGCATCTATACATGCACCCTTATTAGGCTGGAGTAAACTAATTTACTCCACAGCAGGATAGTACTTGCAAATACAAGTACTGTCCTACTGTGGAGTACAAACTCAGCAATGTATATGTAGATGCTGCCCTGGCAGACTGGGGCATAAGGGTGCTTCAGGGAAGGGGCTGCCTGCTGGCTAGCACCATGCTGAAGCACCCTCATGCACCAGCCAGCCCCTCTGCAGCACATTGAGCCATGGGGAGCAGCCCCAGGCTAACAGGCTGACCCGCGTTCCTCCCCCCTCCCCCCCAGGCCTCCTATCAGCTAAGGTTGCTCCATGTGTTTTGCTCCATGCATTGGTCCTGGCTCAATGTGCTGTGGTCCCTGGTGCTTGTTCAAGAGGCAATAAACTCCAAAGTGTATTGCTTCACTTTAACTGCATGTGTAGACACACCTACAGTCTATTAATGCACAGGGAATCTATGCCAATATAAGAATATGCTTCTCAGTAATACTGGGATAAATTCAGGGTTACTTCCCTGTAGTCATTAGGGTTATGCCAGCTCAAGTGAGAGTGGAATTGAGAAAAATAGCATGAGTAATTATTACTCATCATAAGGGATGTGTCAGGAGCTGCTATGGGTGACAATCCCAGAAAACCAAAGCAGAAATGTTACTAATTGTAATTTTAACCCAAGAAAACTATTAATATGGCAATCACTGATATATTTTAAAGCTATATTTATTCATTTTTTGTTGTTATTCAAGTTTACAATAATACTGGTGGGAAATATAATGTCATTTAATATACACAAATGTAAGTTATGCCCATTGTTTAGCTATAAAAATATAACAATAAATATCATTGTATTTAGTTAACATTAAAAAATAATTCTAGTAATTCAGTTAGAAGTAGAGAGGAGCTGGGGGGCATTCTGAAATCATGAAGCTTATGTGATCTTAGCAGATTGATTATGATAATTGTGCTAGTAGTTATATAATGTTATAGCTCCATGTTAGAGATCTGGTCTGAATGAGCCATCCCAACTCTGTTCCAGTGAACTGTACTGTCCTGCGTTAGATGTTTACAGTATTCCTTACCATTCTACCACCCCTAGATAGTATTTACAGGAATGATTTCACAGTCCCAACCATCACTGCTGTTCTGCACTATGATTTTATTCCTGGAAGTGTTTTTCAGGCAGAGCAACATCTAAGATGAGACCTAGAGATACTATTCATTTGCAAGCCATGGATTTGTTGCACTGTCTAAACTACTCTCCTATCAAGCTTTCTTAATAGCACATGTGATTGAAATCACTGAAGAGATGGTGGTAGTTTAAATAGAACTTGATGCTTCATTGCCCTCCGTATATACAGTAGACTATATACAGTTGGCTGATGTCACAAACACTTGGTTTCCTAGTTTCTTTTGCATTACTCATTTTTTGGCAATACTGAAGAGCCAGTAAACATAAAGGAACAAATTCTCATTTATACTAATGTTCCTTTGCACCCTCTGGCTACTTAAAAATAGGTGCAGATGTAATTTACAGTTGCTATAAGGCAGCTTTATGTTCTGATGTACTTCACAGGGGGCTATTTTAAATTAGAGTCAAGCTCGTAATATTCAGCTTGAAGGGTCAATATACCCAGAAATGAACAGTGTGTCTCAATCTCTCATTTTTAAATATTTATCTTATAGACATCACTGCATAGTCATAAAAAGAAGATATTTGTAGTTGTATTTATCTGGAGCCACTGTAACATGCGGTGATCATTTATGGTAACTGGAGGTGAGTGAGGTTAAAATATCTACTTCTGTTGTAAAGCTGGGAGTCAAAGTCAATATGACTACTGAATAATAAGCTTTTGCAGCTCACTTGTATACAATTCTAAATCAAGATACTAAACTAACTTATTTTCTCCTCAGGCCTACATCATAAGGCTCTTTCACAGATCTTGCTCTTTCAATCTGTGCAGTTGCATGAATGGAAAAGATTTCTTAAATAAGTTTTACAGCTTGCTCAAGAGGAAAAGATTTTTACTTTTGTAAATTCTTGTATTATGTACGGTTGTTGGTTTGGTTTAGGTTCTGTGTATAATTGCTTTTAGTTCCGGAAATAAAAACCAAATCATTGTATTAAAACTATGTAGATAGCTATAACCTTGTAAGCAGTGGTATTTTTTAATAGGCAGTATTGAAAGGTAAAGTTTAAACCATTCAAAGTTTTGCCCATGTATACCTGTGTAATGGTTCATGATGGCTTTCTTTAAAATGCTGTAACATAATTTTTACATGTCTGTAAATAAATATTTTCTCTGATTTATGCACTAATTCAGTTTTGTAATTTGTGCTGCCAGATTGTGAGTCCAGAGAATCTTTAGGGTTAAAGAGAGGACATTTCCCTTCCTTACTGAGAAATAGCATTTAATATTGTAAAATATTATTGTGTAGCCAAAAGCAGGAAGAGTGATAAACAAATCACTATCTTACATATCATTTTATTTGATCACTCAATGCATTCATAGCCCTACCTGCATGTTTGCATATATTTGCACCTGCAAACTTGAGAGACTCAATTATGAAGAGTCCCACAAAACCAATAGCATAGTTAGACCCTAGGTGTCTATAGAAATTACTTTAAAAATCTATATACTTTAATAGAAGTAGTAGTAGTTTATTAACAGCTTTCAACAAAGCAATACAATAAAATTGTAGAGGTTTAGATTAGACATCCGTAAGAACTACTTCACAGTCAGGGCGGCTAGGATCTGGAACCCACTTCCAAGGGAAGTGGTGCTGGCCCCTACCCTGGGGGTCTTTAAGAGGAGGCTAGCTGGGATCATTTGAGCCCATTTTTTTTTATTTTTTTTTCTCCTGCCCTGGCAGGGGGTCAGACTTGAAGATCTATAAGGTCGCTTCCGACCTGACTTCTATGATTCTATGATTCTATGAAAATGAACAATGAAAGTTATATATCGTATCATTTATAATTTTTGCTAAAATCATACAGTAAGATTATTCGTTCTATCAGTTCACACAAAATTAAACTGGAACCTAGTATATGATGATATTAAAGAAAAGATAAAATGAAGCAGTGGACAGTAAAATAAAACAGAAGAATTATATTTGTTTTCATCACTTATTCTTTGTGCAAGTAAAGCAAATATACTTAAGGAATATAGGAACAGACTTCAAATTGTTATCATATAGATATGTAAAACAGCAAAATCATTTGCATCTAGACTTCATAGACCGCAAGTGAGTTTTTGACACCTAGACAGATTAAAATTGTGGAAGAAACTGACAATACCATCAATGGATAAAGCTTTCTTACAATTAATCATTACTTACTGCTCAAATACAGCATCTAGGGTGTGCTATGGAACTGGTGATGCCCTGTCCAATAGTTCACCAACTAAGAAAGAACAAGGATGTTTGCGTGCTCCACTACTTTTTAATTTATTCTTGAATGATCTAAAACAGGTGCTAACAGGGAATCAATTCCACATACCCAAGATGATACTTTAATAGGAAATGTTAACATTTCCATACACTCTATTCATCTTATAGATACTTTTATATACTACACAAAAATTATTGTTATTGTTATTTATTACAACAGTATGAATATAGTTGAATAATAACTTTTATGACAGCTTACTGTTTACTACATGACATCAAATATATTTTTCTGTTCATATACCTTTTCATTTATAGTATATTTTTCAGTTCAGGACACTTTGCTACAGACAAGCTGAAAATTTAGTCCTAATGTTTCTACAGTTATACTAGAATTTAGCTGCAAGATATAAGGAGTAAAAGATAGGAAGCGAGACTGTAATCAGAATGATGTAATCTAATGTGACATCTCATTTCCTATATTATTTTTTTCAAAAATTGTTTTTTAATGCTGTAGCTAAGAAAAATTTCCTAGTAGCTTCATAAAACCTACAAAAGTATTAATATTTATATGTTGAATGTGGTTGCCTTTCCTATTTGAGTCTGAAAACCATCTTTCAATCCCATCCTGCCACAGATGATATCATTGAAATAATGGCCCCACTGAAGTCAATTTCAAAACTCTCATTGCCTTCCATGAAGGGAGTAAATGTCATCTCCAAAGAATTTCCTGTTTCCACAGTCAAGAGAATTGACAAGATTCTCTTAAAATTTAAATAGCAAATATGCCTGAAAGAGATTCTGATGATGGTGGTGAAATCAGTTAACTTCATTGTCTATCTAGATCTTTTACTGCATGCATTACCAATAACCAGACTGATCATTTTAAGTCTTCCATCAAAGAGTGTCTGACACCATGAGCAATCATACTGAAGTTAGAGCATCAGTGGGCCTTTGCAGTTGCATATCAAAGCATAACCTGTCTGTGATATTACAAGCAGAACAAGTCTAATAACTTTTCTCATTTTCTTGGGGAAAGGGAATTGAAGTTGATAACCAAGTGTTGATTTTTCAGTATATGGCGTATTGGCATTTTTACATATTTGATATTTAAAACCAAACATATCGAAAGTGTGATTTACTAAATTAAATAATATGAGGCTTTAAATTCCAATGTATTACTGATGCAAAGAAACCTTTTGGATCCCTCCAAAGAAACATTTCAGTTGCATGGACATTAGAGGTAAAGGAAGTAGAATCTTTGATCTGTGATACTTTTAGGAAATTCCTACATCAATTGATTATGAAATTGATTACAATCCTTATATAGGTTTATATGAGCTTTTCTTAAGTATTAGTAGAATCTTTCATCCTTGCTGTTGTACTCAGTAGAATACTGTAGAATGTAATAGAATCTCCTAGACTAGGGACAGACATTACACATAAACTGGTTTAAGTGATCAGAAACTGGTTTAAACCTGTAACAGAAAAGAAGTTCAGTGCACATAAACCAATTTCAAAATGGCTGAAACTGGTTTAAGATAAATCTGCTTGAATGTAGTATCAGACTTAACTGATTTGGGTCAAACCAGTTTATGCAATGTTTGTCCAAGACCCGTTGCTGGTTTAAGTTAAACCAGAGTCCCCGAGCTTTGCAGCCCTGGGCTGGGCTGGGCTGTCTGCTCTACAGAGCAGAGCTGCTCCTGCCCCTCTGCTTCTTAACCAGAGCTCCAGTGAAGACTGCAGGCACAGCAGAGTTTCCCTGGCTTCTGCCTTCCCCACGCCCACCTCACCACTCCCTGCTCAAGCAGGGATCCCCCCACTTCCTCCCTCCCATCTCCCACAGCACAGACCCCAGCCAGCGTGTGGTATCCTAGCTAATGCTGAGAGGTGTCTGTGTATGTTTGCCTCCCATTTCACTGCAACAGGACAAAGGCAATTAGAACAAAGTAGGCAGGACAGTGTCCATTAGGGCTTTTTGGAGTTCATCACCAGGTCAGGTGGTAATGTTCCTCCATTCCTTTCTTGGAAAAAGCTGTTTAAGAAGAGCTTGAACTAATGAGAGAGGCTTTTGTTTCCTTCATGGGCTGCTAAATGCTGTTTTATCAGCTTTCTGCTGGCTCCTTTTCCTGTCAGGTTTGCTGCAGTCATTATGAAGAAGCAGGGAGATGGAGATTGAAAAGAGCTCCATATTATCAACAGATGCATGCACTGCACACAGTCTTCCCTCCACCATCACCCCCTTTGCCTCAGAGTGCTAGCTGGGGCTCCCACCCCTTGAGTAGCCAGTGGAGAAATGCCTAGGACCATGCAGGCAGACCTCCCTAATGAGAGAGTCCTGCCAGGGCCTGGCAATGCCCCCACTCAGCTCAGCTCCATGTAGAAGGGAAGGGAGAGCTGCTTTAGCCCCCCCCACCAACTTCTATCCTGAGCTACTGCAGGCATGTGACTGAATTTCCCCAGTCCAGAGAGGTTCAAACCAGTTCAGCCTAGCCAGGTTAGACTAACCTACAAAGATTGAATCCACTCAGGCTTCTTGAATGTCTGTCCCTAGCCCTATTGATGCTGTAGAATTCTTTGGAATGGCTCAAAATAAACTATTGAAAGGCATTCATTCTTTCTTAAATTATGTAGGTTTTCAGCATCTTCCTATTAGATATCTGTAGAACCAGATTCATTTAATCCCTATTGAATTGGCCCACCATTGGTGTGGATCTTGTGAGGGAGTATCTTGAGCAGCTGGACCCCCATAAATCAGCTGGTCTGGATAGGTTGTACCCTGTAAAGGAACTAGCAGACATCATAGCACAGCCACTGGAGAGGACATTTGAAAACTCATGGTGCTCAGGGAAGTACCTGAAGATTAGAAGAGGGCCAATGTGGTGCCCATCTTCAATAAAGGGAGGAAAGAAGACCTGGGAAACTACAGGCCAATCAGTTTGACCCCAATCCCTGGGAAGATTTTGGAAAAAATTATCAAAGAAACCATTCTTGACAGGCTAACAGAGGACAACATTCTGAGGGATAGCTAACACGGGTTTGTTGCAGGTAGGTCTTGCTTGACCAATCTCATTTCTTTTTATCATCAGGTGACGTATCACCTTGACAAAAGGGAAGAGGCTGATGTCATATATTTGGACTTTAAAAAAGCATTTGACTTGGTGTCCTATGATGTCCTCATGGAAAAATTGGGCAACTGCAGCCTGGACTACTTCAAAGTACAATGGCTGAGCAACTGGCTCCACGGTCGGACCCAGAGAATGGTAGTTGATAGAACCAAATCAACTAGTGATGTCCCCCAAGGCCCTGTTCTCGGACCTGTACTCTTTAATATCTTCATAAACGATCCCGACGCTAGTGTCAAAAGCGGACTGGCCAAGTTCACTAACGACACCCAACTTTGGGGAAGAGTCTCCACACTTGACGATAGGCTGGTCATCCAGGCTGACCTTGATAGGCTTGCAAGGTGGGTGAATGAAAACCTGATGGCATTCAGTACGGATAAATGCAAGGTGCTCCACCTCAGAAATAAAAACCCGCACCCCAGTTATAGGCTCAGCAATACTACACTCGCTAGCACTATGACCGAAAGAGACTTGGGGGTCATAATTGACCACAAGATGAATAGGAGCCACCAATGCGATACTGCAGATGACACAGCATACAAAATTCTGGCTTGCATCTACCAATGCATTTCAGGCAAGACCCAAGATGTCATCCTCCCACTGTACTCAGCCCTGGTTTGACTGCAGCTGGAGTACTGCAACCAATTCTGGGCTCCACAATTTAGGAAAGATGTAGAGAAGCTTGCAAGAGTCCAGAGGAGAGCCACGCACATAATCAGAGGACAGGAGAATAGGTCTTATGAAGAGAGACTGTGAGCTACAGGACTCTTCCGCCTGGAGAAGTGCAGGCTCAGGGGTGACTTTGTGGCAGCCTGTAAGTACATAAGGGGTATGCATCAGGTTCTAAGGGAACACCTGTTCACCAGAGCACCCCAGGGGTGACAAGTCCAACAGTCACAAACTCATGCGAGACTATTTTAGACTGGACATAAGGAAAAACTACTGTCTGAGCCCCCCAAGGCCTGGAACAGACTCCCCCTAGAGGTGGTGCAAGCACCTACTTTGGACTCTTTCAAGAAACATTTGGACATTTATCTTGCTGGGATCCTTTGACCCCAGCTGACTTCCTGCCCCTTGGGCAGGGGGCTGGACCCAATGATCTTAGGAGGTCCCTTCCAGCCCTAATGTCTATGAAATCTATGAAACCCATGAATTCTGTAAGACTGGTTCATAGTGGGGGTCCTAATCCCAGGAAAGCCACACAGACATACCCAGCAAGCACTAGGAACACCAGCTGGCATGGTTCTATTCCTGCATTAATGGGAAAGAAGGTCCCCTATGCTTCTGCAGTTGAGTGAACTAACAAAATGTTGATTACTTTTACCTGTCAGTAAGTATGTCTGCTTTGCCCAGTTTTTGCAGCATAGAATCTCTATCTCAGCTAGTCCATCCTATGATCAAAGATGTCTTTACTGCTGTGAGAAAAGGTTTCAAACACCAAGTATAACCAGCACAGTTTGACTGTTTAATAAGTACTGCACAACATAGTGCAGTTTGGAGCATTTCTCACTAATGACACATTTAAGATGCATAGATAGAAGCAAACTGAAAGTGCAGAATTTTGCCTATACAAGTATATTTCATTTTTATGATCTTTGCCCTCGTTATGAGTAGGTCTGAGAAACTGATAAAAAACCCATCGAGTAAACGTTCAAGTAAAATCACCAAGGCTAGAGAAAATAAATGATTTTTGGCTGGTGGCATAATTAACTTGTTAGACACAAAAAAGACTGAATGATTTTCACTGACATGCTCTGCAGTTGCTATAGTAATAAACTGTCTACTTATTCAAAGAAAAATGATCGTTTCTTATTTCTGTCTTTAAGTAAGAGAATAACTAACTCAAAACTATCATATCATTGTTTTAAGGGATAAAACATATACAAACTACTCCTCCCCCTCTCCCCACCCACCCCAGAAAAATCATTCTAGTCACATTTCAAAACTTTTCAATATTAGCTTGGATAATGCTACTTAGGTAATTTGTGAAGTAAACATACAATTAAACATACTAGAAAACACACAAACACACTATTTTAGGCAAATGACAACATTTTAAGTATAATGAATGTTTGACTGTGAGGATGTACCTGTACAAAATGTGTTCCTGTGGGGGTATTCTCTTTAGTCACTCAATAATTATGAAGTTTGCTAATCAGTCAGCAGTAGTTACTGATGCAGAAAAAATTGAACTCATCCCAAGGATGATTCCACTGCTGTCAATACAGATGACGTGACTTCAGTACCTACATTAACTGTATTCTTAAGTATAAACCATAGTGCTGAACTGTTGGGAGATATCCTGTGCCTAATATCATGCTAAGTGAAGAGTATTATTTTTATGAATTGTTGTAGCTGTTAATTTTATTGCTACGCTGTTACATTGTCAGGGAGTTTTCTTCAACTTTATGCCAGGCTTCACTTAATATTGCAGTAGATGATTTTGTTTCCAGGGGGATTAGGTGATGATTAAATGTCCAGAAACATTCACATCAAATACATGAGCAGTAACTTTGCCTCCTACCAAACCTTGACCAAGGTGGTGGAAGAGGAGAGAGGTAATACCCATAGGGAGAAGCTTTCAGGATCCCTGTGGGGACCCTGCCCTGAAATATTACTCCCTCCTGCCAATCAGCTGATTGGCAGCAGGGGACATTCTTCTGCAGTGCGACCCTTTCCAGAAAGGTTTCCCCTTATGGCAGAATGCCTCCACCACCCTCGCATTGCTCTGGGTCAGCCCGGAGCAGTACAGAACAAAGCAGGTGACTGTGACCCAGTGGCAAGGCTCCTGGGGCCTTGTCATGGCAACTGAGTGCTACTCCCTCTCCCCACACTCCTCCAGGTCAGCCTCGGGGAGTACCAAAAGCAGGGACTATTCTCCTTTGGCAGGAACCAGAAGAGTTCCCACCATGGAAGAACAGTCCCCATCTGATCAGCTGACTGGCAGGATTAGGGGGACATTCTCCTGGGGCTGGAGCCCTCCCAGACCTATCTGTGGCAGCTGCTGCTTTTCAGAACCTGTCACTTGACAGCAAGCCCCTCTGAGGTTGTCAATTAATGGGCTCCAGTAAGGGTCAGGATGTTCCAGACAGTGGGCCTCTATTTGCCCCTGGCTTGCCTATGAAGCTCTCCAACCAGGCAGCTGGAACACGCACATGTTCCAGCTCCTGAACGTTTTTTCTCACTGGTAGAAATGAACATCTGCGCACAGCCTGAATCAGTAAGAGCAGAGATTTGACCAAGATCTTTTATATTGGCATCTTAAGTGCCCTAACTCCCTGCTGATTCAGGGCCTTGTTGTACATTAATTTTAGGCAGCCCCTAAAGCTCTTTAATTATGGCATTGTCCACGCATTAGACCTAAAATTAGTTTTAAGCACACTTTGGGCAGCTTAAAGTTACCATTTGGGCAGCTTAAACCTGCCATTCCAGGGCAGGTTTAAAACTGATCAATGTTACCTGTCTTGTATTCCATTAAGGTGTGGCCATTCCCCACAGATGATCAACCCAAGTTGCAGTCCTCCAGCATCCCAAGATGCAATGTCCCCTCCCCCATCCTCCTGTTTTGTGCAGACAAACTTTCTACCCCCTGAACTCTACTGTCCAGGGACCAGTTCTGACACCAAGCCAACTATCCCTTCTGCCCCTAGGGATGTGACCTTCCCATCCCCAGGGGTATAGCCCTGTGCAAACAGCCTGCAGAGCACATGCCAGCTGGCCAGTCACAGAGCATGGACAGGTCCAGGAGTGAAGTCAAATTGGGGGTGGGGAGAAACAAGGAGCTGGATAGGGTCCCCATGGGGCAGGGACAGTAGCTCCCCCAAAAGTACCTTCTTTCTCTTCTCCCACCTCCCAGCCACTCTGGGAAGCATGACCAGCACTCCCCCCCAATCCCAAATCCCAATTTATTAAAGCATGAGACCTTCTTAATTTAGTTAATTTTATTTCTTTTTTTGTTTTTAACCTCTTTCTATTTTATCCTTCAGTGGCAGACTTCATTTTACCACACTTTCCCCCAAGCCCATTTCCTGTCCACATCCTATTTTAGTACCCACCCCCATATAAATCTCTATCTCCCATCCTTATGTCCCCTTCCCCACTACCCCTGCCCATCTCTCACATACCACTACCTACAGCAGGAATAGAAGCCTGTCCTGGCTCACCAGCCCTATAGTGACATCTCACAGCTGTAACTCCTACTCATCAACCCTCTAGGGGCAAGTCACAGCTATGCACATGGGGGAAAGCCAGAGAACAATTTTAGCCTTAAGGTATGACTGCTACCAACATCTGAGCAGCTCAAAGGGAAATGTTTAACAAGACCCTCAGTAGTCTTACTCCTCTGGGTTTTCATGGACAAAATGGGTAAAGTGGATTTGGGCTGTTGACATGTTTTAGGTGCTGACCTCCAGGCCTGAATTCAAGACCAAGGATCCCGGGAGGCACATGGCTCTTGATAGGAAGGTATTGCCTAATTTTCTGTGATTATTTTAGGGTTTTGAATAATTATTAGTAGATTAATGTAATAAGCAAAATATACTAGTTCAAGTAACTGATCCAAGCTCCTAGACTAATTTTTCTGCTGGTATAAATATGTGGGACTCCACTGATGTCAGTTAATTGTAATCCATTTGAACCACAGAGAATGTGTCCCATTTCTATATAAGCAGTAGGGCTGTGCGAAATTTCAGCAGCCAGTTAATTTTGTTTTGGATTCAGACATTTTGATGGTCAAAACACTGAATCCAAAATGAAATGCAAGGCTCCAAAACAGCTCTAAAACAAAACAGGCCATCAGAAATGTTTCTGAAATAAGTCAGATGTTTTGAAGGGGAAGCAGGGGAGGAAGGACTGCTCTAATATTGGTATCTGTAGCTGGCCAGTGACAATGATCAGGCCCTGAGGACCCTTCCAACCCCACTGCTAGGGAATTGAACTGGGAGCTGGGGAATCAAACCTGGGGTTGGGGGGCTGGGGAAATGTTCAGGTCCCTGAACATTCCCCCAGTTTCCAGTTTGATTCCCTAGCTCCCCAATCCTTCCCCCAGCTCTCTGATTGCTTCCCCCAGCTCTTCCTGGGGGGGCACAGGCCCCTGGATGATGCAGAATGACAGAAGGCTGCCACTGCCATCTGGTGATGGCAGGAGCTCTGACCTATTTCCCCATCCAGCAGCAGCAGCCTGCTGAAGCCCCATGCAGATCTGGGGGCCTGCACTCCCTGGGAAGAACTGGAAGAATGATGAGAGAGCTGGGGATCAAACCAGGATCTCCAGCTAACTGCTGGAGCCATCCCAGCTCTCAGGCAGTGTGCAGAGCCCTGCCAAGCCACGTTGAATGCATGCAATGGTGCAGATGCTGCACAGGTGCCAGGTGTGGGGGTGATCCCCGCTGTACCCCCCATCCCATGCTGCCCAGGGGGGAATTTGCCATGAGCCCTCAGAGGCCCCAATTGTCACTGCCAGACCCAGTGAGTATGGGGCTTTTTTTTTTTTAAACTTCGCAGTCACTGGCTGCAGAGCATGCAGATGACAGTAGGCTGCCACTCCCAGCTGGGGCCAGCACCAGCACCCAAGTCTGCCCGGCACAGCCCATACTGAGTGCCAGGAAGAACCCAGTGCTGGCACTTGTCCCAGCCAGCAGTGGCAGCCTGCTGTCATCCTGCACACAGATTAGAGGCCCACACCTCCCAGGAGGGTGGCAGGGCTGTACCAGACTCCTCCTGGGGGGAGCTGGCCCCAGGTCTGCGTGCAGAATGACAGCAGGCTGCAGCTGCCAGCAAGTGATACGCATTTGCCTTGAACAGTTTGAGGTGTAGTTTTAGAAAAAACCCTGCACCTATCTCCTTTAAACTTGGCAGGCTTCATGCCCTCAGTAGGGGCTACCATCTCTGTAGTTTTCACCCCACTCTGCCTTCATGAGTTTTGCTTTGAACAGTTTGAGGTGCAGTTTCCCAGAAACCACTGTGTCTATCTCCTTGAAACTTGTCAGGCTTCATGGCCTCAGAAGAGACTAGCATTAGGGCTGTGCAGAGCAGGTAATATTCAATTCAACAGCCATGTCAAATATTAAACCGGGTCCCACTTCGATTTGCCATCCACTTTGAGTCAAAGCGGGTTTGCTTCAACTCGAGGTTGAAGCTTAGTCAAATAGTTGAGCTGCTTCGACTTCCCCATAGGCTATAATAGGGAAGGTTGAAGCAGGCTATACCTTTGGTATTTCTTGTCTGATCTTGATGAAACTTGTAGAAATGGTAGCTCTTGAGGAGCCCAAAGAGTGTGACAAGTTTCAACAAGATAGGTTCAGGGGATTCAGATAAACTGCACCCCAAATTCTTGAGAGAAAACCGCCTGTAACTTCTGTGTGAAAAGCCACAGGGAGCTCAAAACTGCAGGCTTGCTAGCCCCTGAGGAGCCCACAAAGCCTGCCAACTTTCACAGTGATAGGTGCAGGGGTTTGGGGGAAACCGCACCTTAGGCTGATGACAGACAAAACTCGTGATACAGACGCAGTGAGGAAGGTGGCATTCGCTCCATCTGCACCTGGAGCTTGGGGATCCCCAGCAATGGGAGGTTCACCTTGAGGAACACCAGATGCTCCATCAAACCAGGATCCAGGCAGGTGCGGTGGGGTGTCACTACATCTGCAGCCATGCTGAACACCCTCTATCTTGGCACACTGGTCACTGGACAGGACAGGTATTCCTGGGCAACTGTGGCCAGTTCTGGCCACATAGGGCTGTGGGTTGCA
>NW_017728992.1:146448429-146449906 GCF_001723915.1 Gavialis gangeticus
AGGACCAGCAAGATCTGGGAGATGGCATCCCACTCAACTTTGGTCAGGGGGCCGCTGATGCCAATCTCCCCAAGCAAGGCCAGCTCATGGATGGCCTTCTGTTGCTCCACCAGCCTCTCAACCATCAGGTATGTGGAGTCCCACCGAGTCTCCACATCCTGGATGATTCTGTGCTGTGGGACATTTAGCTCTGCTTGTTTGTCCCGCAGCATCTTGCCCCCCTTGATGCTCCGGTAGAAGTAGCCTGCCACCTTCCTGCATCTGGAAAAGAGCCTGCTGGTGTTGCTGGCACCACCACCGGCAGCTCTGTCCCCCTCCAAGGCATCCCTCATGATCAGATGTAAATTGTATGCCACACAGAGAATACCAGCAAAGTTGGCATCACGGACTGCCTTGACCATATTGGCCCCATTGTCGGTGACCATGAAGCCACAGGTGAGCTCAGCCTACCCAACGCCCAGCCACCCCTGCACCATGTAGTTCATGGCCTCCTTATCTCTGCTGCTGTGTGGGACTCGTCCATCACCTTGGCATGAAGGAGAACCCACTGATGGCTTGACTGGCCATACAAGTGCCCTGTGAGGGAGAGGTACACATGATCTCCACCCCAGCTGCTCCAGATGTCCAAGGTGAAGTGTTCGGTCACCTGAGGACCTGCCTTGTGCAGCTCCTCCCTCAAGTGCTCCCTGAATACTTCGTATAGGGAGGACACCACTGTCCTGTTGAAGGTGGTGCATGCAGGCACCTGGTAGGATGGAGCCAGCAGCGCCAGGAGCTGCCTGAACCCTGGCCGCTCAACAAAGCTGAAGGGCTGGCCATCCAGAGCAAGCATTTCCCCAGTGGTCTGGGTGACCTTGCTCGCATTTGCAACTGGTCCCTTTTGCCCCCAGTGTTCCAGGGGGCTCTGCCTCTGCTGTGGGGGGACGGAGGCTGTGGAGCGAGCAGAGGCCGTTCCTGTGGCAAAGGCGTGGTACCTGAGGAGATGATTCAGCATCCCCAAGGTGGTCATGCGCTTTGTTCCCTTGCCCCGGCTGATTTTGGCTCGGCAGTGTACGCAGATAGCAAATGCGGGATCATCTGCCAGCTCATAATGATTCCAGACCATGATAGTACTAGGCCTTTCCCTCTGGTGTGCGGGTGCGTCTGTGGGTGCTGCTGAACCCTCCCCCTCTCCAGCAGCCAGAGGCACAGCAAGAGAAAGAGTGGACTCAGCTGAGCCGCTTGCCTTCACCTGTACAGAGGCACCTTCTGAAGTGCCTTCTGGGAAAGACCTCATGGCTTGAAAGGAAAAAACCTGAAGGGTGTCAAGCACAAAGTCGACTGATTCCCCCTCCTTCCCCAGAACTTCCTTTGCCAGGGCACTGAGATCCAGATCCAGCACCAGCTCTTCTTCTGGCGTGGGAAGGCTCAGCATAGGCAGTGACACAGGGGTGGAGTGCGCTGCTGTGGTGGTTGCAGTTATGGTGGGAGAGGTTGT
>NW_017728992.1:146449992-146456317 GCF_001723915.1 Gavialis gangeticus
TAAACTAATATGAAAAGTAGTTATAAAATAAAAGCACCAAGTTCTCAGAAATCCCTGTTGCTAGCGTTGCAAGCAGGGAATCTGTTGAAGATCAGGGCTTCCAGCCGTCATGGTCTGACGCAGAGGTACTGGAGAACACCAGCAGCTCAGAAACTGACCCCAAGGCAGAAAGCAGGGGAGCTGAAAAACTGCTGCCTTTTATGCATTTTCTCTGGCCCTCCCCCAGAGCACTGGGATTGGTAGGGACCTCAGAGAATGCTGACAGGTCACACGTCAGTCATGAAAGAACTCCTTCCCCCTCTCCCCTTCCCTCCCCTTACTTTCCTTTCCCCCCCCGCACAGGGAATCCAGTATAGGCAAGTTGAATATTCAACCCTTGTCAAATACTCAACCCACGCTGTTAATATTCGACTCGCATTGTTAATATTCAACTTCCGGTATTCGATTTGACAGCTATTCGACCAGCTGCTATTTGACTCGACTTTCACTTTTCAAGGTTGAATATGTCGAATATTTGTCAAATCGAATATTAAGTCGAAGCTTTGCACAGCCTTAGCTAGCATCCCTGCAAGTCTCATCTAAATCAGGCAAGAAATGACAAAGTTATAGGCAGTTTTGTGAGTCCACATTATAGCCTATGGCCAAAACACCGTCGAAATTCCAAAACAGCTCCAAAACAGTTTTGGCCAAAATGAAATGAGACAGTGATTCAAAACACCAACATGAATCACTGTCCCTTTGAAATGCCAAATCCAAAACTAAACAAAACACAGCCATTTCAGACAGCCCTATGAAACACCGAAACAAAACCGGAATGAAACACAAGCATTTCACACAGCCCTAAAAGCAGTTGCATTTTAATTACTGTATACATGGTCTACAGAGCTAATTTGTTTTCTATCATTGACTAGCAGAGCTTTGGGAATGTTATAAATGTTTCCTTTCAAATATTCTTTTGAATATCTAACCAGATTTTCTTTGTGCTGGTATCTCTGTCAAATGGGTTAAATTTACATAAGTAGTCACAAAAAAATAGCCCAATATAAGTAAATATAAAATTCAGGTATTTTTTGGAAAAAGAGGTTTTTAAATTCATAAAAGCAAAAATATTCAGTAGAAATCAAATTTTAAGGTCTATACTAATCCTATCAGAGGACAGAATTATGTTATACAACTCCTATATGAGTAAACCAAAACTCTGGTTTCTGTAATTGCTATGCCAATATTAATAAAATATACATATAAGTTAATGTCTGAAAGGAAGAAAGAATTTATTTTTCCACCAACAGACATAAAATGCAGATCATAGAATCATAGAATATTACAGTTGAAAGGGACCTCATGAGGTCATTTACTCCAACCCCCTGCTCAGAGTAGGACCACCCCCAACTAGATAATTCCAGCCAGGGCTTTGTTAAGGTGGGCCTTAAAAACCTCCAAGGATGAATATTCCACCTCTCTAGGTAACTTGTTCCAGTGCTTTGCCACCCTTCTAGTGAGAAAGTCTTTCCTAATATCCAACCTAAATCTCCCTTGCTGCAACTGGACACCATTGCTCCTTGTCCTGTCATCTGTCATCACTGAGAACAGCCTAGTTCCATCCTCTCTGTAACAATGCTTCAGGTGATTCATAGAGTCATAGATAGTAGGGTTGGAAGTGACCTTGGAAGATCATTGGGTCCAGTCCCCTGCACCAAGCAGGAAAGACAATTGGGGGGGTCAGATGACCCCAGCAAGGTGACTGTCTAGTCTCTTCTTGAAGATTTCCAGGGTAAGTGATTGCACCACCTCTGGAGGGAGCTTATTCCACAGTCTGGACACTCTGACTCTAAAGAAGTTTTTCCTAATGTTAAGCCTGAATTGGTCTTTCAGGAGTTTGTGGCCATTGTTCCTAGTTTTTTCCTTGGGTGCCCTGATGAACAGCTGCTCACTGAGCCCTTGATATACTCCCCTAGTGTAGCAGTAAGCTGCTACCAGGTCCTCTCTCAGCCTTCTTTTCTTCAGGCTGGAGTCCCAGATCCCTCAGCTTTCCCTCATATGGCTCACCGTGTAAGACTCTGATCACGGCTCTTCTTTGGACTCTCTCAAGCTTGTTGATCTCCTTGTTAAAGTGTGGCACCCAGAACTGGATGCAGTACTCCAGCTGCAGTCTCATGAGTGCTGAGTACAGCAGAAGAATCACCTCCTTAGTTTTGCTGGAGATGCATCAATTAATGCATGCCAAAGTATTATTTGCCCTACTGGCTACAGCCCTATTCCCAGCTCATATTCATACTGTGATCTATTATTACCCTGAGGTCCCTTTCATTTGTGGTGCTAGTCAGTTTGGTGCCGCCAAGCCTGTAGGTGTGTTGGGTGTTGTTCACCCCCAGGTGGACCACTTTACATTTCTTGATGTTGAACTTCACTGGATTCTGATCCACCCAACTTGTATCTGTAGCCTATCTTCAAACATGACCATGCTTCCCCATAACCTGGTGTCATCTGCAAATGTAGCCAGTGAGCTCTTCACCCCCACACCCAAATCATTAATAAAGATGTTAAAAAGTACTGGACCAAGCACTGACCCCTGCAATACACTGCTGCCACCTTCTTGCCAGGATGACACAGATCTGTTCACTACGACTCTCTGGGTCCTATCCTGCAGCCAGTTTCTCACCCACATGACCATTTCAGAGTTAAGCCCTCAATCCTCCAATTTTCTCACAGAGACATCATGGGATACTAAGTCAAAAGCCTTTTAAAAGTCAAAGTATACAATTTCAACCTGATCTCTCGTGTCCAAGTGGTGAGTTACCTGGTCATAGAAGGAGATGAGGTTGGTAAGGCAAGACCTGCCCATGACAAAGCCATGCTAGCTGTCATTCAGAAACTTACCTTCTGCAAGCTTCTCACAGATCAACTCCATGATTAACTTTTCTAGGCTTTTCCCTAGGATGGAAGTTATGCTGATTAGCCTACAGTTATCTAGGTCCTCCCTCCTGCCCTTCTTGTGGATCAGCACAATATTGGCCCTCTTCCGGTCCTCAGGGACTTCTCCAGAGTGCCACGAGTTATGGAAAAGTTTCACCAGGGGTTCTGCAATGACTTCAGCCAGCTCCTTCAGCACTCTCGGATGAAGATCATCCAGTCCCGCTGACTTGTATCTGTCTAATTTTTTTAATTGGTCATACACCAGTTCTACGGCAATAGTAGGAAGGTGATTATTCCTACCATGCTCATCCTATACCCTACCTGGTGTTGTTTTCCCGTTGGTCCAGTGAAAGACCGAGGTGAAGTAGTCATTCAGGAGTTCAGCTTTCTCCTAGGTGTCGGTAACCAGCTCTCCTGAGTTGTTGAGCAATGGACCCACACTCCCATTTGTTTTCCTGCTGTTCCCTATGTACCTAAAGAAGGACTTCTTGTTGTCCTTGATTCCTGTTGCTAATCTAAGTTTGGTTGTTGCTTTAACCTTTCTTATCTGTCCCCTGCAAATGCAGGCCATCGTGGAATAGTTCTCCTTGGGGCCCACCCCAAGCTTCCATTGTTAATAAGCCTCTTTCATCTCTCTTAAAAGAACTGTGATTTCCCTGTTTAGCCAAGAGGGCTTCCCAGCCCTTCTTTTACCTTTTCTCTGCATGGGAATTGTGTCCTTAAGGAACAACTACTTGTCAACAATCGTGTCCTTAAGGAACAACCACTCTTCCTCCACACCGTTTGCCTTTGGTCCCTGGTCCCACAGCACTTCCCCTATTAGTGGCCTAAGCTTGTTGAAATTTGCATTTTTGAAGTCCAAGACTTCAATCCTGTTATCAGATTTGTCTTCCTTATGTTGGACAGTGAATATGATGGTTTCATGGTTGCTGTCACCCAGACTTCCCTCTATATTTAAGTCAGTCACCAGGTCATCTCCTTTGGCCAGGACCAAGTGTAGCAGAGCATCACCTCTGGTTGGCCCATGCACCTCCTGGGTCAGGAAGAGATCCTTGACAGAGGTCAGGAAGGATCATGACCAATCCATCTTGGCTGAGTGCTTCTCACAGGAGATGTCTGGATATTTAAAATCGCACATGATGACTATGTCGTGTGTACGTGTGGCCTCAGTCAATTCTCTCCCTCCTCCCCCCCACAACTTAACCCAGAGGGTTTCAAGCTCTTCATTTTTGGAGCTGATGTCATCCTCCAAGTAGGCGTATTGCTCTTTCACATACAGAACAATACCACAACCTTTCTTCCCCACCCAGTCCCTTCTATGGAGGGTGTAGCCCTCTATAGCTACGCTCCAGCCATATGAGGAGTCCCACCAGGTCTCCATAATCCCTACTAAATCATAATGCCCACTGGAGATTAGGACTGCTAGCTCCTCCTGCTTGTTCCCCATGCTCCTGGCATTAGTATATAGGCACCTGAGTCCTCCTACTGAGGCCCTCATCTTCCTATCCCACTAATGGAGAACTAAAGGCTGCTATCAAATCCCCTATCCATCTTCTCTTCTCCAAACTAAATAAACCCAGTTCCCTCAGCCTATCCTCATAAGTCATGTGCTCCAGCCCCTGAGCTATTTTCATTGCTCTCACCAACTTGTCCACATCCTTTCTATAGTGGGGGGGCAAAACTGGACACAGTACTTCAGGTGTGGCCTCACTAGTGCAAAAAGAACAGAGTGATTGCTTCCTTTGATCTGCTGGCAACACAACTAATGCAGCCCAGTATGCTGTTAGCTTTTCTGGCAACTAGGGCATACTGCTGACTCATGTCCATCTTCTTGTCCACTGTAACCCTCAGGTCTTTTTCTGCAGAGCTGCTACTTTGCCAGTCAGTCCCCAGGTTTGGTGGTTCATGGGATTCTTCCATCTTAAGTGCAGGACTTTGCACTTGTCCTTGTTAAACCTCATGGTATTTCTTCTGGCCCAATCCTCCATTTTTTCTAGGTCACTTTGAATTCTAGCCCTACCATCCAGTGTATGTACTACATCTCCCAGCTTGGTGTCATCCATGAACTTGCTGAGGGTGCACTTCATCCCATCTTCCAGATCATTAATGAAGATATTGAATAAAACCAGCCCAAGAGCCAACCCCTGGAGCACTCCGCTTGATACTGGCTGCCAGCTACACATTAAGCGATTGATTTACTACCCACTGAGCCCAACAATCCAGGCAGCTTTCTATCCACCTTACAGTCCATTCATTCAACCCATATTGCCTTAGCTTGCTTTCAAGAATGCTGTGGGAGATGGTATCAAAAGTCAGTGTATATTATCCACAGAGCCAGTTATCTCATCATAGAAGGCAATCAGGGGATGGTCCTGCTTGAAGCAGGAGTTTGGAGTAGATGACCTCTTGAGGTCCCTTCCAACCCCAACTTTCTATGATTCTTTGAATCAGATTGGTCAGGTAAAACTTGCCCTTGGGGAATCCATGCTGACTGTTCCTAATCACTTTCTTCTCCAAGTACTTAGAAATGTATTCTTTGATGACTTACTCCATGATATTTCTGGAAACTGAGGTGAGGCTGACTGGTCTGTAGCTCTCTAGATCCTCTTTTTTCCCTTTCTTAAAGATGGTAACTATATTTCCCTTTTCCAGTCATCCAGGACCTCTCCCAATTGCCACAAGTTTTTAAAGATAATGGTCAGCAGCTCTGCAATCAGCCAATTCCCTCAGCACCCTCAGATGTATTATATCTGGCCCCATGGACTTGTACATCTCCAGTAGGGGTGTGCAAAGCAGGCCCTATTTGATTTGGATTCAGCCCGAATCAGGGACAGTGATTTGATTCATTGATTCGGATCAATTCCCCTGATTTGATTCAGCCATATCTGAACCTGAAGATGTGATGCTGATTCAGAGAATCAGCAATTCAGACATAGACACAGATTTATATGTTTTTTCCACATACCTCAAGGTACCAGGTTGTGAATGCTGCAATGCTGGGGTGGATGGAGTGCCCCACAAGCGTGCAAGGTGGGGGAGCCTCCATGTGCTTGGCAGCAAACCCAGAAGTGGACTGTAAATGCTTCTGGTCCACTTCAAGGTCTGCTGCCAAGCCCACTGGGGAGCCCCCCACACTTCTGTGGGACACTCCATGAGCTCCAGCATCACAGCACTCACAAGCCACCTGCTACCTAGAGGTACACAGAAAAAAACTTTTAAAGCTGTGTCTATGTCCAAATTGCCGAATCTTTCTGAATCTCTCCAAATTGATTTGGAAGGTTCTAAAGGGTCCTCTGATTCAATTGAGATTTGGATATTCGGCCACCGAATCAGGCCATATCTCCACCAAATCAAATCAGGGACTTAAGCTTTGCACAGCCCTAATATCCAGATTTTCTAAATAGTCCCTAAC
>NW_017728992.1:146456327-146460050 GCF_001723915.1 Gavialis gangeticus
AATATCCAGATTTTCTAAATAGTCCCTAACCTGTTCTTTCACCACTGAGGGCTGCTGACCTCCTCACCAAACTGTGCTGCCCAGTGCAGTAATCTGGGAGCTGACCTTGCCTGTGAAGACTGAGGTAAAAAAGGCATTGAGTACTTCATTACATCTCTATTCTTTGGTTTACCTGTAATGCCAGCTTATATTACTTAAAATCAGAGTATCCGTCATCTTATGCAATATTGTTTTACACATCTATTTCATCAAGAATTGTTATTTAAGGGAGAAGGCTTCAGAGGGCAACTGGTTCAGGTAATATCTCTAGAACACAAAAGTAGTTTTTGATAGCAAGCTTTTTAAAATCAATTCTGGTGATTTCAAGGATGACTGGCCTTTTAGATTTGGATACTTCTCCATTTATTTTAAGATTGTTTGTAAGTGAATTGTGCATTCTCAGTGCTTTTTTGCACTAGACCAGTAAGGTAGAAAAACAATAATCCAGTATTACTACCCATTTAATGCTGCTCATTCTGAACAATATGTTCAAGGCTGGTTTCTGAGAACCCAAGATATGTCACAGTATAACATGATAACAGCAGACAATCAATAATAGCAATAAGAAATTTGTTGAAAATCATTATCCACGTAATTGCATGTGGGCAGCCACATAGACAAATGACATTGTTGATTGCTCTATCAAAGGTAGAATTTAAGTGCAGGAGAAGTTCTGTGAAATAAAAAAAACAGTGTATGGCTACAAAGCAAATATTTCTTTTGGCTACTAAGTAGGACAAAGCAATTGAACTGTAAGATTTCCAGCTGTTTTCTCAGAAGTTACTTTTCAAAGATCCTTTTTCAAAGGGGACAAATAAAGTCACTTTTCTTATCTTCTTCACCATTTGGCCAGTGGTGTCTCTTGTTTGTTAAACTATGAGCTTTTTCAGAGGACAGAAATACAGGAAAGCATTTTCCTCTTAAAATAGTGTGTGGATAAAGGACTGGTCATGGAACATAGAGCTTTCTATCTCTATTTACCAGAACCAAATTCAGATCTGGAGACCCAATCATCACTGATTTCAAAGGACTGAGATGGCGTTAATCTATCTCCTCTTGAATGATGATGATAAGAATTTAGCTTTTATTTGCCATTTTGCATGTGTTGTTCTCAAACTACTTTACAAATGGTGCATCTACAAGTGCATTGATGCACTGTTGCTACTGCACTAAATTAAGTTTAGTACCTCTAATATGAGGTACTAACTAAATACATGGTAGCTGGTTCTAGGCTGCAGTAGCAAAGGTGTGTGATCTTTTTGTGATGCTTAATGCACAGTAGACTAATTCTACTACACACCCACGCATTAGCACAGCTTTTGCCATGATGCATTAATGTGCAGTAGAATTAGTCTACTGTGCATTGTGTCTCATGTAGACACCCAAAGAGGAGGATTTCATTATCATTTGTTTACAGACAGAAAAACTAGACTATGGAGAGCTGAAGTAACTGGTCAATTTCACTGGCAGTTAGTATTGAGAATAACTCCCATAGACTTCAGTGGGCACAACGTGGGCATTTAATGTACATTAGTCAAATTTAGCATGTCTACACGTGTGCCCTTAATGCACCTTAAAAATGGCAATTTTAGGCTAATCCCACCCAGATTTGATGCCGGCATAAAGCAAGTATCAAATTTAGGTGCGACTAGTTAAAGCACATTAACACAGGGACTTTAGTGCTGGGTCTGCCTAGCCACTAGGGGGCTGGCCAGAGCCCCATAGCATGCAGAGAGGCAGAATACAGTTCAAAACTTTATTGAGAAGCTCATGTCCCCACAGATGGGTGGGCACAGGATTCTCACATGCCAAGGAAGGTATCAGTGCCAGCAGCAATGTTCTTCTTGGTAGTGGGGGGCAGGAATGTGTAGCGCTGCAACAGGTAGCCCTCCAGGCAGCAGCAGAGGTTGCTGGGAAGCCCAGGATTTCCCCTTGCACCATGGTAGCCCTGTATGGCCACCTTACCTTGGTCCCTGGGCACCCGCCTACAGACGACCTCTGATCTGAAGCAGCTCGGGGGCCTGGTGCACAGCATCTTATATCTGCAATATTGCAAAATTGCACAAATGGCTTCTGTCTCTTGCCTCTGGAGAGCCAACATCTGGATGTGGGGAAGAGACTTTAGGGCCCTTCAGGAGTGCCACATTAGGGTTGCTTCCACATACCGCTGGAGCTGCCAGGGCATACCAGCTGCACCAGTGGCACACTAGGGACTGGACTCTCCTGCTCCAGCAGTGGGTGACAGTTGTGGAGAACTGGGTGGCACAGGAACAGATATGGCAGCAGGTGTGGGAGGCACAGGAGCTGGCCTGGTGAAAGGAAGATGTCACCCACGAGACCACCCAGGAGAAGGCACAGGACTGGGCACAGCAGAAGCACTGGGCCTAGCTGAAGGTCCTGGAACAGTGCCATGTGGAGCTGCTCCAAAAGAAGCTGGCCAGTGGAGGCCACGTCCAGGCTCCCCCATGCCTGGCCCCAGCCCCACAGGACCCTGGGTCCCACCTGCTAACCTACAGTAGGTCCCCTCCTGGGCCTCGGAGGAGAGTCTCTGCTGCCTCTCACCTGCAGAAGCCCCTGGCATTCCTCGCAGCCCTGGGACCATGGAGGAACTGTCCATGCCCAGGGTGCTGGCCACCTGCCACTGGGCTCTGTGCCCAGGGTGCCCCCACCACACAGCCCCCCACTCCAGGAGTCAGAGAAACACTAAGACTCTTGGACATAGTTTTCAATTTGGGAGGAGGGTTTTTTATCATTGGTGGAGGGGGAGGGTGGTGGAGGGGCTTTGTGTGTTGAGGAGAAAAGAGGGAGAGGGCTCTTTTTGTTGAGAGGGGATGTGGAGGGGATGGGGGTGGGTGTTGTGAGGTGAATAAAGGTTTTCATAGCAAATGTGTGCGTCCTGGAGTGGTCCTGGAGGGTGGGCAGGGGGTAAGGAGTGTGTGGGCAGCAGGGCAGGTAGGCGTTGCCAGGATGGATGTGCACACCTCTGTATCCTGGTACTTCACATGAGGTTGGAGCTGTCACAACAGGTCTTTAAAGGTGGCCCAGGTCATCTGGAATGTGTTGACCCATTGCTTGTCATCCAATTCCTGCACCACAACATGCTGTCACCAGTCCTGGCTGGTGCGGTGGGCTCAGAGGTGGCAGGGTTGGCGGGACAGGAGGGTCATTGTGGCTGGAAGCAGTAGCTGCATGTCAGCAGGGGCCCTAAAAGCCCATGTACCAGGCATCCAGCAGGCAGCTGGAGCAGGTAGAGGAGTTGGGTGATGCAACGTGATGCAAGGAGACGCCATCCAAGCAAGACAGGTGACAAAGGCAAGGAGTGCTAAGGTAAGGAACAGGGGTCCAGACAGTCTCCCTAAACGGGGGGTGGCACACACAGTCTTGCAAGGCCTCAAATGCCTATATACCAATGCTTGCAGTATGGGGAATAAACAGGAGGAACTCGCCCTCAGAATAGCTAGTTCAAACCCAGATGTCATAGGGCTTACAGAAACGTGATGGGATTCATCCCATGACGGGGCAGTTAGCATTATAGGCGGGATAGAGACGGAAGAAAAGGTGGGGGTGTGGCACTCTATGTCAAGGAGCACTACACATCCTCTGCCAGCAAAATGGGTCAGAGGAAGGGCAGGCTGAAGTGCTCTGGGTCAAGATTCAAGGGGACCATGGGGAGAGCGATTTGAC
>NW_017728992.1:146461197-146466065 GCF_001723915.1 Gavialis gangeticus
ATAGGTTACAGGAGTGGGCTAACTTAAACAGAATGCATTTCAATACTGACAAGTGCAGGGTGCTGCACTTAGGCAGTAGTAACCAGCAGCACACTTATAGAATGGGAAACTTCCTTCTTGAGAGCATGGAGGCAGAAAGGGATCTTGGAGTCATTATTCCAGAAGAGGCTTGATGCCTACCTGGCTGGACTCATTTGAGCCCAGTTTTTCTCCCGCCCAGGCAGGGGGTCAGATTTGAAGATCTACAAGGTCCCTTTCGATCCTACTTCTATGATTCTATCATTCTATGAAGGTGGCCAAGCACCAGGCATGCAGAATGGTGGCAGGTGAGCAGGACACCTGCAGCAGCCCTGAAGAGCAGGGGATCCTGTCCCTGGGTGCCAGGAGCTGAGGCAGCCAGGGCTGAGAAGTATAGCTATGGTAGGAGCAAGGCAGATGCATGCTGCCTGTGTTTCTGCCATGCTGCTGCTCTGACACAGGAAGCAACAGCCCAGAGGTCACAATGTGGAGGGTGTGCTTTCAAGATGGCTGCCACATGCTCTGCCTTCAGCATGGATGCCAAGTGGTGGCAGCCATGTTTCTGGAAGCTGGAGCTCTCCCTCATGGCCAGAGGGGCACATGGCAGAGCTATAGCAACTTGGGACTAAAATTAGTCCCAAGTCCTACCACAGGTAGAGACCTGCTAAAAAACATTTAATGGGCATTAGCTTCATGACTATTAAATTTAAGTTTGCTTAAATTCACATTTAGATACGCCCAGTGTGTCTACAGGACTAGGGGCCTAAGCCTGAAATGTCATTGTTTGAACGGTTTTTTGGCATCCTATATGATGGGGGGGCTCCTTTCCTAAAGGATAGATGCCTAAAATCACATCTTGCACCATCATACTTGGTACAGTATATATTGTCACTCCTGGTGAGCTGCAACATTGATTTTTAAGCAAAATATCTCACTGAAATAAAGCTATTTCATCTTGGCTTTAGGCAGACAAATTATGTGCCAGGTTTTGTCCTGATGTAGTTTTCAACAGCAAAGTTATTTAATTTCCCAAAATAAGGATAGTATAAAATAGCACCTCAACAACCATAATAACATTTCAGTGATCTCTGCTGCAGTGCAGATAAACTTCTTACCAGTCACAAAAGCATCCAGGAGCATAGATATAAATGTGAATTAAATATAAATGTATCCCACAAGGCTTGATTTCCAAGAGAGGTGAGAATGTTGAAGCAAATATGTGATTAGTACTGCAAACAATAGGATATAGTTATTGTAAATCATACAGCTATAATTTAATAAGGACCAACCCCTGAGGTGCACTGTTCAATGAAGAAATACCAATAACTTTATGATGCATGCAAAAAAAAATGCTACACCCTCTGGACTATTATTTGTTAAACATTTGCTTCACTATTTTAGTTATTGATGGTATAAATTAATTAATGCTGTAAAGCAAAGCATGTTAGAGGGGAGCCAAAATGAAATTGTTTTTATATGAGAACTTTATTTTATTGCTTCAGAGATTTTAAGGCTAGAAGGAAGCATTATGATCATCTAATCTGACATCCAGCATAACAGAAGACATAAAATTTCACTTATTAATCCCTATAATAATGGAAATTATTCTACCCTCTTTTTATATAATTTAAGATTTTTTTAGCGCTAAAAATATCTTTTAGCACATCTAAGCTGTATTTTCAATGGTCTTTATATTTAAAGAACATCTTTCCTACAAACTAAGCAATATGGCTGTTTAAAAATTATTCAGTTCGGAGACATACATACTCTGGACATCTTCCCTCACTAAAAAAGGTAGTATTTACAATAACTCTTTTCAATGAAGAAAAGTCACAAGATCAGGCCTTAAAGGCTCTGCTATATGTTCAGATTAAAGCTGAATAGATACCAGCTATAGAGTTGCTGCATATTTTCAAGCACTAACTTCACAGTTGGTTGGCTCTTTTTATAGCTGGTTAGTTATTTTTATCATGTGATAATTACTTTGTGTGTGTCTGGTATAAATTTATTGTGTGATTAGCCAGTTAACTGTGTGATAATTACTTTGCACTTGTGGCCAGTCCTACTTTGCACATGTAGACAGGCCAATTGAAATGCATTGCATGATTAACCAGTTAAATGCATAATATATGTAATGTGTAGCAGGAGCCTACCTGTTACATAATATAAACAATAAAGTCATATAAAAAATTACACCAGAGCTGTGGATAGCGCTTCCTGGAATTGAGGCATAGAATGGGCAGCTTCCCGTATTTTACCGCCAGTTACGGAAACAACAAAGTGGAGGCAGGCAAGACTGGGCAGCCTGCCCTATGCAGACTGGTGGGTGGACCAATGTGAGATCTCAGCCCCAAGGTGGCCGCCGGTCAGACAATCTCACCTCTTGCCGCTGATTGGTGGAGAGGGGTGCAGCCCCTTGACAGGCATCTCAGCCAATCAGCAACAAGGGTAGAGGCAGCAACCATCTTGGGCTCCCCTGTGTGCCAGCACCCCCAAACCCCTGTGGGCTGCATGGCTGGGCCACGGTGCCATGAGGACTGCTGGCTCCCTCAGCAGCAAGGAATGAGGACACAAGCCATTTTGGTCTCCCCTGTGTGCCAGCACTCCCCCCTCATTTTTTTCGATTTTGCGGATATAGCCTGCTATTGTGGGTAATGCTGGATTTCACATTTCTGTGAAATCCACAAAACGCAATTTCAGTAGGTCTCTAGCTATGGGATAAAAGTTTGTATTTTGTGTGCAGCCTGTACTGCTACAGCACTCCTACAGAAAAGAAATGCAGGCCCTGAAGACAAGGAAAGTGTCTAATTTGTGGATTTGCATAAGGCTTAGACATCAGTTAGGCACCTATCAATTCATTACTGTCAAGACTGAGGCAGTTTCAGGAATCTCCAAAGGTAGGTCTTTAATGGCTTAATAAACTTTACTGATGAAAACTGTTAGACCCCAACTCCATGTGGTGCCCAGTGACTAGGGAGACGACGATACAATTGCTCAGAGAGCAACACCAGCACACACTGCTAGCAACACCTTTATTCAAAATGGAAACAGCTTTGGGCGAGCTTCCAAAAAACCCAGAAGCAGCCACGAACATTAGTTCTATGTTTATTCATACTCATTAACATTTACTCCATCTTTGTCTCTCCTTTGTTCCACCCATATTCCCTCCTATCTCAAGCTCCGCCTTTGTTTACTGTTTGTTTCATTAGCATGGAATTCCCTATGCATTTCACTTATTTACATGTCTTTTTGCTATGAGCACATGCATAAGACCCTGACCCTGGCTTCTTTCAGTTAAATGCAGTTTCTCGCTGATTTCTTCACCATCTCCAATATCTTGCTTCTGCTTATCTCCTAACGATAGCTGGTGGGCTGCATCCCGTTCTCCTTACACAATGAGTCATATGTCCTACACACCACCACATTATTAGGAAAATGTTTGCCTAAGCATCTTGCAATGTTACTTTTAATATATCATTCTGCCTTATGGTTAGCAGCTTTGCTAGGCCACAGGCGATAGCCTTGTATTCAGCTGCAAATTCAATGTTCCCCAAGATCCAGATACTATCACCCTAACAAAAACACGGGGGCCTTGGGCATCTTCATGTTAATCTACACACCAGCTTACTTCTAGTTTTATTTTATATAAGTTTTATGCTATGTGTAATTTAGTATTGACCTACTTAAATAGGTCATCTCCTATGTGCGACTGTGCAGGGCTAGGCCTTTTAGTGTTTAAGCTAATGAATAACTGGACAGAAAAAGACTTAGCTTTTGCCATTTTGTTTAACTATACAGAGGCATAAGCATAAATTGTTTTGGAATTTATTCACTGAACACTTGACTTTATAAGGAACTCAAAGGGCCACAATTCCTAGGTGCAAGCTGAGAGAGACTTTCTGGCTAACCCATTTATTGTCATCATTGACTACAATGTTTTCTAAAATTTCATTGCATCATTTGTCCTCAGCCTTTCAGTTGCTTTGTATTAGGGCTGTCAGTGAATCATGGTTAACATATGTGATTAACATGTTAATCAGTGTTTGCATTATTTTTTTTAATGCACTAATCATGTACATGGTCTTGGAGCCCAGACCAAGGCTCGGCTCTGCTCTTCTTTCTGTTCTGCATTGCCACTGCCTCTGGGCCACCTAACTGGGCAGTGGTGGCAGAGCAGAAGACTGCAGGGCAGCCCAGGCACAAGCTCTGGGATGCTGCAGTGGGGGAGGAGGGGTGCACACAGATGAGCAGCCACAACCTGCACATGGCAAGGAATGCATCCCAGAACTGTGTAGAGCACCACCCGGCAGGTAAGTCTGGGGGGGAAAGGAATATGGGGGAGGGAAGGAGTGGGAGAGCAGATCGAGGCCCCCTACAGTGAGGGTGGGAGTGGGTCAGGGGCTGGGTTGAATGGGGCCCTGGGGCTGGGGCAAGTTGTTGGATGGAGTGGTACATGCCCCCCAGATTTGTGCATGGGGCAGAGGTGGGCTGGCAGCTGCAGCTCTCTATGCCCTGCTGCCTTTGCCCCAGGAGCCACACACTGGCTGCACTGTATGTCCTCTGTCCTCCTGGCACTGGGAGGCACAGCATGGCATAATGCAGATCCCAGGGTAATGGCAGCAGGGCACACAGCCCTGGGCAGCACACAGCCCACCTCCACCCTGTGTACAAATCCATGGGTCACGTGCCCCCTCTGCCTTCCCTGGGCATGCATGCAGTGGTAGGAACTGTGCCCTCATGTGCCTGGACTGCAACTGCATCCCACAACTGCCCTGGCCCCAGGGCCCCATTCACCCCACCCCCTGCCCATTCCACTCCCTGCCTCACTATGGGCCCTCAATCTGCCCCCC
>NW_017728992.1:146466328-146478646 GCF_001723915.1 Gavialis gangeticus
CTACAGCCCCCCCCCCAGATCTGTTGCCACTCACTCCTGACCCACAGTACCCCAAAACCTGCCAGAGCATGTAAGAACCCCCCTCCCTGGGCTCCAACCCCCCCACACCTTCACAAATTCTCTCACATACCCCACTCCTAGTGAAGGTTAGCAACACTAGGACTTAAAGCTATGAGACAGCAAGCTCTCTAAGAGTTAACAAAAATGGAAACTTGCTAATAGAGCATTTGAAGGTCTGATTTAATGTTACCCACTGAAAGAAAAATGAGATATAACATGTGTTAAATTACCCATCTATCACCTAAGAAAGAACTTTAGACTTTGGTGCCTATTATCACCATTAGACGACCTATACTTTAGTCACACCTAGACTCAATTATTGCAACAGGGCTGTCTACAGTAGGTTTTTTTCAGAATACTATCCTTGCACTGCTGGGCTCCCAATTAAAAGAAAATTACTGCAAACCTATTTTATCAACTTAACAATGTAGAAACTTGAAAAGTAAGACTCACTTCTCACCATCAACTGTGAACCACACATGAAAACTAAGGTATATATTTTTTAAAATTACAAGCTTAAATCCCCCATAGTATTAGGGTTATTTTGCTTGATAGCTATGGGCATTTTCTGGCTCAGAAATTATAATTGTGCTCTAGATTCTCAGCTAGATTCCAAGCTGTGCATGGAGTAATCTGCCCAGTTCAAAAGGGCCGGTTTAAAGTGTATAGCAGGAATAGCAATATCTAAGGCCCCCTCTAAATGTTACATTTATGCCATGATTAACACATTAATTACAGCATAAATGAGAAGGAAGCTAAATGTACACCCAGGTTAAGAGATCTTAAAATGGGAAACATTAAAATGTTTCATATATAATGTAGAACACTTTTATGGCTGGTTTGCATGGAGCCTTAAACTTAACACGTGGCTGGGGCTGATAAACAGCTGGTTGTTGGTCCAGGGGCCCAGAATGTATGGGTGTCTCGAGTAGCCCCAGGACCAATAATTAGCTGAATGTCAGCCTGGCAGGTGGGTGGAGGTAGAAAGTTGAAGACTCTACAATGTGATGGGTTGGGAATCAGAGGCTCCCAGTGGGGGAGGAGGCGGTGAGAGCCAGGGCTTCACCCCTCCCCCATAGGGACTTTAAACCCTAAACTCAGCAGCTATGGCTTGGCTGCCAGGTGCAAGGGATCAGAGACTCCCAGTGTGGGGAGCCAAAGGGAGATAGCTTTGTACTTGCCAGTATAGGGGCACCTGCTCCCCCTGTACTGCTAACTAATAATGGCACAATTGGGCTCTGATCCCTGATCCCAAAATCATGCCTTCTGCCAGGAACATATGTACTTATGGCATGGCAGGAGGTGGGATTCCTGGGATTCACATTAAATGGATGTGTGCCAGAGGCCAAAGCACAGTGCTTCCTGTAGTTGGAAATAGGGGCATAGTCAGGAGCAATGATGCAAAACACTTGTGACTTTGACCAATGATATAATTTGGAATTCCCCTGTAAAACTCTACTAATAATGCTAGAAGACCAACCCAGGATCAAGAGAATTAAAAGGCAGTTTCAAGCCAGTCTCTGCAGTACTTTCTTCCTCAAATTGCATTTTGTGCTTCTAGCCAAAACTGAGAATCTAGATCACAGTTATAACTTATGAGTAAGCAAATGCTAGTAGGTAACCATCAGGCTAACAATATAATGCCATTTATTCTTCTCTGAGAGCTGGATAGCAAAAGCAAAGAGCTTAGAATTGTTTAAAAAGGAATAAGCCATTTTTACAGACAATGAGATGATCCACAGGAGATAAGATAGGAAATTTAGGGGTAAGGGGATCTTCTGTCTGCTGGCATAAACCAGTCACTTACTGAAGATATATCTACACAGAAAATTTACTGTATCTGGCAGCAAATTCTCTATTGGAGCCATATGAGCTACCTCTTAGTCAACTGATTCAGTATGTAGTCTGCATGAAGCAATGCAGCATATATGAAGAAGTTGTAGCCTGGGTGTACCCACTACCCAGGGTATGTACTCCCCTATCTGATGGAATGGGATTGGCAGCAGGCAGAGGTGCTGTGGAACAGAACTGCAAGCTGAGCACAGTCTCCCCACTCCCTATGGAGCCAGGCCAGGACAATATTAAACTATATACAAATGTATTAATATTTACATAAATGGACAAAAACAGACATAAATATAAACATAGATACACACATATATTTATAACCATATAGACACAGATAGATGGTGGTCTTTGCCCACAGGCACATTGCTTCTATTTGGCAGGAGTGTCCCAGGCCCTTGCCCACCCTTGGCCCCATGCACAAAGGACTCAGCCTTTTGTCCAGGGTCAGAGGCTTTGGCTGCCTTATGCAACACCAGGGCTTGGTCTGCATGGGGACTAGCTGTGTACCACTCATGTGAGATCCTGGCCATGCGCCAGAAGTGATGGATCTGAGACACCTCGAATGGCTCCCAGGGCCTTGGTCCCCATTGGGAAACCACTGTGCAGTGCTGCCTGCACCAGGCCCTGGATGCATGCCAGGGGTCAGAGGCCTGAGCCACCTCATGCAGTTTCCAGATCCTGAGCTCCAGGCACCAGCCCGTGCACCATGCTCCTGGCTGCTTGCCAGGGGTTGGAGACCCAAGCTGCCTTGAGCAGCTCCCATGCACTGGGCTCAGGCCCATGCATCGTGTGGAGCCAGTGCCAATCGCCAAGCCTCTCTGGTGAAGGGAGTCTTCAGGGCTCCTTTGGGGCAACTGGAAATGGCTGCTGGGTCCTTCTTGCTTCTTTGTCCTCTCCTTAGCCCTTCTTGCTTCTTTGTCCCTCAACGCATCTGCCACATACTGGGCATGCTGCTCCTTTTATTCTTTCTGGGGGCTCCACCCCCAAAGTCTGTCTGACCTGAAAAGTGCAGTTCACAATCAGGTCCAGACTCTCAGGTAGGCTCCACCCTGCCCCTCCCTGATTGATGGAAATGCTCCACCAATTGCGTTGTGAGTTTTCAATCCATCATCAGATTGGTGGAAATTCTCCAGATCGGAGATTTCTTGAGCCCGACATGCTGGGCTTTGTTGGTGAGTCTGCCCCAAAGTCATTACCTCGCATTGTAAATTTAGGGTGTAAATAATACCCTGAGAGAGAATAAGAAAAATGTAGGCAAGTTATTTCACTAGAGGCATTTTATTCTTCAATATAGGCCATGTTCAGAGACAGGATTCAGGCCTCAAGTAATATGGAGCATAGTGAAATTAAACCTGTTCATTTCTAATATCATTAGTCTTTAAGTGAGGTTTAAGATGAAATCCTTAGTACAGAGCTGTTCTACTTCAGAATTCATTGTACCACAGAAAGATACAATGCATCTGAGAGCTGCTGGGGACCACACATGCACTGCTAACCAGAGTGCAAGGGAAGAGAAGGCATTAATCCTAAGTACTCTATTCAGTACATATCATTCCTTTGTGAGAGGGTGGTGTGCAAGAACAGGTAATGTGATTAGGCAAGAAAAAGAAGATCTCAACTAAGGCTAGTTCCTCTTGGGAGCCTGGTGCCCTCTAATATTATATATACCCAGACAGGCATCAGCCAAAATCTGGCCAATTAATTTAGCAATAAGTAGCAAAGCAATCCAGCTATATACAGTTTGTTACTATTAGATTAAAAAAACATAGGGTTCCTTTGGCCAGCTACATTTAACATAATATATGTTTTTATCATCACCATGAATATAAGTTTTCTAGATATGCTACAATTGGTAGTTATGATTGGTTTTGTAGTGGTTCATTATATTAATCTAGCATGAAGATTACCACTAAATCATGCCCCAAATTACAGCACTTACTCTTTGAACAAAAAATTAAAGTTCAAATTCATTTGGAAATGAGTCAGATGTTCCAAAAAACTAATGAAGAAGTGGGGCTATACCATTGATACAATTACCTATGACTGTGGCACAGAGCCTCAGACTATGCAACGCCTGCTGCAATGCCCACTGTTCAAAGGCACGTGTACAATGAAAGATCTTGCAAAATACAATAAACGAGCACAAGCATGTGTAACAAAATGGTAAAATGTGGTGTGGAGACACAAGAAGAAGAATGTAGCACATAGTGTCACATCTTTTATTTGTCCCAAATGATCTCAATCGCATATGCAAACATTGGCAGTTATGACAAATACTGTGAGGATTACTGGTTTGTTTCCCATTGAACTTTCACAACTGACATTTCCTCTTTCAGCAGGGCTAATATTCTTCTGATGAAAAATTTGTGAAGAATCATTCTTTCCAAATGGCTACCACCTCCTATTGTTCTCAATAGAATGGAGAATATATTCAGTTAAGATGCTTTCCACTGTTTCCCATTTCTTTCAATGACAACGAAGCAGAAACTGACTATAACAAAAATGACTTATGGTCTGCATTCATCTGCTCCTCACTGTTCTTCTTTGCTTCCCTCCTACTGGGAATTGTGGCAGGCAATGGACAACTTTTTACAATCAGTTCTTTATGCAATTTGCAACTGAACATGTCATCATTGTCTGTATGGCTGACACCATTTGTTCCAGCTGGTAAGTTTCCCATTAGGTCATATACTCCAACATGGCAAATGAGGGGAATATATTTATGCAGACAAGAAACCAAACATTTACTTGCATACCACATGCATTTTTTTTTAACCAAATATCAGCCCTCCAAAATTGGATGCATGTCTTAATTGGAACAGCTGATTTTTCTTCAGCTGGGACTAGAAGCATGGAGCGGCAGTGCTGCAAGATGTTTTCTCAGTTTCTGTCTCAGGCAGCAAACGAGAGATGAAGTCCAGTGATAACCCTTTCTGAGCCAAAAACTGTTGCCAATTGGAGAGCAGGTCTGAAAAGGTTAACACTGGACTTCATCTCTCTTGCTTGTTGTCCCAGAAAGATGTCAACCATCTTGCAGTACTGCCTCTCCATGGACAAGCCATGACTCTGAAAAAAATCTTTTTTTTTCTTCATTCTACCTTCCGAAAGCAGGGTGTACATCTTATTTGAAGTGTGTGTTATAAGGCAAAACATGGGGTTTATTTATATTTCCTATTGATAGAGCTGAGCAAAAGTCAGAATTTTCTTCTTGTAGGGATATCCCAGTATTACAACATTTGTCCTCAACGAAAATCGAAAGAAGTAGAAATGTGCAATTTTTTCTAGAATGAAATATTTTTAAAAATTCAAGAAAAAATGGGAAAAAAATACGAGTGTTTTACTTCAAACAAAACATGACATTTCCAAACTGAAATCATTTTTAAATTCGTCAAGCTGAATTGAAAGGAATTGTTTCAAGTCAATTTGGTTGTCAACTGCATTTAATACACTGCTTCCTGGAAGCTGTGATTCAGATGACTGATGCTTGAATATTCCCTCATGGACCAGGCTTGATTACATCTCCCATTATGCATGCACAGCCATAAAGTTCCCACGATGCACTACGTGACTCAGTCAGAGGAGAAATTGCATTGCATTATGGGAGCTCTTCCAAGTCAGGGCTATTGCTACATAAGATTAAATTGTGAATTTTCCAGGGTCATGGCTAAGGCTTGTAAATTGTTTAGGTATTTTTGCTGAAAGGTGTTATATAACTTGAAGAAAATACTAATATTATATTAGAAATCAGATAAAATATAATTTACTAGATGGCTAAAATGATTAAAACATGTTTCATGAATAATTCATTACATAAATTTAACAAGAGGAGAAATTTACACAGTAGGCCTTTAAAAATGGAAAAGCTTATACTCTGCTATAAGACAACCTGCCTCTGTCACTTTAATTTACTTGTTATATTTACATTACTGATTCATTCATTTTGATAGACCATATTTAAATATTGTCTGTCTTTTAAGATAAGAAACACATAGTTCTAAGAACACAAAAGAGGAACTTTAGGTGAATTTATAATCTGGATACTCGTAAACTGTCTCACAAGGCCAGGCCTAGAATTTTAAGCAAAGTACAAAGGACATAAATACTATATATTCAAAAGAAACTTTAGATCTTCAGGTCACAGGGAGTGATGCATATAGGGGAAATGTGTTAATCAGGAAGAAACAGTGTTTAAGCTTAAAAAATGGGAAGGATATTTAATTAAATCTGTAATATGTAAGAAGCAGATTGTAACTAGCCTGTATGGAGACTGGATATATGCGAGTACTAATGTGAAACTTAATACTTGTATTTTATATTTAAAATAGGGGCGGTTGGCTAATTAGCTAGGCAAGTCATTTTCAAACCTTTTTTGGCCACATACCCTTGACAAGCACCCAAGGATCTCTGCTCCAGAGATGGTCCCAATTTTAGGATGGTCACACTGCTGTATTTTATGTTACAGAGCAGCAGAGCAGACCTGTACAGTCTCAAATTGGTAGCACATGCTATATAATGGGAAACTGGAAGTCATGAAGAGTAGGGGTTCCCAAACTGTGGTACACATAGCCCTGGGGGTACACAAGACATCTTTGGGGGGTGAGTGGGATAAATTGTGTAATAGTAGATTTAATTTTCATTATAGATTCATAGATTGTAGAGTTGGAAGGGACCACAAAGGATCATCATGTCCGACCCCCTGCCCCTGGCAGGAAAGAAGGCCAAGGTCAGATAACCCCAGCCAGGTGACTCCCAAGCCCCCTCCTGAAGACCTCCAAGTTAGGTGATAGTACTACCTCTCTTAGAAGCCAAGTCCAGATTCTGGCCACCCTTACTGTAAAAAATTTCTTCCTAATGTCTAATCTAAATCTACTCTCCACTAGTTTGCACCCATTATTCCTAGTTACTCCCAGGGGCACTCTGGTAAATAGTACATCTCCAATTCCCTGTTGTCCTCCTTGATAAACTTATAGGCAGCTACAGGGTCTCCCTTCAGACGTTTCTTGTGAAGGCTGAAGAGATCCAGATCTCTCAACCTCCCCTCGTAGAGTCTTTCATGGAGGCCACTAGTCATGCGAATGGCCCTCCTCTGAAACCTCTCCAGATCCTCCATGTCCCTCTTGAAGTGCAGCGCCCAAAACTAGACACAGTACTCCAACTGCAGCCTGACCAATGCCGCATAAAGGGGGAGCATCACCTCCCTTGATCTGTTAGTCATGCATCTGCTAATACACGACAAGGTGCGATTGGCCTTGTTGATGGCCTCATTACACTGTCGGCTCACTTTAATCTTGGAGTCAACTATGACTCCAAGATCCCCCTCAGCCACTGAGCTGCTGAGGAGGTCATCCCCCAACCTATAGGTGTACTGGGGATTCCTCCTTCCTAGGTGGAGTACCTTACATTTATCTTTGTTGAATTGCATCCTATTTCGTTCCACCCATTGATTCAACCTGTCAAAGTCAGCCTGTATCTGCTCCCTGCCCTCCGGTGTGTTAACTTTGCCCCATAACTTGGTATCTTCTGTGAACTTGGAGAAGGATTTCTCCACACCCTCATCCAAACTGCTGATGAAGATATTAAATAACACTGGTCCAAGGACCAAACCCTGCAGGACCCCACTACCCACCTCCTTCCAAGCCGAAAATGACCCATCCACCACCACTCTCTGGGTGCAGTGCCTAAGCCAGTTGGCCACCCACCTGACTGTGTAGGTGTCCACTCCACAGCCTGCTAGCTTCACTGTGAGAATAGGATGTGAAACTGTGTCGAAGGCCTTCCTAAAATCTATGTAGATGACATCAGTCTCAGCTCCTGTGTCAAGGCAGTGGGTGACCTGGTCATAAAAGGCTATAAGGTTTGTTAGGCAGGATCTACCTGTGATGAACCCTTGCTGGTTTCATTTCAGCACTGTTTCCCCTGCTGGGCCTTCATAAATGGGCTCTTTGATGATTTTTTTTCCAGTATTTTCCCAAGGATACAGGTAAGACTGACTGGCCTAAAGTTACCCAGCTCATCCCCTCTCCCCTTCTTAAAAATGGGCACCATGTTGGCCCTTTTCCAGTCCTCAGGGACCTGGCCAGAGTACCATGAATGCTCAAACAGCCATGCCAGTGGCTCAACTATGACACTAGCCAATTCCTTCAGCACCTGTGGATGATGGTCATCCGGGCCAGCTGACTTGTACCCACCCAGCCATTCCAAGTGTTCCTTAACTAAGTCAGCACTAACCTTTGGTGGTCTGGTACCTTTTGGACATCTGTCTGTGCTCAAGGTTGGGGAATTGTCTTGGTCAGTACTTAGGAATACTGAAGCAAAGAACACTTTGAAGAGCTCTGCCTTTTTCCTTGCGTCAAACACCAACCATCCTGATTTGTCCTGTAGGGACCCTATGTTACTCTGTCTTTTCCTTTTGTTTGCTATGTATCTGTAGAAGGACTTTTTATTGTCCTTAATTGTTGTAGCCAGCCTAAGCTCCCATCCTGCCTTGGCCTACCTAAATGATTCCCTGCAATAGCTCACCAGGGAGGTGTATTCCTCCTTGGTGGCTGCCCCCTGCTTTCACTGCCTATAAATCTCTTTCTTTGCCCCCAGTCTTTTCTGGAGTTCCCTGTTCAGCCAAGGGGGGCATTTATACCCTTACCCCCTTTCCTCCATAAAGGGATAGGCTCCTTTTGTGCCCCAAGGATTACTCCCTTGAGAAACCTCAACTCCTCCTGGACCCCCATTTGCTCAATGCTCTTGAGTTCTGCCACCTCACTAACTAGTCTTCTATGTTTACTAAAGTTGGCCATTCTGAAGTCTAACTCTTTAGCCTCACTGGATATTTTTCCCACCCTTCACTGGATAGTGAACTCTACCAAGTGATGGTCACTATCTCCCAGGTTACCTTGCACTCACAAGTTCCCCATGAGATCATCCCCTTTTGCTAAGACCAGGGCTAGCAAGGCACTGCCCCTGGTGGGACTGGTTACCACTTGGGTTAGGTGGAGATCCTGCACACAGTGTAAGAACCTATATGAGCAACCTGTTTTGGCCATCTGCTCCTCCCAGCAGATGTCCGGGTAATTTAGATCCCCTATGACCACTGTCTCCCTCACCTGTATGGCATCTGAGAGCTGCCTGGAGAATAACTCGTCTAGCTCATCATCCTGGTGAGGAGGTCTGTAGTCGACCCCCACTACCAAGTCCTTTTCCCCTGCCCCCCCCCCAGATCCTGACCCACAATGCCTCGGTATTCCCCTCCTCTACTCCCACCTGGAAGTTGTGTACTGTTCCCTAACATAGAGAGCTACACCCCCGCCTTTTTTTCCTACCTAGTTGCACCTATACAACCTGTACCTCTCAATGCCTACCACCCAGTTGTGCGTAGAATCCCACCATGTTTCAGTTAAGCCGACTTGGTCATACTGTGTGCTAGCAAGTAAGAGTGTGAGCTCCTCCTGCTTATTCCGCATACTCCTGAAATTTATGTAAAGACATTTTAGCCCCCGAATGGGTGCTCTTGGTGCCCTTTTGCCTTGATGGTTTGTGTTCCCATTACTGCTTGCCTGGTTAGGTCCAGTAATATTATTATTATACTAATTGGCATGTAAGGGGTTAAAATATAAAACGTATGCTGATAGGAGTACATGGGCAGCTGGTAAATCTGGATGGGGTACATAATAAGAAAACATTTGGGAACCTCTGATCTACAGCACTACAGAGAACAGAGGAGCTGATTAAGTAAGGTCCACTTTGTGTTCTGTGATGCAAGCTGGTAGCTGCCAGGATCTAAAGTAAGATTTAATCAGTGGTACAGTAGGATTATATAGCTGTTATGGTCTAGGAAATACTTAAGAAACAATGGTTTTGTGGTGCTATTTTTATATTTTTTTAACCAATTATATAATTGATAGAGCTGTTAAACAAGCTTTCAGACACAAAGTGCCCTTCTTCAGGTGTGGTTCACTGGCAATTCTGGGTCTGCTCCATAGTACCTAAGTATATCTCCAGGTTTACTTCTCTTAGCTTAGTGAAGTTAGGGCCTTGTTATATGGCAATTTTGGGTAGCTTCTGGAACTCTTAACACCTGGATTGTCCACACATTATAATCTTAAACGAGTTTTCAGCAGTTCTTAGGTGGCTCAAAGTTATGCAACTTCAGGGCAGGATTATCTCTGGTCCGTGTTGCCCAACTTATGTTCCACTAGGGTACAGCCACTCTAGGCTACACCTTAATGTAAACTTCCCACCCACCCCAGCCTCCACCTCTGGCCTAATCAGGCCCATTACCCCTGCTGCAGTACCCCAGATGCCTGCTCATTGCCCCTCTGAACCCTGTCCCCCATTTGCTTATGGTTGTCCATGCTGTCTGTCCCATGGGAGCAAGCGGGGAAGAGTTAACCTACCTGCCTGGCCACCATTACCACTGCTGGTCTCTGGGATGGGTTTAGCCTGGAGAAGAGCAGGGCCCAGCAGCAGTGGTGGCAGGAGTCAGATAGGCAGGTTAACCCTGCCCCACATACTCCTATGGAACAGACAGCATAGGCAACCACAAGCAAGCAGGGAAGAGTTGGAGGGAAGGGCTAGGGGAAACCAGGGCAGTCCCAGGGTGTCAGGAGGCAGTGGGGAAGCCTGGAATGGAAGAGGGATAGGGATTCTTACCTTTCAGACCTTCAGACCTTTACTGGCCTGAACCTGTGATTGCTCCAAACTTGAGCTAGCACTAACGCCGATCAATATTTGTGCAACTCAGTGTAAGGTGCAACAAGGCCCTAAGTAAATATGTCCTGTTCAGTTGATCCCTCTTAGATCTTCTGAAGTCTCCTGTTTAGTTGTATTGCATATTTGAAGTTGTGTGCATTAGCCGATGTTTGCAGATAGTAAGTCTCCTGGAGATAATGTTACATGTATGAACCTTGCAGTACCCCATATGTAATAGTGATTCTTTTCCCTTTTGCATAAACTTGTTCTTATGCGTAATTAAATCTAGGTGCATATGTTATATTTAATGCACATTAAGTGTGGTGCCTTAAAGCCATAACAGAACAGATGTTCATGGCACTTAAAGTCCTTTAAAATGGTGGATCCTGCTCTAAGTTAACTCTCAATGGCATTAGACTAAAGTATGTTAGGTTACAGCACTCTTTTGAATATCTGTGTCACATCCTTTACACTTCAATGTAGGTCTCATTCTGCCGCCATCCCAGGGGCTCCTTGCTGGGTGGCTTGTTAGCCTTGGCTGGTATTCACCTGAGCTGGGTGAGCACCAGCCCAGCCCTATCCCTGGGTTGTCAGAAAGTAGAGATAGAAAAGGCTCTGTCTCCTCCCTGTGCAGCTGGGCGGGGGGAGAGTAAGGGAACAGAGCCTCTCTGCCATGTGGACCAGCCCCCACCAAGATCCTGGCCCACAAGCTTGGCAGTGGGAATCTGTATGGCCAAGAGGCTCTGTTTCCCCTGGCTGCACCACTTTTTGCTGCCCTAGGAGCTGTAGTCTGGAATGGGAAATGGAGTCTCGCTGTCATGTGGACCTCCCCCAAAGCTTGCAGGCATAGGTCTTGGTAAGAGCTGACCAGGTTCATGTGGCAGAGAGGCTCTGTTCCCCCTTCCCCACCCCCCACCCCTATTCAACTGAGGAGGGAGGAGACAGAGCTTTTTCTATGTCCTCTCTGTGACAGCTCAGGGGTAGGGCTGGGCTGGCTCTCACCATAAGCAGATGAATACAGGGTTCTGTTTCCCCTCCTGGCCCCAGTTCCTGTTGCAGTGAAAAGCCAGTCAGGTAGCCTCCCCTGCCATATGGACCCAGCCTGACCCCTCCCTGAGACCATGGCCAGCAAGCTGTGAGGGTGGGACTCCCTCCCTCCACAGCCACTGCTGACAGTTGCCAGCTAGTGGGGGCGGGGAGCAGGGGAGCTGTCTCCAGCATCCTCCTGGGAGGCGTGCAGGAGTGCCCTCCACTGCTGGCCTTGGCCAGTGCAGGCAGGAACCAGACCTCCTCCACCAAATGGCAAATGTCTGTTCTGTTCATTCCCACTCTAATTTATGGCATGTTAAGTAAAATGCCATAGTTAAAGTGCTTCTTCCCAGGGGGTTTTGAACATTTGTACTTAGCCCAAGTTATTTATTCAACTAAGCTTCTCTTGCTTTGAAGCTACTTCTGAAAGCTTCTCTTTGCTCCTGTTTTAGATCCCTCCTCCATGCCCTTAAGTGACTCTCTTCTTTAACACATGCCATTGTTTTATCTGGTATTTAGCTTAGGCTGCACTTGCTTCTTTCTCAGACCTCAACAAGGGCACTTTTTTCCTGAAAGCTCATCTAACATTTCTCATCACCTATACAGGTGCATCCAGTAAAAGATATCACCAAAATAACCTTGCTTCTGACTGCTACAGCACAGTGAAATCTTCCATCTTATTCTAAGGTCATATTTTCT
>NW_017728992.1:146483646-146483980 GCF_001723915.1 Gavialis gangeticus
AAACTGTTTGGCCTACTCTCCAGAGGGGTTGCCTTAAATGTACATTCCCTGTTCTAGTTTTAAATTATAATCAGATTCTCTGAAGCATGTATGTAAATATACTTTGCCCTTAAAGAGTAGAGGTTAACTTTAATATCTGCCATTTTAATATATCTGAATGTCGTGGACTGCTGTATGTGAACGTACCATTCTGTTTAAGATAAACATTCTTTAACCAATTCTTCACTTCCATTTTCTTGGGCAGGGACTGGGACTTCCCTACCATGATACAAAATGGACTTGAGGAGAACACCTCCAGACCTCAGGTTTGGGAGGACCAGGTTAGAGAGCTTCT
>NW_017728992.1:146485494-146497947 GCF_001723915.1 Gavialis gangeticus
TCCGACCCTACTTCTATGATTCTATGATTCTATGAACAACATATTGCTGTGCACGTATTTTATGTACGACATGACATCTTCCACATTAGTGGTAACAAGTGGGCAATAATGTAATGATGGGTAGGGTACAAGCCCTGAGTGCTACCTAAGGGAGGGATGGCGGGGGGGGGTACTACAGTAGAGCTAAGGTAGTACCTCTCCCTCCTGTACCCTGTCCCCCTTGTTTCTTGCACCCAGCACCTGAAGCAGTTCTGGGTCCATCTCTGTCTGGCAGAGAGGCTCTGTTTCCCCTAGCTGCACCACTTTTTGCTGCACTGGAAAATGTAGTCTGGAGGGAGAAATGGAGCCTCGCTGCCATGTGGATCTCCCCATACGCTTGCAGGCATGGGTCTTGGAAAGAGCTGACCAGGTTCATAAGGCAGAGAGGCTCTATTCCCCCTTCATACCTGGGAGGGCAGATAGCTGAGAGGGCAGAGAAGTAGCAGCAATGCACAGTGCAGGAACCATGGTTGGGGGTTCACTGCGGTTGGAGGAGATGTTACCTTTTTTGCAAGAATTTATTTTGGCCGCTTGACATTCATGTGGCAAAAAAAAAGGCGATACTTCTTCCAGCAGCAGCAAATCTCTTTCTGTTGCTTCTGCACTCTACATTGCCAACACCTAGGGCATGGTACTGGCCAACTGTACCTCTGCAAGTGGGTAACATCAGTCAATAATCTTCCAAGCAGATTCATACAAATGTTGCATCAAGAAATAAGATGGTTACTGATTATGAAACCTTGCACAAGCCCATCTTAGGCTCAACCCTTTGCAAGCTTTTACTGTTCGCTTTTGCTCTTGTTTTGGTTTTAATTTTTTATATTCCCATTTTCTGGGTTTTTATTTTTACTGCCAGTGTCTCAAACTTCCATAGGCAGAAAATAGGCAAAGCTTTGGTAACTGATTCAATTCAGAGGATATTCAGCCTGATTTGGTAGCTGAATATCTGAATCCAAATTGAATCAGGAGACCTATTAAAAGGTCTGAATCAAATTGGAAGCCTCTGAATCAATTCAGAGAGATTAGGAAAGATTTGGAGATTTGGAAGGCTTGCAGCAAACAGAAACTGAGAAGAGGGAGAGGGATGGCGTGACTTTCCATATATGGAAAGGGCGGGGGGGGTGGCTCTGATATTGACATCGGTAGCTGGCCAGTAACTGTGATCTTTCTCTGAGTTCCTTTCCAATCACAGTGCTCTGGGGGAGGAATGTAGAAACAATATATAAAGCTGTGTCTAAAGTGATCTGGGCCTTTTCTGAGCTATCTCTCGCTTGGAGCATCAGCATCTGAAAAGCTCTGGCTTGCTAGCTAGTCTCTTGCTCGCTTGTCTCTCTTCTTGTAAGTTGTATCCAATTCTTTCCTACTTACCCTTGCCTACAATCCCTTTTTTAATCCCTATCCATTCCTTTCAACTTATTCCTCACCCAAAATCCTCTTATTTGATCTTGTTAGTCTGTCTTGATTCTTTCAGCCCACAAAAAGAAATCTGTTTTCCCTGCCACCGTGTCATCCTGGCAGGGAATCAACAACATATATTACACCCATACACACATTTTGCAGCACACCAAACATTATGAAGCATGCTGGAAAGGCAGGGAAGGGAGAGGGGGCAGAGGGAGAGCTGCAAGTTCCCCCTGCTCCATAGATGCACCCTCTTTCCTGGCAGCAATGAGTCTTCTACTGCTAGTGGGAGCAAGGATGTGGTAGCAGTGCCTGCACCTGCAGGGGTTCCCAAGGTGCGCAAGGTCACCCAGAGCACTGGGGAGATGCTTGCTCTGGATGGCCAGCCCTTCCCCTTTGTTGAGCGTCCAGGGTTGTGGTCCCATTGTACCAAGTGCCTGCATGCACCACCTTTAGCAGGATGGTGGTGCCCTCCCTGTATGAGGCATGCAGGGCATACTTGAGGGAGGAGCTGCAGAAGGCAGGTCTACAGGTAGCCTTGCATTTCACCTCAGACATCTGGAGCAGCGAAGGTGGAGATCATGCCTACCTTTCCCTCACAGGGCACTGGTGCAATCAGTCAGGCCATTGGTGGGCTCTCCTTCAAGCCAAGGTGATGAATGAGTCCCACATGGCAAGGGAGATCACAGGGGCCATAAACTGGATGCGCAGGGGTGGCTAGTTGGGCAGGGCAAACTCACCCATGGGTTCATGGTCACCAAAAATGGGGCCAATATGGTCAAGGCATTGAGTGATGCCAATTTTGTTGGTTTCCACTGTGTGGCATACAAGTTCCACCTCATAGTCAGAGACTCCTTGGAGGGGGACAGAGCTGCCAGTGACAGTGCCAGATCCAGATCATTTTGAAATGCAGGAAGGTGGCGGGCTACTTCCCCCAGAGCATCAAGGTGGGCAAGATGCTGCGGGACAAACAGGGAGTGCTGAGCATCCTGCAGCACAAAATCATGCAGGATGTGGAGACTTGGTGGAACTCCACATACCTGTTGCTGGAAAGGCTGGTCAAGCAACAGAAGGCCATTCATAAGTTGGCCTTGCTCAGGAAGATTAGGAACGGTGACCCCCTTAACAAAACAGAGTGGGATACTATCAGATCTTGGTGGTCCTCAAGCTGTTCCTCAAGGCCACCAAAAGCCTCAGTGCTGGTGATGCCCTCCTTAGCCAAGTGATCCCTGTAGTGAAGGAGCTTGAGAATGAAATGGAGAAGTTCCAATGTATTGATGTTCCTGGAGGGGCAAGCCGCTTTCACCTGAGGTGCAGGCACTGGTGAAGCAGCTGAAGAAGGGCATAAAAAAATGGCTGGATCTGTTGCAGTACAGTATGGTCCATGTGCTGGTGGGAATGTGCGACCCAAGGGTGAAGGGGTGCATCTGCAGCAGCAAAACCCTTGATCGCTGGACGCAGGTGCTGGTGAACAGAGTCAAGGAGGCAAAAGGGCAGAGGTGGGGGTGACATGGAAGAGGGGGATCCACTGTCCCATGCCACCACTCCAACCACAAACCAATTTCCTCCACCACAACTGCTGCCAATGTGGGCCAAGGGCATGGCTTCAATGTTGGGATCCAAAGGCACCAGACCCCACCATCAAGCAGGTAGTGTGGAGGCCTCAGTGGCTATCTATCTCACCGAGGATGTGGACCCACTGCACTGTGACCCCTTGGTCTATTGACCAACCTGCAGCCAGGTGTGACAGGATCTGGCCATAGTTGCCTGGGAACACCTGTCCTGTTCACCAACCACTCTTCCAAGTGAGCGGGTGTTTGGCATTGCCTTTGAAACTTGGCAGACTTCATGCCCTCAGAAGGGGCACCATCCCTGTTTTTTTCATCCAAATATACAAACAAATGACAAAATTATAGGTATTTTAGTGATTCCCTATTATAGTTTATGGCCGAACCTCCAAATTGGCACTGAATCTCTGAATCTGAATTGGCCAAATCGAATTAGGACAGTGATTTGAATCACCGAATCGAATCGCTGTCCCTCCAAATCAACTGAATCTGAATCTGAAGCAAATACTTACTCCTTTGCACAGGCCTAGCAGAAACCCATGGGCAGAAATCCATTCTGAGGGAGAGAAATCTGATAGCAGTAGCATAACTTAATGGGGGTGTGGGGGATAAGTGAGGCATAAGTTCTGGCTGCTAATTTGGAGGGGGTGTTAGAATGAGTCATTGATGAGTGATTCCTCTGACCCATAGATCTCACTAATGAATCCTTCAAGGCTGTGATCTTGGAAAGAATGTAGGGGTTGAGTTTCTCATTCACACTGAAATCTCAGTATAACAAGACTCCCTCAAGCTCTCTTGGAATATTCTAGTTCCAAGGTAGTTTGGACTTCTGGCAGAGCTCTTTCTTCAACAAAATCAAACTGATTTCTTTCAAGAGCCTATTTATTTGGTAAGAGAAGAACATTCTATGTCTCCATTTAATCAGAAAAAGATTTTTTTTCCTCGTACAATCATTCTGATTGCTTTAATATTGACTTTTGACACCTGCAAAGCATTCCTGGGAACTGAAAGTTGTTTATGAACAGCTTGATCTTTCAATATAAAATTTCATTTTTCCTGTTCCTTTTAATTCTACCTGAAGTTAATATATTTTTCATTACTGTAAAATTGACAGTTTTTGAATGTCCTGAATATAAAGAAACTATTATATGGACATTTATGAGCATCATTTAAAGTGAAAAAGCACTGAAAGATCTGTTGGATTTATAACTAGAAAAAGCAGAACAATTATTTCCTTCCAACATAAAAAGGCTTTTTATCTAAGACAAGATTTGTAATAAGTGAAAATTCAATATAATGCATTTTGAGCATTACAATCAACTAAGACCAAAGTAAAATCATTTGAAAAGGAAGTATTAAATAGCAGAAAGTAGTTATGTGTTGTAATTTCCTTAACTATTTGGATTCCACCTTTCAGTCACACTTATTGTTCCATCTGCAGTATCCTTTTTGTATCCCATTCAATTCAAAAATCAAAATACAAAGGAGGCTTTAACTATCTCTTTTACAATAGCAAGTCAACTTTGACCCTCCTTTTGTACAGGATATAACAATTGGAAGAGAGAGCCTAGTGGGACCAAGTAGGGAAAATCTTGGTCCCTGCACTGGGGAGCACTAAGGAAAATGGCTAACAACCTGCCTGGCAATGTTAGTGGGGTTATGTTTAGATTGTTCCCCCATCTCTGCACAAAGTGGTTGCTTTTGTGGGAAGAACACTGGCTACCCCTGCTAGCAGTGTGCTGCAAAGGCTGTTTCACAAGCTGCTTCTCTCAGAATCTATAGGAAACTATATTCCATCTGTCTTTATTGTCTACACAATATTAAACTGTGCAAACACAGCTTGGTTCCAAAAAACAATGTTTACTAAGTATACGGTGTACAAACATACAAAGTCTAGCTGCAAAGGTGTATAAAGGTGTATACAAAGATACCTGCACTAGCTCTGGAACAGGAAGCAGTGTAGTCACTACAGGTGCAGGCAGAAGTGACATTTTTACTTGATCTGGTCGCTGAAAGTGCTCTACAGCCGTGACATAAAATATGTGCATGGCTACAGAGTGTTTTTAAAACAGCCGGTCACACAAAAAAATCAACCCTCATCAAATTAGGTATTATATTATGGTGCTCTGCTTTTGAGCTCCTTAGGGAACTTGTGTTCCCTTGAGGGTTAATTTTTCAGGCAGGGTCCAGGCTGGGCTGGTGTAAGCACCAGCTCAGCCCCACATCCCAGGGCTGTCAGCCAGGAGGGAGGAGAAAGCAAGCAGCATATTGCTTCTGGCTTGCCCAGCCTGAGCTGGGAGGTGGGGGTAGGGGTGGAACAGAGCCCGCTTGACTTGTGGGCCCCTCCCAGATATCCCAGCTGGAGTGGAGCCCCCTCATTTTGTGGACCTGGTGCCCCCCCCAGGTCCACAAAATGAGGGGGCTCCACTCCATCATGCCCACTGTATCTGGGCCTCTTGAGAGAGGCAACAGCAGCTGCCAGCTGCTTTTCCCATTCTGAGCTGGAGGTTGGGGGATGAAACAAAGCCCTCTCACCTTGTGGTCCTAGCCCAGTTCCCACTAATACCCAAGGCAGGGTAACTGTTCTGTCCCCCACTCCAGCTTAGACCGGGCAAAATCTAGCTGGCAGCTCTGTGCTGCTTACTGCCCCCCCACACACACACACACTCATGCTGACAGCTCTGGAGGTGGGAGCAGGGTGGGCTGGGGTGAGGTACAGTTCACCAGCCCCTTTAGAGACTGCTGGAGCACCCCTGCCTGCTGACCAGGAGGGCTAGTGCAAGCAGGCTTCAGACCCCCCAACCCAACAGGTGAATGTCTGTTGGATCAGGGGGTGGGTGCTCTAACTCATAGCACTGTGTATAAAGCACCATGAGTTACAGCGGGGGTTTGAATGTCTGTAGGCACCCATTATTTTGCTGGCCTGAATGTTAATTAGCTCACACTAATCTTATTATACAGCTTCTGGTTCTGGAGCTAGCTATGGGTATTTTGATATAGCACTGCCTTGTGCCATATTGAGACACACCTGAAGGCTCCTTTAATAGAGGGAAGTGCACTAGAGAGTTCCCATACTACTTAAATCTACACTACATTTTTTCAGACTATAATGACTTCTGAAGTGATTCAACTCACTTTCCACAACATGCCTCAGACCCATATGAAAGTAGGATAAGAGTTTACTTCTGGATATATATTTTGTAGATAGCTAGTGCTGATCATGAAATTACACACTTCTGAAGTTTGCTAGCTTGATCCTTACCCATCAAAAATAAATAAATACCTTACCAGATTAAAGTGTTATGCCAGTGAGATGAAATTTTTCTTTAAATCAGGATCACAGTATATAAGGAACAATATGGGGAAGTAAACTCTCTCAATAAACAGACGTCTGCAGTTTCTAAAGTTGTTTTTTATCCAGCATCATTTGTAAAATATAAAATCTACTAAAAAGGGTGACATGATTTTCTTAAGACCATGAAGATGAAGTGAAAAACACAAAACCTGTGTTTCCAGGTCTTGTCAAGTATTTCAAGTGTATTCTCTCTTTAAGCATATGGTGTTGGAATTGTAACCTAGAGATAATATGACGCTCTCTGAAGTACATAAAATAGTGTTTCAAATTCACTGATTATTCATTTTCACACAAATCTTTTTTATGAATCTAGTCTGCTAACTATTAACTATTTGGTGTTCTGTAGCATTTTGCAACCAGGGAAGAAAATTGGCCTAATTTTTATTTATCATTTACCTCTTAAAAGCGCATTTGGAATAAAAAGTCCTGAAGTGGTTCTGTTATTGGCTGGTATATCCTATCCCTCACTTTGAAATGCCAATATTTTAAGCACAGTTGAAGGTGACTAATACTATGATGAAGTAAGAAACCATAAATCATCCACTTTTTGATAGCTGCCATAGTGTGGCAAACTGTTTTCCTAAATGAACAGTTCTTCATATTATTTTTACTGTTTTAACTGGATCCATAACTTCCAGTCACGATAAACATTCCTGTTCCCATAATATTCTGCTTCCCCTGGGGGAAGCAGATGTATTTTGTAATAAGTTTTTCTGAAATATATTTTCCATGTGGTAGGGGAGATAGAAATATAGCTGAACTGTTAATTCCAAATTGGTTGTGAATCTAATTCAGTAATTCATCATACAGCTGTACGTCCGTGTATTTCAGCTGAAGTCTGATGGTAGAGTCCCTTTGTTTCCTCTGTGCCTGGTCAAGCTTCAGGCATGGATAAGCTTGCTGATAAGGAATTTGTGGCAAATATAGCTTTTCATGGAAGTCCATATGACAGACTAATTCAAAGGATCTACTCTAATACATAGATCAAATATGCTACATAATGCATAGGGGTTGACCAACCAGGCCATGTCCCCACAAGCAGGAATGTGTGCTTTGCAGGACCTCAAACGCTTTTGAGGTGCTGGAAAAAATGCCTTTGAGGCACTACAAAACACACACAGTGCATGTGAATTGGTTTGTCATGCTGCACATTTTCAGCAGGGTGGCAAATATGGAATATGTGGTGGAACTTCCAATATCTAAAAAAATGGGGCCAAAAAAAAGCAGCACAGCTCACATGGCAGCAGTGTGCGCCACCTGAAACAAGAGCCTGGCTGGCCAAAGCCATATTCCAGCTGTTGGCCAGGCCCTGCATGCCTGGATTGTTACCACTGCAGCCCCAGGAGGCTCCCAGGACCCCAGGTAAGGCTGCTGGCGCCAGCCCAGGTACCGGCCCCAGCCTCCCCTATCCCATCTGAGGCAATTTGCCACGCATCAGAGAGCACATGCAGGGGCATTCTCTGGGGAAATGTATGTTCTCACTCATGGGGAACGTGCCCCCAGAGTGTTATTCAGCCAATACAATGATTAAGTTAAATTCTGCAATATCTTACAGATTTCAAACATTTTGGAGTTTTTCCCTATGGTGGATACAAAGGAAGACATGTTTACCTTGTCTAGTTTGTAAGTAATATGGATTCAACTCAACACAGATTTAAGTTGCTATTGAAAGGCAAAACAAAATAAATAACTCAGCTATGAAAGTGAAAGGTTGTTGTTTGATGATCCAGGTATCCCACTGGATTTGAACAAACAAGAGTCACAACTTTATAATGCTGTCAGAGAATGTATGGGCCTTGTAAAAGCTAGGTTCGGTCACCAGCACAGTAGCTGGATGCATTAATTATGATGAACCAGAGATGACTGCAGAACAAAGAATCCAAGAAAAATTGAGCTAATGCAAAGGTGAGGCCATCCTTTGTTCTGTTCTAAAATTATTGTTGGAGAAGGTGGTTTTGATGGTTCCATTTGGGAAACAACAATATGTTCCTCTTTCTCCTTTCTTCATTTTTCTCCAAATAAAATTAATTTTATTGAGATTTTTCACCTTTTTATTTTTCTTTGGTTTTCAGTGTGTGTGTGTGTGTGTGTCTATAATCTTATTTAGTTAGTCTCTGAAGGTGCATATCAACCCTGTCATCTATGGAGAATGTTATAACTCCTTTCAAAAGTTTGTGCAATTTGGAAGGAGACCTTAAAATATTTTGCTAACTAATTATTACCCTTTTCTTCTATCTCCCCTTTTCCCTCCACATTTTTTCTTTCCTAGTTCTTGTTGATATGTGCATTGATATATTTCTGATTTTGTCTTGCATTTTAAAAAAAAAAAATCAAGAAAAATAAAATTAAAAATTAAACAGTAAACAATGTCCTAATCCATAGTCAGGTGTTATAGGTGATTTTTTTTCTGACACTTTTGGCTTCATTTTGTTTTTATTTCCAGATTGCTTTAACATGCTGCATCACTCACAGTTCAGGGAATTCTAAACAGAACACAAGCCAGTAAATGCCTGGATTGAAAACACATAAAAAATATTCTGGTTTGTTCTACTCAGGTAATAAATTTTTCTACAAAATAGCTAATTAATGTTTAGAAAATGATGTGGTAGGGGGAGAAATGCAAACATACTTCTTTAAACAATATAATTAAAGATATAACAGAGATCACTTTTGACCTTCAGAATACGTTTAGCTTCAAAATTCAAGTAACCTACTATCCTTAATACTAGATTGCATTTGACTTCTTTTAAAGGATGAAGCTTTATTATTAAAATCCTTGGCTGCCCAAGTAAATGTTCCTATCTGGTAGAGATATTTATACCATACTGTGGAGTATGTGTGAATTTATTCATTTCTTAATTATTTGGTCATGGTACTTTGATTTTCTTTGAACCAGGTTAACCACATGTCATGGAAACAATCTGCTCTTGAGACTCATCAACCCCAAATTTCTCTACATGATAGATATGGTATATAGTGGATATCATGGAAAATTTAGCTTTATTGCAGTTTATGTTCTATATCATTCTGAAACCAAGAGGTTAAGCTTTGCTTTAAAGGTAGTTCCTAGTATTCAATGCAAAAGTAAAATCTGCTTCATCTCAGCCAAATTTCTTGTCCATCACAAAACATATTCAGACAATCTCTCTCAAAGAGGGGCCAAGTCCTGGAATAATAGAGGTGTTGCAAGAACTGAAATGCTTAAGCAGAGCTGTCTTTAGAAGCTTGTATGGTAGTATATTCTGCAACACATTCTCCTAGCATGGGAATATTTGTGCACATCTCTCATCAATCAAAAAAGTCACTCTGTACTAGGAAGGTTAGAGAAACAATTCCAGATCCTACTCTGCATGCCAAGCAGGTCTGACAGCTGCAGAGCTTAAGGACTAGCAAATGCCTTGTGCAGTAGCAGGTTTGTATACACACTGTTGATTCAAGCTGCCATATGCAAAGGCTTTTGTGGGGCACACCTTTAACCTTGACTCTAGGTGAGGCCCTAGAACATACCCTCTCTTCTGTTGCTTTACACCGTCCCTATCCCTTTCCTGGGAGGAAAGAGGTCTTTCTACATAGTGCTGTTATGAAGACCTCATTCCAAATCTCTCACAATGACAGAATCAGAGCCTGTGAACTAATGTGTATTAAAAAAAGAATAGAAAGAAAGAAAAGGTAAAACCAGAGAAGCAGTGTTTTCCCCTGATACTATGTCCATACAGGCCTAGACTGTGTTTTTACAATCTGTTCTATGTGAGGGAAAGAATTTTATTGCATAAAACCCAAGACAGTGCAAGAAAGGGAATTATGGCTTGTATGGTACTCCAGAGAAGTAGTAATATGTAACTGCCCTTTACCAGTAGCGGATGATTATGCTCATGTATCCAAATGGGGAAAGCCTGAATTCCACCCTATCTCACTCACCTAATTAGGTTATTATCTGGTACACCGAACTTGCTTGCTCCTACCTGAGGAGAACCCAGGTCCAGAGAGGTTGTATAGGCTTGGGTGCAAGCCCTTTTGCACTCCTGGCCATGTTCTGCATTTTAGAAAGCATCATGCATGTAATCACTTTTTAAATTAAAAATTAAAATGTGTAAGAAACAGTGAAGAAAAAACTGAAAACATAATTTAATCTTGATTTTCTTTCCTTTTGTGGAAAAAAAAATGACTTACTGTGACCAGTTGCAATAGATTCAGATTAATCTGATAGCAAGGTTAAGTCTCAGATGTTTGTCAGTGAAACTCTTGCATCTTCCTGAAATCTGCTTCTTAAATTGTAAATTTGTAGGAAGAAACTTCATGACAATGATAAAAACCAGTTATTGTTCCTTCTTTCCATAAATATGACCAATGTACTGCAGTTTTTGACCTAATTATATTATAGGGTCTCATTTTATAAAGGAGATATTTGGGTTATTTATATGTTTTTCTGCATGGCTGACACTGTAATGTGGACAGCAGATTGAATTTATCTTTGTATGCTACAGATATTTGCATAGCTCAGAAATCTGCTGGAGACTAAATATCTAATATACTAGAATAGAATTAAGGTTTTGACTGGAGTAAAGTTGTGTCAGTAAATTTGAACCTTCACAATTTTTAGCATTTTCTTTTGACATGAAATGATTTTCATCAAAAATTTCCAGTAAGATCTGTTTAACAGTATGTATAGAACAAGCAGCCTGGTCATACCTGACTAACCATATTTACCTGAATCTAACATTACTCCAAATTTAAGACTACCCTCCAATAATTCTATACATTACATACATCTAATATAACTTTCCATGTGTAGAATCTAATTATGGGAGGATCATCTTTAATTTTTCCCTGCCATCATTGCAGTGGGGTAAGCAGTGACAGGAGGTCTGGCAGTCAGGGGAGTAAGCAGTGGGGAAGGTGGTGGGAGAGGCAGTAAGGGGCAAGCAGGAAACAATGAGAGAGGCAGTAATGGGGCAGGCAGTAGGGAGAGCAGTGGGAGAGTAGGGAGGTGGACCTGGCACCACTGCTTTGGGGCCAAGATGGGACCATTCTCCATGCCCCAGACTGCAGTGGGAAGAATCCTAACAGTGTTTGAGCAATGGTAGGAGGAAGGGATAGAGAGGCAAAGGCTAAAGTCAGGAGATAGGGAAAAGTGTGGGACAGGGGCCCAAGGTTGCAGGGAGAAGAAGCAACATGGTGGAATGGAGGCAAGGGGAAGAGGAGGTTAAGAATGGAGATGGGGAGAGGGAAGGGGAGACAGGGGCCTATGACTGTTGGGGGAGAGGCAGAGTTAGGAAGAGGGAAGGCAACCGTTGTGGTTCCAGTCCTAACCAGGGTTAGAGCCAAAGCTGCAGCAGCTGCCTGGCCCTCCCCACTGCTCTGTCCTCAATTCCAAGATAAGAGGCTTCCCCGCCATGTTTAGTGGGGGGGCTTCATCTTAGAATCGAGTAAATATGGTATGCTGTGTCTGATTAATTGACAAATAATGAATCCCTACTTCAAAGTGGCCATGTGTTTTAAGGATAGTTTGGGATCATTGCAGTATTCTATTATAAAAGCTTTAATCTGTCTGTCTGCCTGTCTGTCTGTCCATAATGCTTTATTCATACTCTGATTGGCTGACTGAAACAACCAATCAGAGTGGGAATACAGCATTGGTACAAGAGGTGGCAGCACAGCGGAGCACCGTCATGATGGCAGGGACAGAAGGGATGGATGCTGTAGAGAGGGTGGCAGGCCAATGACCTGCTCCTCCCCCCTACTGTTGTCGCCGCCTGCAGGGCCAACATGGGCTGACACGGTGGCAGTGCAGGCAGGAGCAAGCCCAATGTGGTAGGGGGAGGAGCAGGCACACCGCAGTAGCGGGGGGGGAGAGAGTGGGCCCAGGCTGATGCAGCGGCGGTGGGGGGAGGAAGGGAGGAGTGGGCCTGGGCCTGACACAGGAGGAGAGGCAGGGGGGGAAAGGAGTGGGCCCACTATGGTGGCAATGAGGGGGGGAAGCAGCAGGCCAGCCCCAATACAGCAAGAGAGCAGGCAGGGGAGGAGTGGGCCTCCTCCCCCACCTCAGGCCCAGGCCCAGTCCTCCCCAACTCTCCCTCCCCCACACTGGCC
>NW_017728992.1:146502947-146507204 GCF_001723915.1 Gavialis gangeticus
AGCTTCCCACCCTTGGGCCCAGTCCTCCCCCACACACCCTACTTTGGGGTCAAGCCCACTCCTCTCCCCACCACTGTGGTGGGGAAGGGGAGAGTGGGCCCAAACCCCAAGTGGCAGGAGAGAATGGAGGAGCAAGCTCAGACAGAGGGGACACAGGGAGTTCTGTCCCCCCGCCTTGCTCCCCCCCATCATTCTTGATGGGTAATTGGCTAGTGTCAGAATAAAAATGTTAATGTCCCTGAGCTGTAAACAGAGTACAAGAGTGATGGCTGTCTTTCAGGGGGGTTTTCATAGTGTGTAATCCTCTGCACCTTCATTACCACTTCTCTGGACTCAATTCTTCCTTTGCTTCTAGGAGGAATATATTTTTGCTTGTGCTTCTTCAGAGACTTTCCACAGATTCTGATACAGAAATGTCTACAAATGTGATAGTGTACCACTTCAGGTCAGGAAGATGAATATTTGCTGTGCTCTATTTCCCAGAAAATGCAATCTGTCTTAATAAAACATGCATAGGCAGCTATATTGAGAGAGATGAAATATGCATTAGTATGTTTTTGGGGCATGTAAATAGAAATTAATAAATTGTAGCAATGGTGAGCATCAGACTTATATTTTTGCTTGCACCTTTGGATCCAGAACTCAAACTTTAAAAAAAAAGGATAATTTAGATTGTATTCTCTGTTTTCTATTATTTGCACAGCATAACCTGTTTTGAAATTCCCATACTTTGATTATTATTTCCAAATCCCACTCTCATTTTAGAGGTTAATTAAGTGAAATTATATGGTCTGTGTCATACAACAGGCCAGACTAAATGATTTAATTGTCCTTCCTAAATTTAAAGTTCCCAGTTGACAATAGCTTCTCTCTCTTTTTCTGTTCCTTTAATTATCTAAGGCAGAACACTCCTCCAGCTGTGAAGAACATAGACAAAGGAACATGTAGGAAAAAAGTCAGCTGAAAGCTTCTAATGCAGAGCCCAACCTGGCAGACAAAAACAGATTCAGAGGGTGAGATGCTGCCTTTCTGAACCTGTTGAATTGCTATCATGCCGAGTCTGTGTACTGAGAGGAAAAACTAATGAGCTGATCTCCTGCTGTGTCTGTATGGTAGTGTAGCTCTGAAATCTCATTTACTAGTAGACAAGCTTACCTCTATATTTTGGGGTGCACCATAGTTCTGTGTGTGTGTGTTTCTTACTATTTCATTTTTTCTATGAGAAAATTGTGACTGTAAAATAGCCTCCTGTATTGCTTCATTACCACAAAAATAACTTGTACTATCCAAAGGTATTTGAGTAGGAACATCTGGGATTATTAAATAAGGCTAAAGAAAGGGCACACCTACTCCAATATGACCCAATAGCTAGGAGGAAGTCTCATAAATGACTAGGCACTGAGCTGAGCTAACTAGCGAGCTATTGCCAGGGTAAGCAAGGAGTGCCCCAGGGGCAGGTCCAGTCAGAGCATTAGTAACATCCCACACATAAGCTTCCTGAGTGAGCAAGTGTATATCCAGGCTCTATACCTCAGGCTCTATAACATCCCTATGATATGCTCTGGAGCAGTCTGGAAGACATACCATACTTGCTTGAATTCAAGATGAGTGTTTTGTTTTCCCCACTCAACATGGGGAGGAAGCCTCATCTTAGGTTTGAATACCAACCTGGAGATGAGATGCTGCCTGCCCCAGGCCAGGATGGCCCTTTTGATGGCAGAGGGTGCATAGCAGAGACTGTAGCAGGGAGGGAGAGAAATAGGGGAGTGCCACCTGTGTGGCTTGGGGGAAGTGTAGGGAAGACCATGAAGTCTGCCGCTACCATCTGCTCCCACTTCAGCCTCTCAGCCCCCAACAGAGCTGAGAGCTCAGCCCCCAACAGAGCCCCCAGCCAGGAGCTGCCATCATTTATTCCTGGCTAGGACCACTGTTGCTGCTGACTGCCCCAAAGCTAAAGCAGAGCTGCAGCAGAAGGTAAGCAACAGTGGGGAGAGAGGAAGAGAGAGAAAACAAGCATGGTGGTACAGGTGGCAGGGGTAAGGCACAGGCATAGAGGGGCAAGGGATGGAAGAGCAGGCTACAGGGTAGGGAAGGAGGGCAAGGAGTGGGGGGAAGCATAGGCACTAGAAACAAGATGTGGGGGGCAAGGAGCAGGAAACAGGGCAGGCACAGGTATGGATGGGCACACCACAGGGGGCACATGGTAGGGAGCAGGCAGCAGGAACAGCAGGCATGGGAAGAGGAGAAGTGACAGCAGGGATGGGCACAGGGAAGGTATGGGGCAGGGGAGAAAGGAGGCCTTCACCCCCTGCCTCTGCTTTCCCCACCACAGCAATGAGGGGGTCAAATTTAAGATGACCATCCGTTAATTCAATTCTATACATGGAAAATTATAACACATTTATAATTTTAGATGTATTTATATTAGATGTACAGAATGTAACTACTGGGAAGATTATCACAACTTCAAAATTATCTTGAATTTGCGTAAATACAGTAGTCATTAACTTTGCCTTCTGTCCCTGGCATCCAGAGAACGACTATGTTGCAGTGATCACTGGGTTCAGTAAACACAAGCATACATAAATGAAAAGAACTAAAATCATTTTTACTGTGGAGCTGTAGGCAAGCTTTTGAACTAGGGACAGACATTACACACAAACCAGTTTAAGTGATCAGAAGCTGTTTTAAACCTGTAACAGAACAGATGTTCAGTGCACATAAATCAGTTTGAAAATGGCTGAAACCGGTTTGAAATAAACCTGGTTGAATGTAGTATTGGAGTTAACTAATTTGGCTCAAACCAGTTTATGCAATGTCTGTCCCAGACCCCTTGCTGGTTTAAGATAAACCAGAGTCCCCCAGCATACTGACATGCTCTTGGGCTAGGTGGGGCTGTCTGCTCCACAGCAGAGCTGGCCCCTCCCCTCTGCATCTGCCTGGCTTCAAAGAAATGCTGTTTGAGAAGAGCTGTTTGCTCCCCTCCCTCCCCCTCACCACTCTCTGCTAAGCACAAATTCCCATCTCCTCTCTGCCTTCCTGAGAGGTGTCTGTGTATTAGCCAGCAGACCACATGTTGGGTCTGTGCTGAATCAACAGATAGCTGGTAACGTCCCTCTGTTTTCTTAATGGGGCAATAAACACTGAGATAAGGGTGATTAGCACTGTTATCAGCTCCCCCCTCCCCCGTTTGCTTGCCTGTCAGTTTCCTGCAGGCAGTATACAGAAGCAGGTTGGGAGAGTGAAAAGCTCCATATCATCAACACATTCATGCGCTGCACACTCCCCCTTGCCTCAGAGTGCTAGCCCAGGGCTGCAGGCTGGCAACACTCCTGCCCCTTGAGCAGTGAGTGGGGAAAAGCCTGGAACTGCAGGCAGGGTGGGGGTTCACACCCCTCCCTAATCAGAACCCTGCTGGGGCCTGGCCATGCCCCCCTCAGTTTAACACCGTGGAAGGGCAGGGAGGGTTGCTCTAGCACCTCCTGGCTTCCAGCCTGAGTCACTGTGTTGCCCTGAGGGGTCAGGCCAATGCTCAGGATCTCAATATTGCACTATTAGGCAGAAGGGCATGGTGTACAATTGCACATGCACACATAAAAATCAATTAAGCACACATACACTAACTAGGTGTATACACCCCTACTAGGCATACACACTCACACTAGCAACTCAGATACACACAGGTTCAAAATAACCAGTCTAGGTTCATGCACACCTATCACCAGTTTAAGCCCATACACGCTATGCACACCAAATTTAGACAGAATCAGTTACCAGTTACCAACACCTGCACATCCAATACACATACATGGATTACTAATTCATATACTACACACACACAATGATATCTATATATGTATATTCACAGATTCACACACATGCCACCCACCTACACATACACACAGGTGAGTTCCTAAGTTGGGTGTTGTGATGTGTATGTATGTATGTGCTTGGTGTACTTGGGATACCAGGGGAAAGGTTAAGGTAAGAAAGTAGAAGTGTAGGGAGTGAAAGTTGCTGGGACTGGGATTAGAACCAGTAGACTAGAGGGGTCTAGGCTGAAGAACTGAGGCTCAGGGATAACTTTAAGTTAACTGATCATAATTGATTAAAAGACAACGCCCAAAGCCTGCAGAACAGGGGAGTGATGCCGGCACAGAGGCTGGGACTGGAGCCAGAGCTATAGGGGAGCTGAAAAGGTAGGTGGGAAGAGGGAAAATGGGACTAAGGGAAAGTGTGGGTGTTAAAGAGGGGCTC
>NW_017728992.1:146512204-146512421 GCF_001723915.1 Gavialis gangeticus
GACAGTGGGAAAACAGAGAAAGGCAGCAGAAAGTCACAGGGAAAGGGCAGTAGGAGCAGAGGGAGAGCAGAAAATCACAGGAAAAGCAGCAAGAGAAACTGAAAGGCAGTGGGAAAGCAGAGAAAGGCAGCAGAAAGTCACAGGGAAAAGGCAGTAGATGGCACAGGAGGCTGAAAGGCAGAAGGGACAACATGAAAGCAAGGAGAGGCTGAGAGGT
>NW_017728992.1:146517421-146518820 GCF_001723915.1 Gavialis gangeticus
AGCATACTGACATGCTCTTGGGCTAGGTGGGGCTGTCTGCTCCACAGCAGAGCTGGCCCCTCCCCTCTGCATCTGCCTGGCTTCAAAGAAATGCTGTTTGAGAAGAGCTGTTTGCTCCCCTCCCTCCCCCTCACCACTCTCTGCTAAGCACAAATTCCCATCTCCTCTCTGCCTTCCTGAGAGGTGTCTGTGTATTAGCCAGCAGACCACATGTTGGGTCTGTGCTGAATCAACAGATAGCTGGTAACGTCCCTCTGTTTTCTTAATGGGGCAATAAACACTGAGATAAGGGTGATTAGCACTGTTATCAGCTCCCCCCTCCCCCGTTTGCTTGCCTGTCAGTTTCCTGCAGGCAGTATACAGAAGCAGGTTGGGAGAGTGAAAAGCTCCATATCATCAACACATTCATGCGCTGCACACTCCCCCTTGCCTCAGAGTGCTAGCCCAGGGCTGCAGGCTGGCAACACTCCTGCCCCTTGAGCAGTGAGTGGGGAAAAGCCTGGAACTGCAGGCAGGGTGGGGGTTCACACCCCTCCCTAATCAGAACCCTGCTGGGGCCTGGCCATGCCCCCCTCAGTTTAACACCGTGGAAGGGCAGGGAGGGTTGCTCTAGCACCTCCTGGCTTCCAGCCTGAGTCACTGTGTTGCCCTGAGGGGTCAGGCCAATGCTCAGGATCTCAATATTGCACTATTAGGCAGAAGGGCATGGTGTACAATTGCACATGCACACATAAAAATCAATTAAGCACACATACACTAACTAGGTGTATACACCCCTACTAGGCATACACACTCACACTAGCAACTCAGATACACACAGGTTCAAAATAACCAGTCTAGGTTCATGCACACCTATCACCAGTTTAAGCCCATACACGCTATGCACACCAAATTTAGACAGAATCAGTTACCAGTTACCAACACCTGCACATCCAATACACATACATGGATTACTAATTCATATACTACACACACACAATGATATCTATATATGTATATTCACAGATTCACACACATGCCACCCACCTACACATACACACAGGTGAGTTCCTAAGTTGGGTGTTGTGATGTGTATGTATGTATGTGCTTGGTGTACTTGGGATACCAGGGGAAAGGTTAAGGTAAGAAAGTAGAAGTGTAGGGAGTGAAAGTTGCTGGGACTGGGATTAGAACCAGTAGACTAGAGGGGTCTAGGCTGAAGAACTGAGGCTCAGGGATAACTTTAAGTTAACTGATCATAATTGATTAAAAGACAACGCCCAAAGCCTGCAGAACAGGGGAGTGATGCCGGCACAGAGGCTGGGACTGGAGCCAGAGCTATAGGGGAGCTGAAAAGGTAGGTGGGAAGAGGGAAAATGGGACTAAGGGAAAGTGTGGGTGTTAAAGAGGGGCTCTGGGT
>NW_017728992.1:146523820-146537818 GCF_001723915.1 Gavialis gangeticus
GATCCAGAGGATGGCTCTGGGGCAGCTAGAGAAGTTGCAGGGAGTGGCAGTAGGTACTGGTAGCTGGAGACAGGCTCCAGCTGCTGGAGAAGACTGCAGGACAGACATGAGGAGCTGGGAAGCTGTGGGGTGGGGGAGATGACTACAGAAGGTGCAGGGGAAGCCTGAAAACAGAGATGAACAGCAGAAAATCACAGGAAAAGCAGCAGGAGAGACTGAAAGGCAGCAGGACAGTGGGAAAACAGAGAAAGGCAGCAGAAAGTCACAGGGAAAGGGCAGTAGGAGCAGAGGGAGAGCAGAAAATCACAGGAAAAGCAGCAAGAGAAACTGAAAGGCAGTGGGAAAGCAGAGAAAGGCAGCAGAAAGTCACAGGGAAAAGGCAGTAGATGGCACAGGAGGCTGAAAGGCAGAAGGGACAACATGAAAGCAAGGAGAGGCTGAGAGGTGGCAGAAAAGGGGAGATGGAATTGGGAGGAGATAGAGAAACTAGCAGAGAGGGAAGTCTGGAGCTGAGAGAGAGAAAATGAGGCTGGAATTTAAGATAGGGAAGGGACTGGGATTCAGTAAAACATGACTCAACTCAGGGCCATAAGTGACAGTGGTTTTATTGAATGGGGAGATGGTGACACAATGTCTTATTGGTTCCCTTACACCCACCCACCCACACACACACACACACACACACACTCAATGGCAGCAGGGGTTAGAGAGGTTTGGTGCTGAGGCTGAAGTCCACTGAAGTCCAGGAGGACAGAGGGAGACAGAGTCTAAATTGTAGGAGGAGGTGTGCAGGTAATATCTACCTATCCCAGGCTGGAAAGGGGTTCTTGTCCAGTAGATGTTGTCCAGAGGGGGGTCACCGGCAGGGTCTCTAGGTGGATAGGTGGTGTGCCATGGTTCTGGTCCAGATGGAGAGGGCGTCCCACTGGGTCTGTCTTCACTGCTTCTTTTTATAGGGGCAGACCTTGTGTGACCCTAGTGACAGGAGGCATGCCCAGGCAAGGGTCAGCCCCTGGTGTACTGAGTATGTGTGCTCCAGGCAGGGATGTGCAGTTTCTGGTGTCTGTAATGGTGGGGTACAATGGTAGAGTTGCTGGTTCTGCATGGTCTTTTGTCTTTCAAATGCTGGGTTCTTGTCTCTGTTCCTGGGTGAGGTCTGTCATTCCTGGCCATTCAGCAGAGGCCTGCTACCATTGTATTTCAATCATTCCCAATCATTCTAATTCATCCAGAAACCAATTCACATGGGAGAGGTATGTGACTTATACAGTTGCAACATGGGATGCCCAGACAGAGGACACAAGATGGAGGCTTGACATATAGAATGGAAACTTGACTTGACTTTGGTTCACTTACAAACACAGGCCTAAACCATACAATATCCATATGAAACAATAAAAATCAACACAAAAATGATAATAATACAATATACAACAGTAAAAATCAATACAAACCTAATACTTATACAATATAAAACAGTGGATATCCAAAATCAAAGACTTGCTACCAAAATAAAGATGTTAAAGCTTATCCTAAGTCTGAGCTCACTTATACTTATCTATAGCAAATAGAAAGGGAGAGAAAAAGTCAGAAATGTTTGGGGAAGAGGAGGGAATGTGCCTGAGTTCCCTCAGTCCAGAGGGATTGTCTGTATGGATGGAAGCTGGTCAGGTTAGATCAGGGGTAGGCACAGTTTTTTGGCTGGACTGCTGAAAAACCCCACAATGCCTATCTTGGAAGGTGCCAGAGTGCCAGCATGCCATAAAAACAAAATGAGGGCAGGGGGTACATGGCAGGATGCCTTTTTTGTGCCCCTTGCTCCGCACCCAAATCCCCTTCCCCCCAGCCATGCTGCCCCTTGTCCACAACCCAAAGCCCTTGCCCCCCATCACTGCTGCCCCTTGCCCCCCACCCAAAGTTGCTTCCCCCAAGCCCAGGCTCTGTGGCTGTCAGCATCTACCCAGAACCTGGGCCAGCTGCAAACATCTGCTGCCTCTCCGCCCCAGCCCCAGCTGCCTCTCAGACCCGGCCCCAGGCTCCAGGGAGGCAGCACATACCAGCAGTTCTTCCCACTGTGCTGCCCTCACCGCTTCTGCAAAGCAGCGTTGTAACCTGGTGCAGCAGGGCACAGTGTGGGGCGCAGAAAGCTGCCTGCTCCAAGCTCCCCGCTGCCCTGCCACACTTCCCCTGCAGATGTGGACAGCAGCAAGGGGCACAACCCTGTACTGCTGCCAATGCTGTTTGCGTGCTCACAGGGGAAGTGTGGCAGGACAGCAGGCAGCTTGGAGCAGGCAGCTTTCTGCGCCCCCCGCTGTGTCCTCCCGCGCCGAGTTCCAATACTGCTTTGCAGAAGCAGCGAGGGCAGCACAGCAGGGAGCACTGCCAGTATGTGCTGCCTCCCCAGAGCCTGGGGCCAGGTCTGGGCCCAGGAGGCGGCTGGGGCTGGGGCCAGGGCAGAGAGGCAGCAGATGTTTACAGCTGGCCCAGGTTCTGGGTAGCTGCTGATAGCTACAGAGCCCAGGCTGCTTGCAGTAGGGCTTCCATGGGAGCAGCCCGGGCTCGGTGGCTTTCAGCAGTTACCCAGAGTGGGGGCAGGCTGCAGCCGAGAAGCTACAAACAGCTGCTGTCCTCCCACCCCCAGCCTTGGCCCCAGCTGTCTCCTGGCCTGGGGAAGGCAGCAGGTGCCAGCACTGCACCCATTGGGGCAGGGGCTGGGGGCAGGGAGGCAGCAGCTGTTTGTAGCCTCCCAGCTTCAGCTGGCCCCAGTTCTGGGTAGCTGCTGATAGCCACGGAGCCCAGGCTGCTCCCAGCAGGGTTTGCAACCTTCCAGCTGCAAACCCTGCTGGGAGCAGCCCAGGCTCCTGGCTGGCAGCAGCTACCCAGAGCTGGGGCTGGCTGCAGCCAGGAGGCTGCAAACAGCTGCTGCCTCCCTGGCACCAATGCATGCTGAGGAAAATGGCCTCGCATGCCATGCTTGGCACGTGTGCCGGGGGTTGCTGACCCCTGTTATAAAACATTTATCAGTATCTTTGAGCTCCACCTCTACTTTAGATGATGAATTCTTCAAAAGATAAAAGCAATGAAAACATTTAATAGGAGGAACAATACTTCTAGCCTTCATAATTTTGTGATATTTGCTATTTTTGTTAAGGCCCCAGTTCCTAGAATTATGTGATTGGATCAGAATCTCAGCTTCCACTTTTAAAGTTTAGCCATCAGAGCTTCCTAGAATTGCTTGAAAATATGGCCTGGTTATAGCTGAAATGTTTGGGAACTTTTTATTTCTTGATTTTTAAATCATCCTCCTCATTTGGAGGGCTTGATTCATGAGTTTGGAGTACTCTGCATTCATTATAGTAGGTGGTTTCATAATTGGATTGAAAAGTTAAAACCAAAATCTATAAAAGCATTGGAGAACCAGCAAGCTACTTCAATGCAAGAGAGACCTGGGTACTGTGGCATGATTATTTCTGAAATGTTTCAACAAAACATATCAGAGAGAAAGTTAGTCTCTTCAGAAAAAAAGGATGAGAATTAGGGCTGTGTGAAACACCACCATTTTGTTTCAAGTTCTGTTTCACCATTTTGAAGAGACAGCATTTTGTTTCATTTCAAAGCACTGTTCCTTTTCATTTCATCGAAACTGGTTCACTGTTTCAGTGCATTTCGACATTTTGCCCATAGGCTATAATGAAGAATCATGAAAATGACTGTACCTTTGTCATTTCTTGACTGATTCAGATGAAATTTACAGGGATGGTAGCCCCTTCTGAGGGCATGGATCCTGCCAAGTTTTAAGGACATAGGTGCAGGGATTTCTTGGACACTGCAACTCAAACTGCTAAAAACAAAACTTGTGTCACTTGCCAGCAGTAGCAGCCTCTTGTCATCCTGCACACAGATCTGGGTGCCCGCACCCCCAGGAGGGTTGTGGAGTTGTGCCAGACTCTTCCCAGGGGTGTGGGCCCCCGTATGTGCGTGCAGGATGGCAGCAGGTTCCAGCTGTCACCTGGGACTGCCTCTGGGCGCAGCCCACACCCAGAGCCAGGAAGACTGCTGCTGCCACTGGCCCAAGGCAGCAGTGGCAGCATCCTGTCATCCTGTATGTAGCCATGGAGCTCAGCCTCGCAGCAGGAGGAGGCAGGAGAACCAGGGACAGAGCCACTCAGTGTGCAGCCCTGGCAAACACAGCCTGGTGGAGGGAGGTTTCACAGCCCCACGGAGCTCAACCTGGCCATGGGAGGCAGGGGAGAGCCACTGGCCAGGGCTGCATTTGGAGTCAGGGCTGTGCTCAGAGTGTCTCTGCCACTGGCTCCCCCAATGCCTCCCACCACCGGGCTTAGCTCCATGGGGCTGGCGGAGCTGCTCAGAGTGCAGCCCAGCGGCGGGAAGCGGGGAGAGCCTCCCACCACCCGGCTGCTTCAAAACTCGAAATGTTTCGAAATGTTTCAAGTGCCCTCATTTCATTTTAAAGCTGTTTCAAAACCTTTTGTTTCATTTCAATTTTGCTGTTTCAAGCTCAAAATGCATCAAAACAGCTTCAAAATGAAACACCTGGCAAAATTTCGCATAGCCCTAATGAGAATTGAAAAATCCAAAGCAATAGAGCTCCATGTACTTAGACCCAGAAGACAAGTTTGAAATAATGGTTGCTGGAGACTCTTTTAGATTTCATAAAACTTTAGGAATGATTCAGAAAAAATTACTGAGACTTCTTTTTTATAAAAGCTGGTGAATTTGTAATATAGCTAGAAGATTTTCAGCTGGCCTAAAACTGACATAATTTCATTGAAGTTGGTAGTTACATTGACTTACACAGCTGAGTATTTGGCCTATAAGGATTTAACTATATACATCAAACTTGCTCATGTCTTGAGTCCTTTTCCATCAGCAGGTAAAAAATAATCTGCTTTAATGAGACACCAAGGTGCTGCTTCAACAGACACATACAAAATATTATTAAATCCCATAGTTTTTCACTGAATAGGAATCAACTCATGCAAGAGCCTTGCTGAATAGTGGCCTTGTGCTCTTTTTAAAAATCTAGATTATAATTTTTCTTTCTCCAAAGCCTTCAAGAATTTAAAAAATGGCTGAGAGATTTAAAACAGGATTAAGCCAGGCTTTACCCACCAAGGCGTCCAATTAGTTTTTAAGGCAATAACCATGTTTTTACTGTACCAGAGGAAGCAACACAATTTATGGATCATTAGGCCAGTAAAGGCAGGATGGAGGTAGTCAAAGTTATTTTAAAATAGGGCCCAATGCAGTTATTTTTCTCAGTTTTTTATGCTCTGTGTTTTATTTTTTGTTACTGCCTCTATAATTCTGAAAATTACTTCTTATTGTATAATTTTACTTTATTTCAGTGTTAAATTTCTGATATAGCATGAAACAGAGCAGAGCGTTACATGAAGAATAGCAAAGAAATGATTACTTTCTCTGTCAAAGTTTTCCTACCATGCACTTTATGGAAGCTTTCCTCTCAAACAGGGTTTCCCTTTAGTCACATTGAGGGTACTGCTGGTCATAATTTATATATATATATAATACTATAATTATAATACATGCCTTTGAGGACACATGATCACAGCATATATTTTTAACTTTGCTTTCTCCAAAGGGACCTAATTGTACAAGTTGTTTTCTCCATAGGGTGTTATAGTACGCATGTCTGTGTAGGCTCATTAGAATCTGAGAAGCAAGATTTGTAAGGTGAGTTACTATCTTTCATTGGACCAACTTCTATGGGTGGAAGAGGTCAGAGAAGCTTTTCGGCTTCAAGCACTCTTCATCTACTCCAGGAAAGGAGTCATTAACAGTCCAAGTTAAATTAAAGTTAGAATAGTTGTTTTAATTTAACCCAGCTATGTTGATGAATGTAATTAATTTGACCACTTGAAGGGAAAATGGGCAGTTATCACCTGTAGAGCAAAAAGTTAGAAAGAGGAGCGGGGAGATAAGTTATAATCAGTTTGTAGCAGACTGGCAGCTCAAGGAGCCTGGGAGCAGGGTCTACAGGCTGCAGGGGCTCCAGCCCAGCTATGAGTGGTAACCCTAATTACAGACTACTCAGGAGGACTGAGCCAGCTGAGGAAGATAAGTAGTGGCCACAGGAAGTCACGAGGCTCCTGGAGGGGAAGCCAGAGAAGGATTTCCAGAAGGGATCAGAGGGTTTCTGGGAAAGGAGTTAAGGACAAGAGATAGATGGGGACAGACAGAATTGAGAGAGAGAGAGAGCCTACTAGTGGAAATGTAGGGAGAGAGGTTTTGGAGAATAGAGACTTACTGTGGGGGGAGGAATGAGAGGAACCTGAGAGTCAAAGCAGGAGAACTGAGAAGCAGGACTGTGTGCAGACTGAGCAGCAGACAGCCAGAACCATCTTCTCAGAAGCTGGAGAAGTCTCAAGATAATGAGTGTGTCCTGTGTGGACTATTCTAAGATGTGTTACTGAGGACTGAGTTATGTTTAAGAGTTTCCTGTAGGTCAAGCATGCTTGGCAAATAAGGGACTGAGTTAACTTAACCCTGAACCTACTACGGTGTTATAGAACTGGTGTTTTTGAGCCTGTCATTTTTGTGTCCAGTAAAATTACTTAAACTGTTCTTCTGAAGATGTTTGTAAGTTTCCTTTAAGGATAAGCCTATGAAGTCAGAGATCCAGTGGTTGTTTTATGATGTGTTCTCCTAGTGGTCATAGGGTGTTTCTGTCATATATAATATAGCAGGAATTTGCTAAGGAGCATACTGACTTTACCCACATAGTTTCCAAGGGGGCTTTGGGTAAATGGAATGAGGTATAATGTGTTATGCTAGCATGTGGAGGATAACATGATGGCTTAATGTGGGATGCATTGATTAGGATGGTGAAAATGCACTGACAGGCTTTGCATTTGTTGTTTTGCAAGGTTTGGTTCCATTTGGTGTTAGTAAATCAAGATTTTCATTACGTTTCTGAGTTTGGCCAGATTGGGGACTATTTGAAAGCTGGGTAGTTGAGACTTTTGTTTTAAAATGCGATCTTTGACCATAGGCTATAATTGTTTCATGATCATTCTTATGGGTTCTAGTATGTGACAACCCAGGGCGTGCGGTCAGTGATGGGTTTTTTGTGTTCTAGTAGGTTTGGGTGGGTATGTGGTTGGCTTGTTCAAAGATATGGTCTGTTTCCCTGGTGGAATACCCTTGTTCGATAAAATGTATTAGGTTGAGCTGCATGTCACAAATATATTCTCTGAGTAGTTGCAGTAGTCTATATAGATCTTGCTATAGATTATAGCTTTCTCTATCTGGGATGACTACTGGTTCTGTGGAGGTAAAGAAGGTAGTCCAGGGGTTTGTGTATAATTGTTTCTAGGATGCCATGGTTGATGTAAGCATGGACCATGCTTACATCAACAGTGATATCTGCTGAAAATGCAGGGAAAATCAGTGAGGGAACTCAGGTGTTAATGACTGTCCTCTATTTAGCTATATCTGTGTGGGGAAGGTGGCCAGAGATACTTGGTTGTGGAAGAATTTTTCTAATTCCTACATATTAAGATTTTATCAGACTGTCAGGCAGATGTTTAGGCCTTTTGAAAAGTACACATAGTTCAATCAGGTCTCATATCCTCATCTTGTAATCTTACACCTTTTTCCATTAAATGATACAGAATTTTTTTCCTTGATGGATTAAACTCTTCCCAGTTTATATTCATGTGATATCTTGGGCCCTTATACTGCAAAATATAAGCACATGCTCAATGTTATAATCTTTAATGTTCCATTTCACACCTATGAGCATCAAATTGAGTTTGTGTGTCTACAGGATCACAGTCCCAGTAACTAACTACCAGCTGCAGGTTTGACCTGTTTAGTATTAAGCTAGTCTTTGACTAGCTTATAGAATATGGGAACACAAGAATATAGAAGACGCCTTCTGAGACAGAGTCCAGTCGGCTGTGTTTTCAGGCTACCCAAGGATTCCCCAGAATAGCCACTGCAAGCTAGAATGGCCAATACATTCCTCACGCACAACTATTATACAGAAAAACAGAAACACACTACAATATGCCATAGGTAAAAGCAGGGGAATGAGGGCATTGCCAATGTCCTGCCTGTGCAATGGCAGAGTGATCCTAGGAATAGGACCAAGCCCATGCAAAGACTGTTGGGGGTTTTGCCTTCCTTTGTAGCAAGTCTTGATTTGGAGGAGAGAGGGAATTCCTTTCTGATACCAAGCGGCAGCATTCAGTGGAGAGAAACAATTTTTTTCTGGCCCATAGAGGCAACCAGTAAAAGCCCCAAAGCATAGGATTACCAGCTCAAAGGAATGCATCCATGGATCCTGCTTTCAAATTAGTAAGAGGTTTAATAAATAAGAGAGAGACTAATATAACAGTCTTGAGCTCACCAGCCTCTATGACTAAGCTAGCACGAGATAGAGAATAAGTAAGGCAGAATAAGATTTTTAAAGTTATCGTTTAACAGCCACAAATTGTACTTTTCTAGTCTTTAAACATATAAATGACATAAGAAACCATTTTTGCACTGCTACCTTCTTCCATAAAAGTTCAATTTTATTTAGGTTGCCTTATCTCCCTCTGCAGCTCTGTTGACAATCAATCTGATCCCGTCCGTGCCAGTACTACTATCTCTTCATTTTGTCTCGGTTAGTGTAGTCATCAGTTTTCTAAAGGAACTTCTCTCTTGCTTCATGTTTTCTGTTATGAATAATACAAAACTCCACCCCTCCCCAACCAATTGTGCAGACAAACAAAACCTTTGACAATTATACCAATTATTGAAGACAGAACAAAAACAAATAGCACTTGACTGTGATTATATGTAATTTTGTTGAAATTATACGCATTAGAATGCCACTTGAAAGTAGGGTGTGCATATCTAGTAATTCAAAAGAATTCATTCTCAGGCACCTGTTCTATGACTTGTTATGACAGTGCTACATTTCTACGTGGAAGATATAAGTGTTTCATTTAATAAGATTTCAGTATGGGCCCTCAGAGCATATTACCACGCTGTGCTCAACTAATACATATATATATATATATATATATATATATACACACACACACACACACACACAGTTATATTCATATATATATATATTTTATATATATGAATGTAACTGTATATATATTATATATATTCACTCTGTACCCCCCACCCCATTGCCAAATATATACCAATTGAAGGTACATTTTAACATTAGGTCATGACATTACAATCTAGCTCCAGTCAAGGAATGGCATGTTGTTATGCTTCCCCTGTAGTAGCCCTAGGGGGGGAGACTTGACTCCTGGAATCAGAATCTCTCATCTCTTTGGGGAAGGGAGCAAATAGAACCAGGTTTATACCTATCTCAGTGCCTGGCCTCCAGTGTAAATACTGAGGAACATTATACCCACACTCAGATCTGTGGAAGGATGGGGCTTCCCTTGCCCGTCTGCCCCAAAAGGGGATTTAGCACCTTTGAGGATTGTGATAATTGCTAACATGTTGGAAGCAGCAGTATAACATACTGGCCCAAAGAAATGGGGTACCTTATTCCTCTTTACTCCCTTGCACATGATGGGCCACAATTTAGTGATAACTGTACTCCAACCTTGAATGTTTTGTACCAGTTCTTTGAATTTGCTGTAAAATCATTATGCCTCTGGTATCTCTCCTCCTGAAATTTAGCGTCATCCAGAAAGGAAAAGTCTTTGTACCTGAGAGGACAGACCAATTTGTAGTGTATGTACTGAAGTGTGCAAATACTAGGTTGGCACTCCCAACAAGGCCTAAGACCCCCAGCCATACGGTCACAGAAACCAAACTCACAAAAATACCTCACTATTAAGAGCCTGAGGTAGAGGCATGGGGCAGTGTGAAAGTGCACCTACGGTGAGACTGATATTGTTGGGTTTTCATTCAGTTAAAAAGTCTTGGGAGCATATTTTTATATGCACATTAGCCTGTTAGTTGAATTAGTCCAGGGGAGCCATATTTTAATAAATGTAGCCCTTTTTCTCCAATCCAAGAAATAAACGCAAGGAAGCTATGACTTGTATTTATTTATTATTAATTTATTTTGACTTAATTCTTCAATAAATAATTTAAAAGATTTAAATTCCTGTGTTTTGTTCCTGAATGGAATGCTGGTTTTGCTGGTTTATCTTTGACTGCTCATCTAAGTCAGCATTTTATCTAACCTAAAAAGATAACCTGAAGTTTTCATCCATGAATTAAGTGCAAGCAGGGGTGCAGTGGCATGGCTGCACCTTCCTTTCAGACTAGAACATGCCATGGAGGTAGCGATAAGCATCCCCCTCCCTTCCCATCTGTGCTCAAAGACTTGTCCCCTCACCTCCCCTTTCTCTCCGTTTCCTCCATATGCCATGGCTGCTTTCCCAACTGTCCCAGAGGAGGGAGAAGTTTCAGAGCTGCTGCTGCCCAGTCCAGCTGGCCTGCATGAGGGCTGGGCTCAGCTGAGAATAGTGACAGTGGCAGCAGTGATGGACTGGGGAGGGCTTGCCTTTCCCTTTGCTGGCTCCCAGGACACTGGGCAGAGTGGGTAAGGGACAGGGAGGGGAGGTTCTTTCTTGCTTTGGGGACTTCAAAGTCCACAGAGGCTCCCACAGTGTAGTCTGTCTACACTGGTGGGTTTGGGGGGGAAACAGGAAGGGCGGGGGGATGGAGGCTGGGAACAGAGTCATATCCACCCCTGCAATGTGGGTGCCCCCCCCCAACTCTTTGCCAAATCCTGGATCTGCCCATGAATATGAGCATGTATAACTCTCACACATAAGCCACAGTAATGAGAGCCTTAGAAGCAAGTGTTGTAAATGTGTATTCAGACAAGTATTCATTGCTTTTTTCAAACAAATTCATAAATACAAAACTTGAAAAGAACACACATACTTGACTTTTTTCTCAGAAATATTTATGAATATTTTATTGCCTTATTTTTGTGATTGACAATGAAAAACAGAAAAGCATAAGAAGCTGACACTAGCTGACTACTGGTAAACAGGTGTCTCGTACCTGACTGCGTATTCTGTTCACTAATAACCTTGATCATCACTAGTCTGCTTGTAAGGCCTACTAGAAACAACTTCAAGATACGTTTGATTTAGTTTTCTGTTGTTTTTATGTACTTGGCTTTCAAAATATTTTTGGCAGTAGCAGAAATCATTTTATTTTTTATTTAACCAAAAGTATGTTCCTTCTGTAATTCATCTTTAAATATTTGTAAACAGCACTTAGATGCTAAGCTAAAGGCACTAAACAGTGTAAATGACTAAATCAATAAGATACAAAAACATCTTCAGTTCCTTACTTTCATGTGACTTTGACTTCATTTTCTTCCCCCCAGAGAAGAGACTCTAAGTTTCCTTTAAGAGTGGCTAAGTGAGTTGCATTTAGCTAGATTTTTATGTTTAGTCTTTTGATTAGTAGGTACCTATAAAGTCACTGATGCACTCAGGATTTTTCTCTTACAAGATTAAAGGAATGAGACCAGGTTTTCAAACTCCCTGTGTCAGTTTTATGACAAGATTATTCCATCTAAGTTATCAGTAAAGCTATTCCAGTAACTAATATATTTTTCTTCACCCATAGTTTCAAAAATTAAAAATAGAGTTAGTTTTAAGGCAGCCTAAAACTTGAACTACTTGGGAATCTTCAGTGAATCAAAGAAAAAGTTGTTTTGCTTTAAGCAAAAAGTTTTGTTCGACCTGAAATAAACACTGGACATTTCTAACTACCTTCTTTTAATAAAAGTAAAGAAAAATTGAAGTGAAGGGTTAGATTCACAATGGGGCTTAGGATGAGATCCTAAATGGGCTCTAGTGGTGTGTCCACACGAGCATGCATGTGCCTCTTGCCCCACCTCAAACCCTTTTGAGGCAGGGCAACAGGCACGTGTGAGAACAAAAAAAAATGTTCCCCATGCTGCAAACTTGCAGCGCAGGGAAAAAATTAGACCCCTGGATATCCAGGGGTCTAAAAAAATTGAAGTATAAAAAAGCGGGGCAGGGCACAGCCCCTGACCATGCCCTGAGGCAACAGGAGGCTGGGTCCTCCATAGAGACACTCTGGCCACTGGTTTGGCAGCTGAAAGAGGGCATCAGGAAATGGCTTGATCCCTTGTGGTCTAGTACAGTCCATATGCTGACTGTCATGTGTGACCCAAAGGTGAAGGGCAGTGTATGCAGCAGCCAGAGCCTGAATTAGTGGACGGAGGTGCTGGTGGAGAGAGTCAGGGAGGCAGAACAGCGGAGACATGAGGATGTAAAAGAGGGAGGTCCACTGTTCTATGCTAGCATGCCACCCACCAGCCAGTCTCCTCCTCCACCACAGGTGCTGCCAATGTGGGCCAAGGTCATGGCTTCCATGGTCGGGTCCAGAGGCACCAGACCCCACCATCAGGCAGGTAGCGTTCAGGCTTTGATGGCTGCCTATCTCACAGAGGACATGGAGCTGCTGCTGTGCAACCCCTTGGCCTACTGAGCAAGTCACAGCTAGATGTGCCTGGGTCTGACCATGGTTGCCCAGGAACACCCGTCCTGTCCACAACCAGTGTTCCATGAAAGAGGGTGTTCAGCATTGCTGGGGATGTAGTGACACCCCACTGCACCTGCTTGGATCCTAGTTTGGTAGATCAGCTGGTGTTCCTCAAAGTGAACCTCCTGCTGCTGGGGTTCTCCAAGCTCCAGGTGCAGACAGAGTGAATGCCACCCTCCTCACTCCATCCACACCTATTTCCCTTTTTCACTTTTTTTTAAACCATTTAATGTCCCACTCTCAGAGCTATTGGGAACACTCACTGCATCACCAGCCAGCAGGGGAAGAACATGTCCCTGCTGAGCTCCTGTGCCAGGATGAATTTGGAGGTATGAGCTGGGGTAATGGGGAAGGAGGAGACCCCATGTCCTGGGCATGACCACTAAAATTACACTCTGCCAGGGTTGGGAGGCTGGTGGGACTGCTGGCAGCATGGCAGCCCAAGGAAATGCCAGGACCAAGGATCCCCCTAGTGAAAGGTGGGTAGGAGGTGCCATAATCTCCAGCTACCACATGCACGCACAAAGTCCTGGCTGAGGAAAGCCCAGACCCATCATGTCTTTGACAGGCCTGAGGCTTGCTGGTTGCAGTGGAGTTTTGAGGCTCCAGATGAGTTCAGCTTAGCTTGCTGGGATGCCAGCTTTCAAGTTGAAAAACCCTTTGTCAGGCTTAGGAAGTACCTGCAGTTGGGGTGGGGGGTGCTGTTCCTGGATGGAAGGAATAGTAAAGGAGCCAGAGGCTGGTATGCAATGTAGGCAAGAAAGCCAGTCAGTTAAAATGGAAATGGAGGTGTCAGGGGGTGAGGGACAGGCTGGGGTGGGAGGGGGGGAAAGAGGGTGTAGCAGCACAGGTAAAAGTGGAGAGGTACCTGGGGAATCACATGTCCGGCAGGTTGTAGTGTATCAGAATTCCAATGTCTATATTGAGTCCACAAGTTTCTGTACCTAGGAGGATGATGAAGTGCAGTTCATAGGCTTGTCTGTGAAAAGTGGTTTGTAAATTCCCTTTGAGGATCAGGCCTGAGAGACTGGAGATATGTGGTGTTCTGTTGTTGTCTTTGATAAATTTTCAGTGTGTGCTCATTTTGGTGTGCAGTTGTTGCTTGGTGTCTCCACATATTTCCCATAAGGGCACTTGGTGCCCTGATGGAGATATGTATTGTACTGTGAAGACGTCTCCATACTGGAGCGAGCCTATGAACTACACTTCATCAACCTCCTAGGTAATAGGTACAGAAACTGATAGATTCAATATAGACCTTGGGTTTATGACACACTACAATCTGCCAGACATCTGACTCCCCAGATGCCTCTCCACTTTTACCTGCACTGCTACATCCCCCTTCCCTTCCCACCCTAACCTGTCCCTCATCCCCTGATGCCTCCACTTCCATTTGCACTGACTGCAAGAAGCCTCTGGCTTCTTTACTATTCCTTCCATCCAGGAACA
>NW_017728992.1:146542818-146544510 GCF_001723915.1 Gavialis gangeticus
ATGAGTTCAGCTTAGCTTGCTGGGATGCCAGCTTTCAAGTTGAAAAACCCTTTGTCAGGCTTAGGAAGTACCTGCAGTTGGGGTGGGGGGTGCTGTTCCTGGATGGAAGGAATAGTAAAGGAGCCAGAGGCTGGTATGCAATGTAGGCAAGAAAGCCAGTCAGTTAAAATGGAAATGGAGGTGTCAGGGGGTGAGGGACAGGCTGGGGTGGGAGGGGGGGAAAGAGGGTGTAGCAGCACAGGTAAAAGTGGAGAGGTACCTGGGGAATCACATGTCCGGCAGGTTGTAGTGTATCAGAATTCCAATGTCTATATTGAGTCCACAAGTTTCTGTACCTAGGAGGATGATGAAGTGCAGTTCATAGGCTTGTCTGTGAAAAGTGGTTTGTAAATTCCCTTTGAGGATCAGGCCTGAGAGACTGGAGATATGTGGTGTTCTGTTGTTGTCTTTGATAAATTTTCAGTGTGTGCTCATTTTGGTGTGCAGTTGTTGCTTGGTGTCTCCACATATTTCCCATAAGGGCACTTGGTGCCCTGATGGAGATATGTATTGTACTGTGAAGACGTCTCCATACTGGAGCGAGCCTATGAACTACACTTCATCAACCTCCTAGGTAATAGGTACAGAAACTGATAGATTCAATATAGACCTTGGGTTTATGACACACTACAATCTGCCAGACATCTGACTCCCCAGATGCCTCTCCACTTTTACCTGCACTGCTACATCCCCCTTCCCTTCCCACCCTAACCTGTCCCTCATCCCCTGATGCCTCCACTTCCATTTGCACTGACTGCAAGAAGCCTCTGGCTTCTTTACTATTCCTTCCATCCAGGAACAGCACACACACCAACTGAAGGTGCTTCCTCAGCCTGACAAAGAGTTTTTCAACCCAAAACCTTTCTAAGATATATTTCTGTAGCTATTCAGTTGGTCTGCTAAAAGATACCAGATTAGATTGACCCAAAGAACCTTGTCTGCCAGTGCCATGTCCTTAAACCAACACCCCTAGCACGTGACTGGAAAGACGCAGGGCTCTCAGCATATCTAAGCCCCTGTGCTAGGGCTGGCAGGCAGACTTCTATGGCAGCTGCTATAGAAGAAGCTCCTGCAGGAGAGGAAAGAAAGACTCTGTCACTGCTTTGCTGCCTGAGATGTTTCTGGTGCTATTGTGATGCTCACTAAGTTATTATTGTGGTGGGTGCAGAGATCCCACCTCAGGAAAACAGCTGGGTATTCGTATCCCACTGCTATTTCCACCACGTGAGGCAGGCCAGTAGGGGGTGCTCCTGTGTTGAGCCGCCCACCTCCCTGCGCCTGACCACCTTCCAGGCTCCGAATGCCTCCCTAGGGGCGCCTTATGTCCGGCCAACCCCTCTCCCGGAGCACACTTACTAGTCTGGGGGTAACGTGCCGCCACCACCCCAAGAGTGGACTGTCTCGGCTCTGTATCCTCGGGGAAACACAGGCCTAATAGTCCTATGGGTACTCGACCCAATACAGGCACTTGGGGTACTTCCCCAAGTCCGGGGGCAAAAAGGAAAGTCTCCCTTAGTCCGCAGACCTAAGGGGTCTCTTAGGCATAATTTAGACCCACCCCTCAATAAGTCTCCCACACCAGTCAAAAAGGAGAACTTTATTGATTACAGGGGGTAGGGTAAACTAGGGTACAGGATAGAGCAATATCTTAGA
>NW_017728992.1:146549510-146557702 GCF_001723915.1 Gavialis gangeticus
GATGCCCCTCACCCAAGTACCAGTCATGTAGGCAGAGATTTTGGGGGAGAAACCAAGGTGGCTTTTTGCCACAATTATTACCTGTTGTTATTTAAAGTGGTGGACCAAGCTGAAGCTGTAGGGGAGGAGGATACCTCATTGGGGAACAATACTGTGTCATGAAGAAGCCCCAGAGCCAGTGAGGGCATGGCTTAACACACACACCGTCACACATCACAAGTTTTGCTTGTCAGCAACTTGAAGTGCAGTTTCCCAGAAACCCCTGCACCTATCTCCTTGAAACCTGGCAGGCGTCATGGCCTCAGAAGGGGCTACGAAGCCTGCTGTTTTCACCTCCCTGTGCCTTCACAATTACAAGTGACGTGAGTTTTGCTTTCAAGACTTTGAGGTGCAGTTTCCCAAAAACCCCTGCACCCATCTCCTTGAAACTTGCTTCATGCCCGTAGAATGGGCTACCATCCCTGCTATTTTCATCCAAATCTGCCAACAAATGACAAGTTTATAGGCAGTTTTGTGCTTCCCCTTATAGCCTATGGGCAAAACGTCAAAGCAGTGTCAAAACAGCAAAGCAGTTTGGATGTCCCGGGAGCCTAAGTAATGCAGGACACTTACCTGCAGCCCAGGATGGAGCACATGAGGCGTGGAGGGAGGAGCCCATGTGGCTTGTTAGCCGCCTCTTTGTACAGCTGTGGCCAGCCGGTGACATCAGCGTCAGACGCTGGCTGGCGAAGTTAAAAATGACAGCTGCTGCTGCAGAGGGGGCGGATAGCCTGGAGACCAGGCTGCAGCCAATGCCGGAGGCTGAGTGGTCTCCGCAGGCAGGCATCGAGGAATCCAGCGAGCCGGACGTATTGGTGGCCAAGGAGAGAAGCACCACGATGATGACCCCCGCTAATCAGCAAAGGAGTGACTGGCTGACTGAGGGAAAGCGGAAGTAACCCCAGAAGCACCGCTGGACGCAGATGAGAGTGCCGGATGGTAGGCTTGGAGGATGATGACGCCAAGTGGTGAAGAGCTGAGGAACAACCCTGAAGGAGGGTAATCGGGGCGGGGATCGCTGCCAGGACCTGGGACGCTGAGCATAGGATTGGTGCTGGTTGGGGGAGCCACAAATAGAGTAGAGCACCATCCCTCCCCTTTAAGGGCACAGGGACGGGGAATAGGTGGTGGGTTGGTGGAGGTGCTTTGGTTGTTTCAGGATACCCCAAGCTAGGGGGGACAGAGGCCATAGGGGTACCCTGTGCTGGGGGTCCTTAGGGAAGCCTTGATAGAGGCAACAGTGGGGAAGATTCCCCACGGAACAGGATTAGGACGTGAAGCATCACCGGTGCGAGCAGAGTCTCCCGCCATCAGCTCCAGGACGCAGAGCGGTGGTCGTGGTCTGCGGGGAAGACCACAGATAGCAACAAGGCGGTACACCAAAGGTGGCGTGAGGCCAGGGTGTAGGGGTGGTAAAGTCCTGTGACCAACTGTTGGGCCTAGCCCGGGCCACTGAGGGACCTGATGACTAACCCCGCCTACTGGAGAACACCAAAACATGGCAGGCGAGAAGGGGGTTGGCAATGCGGGAGGGAAGACCTACCCCGGCAACAATCCAGCCTGGAAGGGGCGGAACAACCGCGACAAGATCAGAGTCGTCCGAAAACAGCTAGCTGAAGCCCGGCGGTCGCATTGGACAAAACAAAACAGAATGGAACAGTGCTTTCAAAACAAAACAGAACTCAAAACAAAACACCATCCTGTCAAAACAGTGAAATGCAGTCAAAACGAAACGGTGCTGTTTCATACAGCCCTACTGCACATGTGGTATGAAAAGCCCAGAGTGATAGAGGTGGGCCAGCCTGGCTCCACACTCCTTGCCACCATGCGCAGTGCTGGCCGGATCCGTGTGCTGCCAGGTGGCAGCACCTACACAAGGCATGAGCACCCCCAGTGCCTCCTGCTGCTGCTGCTGCTGCTGCCAGCAGGGGCTGTGTGCCATGGGGGGGGGGTGGAATATGGGGGTTATCACACCCGCCACCCTCCCTCACACCCCACAAATGCCACTGACCCACACCACACCCCCACACCTCCACCTACTCTTTTGCCCCCCTTACACACACAATATACAAGAGTAAGACCTTATTCTTGAATTATGAAAGCAATTCTATATACACTACACAAACACAAATCATGACAAAAAATTTTTTTATAATAACATTAAAATGTTGTAGTAGGAGTTTGACTTTTAGTACATGATTTTTTTTTCTGGTTCCAAGATGGCAACCCTCTCCCTCCCAAAAGGAGTACTTGTGGGGGCAAGGGGAGGGACTTCTGGTGGCAAAGGTCAGGGGTTAGGAGTCCCAAGATGGTCCCGGGGTGAGACTATCCTTGCAGTCCTCAGCAACTCACCAAAACTCATTAAGCAGCCTTCCAGCCAAAATAATTGCCTACCCTGACCTATAGGGTAATCTAGTCCCACAAACTGAAACATTTCAGAAATCCCTATATGAACCAATTTGATATATCTGCACTTGTCGCTATTTTTTTGTTTCAGATACAATTGTTCACCAAATTCAACTTCAATTCAAAAATTATTTCAGCAAAAATGTATTTTTTTGGACAAATAAATGACTCGCCAGAAAATAATTCACCTAGCTCTAGCTATCAGTCTCTCCAGGTTTGGCTCACCTGTGCCTTATATTGTACAGCGATAGATGCCTGTTTAGGAACCTAGATGTTAGATATAAAAACATACTTCTTTCTTTTTTTTTAAGGAAGGGTAAGGTGGCAGTCATGCCATAAAAATTAGAAAATTCCAGAATTAAGCAACCTTGAATTGTTGTATTTAGCATTGCTTTATTTCTGAGAATTTGACAGTAGTCAAATTATTCTTCTGAGATCAGAAAAAATGGAAATTATATGGAAATAGTAACATTTTTAAAACTGAAATTTCATCATATGCATTATATTGACACTCACAGGATTTGTGAATGTACAGGGCTCTGCAATTTTCACTAACAAATTCATCATCCTCTCTGCAAACCAACCAGTACAAAAGGAACAAGACCTTGCCAGTAGCTTTCACTAGCTATTTGCTCACAACAAAGAAATATTAAGATTTGGGTCTGTATCAGATTCAAAGGAAAGCATGCATTCTGACTATAGACCCTTCAGCCTTTTGTCCCCCCTTTCCAGCCCATCTTATTGTCAAGCCCCCTCTCCTTCTACCAGTTGTATGTCAGTCAGGCTACCTTCTTGTGTTGTTGTGGTAGCAGACGGATCAGGCCAAAAACAGGAGCAATAATTTGTCTTTACTTGAAGCCAGTGACATGTCTCTCCACAGCCCGTGGATTTGGAGAGGAGCAACTGTGGGAAATACCCAACTTAGACACTGATGCCTTTGGACATAGAAGACCTACTGTATATTGAATAGCTGGATAATTTAGCTGCCAGACTCTTAAAGGTCTCTACTTGGCCTGTGCAAACTTAGATTTTCAAGAAACTTCTAACTTGGCCATATTTGAGTGGAATTTTATAGTGCTGATGACCAAATTTTAAATCTGTGCTCTAAAGCATGGGCTCAAAAGCTTCTCAATTACAGGATAGTAGATGTTCTTAAATGTGAGACATGGCACATATATTTTCCATAATCTCTTCCCAAGAAACAGCTGATCCATTTTAACTGAGCTCTCCCTCTTTGCCCAAATATTGTGTACATTATCATCAACATGCAAAATTGCAGTCCATGTAGTTAAAGTTTGAGAGCTGTGTGAGTGAGAACAAGGTCTGACAATGGCAAGAATTGGGCATCCTTAATGATAGGAAAGGCAAGTTATGCTTCTTACAACTGTTCACACAAGGCTGCACTCCCCTCTGTCTTAGTTATGTAAGTTATGTTCTGTGCTTACTTGTGATTAAAGCAGATGCAAATCATTAGCAGCATCTATTCCCTGGTGGCTTGATACAGTTTACATGCATCTTCCCACATGGTTTCTGAAAGCAACATATGGCTGGCACTGTTTAGCCAGATATTATTCCAGGAGAGCATGCCAGTATTGAGGGGGTAGGGGAACAGTGTGTACACATATGTGTAGACAGCTCATTTAGTGTGTACACACACACACAAACGTGGGGTTTCTTTTCTTAACCACACTATCTGTCCACCACCAGCTCTTCTGAAAAGTTAAGTAGAATTCTTCCGGGACAGTGCTGCTGTAGTTAGCTTGCCTTATGGTTCTTAAGAGCTAAGCTTCTCCTGCCCCCTGCCCTCTCCCTGCCCTACCCCCTACAGGAATTTTTTAGGAAATAAAACAATGAAACTTATGTTTTGACATATTTTTAGTTTACTACATGAATCAGGGCATCCTGCTGAAATAGCCAAAATGAAGGATGAAATGCTTAAAGAGAGAGGTGCATTCCAAAAAATAAATCGTGTCCCTTTCTGTGGTTCTCTAACTGCATCAAATCCAAGCTAAAGAGAAAAAGACAGCCTTAAATGAAGTTGGCATTCTTGGAGTAAAGAGCAGAAGCTTTATAGGCACTATGATGAACTAAACATACCAAAAACTTCTCAGCTATTTCAAGAGTCAGCTGCATGAGGAGAATAGAAAATGCCTCCTTGCAGAGGTGAGTACCCATTTCTTTTCTCACCATCCTCATCAAACACAGTGCTCATCATGTTTTCTCCTTAGTGGGAAATAAAACACTCTATTGTCGAGTCCTGGGTGCTGCAGGATGTGATAACAGTAGTTGATTATTTGGCTCTCGTCCCGCTGAGTCAACACTGAGACAATGAATGGGATGCTGCTTAGAGCTCTATGTTGTGAAAGTATCACCTTTCAGACTACACTTAAACTAAGATCATGGTTGTACTTGCTATTATAGATTACCTGGAATTCTTTTCTCAGAAGAGTCTGTTCAAACCTACTGTCCTTGGCAACTTTCTATTATAGGCTAGATTCTAGTACTTAGATTAAAGAGCACTTTATCTTATGACTAAGCCTGTTAATTTCAACATGTTTGTTTGCAGAGCAAAGAGCTACTCAGAAGACATAAGGTTATTTGAATCCAGTCCTTCAAAAAAAAAGTCCCAATTTCTCCCTTAGATTTGGATGACTATTGTATCATTTCTCATGTTTGCCCACAAACCAGTAGGGTTATGCAGTTTATTTCTACCACAGAAATGGCTGCCCATTGCAAATGATAGTGGTCCAAATGCAACGTTGAAAGTCAGTGTATGTACTTCTATGAGGATTGTTCTTGTAAGTCATTTAAGTACTTCTGTAACCTATGTCTTGTACATAGAATATGTATTTCTATGAGGATTGTTCTTTCAAATCATTTAAGTACTTCTGAAACCTTACAGTATAGCTTATTATATCTCTTTACCCCTTACTGGAAGACTTTTGGTTGCTTCAATTTATGTTAGTAAATAATAATATATAGCTATGTATATTGCTTAAGTATAATACAACCTCTGATTCCAGTAGAGATTGAATCAGTCAGATACATACTGGCCACAGCCTAGCTTCCATTTTTAGCCATGGAAAACTTTCACTGCTAGAAATGATTCTAGGAGAGAGAGCAGTTCAGATATTCAGCCTGCAACCATTATGGTTTTTACCACAGAATGGCAATTCTTCCTGTAGAAACATAAGACTTGTACGTGGCTACTGAAATGGTGCACTGAAGAGGAAACATGAAGAGTTTACAAAATTAGTGAAATTAAAAAGAAGGCAATTTAACTACAAACAAATCCCAAGGCAAGAATTTTGATATTTTTGAAGATGTTCAAATTATTTTATAGTACCGTAAGAGCTGCGTCAGTGTAAAAATAGTCTCTGGTTACAGTAAATCATGAATAACATTTCAGAAATATTTAACTTTAATAACATTTAGAGATGTTTTCACATAGGAAAGAACCTGCCTGCTTGAAAAAATTTGATTCATATCAGTGAATCAGTCCCTGATAGAACTGGGCAAATAATCTACTGTGGATAATATTTGCTACACATTTTGGCTATTTTGCATAGAAAAATTATCCAAATATTTTTTTTCATTTTTCAACCCATTATAGCCCACAGTATACTTTTGAAGAATGTCCTAAATGAACTCCAAAGATGTAAGCACGCCTACCTCTCAAATAGAATCATGTATAATAAATACATGTTCTAAAGAAAATACTACATTTTTCCAAAAAAAATCTTCAGGCAAAGACTACCTGGGGAATAACTTGACTTATTTAATTTAGATTGGAAAAATTACTGGAAAGGATAACATATACGGACATTTTTATTTAGTTAGAAAGGCCTAAAAGGCCTTTTATATCTGTCGCTTATATAAAAACTAAAAAAAATGGTTACCTGCCCAGAAAAACCTGTTGTTCAATGAACACATTCTTTTCACTTCTAAGACACAGATGCCTGTCCCACATATATAATGAGATTCTGGCTGTATCCTAAATGCCCCTGAGCATCCTGCCTCAGGATTAATGGCCCCATCTTTCAGTTCCTTTACAACGTAGACTCCCAATGGACAGAATTCCAGGAGGGCGGGAATCTTCATTGGCAGGCTGTGGCCAAGACATCTTGAAGAAACAGTTCTTGGCCGTTCTTTCTTCTTTGAGAGCATATCCACATGGTGACTAGAAAGTAATGAACTTGTGATCGACTTAGGTGAGCTCAAGCAATCCAACATAGTAATGATGGCTAGACAGTTTTGTCAAAGGAGACATTAAATCCTAAAGCCTTGGCGAAAGACCAGTACTAGGTCAAAGTGTAAACTAATCCCCACCTCAGCGCCTTACACATTTCTAGGTAGGAATGTTTTTCAGGGAAGCTGCAGAAGCAACCTTGGCCTTGATATAATGTGTCATAATCTGCACAGGTAAATCTAATTTAGGAGTTTCATAAAAGGAACATGTATACATCATCAATAGGTGGATATAAGTTGACCTTAAGTCCTTTTTGCAAAGGCTGTAACAGTTTGTGAGAGCTTCTGAAATGTTTTGTCCCATTTAGTCCTGACCATGTTACAGGTCTCCAGTATGGCTTTCTCCTGATTTGCATGGAGCTTGGGGAAGAAAACTGGTAGGTAAATCAGCTAGTTTGGGGAAAGAACCTGCTGAAGTCTACTTTGAGGCTTTTTTGGAACACTAGACATACACGAGGGAATCCAAAATTTCCAGTACTCTGAACTGATGTTTCATGTCATCTTTTACTTCTGTTTCATTCAGATTTAAATCATTATGGTTTAGTTTCACTTACTCTGGATTACAAACTGATAGGTGACATTTTAACAATATAAAAGCTGACATGCAAATGGTATATTCTCCCCATTTTAAATTTGTGCACTTATTTGTCAGTCTATGTCCTTTGACTGTCACTGCATGACTGCTTGGTTGAACCATGTCATACCTTGACAAATGCAGAGATACTAGGAAGATTTCAAGAATCTACCAGTCTCAGAGACAAAGAGCTCCTTCACAGAGAAAGGATGACCATACTTTTCTATCTCAGTTGACATGACACAGTTCTGTTGTACTGTCTACTTGTGGCTTATGGATCCTTGCAGAAACACTAGTGCATTCTAGGTACATGTCTGTATTCTAGGACTGTGTTGGTAATGAAATGTTCCTGTTTGAAAGCTCCCAGCAATTTTCCTGTGAAAAGTCAAGAACCCTGACCCAATCTTGGGGATCCAGCAAAAAGATAATGGAGACTAAGGTTACCATCCTGAATTTAAAATGATAGATGAGTCTAAAACATCTCAAAATTATAGATTCAAGGGTTGTCCTTATAACCAGGAGAGAAAACAATGCAAGTAGAACTCTTTGCCTCTGAATTCCAGGAGCAACACTTTCAACATTCAGGCTGAAAACAGAAGACTGATTTCCCCTGGGACAAAGCCTTTATACTGCAGTCCTGTGAAGTACCTAGATAACATTTTCCCAGGAAAGCTTTCCCAAGACAACACTTTCCCCTCCCCCTGCCACTTGTTTTAAAGCAAGTCAAAGCCTGGGTTTATCTCAGTTCTGAGATAAACCAGATGTCTGTTTCTAGCCTCATTGGGCACCTATACATGTGCCCAACACCTGCTCTGACACATTCCACCTACAATGCATTGGAGCAGACTCGATTTAATTGGGGGGGGGGGTTTCTGCTGGGGCTGGAGGGGGGGGGGGGGGCATTGAAACCCCATCTTGGGGGCTG
>NW_017728992.1:146557782-146561400 GCF_001723915.1 Gavialis gangeticus
AAAACAGTGATAAGTGAGGATTTTAATTTTAATGTAGTTAACCTCATTAAGTATATTTATTTGAATATAAGATGCGGGTTTTTGTTCCCCAATTAGCATTGGAGGGTGGGGTGGGTGCATTGAAACCCCATCTTGGGTGCTGCTGTTGCTCTCTCATGGTCACGTACTTGTTCATGCCTAATGTGTAATTTTACTCAACAACTTTCTTGTGCAAACCTTTGGTGTCTTGTTGCAGAAAATTTCCAACCAGTTCTTCCTACTATCACGCGTTTGAACATTAGCAGGCATGGTTACTACTAGTACCTTTAAGACTCTGTGGCCTTTCAATTTCAAAACTTTTTTTTCTGTTGCTTTATTTTAATTAGTTGCAGAGTTTTGAATTTTTAAGAATTAGAGTTCCATTTTAACTTTCCCTTCATATGGAATATCTGTCCTAGTTCTCCATCTATGTGTTCTGATTTTCCCTATCCATCCCATGTTCTATTTCAGTTTGTCCTCCCTATATGTCTCTCTGCCCCTGCTTGGATAATGAATGGTAACATGATTAGAAGAAATACATGGGCATACATACACTTGTGGAAGGTGTCTGTGAGACTGTCTGATCTATGTCCAGCACTCTGCCATGTATGCTACTTCATGTTTTTCCTTTAACAACATCCCTCCCACCTCTGGAGTCAGTCTTAAACTTGTATGTGTTAAGTTGCTCATAACTTAAAAAAATGAAAGACAGACATTAAGGTGTACTTACTCTAAATCCATTTCTCATTTTGAGTAAATGGTTGCTACCGCTTTAACAGATTTATTAATCCTAGTGAAAACATTTCCTCTTCCTGAAAACTATTTTAGCTTTCCCATATCAGTAGATGAAAGGAAATGTAAACATTAAAAGAGATTGCTGATGCCTTGACTTTAATCAAGTTTATAGTAGCTTAAAAACTGTAGATCAGCAGTTACCAATCATTTTGAACCACGAACCAACTCTGGGGCTCACAACCCCAATTACAATTGATTGTAACTGCACATAACCCCACTTCTGCTCCAAGCCAATACAGGGTAATTGAATATCTGTAAGACTTCTGACCCCACTTTGGGCCATGACCCCTATTTGGGAACCATTACCGTGGAAAAAATGACACCCTTCCAAACAAAAGGAAAAAATGAATTTCACTTCATATTAGCTTAATTTCTCCATAGTGACTTTTTCCAATTTAAAAACAAGAGTGTTGGCAGCTAGTCTTTTAGACTGAGTACTTAAAACCATACAATGTACATGTGTAAGCATACATCTAAATATGTATAGATGTATGCAGACAATATTTTTTGCTCTAAATGAAAGCATTCATTTTTCCCTTTGGACAACAGAAGTACTTCGCTCAGAAGCTTAATTGTAAGGTATGTTTCATGCCATTAATAACTTCCAGAAAGCTCAGGGAGGTGGGGGAAGAAACAAATTGGAGAACAGCATGAGTTAGGCTCTGGAGCGGCAAGAGATGTGTGGGTGAAAGCCCACTGCGCCCCCACTCCCCCAAAGCCCCCCAGAGACTCCCCAGCAGCTGCGGACCCCCTGCCGACCCCCAGCACAGCTGGAGGTAAGCGGGGCCTGTGGTGGGAGGGGTTAACCCCTTAGTGAGTGGGAGGAGGCCCCCGCGTGGAACAGGGCCAGGTCTTGCCCCACCCAGGCCCCTACTTTGCCCAGCCCCCCAGGGAGCCACGCGACTGGAGCTGCGCGAACAGGATGCGAAAACAGGCACACTTGTCTGCCAGCACATGAGTTAGCGTGGAGTTCATGCAGGAGGGCAAGCGGGAGGGCCTGAGGCCCTGCCTGCAAGCTCCCTAGGGTAGACAGTCCCAGCCATAGCCAGCCTACCAGAGGCATGACACGGATGGGCACACACTGCACCCCGAGGGTCCCCTCAGGGTCTGCAGCCCCCCCCCAGCACCTCAGAGATGACCACCCAGACGGAGTCCGTGGTTCCAGGCTCCACGCAGATAGAGCCCCAGCTCTCGGCTGCAGGGGCTGTCTGACCCTTTTTCAGGGTCTGGGTCCCGGGAACATGGCAAGCTCCCCTTGTGGGGTCTGCTCCCTTTTGGGGTCTCTGGCGTGCTAGCTGGAGGAGCTCCAAGCCACAGTCCAGAGACTGCGTGCCATCAGAGACTGCGAGCAGATCAACTCCTACTGCCAGGCCCTTCTCCCCCAGGAGCCGGAGGGTAGACCACAGTCTCCCTCCTGGACAAAGGAGGACTCCAGGACCTCCCACTCTGTCCAGTCAGGGGCATGGACCAAGGTGGTCAAGAGCCCTAAGGCCCGCCGCACCAAGGCCCCTGTCCCGCCAGAGCTTAGCAACAGCTTGCTGCTCCAGTAGAGCCTGCTGAGTTGCCGACAACACAGGCTCAACTGCAGCTACTGCCCCTGCTCTCCCCAAGACAAAACATAAAGCGTTTATCGTGGGAGACTCCATCCTGAGGGGGACTGAAGGGGTAATCTGCCGCCCCGACTCCTTACCACAGGAAGTCTGCTGCTTCCCGGGGGTCTGAATCTGGGACATTGTGGAGAGGATCCCTAAGTTCCTACAGCCCACAGACCACTATCCCATGCTCCTTATTCATGTGGACACCAATGCCACAGCTCGGAGCGCTCCTAGCCGGGTCATGAGGCGCTACAGGGATTGGGTGTGAGGCAAAAGGGTCTGGGGGCACAGGTGGTGTTCTCATCGATCCTCCAAGTATCGGGTATGGGCTGAGGAGGGAAAGGAGGATCCACATAGTGAACCAAAGACTGCGGCACTGGTGTCATCAGGAAGGCTTTGGCTTCCATGACCACAACCCGATCTTTGGCGAGAGAGGCAGTGAGCTGCTGGGAAGAGATGGCCTCCACCTCTCTCCACTGGGGAGGAGGCTCTTCTCAGCCAGACTTGCTGACCTGCTCCACTGGGCTTTAAACTAAGCCTGTTGGGGGATGGGGGGAGTACCGCCACTGCTGACCTGCTGAACAACCCTTGCAAAGCCAGCAGGCCATGGCACTTAAGGGAACCTACCCCTGCCCCAGCCCTAGTACTATCTATGGGCAAGGCAAGAGCCCCCAAGGGGACACTTGCCTGCCTGTACACAAATGCCAGGAGCTTGGGAAATAAGCAGGAGGAGCTCATCTGCCTGCTTAACACAAATAATTATGATGTCTTAGGGATAATGGAGACCTGGTGGGACTCCACCCATGACTGGACTATGGGTATAGATGGCTATACCCTGTACAGGAGGGATCATGTAGATAAAAGGGGCAGGGGTGTAGCTCTCTATCTTAAAGAAAGCTAGGCGTCTCTGCAAGCTGATATTGGTGACCAGGGTGGATGCCTGGAGACCCTCTGGGTTAAAATTGGTAGGGAACACATCACAGAGGACACAAGGGTGGGAGTCTACTATAGACCTCCCACACAAAGTCCTGAGCTTGATCAGGAGTTCACCCAGGAACTGTCTCAGGCTGCATGCTCCAGGACCATGGCTGTCATGGGGGACTTCAATTACCCAGACATCTCATGGGAGGAGCACTCAGCAAAATCTGAGTGGTCCCAAAGCTTCCTCTCATACGTGGATGACCTCTACCTGACTCAAGAAGTCTATGGG
>NW_017728992.1:146561411-146561794 GCF_001723915.1 Gavialis gangeticus
TCCGAGGTCCCTTCCAGCCCTAATGTCTATGTCTATGTCTTTGTCTATTATGGACCCCTTGGCCAGGTCTAGAAGTTGCTTTTATTGCATATAACCATGCAGATAGCTCTCTACAGCCATAACGAAACAAATGGTCAGAGTACACAGTGCTGTAAAAATGGTGGACCACTCTCTAAGGTAACCCTGGATAGATGTGGTATCAGACTTCAGCTCTGTAGGCTAGAGCACTGTAACGAACAACCATACCAGGTCCCATCACAACTCATGGTAGGTTGCATTCCAGTGACATCCCATAGAGCATTGCAGCCCCCACCCCATCCCCACCCCACACACACACACACAGCTCCAGGTGGGACAGTGATAACAGTCTAGCCTAGGCCAGA
>NW_017728992.1:146562100-146562417 GCF_001723915.1 Gavialis gangeticus
GTACTCAAGGATCTGGCGAGCATCATAGCCCAGCCTCTGGCACAGATCTTTGAAAACTCCTGGAACTCCGGTGTAGAGCCCGAAGACTAGAAGGCCAATGTGGTGCCCATCTTCAAGAAAGGGAGGAAAGTGGATCTGGCTAACTATAGGCCCATCAGCCTGACTTATATCCTGGGCAAGATCTTAGAAACGTTTATTAAAGAGGCCATCCTTAATGGGCTGGCAGATACCAACTTCCTGAGGGATAGCCAGAACAAATTTATTGCAGGTAGGTCTTGCTTGACCAATCTCATTTCCTTCTACAACCAGGTGACCTA
>NW_017728992.1:146562870-146569702 GCF_001723915.1 Gavialis gangeticus
TATGTCTATGTCTTTGTCTATTATGGACCCCTTGGCCAGGTCTAGAAGTTGCTTTTATTGCATATAACCATGCAGATAGCTCTCTACAGCCATAACGAAACAAATGGTCAGAGTACACAGTGCTGTAAAAATGGTGGACCACTCTCTAAGGTAACCCTGGATAGATGTGGTATCAGACTTCAGCTCTGTAGGCTAGAGCACTGTAACGAACAACCATACCAGGTCCCATCACAACTCATGGTAGGTTGCATTCCAGTGACATCCCATAGAGCATTGCAGCCCCCACCCCATCCCCACCCCACACACACACACACAGCTCCAGGTGGGACAGTGATAACAGTCTAGCCTAGGCCAGAGCTCATCTCCTCTGCCCAAGCACCAAGCAAGCCCCACCTCCACACTTTCAGTGACCTGAGGTGGTGATGCTTCTGTCTCCAGCCCTTCCCATCCCCACCCGACTTGTTCCCTCTGGCAAGGTATGAGCCACTGGGCCTACTTTTATTGTTCAATGTGTAGATTCCATCTACCCCACCTGGGCATTTGTGAAGATTGAAGCTTTCAACTGAGTGCTGTACTGCTTGTTGGACATCACGCTCACACAGGGTGCTGTCCAAGATGTTCATCTTTTACAGTGTTGTTCTGAAGTGTCTGTACCCAGATCTCAGTCTGTTAAGCTTGACCCATGGTTCTTGCTCAAAGTCATGCCCAATGGGGGACTTGTTTGGTATTGGTATAAAATGCTGTAGGAAAAGATTTAAGAACAGGTTAGTCTAACCAATCATGCATGGCCACATGACCCCTGCCTGCCAGGCTCTTTATAGGCCCAGAAACCTGGCAGTAGGAGAGCAGTTAAGGCAGGGGTGGGTGATTATTTGGGCCTGTGGGTCACATAACAAGTTGTGGTGAGCAGTCACAGGGAGCAGCATCCAGGAGCAGAACAAGCAGGTGGGGACAGGGCTGTCATAAAGGGGATGCAGCAGCATAAGGCTGGAGCTGGGGCAGAGCCATGATTAGCTGTTTGCATGGCCCTGTGACAGACACTAGTTCTGTGAGCAGGAGTATGTTGGGAGTAAATTGTAGGAAGCAAATTGTCACCACGCAGCAATCCCAGGGGCTCCCTGGAGACTGGCTGGAACCTGCATGGGCAGAGCACACAGAAAGGTGGGTGGGACTGGTGCTGGGATCTTGGGGCAGTGACAGTGCAGGGCTGGGGGTGGGGCAGATTCATGATTTGCTCCCATATGCCCCTGCCTGCAGAGCCCATTCCCATCACATAGCTGTGAGGGCAGTGGATTGCAGCTTGGCTCCAGCTTGTCACTTCCCCATGATCCTAGCCCTGTCCACCTTTGGCCCCATCCCATCCACCTGGCTGGACAGGTCTCACTCCCAGCAGTGGGTGGGAGAGGGCAGCAGGACTGGATCTGGTGGTGATGGCAGCCAGAAGGAGCCACCTCTGCCAGGAAGTGAGTGCAGCTGCCATGCAGCCCTAGCCTCGCTGCACACCTGGGAGCCTGACCAAGGGACCCGCTGTGAGCTAGACAAAATCCCTCAGTAGGCTAGATCTAGCCCACAAGCCATATTTTGCCAACCCCTGGATTAGGGTCTCTCTTATGTCACTTGGTCTAATGCCCTAGAGTGTAGAGGATACATCCGTGTGTAAATTATCCAGCCTGTTTGAGTCTCTGTGCACTAAGTATAGAGTTGAGCTTTTTAGTGCGACAACTTCTGGGCTATATAGGAGCACATATTCTGCTGGGGCATATACCACTGCAAGCTTGGTGGTTCTGAGCACTTTGAAGTTGGAACACCATGTCATGCTGGCTAAATATCTTAAAGAAGTGACCTGTGCAGAGGCTTTGCTGATGACCTTCTGAATATGATGTTTATGAGTGAGGGAACAGTCTAATGTGATGCCTTGGTACGTTGGGATACCCAGTGCTCCCCACTGACCTTGTGCCTTTAAGCTTCCCACCCTTTTCACCCTCACACCACTGGCCCTGAACAAAGCTGAGGCAGTAGGATCATTACCCCTTACTATTGTTGGGAGCTTATCAGTCTGTGTTACATTGAATGGGACCATAAATCTGGCTAACTGAAAACTGGCTGCCCCATTCCTCAGGGTCACATAGCTTTCCTGAGAGAGGCCAAGGCACTGATGCAGAACCACTTGCCACAAACCATACAGGAGCACAAACCATGCAGGAGTGGCATCAGTGCTTCCTCCAGGAGGCTTACAGTTTATCCATGGGACAGAAGTGGTGAGACAGCCTCCCCATTGCATGGTAAGCCCTAATCCAGGGACTCTTCCCTAGGGTGGCAGGAACAGAGGTCCCACAGGGGCCAGCCCTGAATGGTGGCCAGGATGGGACACTCTACACTGTGCCTATATTAGGAGATGCTGGGGGGCATGGGGCCCCAGAACAGGAATATGTGGCACATAGAAGCTGCTGAGCCATGGTCCATAGAGCCAGTAAGTTATCCAGTGGGGCCGACTCCAGAGGGCAGCAGTACAGGAGGGGAGGGGGACCAGGTTGCCTAAGACCCAATGCCAAGGCCAGCAGTGACTTTGCCTGCCTTTCAGGACCAGGTCACTGCCCCTAGCCACTGACAGTTGCTGGCATAGGTTGAGGGCCCCAGAGAGGTTCCAAGCCTGTCCTGGAAGGGTGCAGGAGTGCTTGGGGTGGGGAGGCTGTTAAGGAGAAGGCACGGCCCATTAGGCCACTTCAGGTCTGGGTCCTGCTGTGAGGGAGTGGCACAGCCTCTGCAAAGATAGGCAGTACCCTGGGCTCTGGTCCAAGTTCTGGAATGGGTAGCATTCTACACTTCTTCTTTACTATGCACACAAAAAGTTTGACAGTTGCAACATTTAGTTAAACCAAAGGGTATCACTTTCATGTGTGTCATTCTCCCTGCTGCCCTGAGCTTTCATGTTTAAGTTGTGGCTCCACAGCTTCCTTCCCCCACTCTTCCCCAGTGGTATAACTGCTCAGTACAGCTAGGATCTTTCCCCACTATCACCATTTCATAGATTCATAGATGCTAGGGTCGGAAGGGACCTCAACAGATCATTGAATCTGACCCCCTGCCCTGGGCAGGAAAGAGTGCTGGGGTCAGATGACCCCAGCCAGATGCCTATCCAGCCTTCTCTTAAAGACGCCCAATATTAACTGAGAAGACAGTTCCAAGTTCCAGAGCAGTCAGTGTTCCACAGGTTTTGTTTAATAACCACACTAAACATCTGGCATTTTCAACAATTGATTAAAATGAGGCAAGTCTCTTCCTCAAGTCACATCCCCTGCACCCTAGTGTCTGCCCCTGAAGGAAGATGGGGCCCAGGCACCCTGGGTCATGGGCAGTGCTGCCCATGACACCAGGCCAGAGGAGTCCAAGGATAGAGACCCAGTGCCAGGGTAGGGTACTCAAAGCCCTTTAGTACTACTTACCAGGGGAGGGCTCCTGGTCCACACAGGTCAGGAGCTACTCCAACCAGGGCTTTGAAGATCCAGACAGCCTGCTGCTGTGTGGGCCCAGGGCCACCAGCATTAGCAGGGGAGGAATACAGACATCCAGGACACACACACAATACAGGCATCTGGGACACGCACACCCACCTACGGCCCCCTCCTGCTCCCACTGCCCACCCCAGAAGTCTAGGATGGATGAGCACTGACACAGAAACACATGCACAGTATACTAGGTGGCCATGGTGGGACAGCCAGCTATGATGTAGTCTTTCTGGACTTCAGCAAGGCCTTTGACACCATCTCTCACCCCATCCTAGTTAAAAAACTAGGTGACTGTGGCATAGATGCCTACACAGTCAGATGGATTGCAGATTGGCTGAGGGGTCGCACTCAGAGGGTGGTGGTGGATGGGTCATATTCGACCTGGGGGGAGGTGGGTAGCGGAGTCCCCCAGGGCTCGGTCCTGGGGCCTGCGCTGTTCAATTTCTTCATCAGCGATCTGGATGATGGGGTGGAAAGTAACCTGTTTAAATTCGCTGATGACACCAAAATTTGGGGGGAGGTGAGCACGCTAGCAGGGAGGGAGAGATTGCAGAGGGATCTGGATAGGTTACAGGGGTGGGCTAACAGGAACAGGATGCGTTTCAATACGGACAAGTGCAGGGTGCTGCACTTGGGCAGTAGGAACCAGCAGCACACTTACACAATGGGGAACTCCCTACTTGAGAGCACGGAGGCAGAAAGAGATCTTGGAGTCATTATTGACTCCAAGATGAACATGGGCCGACAATGCGAGGTCATGGTTGGCAGGGCTAACCGGACCTTGTCGTGCATCCACAGGTGCATCTCGAGTAGAGCCAAGGAGGTGATCCTCCCCCTCTACGCGACGCTGGTCAGGCCACAGCTGGAGTATTGTGTCCAGTTCTGTGCGCCCCATTTCAAGAGGGATGTGGACAACATGGAGAGGGTCCAGAGGAGGGCCACCCGCATGATCCGGGGACAACAGGGCAGACCCTACAGTGAGAGACTGCGGGACCTGAACCTATTCAGCCTCCACAAGAGAAGGCTGAGGGGGGACCTGGTGACCGTCTATAAACTCACTAGGGGGGACCAGAAGGGTTTGGGGGAGACGCTGTTTCCCCTAGCGCCCGCTGGCATAACAAGGAGTAATGGGCACAAGTTGATGGAGAGGAGGTATAGATTGGACATCCGCAAAAACTACTTCACAGTTAGGGCGGCTAGGAGCTGGAACCAACTTCCAAGGGAAGTGGTGCTGGCCCCTACCCTGGGGGTCTTTAAGAAGAGGCTGGATGCCTACCTGGCTGGACTCATTTGAGTCCTGTTTTTGTTTTGGGGTTTTGTTGTTCTCCCGCCCTGGCGGGGGGTCGGGCTAGAAGATCTGCTAGGTCCCTTCCGACCCTAAATCTATGAAACTATGAAACTATGAGGATGCATGCCATGATAAGTTACTGCCACATCAGGTCCAGGTGAGCCACCGTGATGTCCTGCAACCTCCAGAGAAACTTGGGTGTGCATGTGCAAGTCATGACAGCAGGGGATATGGGGCCATGGTGTCCCATACCCAGCAGCAAATCAAGGATGGCTTGGCCATTCGGCTCTGTTTGGGGGACTTCAGAAGCCTGGGGAGCCTGCAGCGCACACTGGGAGGCATGCAAGAGCGCCCCCCCCCACCCTCTACCTACTTGCTGAGTTTGGCCCATGCAGACAGGCTCCACGCCCCACCCCACCAAAGGACATATGTGTGTTCTGTTTGCTCTTGATCTCACCTTGGGCACTTAGAATAAAGCTTGAAAGTTAGAGCACTTCCGCCTCAGCTTCTTGAAGGCCTGTACTTAATTAGCCCTTGTTGATATTTTAATTTCTGTTGACTTGTCAATACAGCATAAATAGAACAAGAGATCATTAAGATAAGGAGCCTGAAATCAACTGACAAAGGATGGTAAATTAACTGTGATTTTAACTGAATGCTGCCTAAACCTATTTGGAAAACTCCCCAGTGCTGTTGTCAGGATATCCACTGTGTTGTGCAAGACTTTTTGCAATTTGTCCATCAAGAAAAGATATGCTTTCCACCAATGTAGAAACCCAGGAGTTACATAATTAATACATATTACTCCTATTGCAAAATCAGGTATAAAGTACTTCAGGATTCTAGTGAAAGGAAAATCGTTCATTTATCAAATCATTTTGAAGTAAGAGATTTGTTCATTAAGCAAGTGTTCAGACCTTCTTACAATTCCATCTATTAAAATAGTGGGCTCCCTTATACAGTAACTTAGAAGTCCTGTGAGGAAGTCCTAACATCCTCTATCTGGAACTGACCTTGTAGGGTGCTGAATATTTTCAGTGCCCATTAGTAATAACTGAAGTAATTTGTGACCTTGTAGGATTGGACACTGAATGAATTAACCTTTAATTAAGAAATTATTTCCTCACCCAAAAAATACTGAGGAATGCCAGAAGGCCATAATGAGAAACTTTTATGTTACTGTGCCCATTCTATTCTGAAGATCCCTATTCTCTGCCCACCTGTGTCCCCATCCCATCCACATGGCTGGGCAGGTCTTGCTCCCAGCAGTGGGTGCAGGGTGGACTTGCTTGTGTGCCCAGGCAGCAAGGCTGGGTCTGGTGGTGATGGCAGCCAGAAGGAGCCACCTCTGCCAGAAAGCAAGTTCAGCCACCATGGAGCCCTAGGCTCACTTCATGCCTGGGGACCAACCAAGGGACTTAGATGACTGATACTTTTTAAAATGATGAATAAAGCATATACAAATACCCTTTTAAAATACATATATCATTTTTTTAAATATATTTTTCATCTTAGTTTTATTATTTTCTTCACTACTTCTTTTTGTACTTCCCACATCATAGTAACTTAATTAATACAGTATTCTGTCTTTAAGCCATGAAATAGCCCTAAAACAAAAAATTACGTTAGCCAGAAATCATGTCAGAAGTCCTGGTACTTTCTATGAAAACATTTTACAAATGTTAAGCACCAACATCTCTGAGACATACAGAAGCCACGTTGTTGATGTTGTTCCCAATTTAAAAATAGATTAACTGAGCCAGAATGTAAATGATTTTATTGGGTGTCAGGGAACTGGGAACAGACACCACAGGAATCCCGGTTCCTAGTTCTTTATAAAATGCCAATTCTTCTTTCCACCTTCTTTCTCTCTATTTTTGATAATTTGAAGATTTATTTTATTGTTATTTATGAACACTTTATTTGACTGTCATAATGTACTTGGGCCCATAATTTACTTCTGCCCAGGCTCAATGTTGCCACTTTTATAGTTATAACAAAGTTTAAAAACAAACCAAACAAAAAAAAAAAAAAAAAA
>NW_017728992.1:146569772-146573666 GCF_001723915.1 Gavialis gangeticus
TTTAAAAAAAAAACAAAAAAAAAAAAAAAAAAAAAAAAACAGAATGCAGCATTTTGGAAGGCTTTTACTTGAGCATAATTCCTCTTGTGATAAATCGTCCATGACCAATTCAGAGAAATTATACTACTGGTTTAAACTACCTAATCGATTAGTAGTTGGCAAAATGATACAGTTTTGTCTATGAGCCTGTAGCGATGGCCTCAGGTTCCAATGTTCTTAGAATTCACTGAAATAGTTGAGGCAATCATTATTCAAGACTTCAGTGTTATTACTCACTTTGCATTTTGTATGTAGGCTGCATCCATTATAATGATAGTATGAGTACTGTATTGAAATGCAATACAAAAACAGGCTGTAAAATGTTTGCAAGTTGTAAATATGGATGAAGCACTTGCAGTTTGGCAGATTCATTTTTCTCTCAAGATGAGTGCCCTACCTCATCAAGATTAAATATACTCAAACTGCCATGGCCCTCAGCACATTGTACTTTTGTTTCTGCAAGTTCTGGCTTCTAGCAGCAGTACTTAAAAATGATTTAGTGTGGAAGGTCAATAGGAAATTTGAGCACAGTGGAATCCACTTAGAGGATCAATTCTGACAACTCCCATTTTGATCACCACATACTAATGATCCATAAAGCTATAAATGAGTGAACTGCCTGAATCATACAAATGTATGTAAACAAAGTCTTTACCACACAAGGACAAAACAAAATCTTGTAGACTTTTTAATAGCAGGTCAATCATAATTAAGCTCCAAATATTATTCCAACAAATTGTAAAAGTGCTTCCTTGAATCTGAGTGACACCCAGAGAGGAAAAATTATGTTCTGTTTCTAAAAATCTGCTAGCATTTCATAATTGCAACTGAAATGACCTATAACATTGTTTTACTTTAGAGGCTATAAAAAATAGGCTGGCTGCTTGATCATAAGATAACATTTTTGCCTGACTTTTCTAATAAACTCAGTAATTTGTCTACCCTCTGCAAGCTGCAGCAAATTGGTGGCTAAGTGGAGAAATGACATGGGGCCTGATTTAAAAGCCAACTGAAGTCAGTGGAAGGACTCTCATTGGCTTCAGACTTAACATTAGATCCTAAAGTGCATGTACTTCCAAACCTATCTTGCCCCAGTGATTTCTTTGAATATATTTTGAACAGGCCAATTCTAAAGAAGGGAAAACCCAGAGACAAATTCAACAATGCACTTTGGCTGCTCTGCTTTTATCTTTAAAAATAAAATAAAAGAACAGCCTAAGATCACATGGCTTTCCAGGGTCCCTAGCTTCAGGGCTGCTGAGTAGAGGCATTGGTTCCCTGTTCCCCAGGCCCATTAGCAGTTCTCCTGATGGCCAGGGAGCTGGGCAGGTATTCTACAAAAGCTTCCAATATTTTTCATTGCTGCTGTTCTAATTGAGAACAATTTATTTTTTAAAATCTTCGATTTTTTATGGGAGAGAAAATCCTGTTACTGCTATGGTGTTATATGGATTTGGGTTAGTGTTCATGAGTTTCATGGAAGAGACAATTCCCTCTTCCTACATTCAGGAGGACTATGAATGATGACACGAATGATATGAATAATACATGCCTAGCAAACTGACACAAAAAGGTTATTCCTAGCATTGCTGACTGCCGGAGGTCAGCACAAAAGTCAGAGCAGGGACGTCTATTTTATGCAGATTCTTATAACCACGCTCTTATAACTAACTGTTCTCCTGTCTCTTCCTCCGGCAAAAGGAGGAATGCAGGAATTTTCTTCATACTATAAGATATGTTTATGTTAAAGAAGACAGGTCAGAGATGCATGCCTTGCTCTTGAACCAGGTAATGATGGTCCTTAGTTTCTGTGGGAGGTCATTTCACATTCCTGGGATGGCCCCTGAGACAGGTAACAGTGAGGCTGGTTTGAACGAATAGGCTGAGGTAAGATGCAATGAGCCAGAGCAGATAGGTAGGAGAGAGTTGTCTGGAGCTTTGGAAACTAAATCTTATATTTTAAATTTGAATTGGCGCGTAATGGGGAGGCAGCATGGGGATTCAAGGAGAGATCATGGACTTGAAGCAGTGAGCTTGATTGCCAGTCTCAAATGCTCAAAAGTCATACATCAGGCTACCAAAAAACATTAGATTGACTTAATAAGCATGATATATAAATAAAAAACAGGTGAGGGAATATTTGTCATCCAAGCCTTTTCTGAGCTCTTCTGGCCAGCCTTCAAATTTGTCTGCAACCTCAAGAGCTAGATTTTCACCCTAAAAAAATTAAAGTTGAGATTCACACCCTCTCTTTTCCAGGAATTGTGAGCTTTAGGGCGAACATTAAACAATGTACTCTCAAGAAAACTGCACATCTTGGCAACACTTAATGAGTGAGAAAGATCACATAAAAGTAACTGGGTACATTTGATAAAAGACTTGTTTCAATATTCCAGACTATAGGTACTGGAATACTGAATTGCAATCATGCTGAATAAATGTAGTTGATAGATCAAGAGTTTGAAAGAATTATCCCTAAGATGACTGACTGGTTTGCGTATTGAAAATCACATTAGAGTTTGCTTCTTGATGCTTAGAAACATTTTTAAATATAGTTTATATTTTAGCAATTAGTGTCAAAAATGACCATCAGTTGTTAAGTGAGTCTATTTAATTGTCATTCTCTTCACCATAATTTAGTTCTGGATAGAGCACCATGTGTCAGAAAAATTGTAATGAGATTTTTGAAACAGTTGCTCAAACAAACATGAGCACTATTAAATCTGGAATATGATAAACCAATCTACAAAAAACAAGATAGCGACAGCAAACCCATATTTTATGCTAAAATGATTTTTTTAAAGAAAGGAAAAACACAGGTAATGAATAATAACAAAGACTTCTAAGCTACTTGTCACCAAATTGGCTCTATTGCTTTGCTGAACAGCAGAGTTATAGCATTTTGGAGTAAATCAGTTTCTGCTTGAAATTAGTGGCATGAAGTCAGGATATTTTATTGAAAAATAAGTGGTTAAGTTGTGTTTACCTTTAACTGTAAAAGCAAAAAGGTTACAATTTAGGGATGAATCCCGCCTTCGTTGACATCAGTGGGAATTCTGCCTGTAACCTCAGTGACCGAAGTTTCACTGATTGCAATGCATCTAGAACTTCACTCAGGTGATTTCTGTTTGTTGAATTAAGACATCATTGTGTCTAGTTCCAGAACTAACTTATTTGCACAGACTTGACTCTACAGCACCCCTTTTTCCTGGGAAACAGGAAACAAATTTGTAAGTGATGTTGGAGTAACTTGCCAACTGCCTCTGCTTCATTTGTGTAACGTCACTCAAGGCAAGGATTTTTGTAGGTAATATCTTTTATTGGACCAACTGCATGATTGGGATTACGGCTGTGCAAAACTTCAGGTGCTGATTTAATTTGGAGGAGATTCGGCCCTATTCAGCCATCTCCAAATCCAAATTGAATTGGGGGACCAATAAAAAGGTCCGAATCAATTCAAAGCTGTCTGAATTGATTCAGAAAAGATTTGGAGAGCTTCAGAGATTCAGGCAGTCCCCACTCACCACCACAGGGAGCTGGACCTGGACTCTGTGCCGGTAAGTAGGGGGTGGGGTGGACTGGAGGAGGGGAGGGAAGGGACTATGTGGGGACCCCCACCAGGCCCCATCCCCTGCCTGCTCCCCCAACCCCCTGAGTGGCCCCCGACCCCTGTCCTCTCTCCCAGCCATGTCAATGGCTGCCTCACCAGGCCCCAGCTCCCAGTTCTTTTGAAAAAAAAAAAAGCCTCCACTCACCAGGTCCTGCCAGGCAGGAGAGGCGATCCCTGTTGTGCCCCACTGCCCTATGCTGTGTGGGGGGCTCTGCCACGAGCCCCCATCCCCCACCCACAACCCT
>NW_017728992.1:146573729-146575477 GCF_001723915.1 Gavialis gangeticus
CACCCACAACCCTAGCCCCACCCCCCTCCACAGATGCCCCACCAGGACCCAGCTCCCAGTTCTTTAAAAAAAAAGCCCCGCACTCACTGGCTGCTGCAGCGGCCGTCGGGGCAGAGCCCCCCATGCAGTGTGGGGCAGTGGGGATTGCCCCCTCACTTGGCAGCAGCTAGTGAGTGCAGGGTTTTTTTGTTTTTCCCAGATCCTTCTATTAGGTTTTCTTTACTATTGTTTTCTTACCTATCATTCCAATTGCTAAGCAACAAGCTCTGCCTATGTGACCTGGACAGGTAAATTCCTGAGGGAGGGGGAACCTGCTCCCTTGTTCAGTTTCCTGCCTCTGTTGGCCATGTGTCTAGTTATCTCACATGTCTGCCAACCTGGTTGCCTGGGTTACCCAAGTCCCTATTGTTTGGCTACTTACCTCATGGCAAGGGGATAGGGGCCCACATCACCAGGTGACCAGTATTGCTTTTAAAACTGATTGCCTGGCATCAGAAACACCTGTTTGATTGGACCTGGAAGGTGAGGTCACTTGAAAGCACCTGGAATCAGCCAGTGGGGCTGCTTCTGGTTGGAACTTAGTGATGAGGTCACAACAGGGTTATATAGGCTCCCTTCTTCCTGGAAGGGGCAGAGCCATCTTAGAGAGCTATTTTGAAATGCAAGGAAAGAGCTGTCATGCTAGAGCCCTTGGCTCTGGGGGGTTGGGGGAAGAGCTGCTGAACAGCTGCCACTCTCTCCATCTCTCTCTTGTAACTGGTCTTACTACAAACTGCCTGCCTCCAGATGAAAGCTTAACCAGCCTCTGGATGATGCTTGTGAGTAAGCTACTTGAAACCTATCTAGATATATAGCTTGCAGTACAGCAGATGCATGATCAGCAGGGATCCTGGTTTTCCCTGATTTAAAATAAATAAATAAATAAAAATCACAAATTCTCTGCTAAAACCCCCAAAATCCATGATTAAAATTAAAGGCCCCACACAGTCCCCCTGGCCTTGCTGGTGCTCCTTGCCCCCCCACCCACAGACCCTGCTCCCCCAGCCATGCTGGAGGGGGCCCCCAGCTGCCAGGGCTACTGGCCAGATCACAGGCCCCTGCTCCCCCCCTCGGCGGGGCAGCTCCCTACTGCTGCACACACTCACAGAGGGTAGGAGGGACCCGCACCTCCCATATCTGTATTGAGGCTGCAGCCCCTGGTGGGGCTTGGGGCTGCAATATGCAGCTGCAGAGCCCCAGCCAGGAGCAGCATGGGGCCACAGGTGGCTTGTCTGGGGGAGAGGGAGGGCCAGTTCCCTGCTCCCATGCACATTCCTGGGAGGCAGGGGGAGCCACACCCCACAGATCTGTTCCTGGGGGGTGTAAAAGCTGTGGACTTGAGCTCCCACCCTGCTTCCCTCCCCCAGAGCTTCCAGAACCTGTTGGGTTTGACCCAGTGCGGCTGGGAACAGTGGGGCTGCATGGGGATTCCTTGCTGCTTCTTGTCCACCCCCTCACCACAAACTGTCCTGGTGATGCACCCCCTGCTTGTGCTGGTCCTTTGTGGGGGGGCAGATACCATGCTGCTTCCCCCACTGCAGCCCCGCATGCAGGAGGTAGATCACTGGGGCAGCGGGGGGGGAGGGGTGAGAAGTGGCGAGGAGGTTTTTCATGCAGTTCCTCCACTCCCTGCCACACTGGATCATGGGGGGGGGGGGGGGGGGGGAAAAGGGGGGGGGGGGGGACAGGGGGGGGGGGGGGTTTTGTGT
>NW_017728992.1:146575925-146581749 GCF_001723915.1 Gavialis gangeticus
AACAGAGGTGAGCAGGGGTTCTGCTGTTCCCTGCTGCCCTGCTTCCCCTACCCCCCTGTGAACCAGTGCAGCAGAGAGTGTCAGAGCTATGCAAAAAACCTCCTCGCTGATTCTCATTCCCCTGCTGCCCTTGTGACCCACCTCCTGCATGCAAGGCTGCAGTGAGGACAGCTGCATGGGCCTGTGTCCCTCAAAGCAGTGGCAGGTGCAGGAGGTATGTCGCCAGGGCAGTGGGGTGACGAGGAGATCCCCTGTGGCCCCACTGTTCCCAGCTGCACTGGGTCACGCTTGCGGGCCTGCAGAGGCCCCATGGCAGGTAAGTAGGGTGGGAACTCAAGCCTGCAGCCTGCCCCATGCACACATCTGGGGTGCATGAGTCCCCTCTGTCCCCTGAGAGTGAAAGACATAGAGTACCTGGCTGGCTGCACGTGGATCACGAGCAGTGCTATAGGCCCTTAAGGGAAGCTGTTCATGGAGGCATCAAGCCCAGTTGGGCCAATAGCACTGCTGGCAGTCCACATGCTGCTGGCTGGGCACTCCGCATCTTCCACCAACAGCTCCCTGCTTCCTCAGCCCCGGCTAGCTCCCTGCAGCCAGCTTCCCACCCTCAGCCCTCTGCAAGCCTCACTTACCTTACCTTACAGGCTCCAGCAGGAAAGTGAGCCAGAGGTAAGCCTTGGGACTGACTAAAAGCATCAGGCTCCTCCTGCTCCTCCTACCACCCCGTCCCCCTCAAGGCAGGGCTGGGATGCAATCAGCTCTTGCATACTGGAACTCTACCAACCTGCAGAGCTCTTTGCAAAAGGGGTAAATCTGTGGGTTTCTCTGGCAAAAGGGAAAGTCTGCGTTTTCTCTGATAAAAATGGGAAATCCATGTTTTTCTCCATTTTTCCTTGAAAAAATGAAAACCCAGATCCCTGGTGATCAACAGCTACCTAGCCACACTGTTTGCTCTAAGGTTATTCTTTGACATTGCTCTGTCCTGTATCCTGCCCCAAACCTAATCCCTGTAATCAGTAAAGTTCTCCATAGTTCTAAGTATGGTGAACTGGCTGGGAGAGGAAGAGGGGTGTGTCTTTGTGTCTCCCTGGTCCAGCTGACTAAGGGAGATTACTATTTGTGCTCCAGGCCAAGGGAAGCACCCAAAGCTCTTGCAGTGGGTCAAGCACCCTCAAGTTCTACAAGGCCTGTGTATCCCAGGGGGCACAAGGCCGCAGACAGACTGAGACTCCTGGGTGGTGGCACAGTAACCCCAGGTTTGTGGGTGTACTCCAGGAAGGGGGTTGGCTGGCTATGAGGTACCCCAGGGAGGCACTCAGAGCCTGGTAGGTGATCAGGTGCGGTGAGGTGGGTGGCTCATGACAGGGGTGCCCCATACTGACCCGCCAGAATCACTACATCACCATAGGACAACTTGTAGACATGTCTTGAGAGAACTACTGGAAGCTTGGAGTAGTTGAGCACAAGTCAGTAGAGGGCAAAGAAAGAGAATATGTAGAAAGCACTGCCCTGGTTGGCTTTGTTGGGGATATAGGGATGAGGTGGTATCTCTCTATCTTCTCCCAGAGCCTGGAAACTCTGCCCACAGCTCTGGGCCTCAGAATATTTAGGTGAATGGGAGGCAGCATTATGACTGAATGCATTTTCCCTGTACTGCCTTTCTCTGAAGGACAGGACCCTCTGAAATGTGACACTTTGGGCACTGACAGACATGCAGCTCCCCACTGTAACTCACAGTGTTTTACAGGAAGTGCCATTAGTTACAGCATCCCCCCAGCCCAACAGACATTGGCTATTTGGTCCAGGAAGTTGAGGGAACGAGCCCCAGTTTGGACCAGCTGCATGTCTGCAGCCACTCTCCCCTAGCCCTCCTCCCCTTTTCTTACCTCCCAGCTCCAGTGCTGTCTTCAGAATGGGAGGCAGGGGAAGGGAGCAGAGATACCTCAGTCTGAGGTTTGCCCAGCCTGCACTGGAGGATGGATTGGAGCCCTCCAACATCAGGGAGACCTTAATTTACTTGCCCCACTCTCCTGCTCAGGCTGGGAAACCCCAGATGGAACTCCCACCCCTCCCATCTCCCCCTCCCATTCTGAAGACAGCCCCATCCCTGGTGTGTGCTGATGGACATTAATGAAGGTGCTCTGCTTTGGAACACGTCCATCTGAACCCTCATTTAATGAGGGTTCAGATGGTCATGCAATGGGACATTTTTTAAGCACTCCGCAGCCATGCACTTCTGTCAGGGCAGAGTTGTTCAGGACTTCAGGGGCCTGATCATGCAACATACTGTCACTTCTGTCAGCACCTTTTGGGTCTATTGTGTACTAATGCTGCTTCTGTTTAATAGTTGTGGGGCAGAATATATACTTTCTGTGTACAGATCCTTTAAATAAGACCTTGAAAAGCATTCTCCACTTTGTTTTCCATCCATGTAGGGATTTGCTCTCTTGACCAAATATTCCCTTCCCCTCACTTCTGTGCCATATTCTGTGGGGCAGATGCTTCATTTCCATGGTAAAAGCTGCTGTATACTGTCATGTTAAGATGCTAGCACAAAAAGCCAGGGTTCTAAAACGTGTAGCCCTTGTGTTCAATACAAGATGTAAGCCATTATCTTAATACAATTTTTGCCTCTGTTTTACCACACGTTATACTTTTCTTGTGCGGTGTTGCTCCCATATTTTAAGGGGAAAAATCCGCTCCCTAAATTCAGAAAGGATAGCAAAAAATGGTTTTAATTCAAATAAAGTAATGAAAGCTGTCAAAACCTAAGTGCTGGCAAACTGGAATAAATGCTTAGCTCCACTACAGTAACTATAACACCATTTTAAGATGGGATATCAAGTTAGCTGTTGTCAGCATTTAAGATAAATGTACAAAGAAACACCGTAATATATCGCCAGCTTACAATAGCTTTTAGACCATGCTTTATTATTTAATAATGGATTTCATCTACCATCTCCTTTAAATTGTATACTGTAGTTTATAATAATGATTTGTTGTACATTTTGTGTGCCTGTTAGAGTGGCTTCTCCTCCAAAGATCAAGAATTGCCATAAACAGAAGTCATTTGTTTATAAAAATGACTCTTTGCAACATATGGAGAGAGTAGAGGAAAAAAAATTCCCATGATTGCCCACTGTGATACTAGCAATTCTGTCAAAACCCACACTCTTTACTGAGGAAGCACTTACCATTTTGGCAAGAGGCAGCAACTTTATTGAAAGGCTAATAATTTATATTCTGCACCATAATGAACTAGTTATTATCATGTTGTCTATCGCTATATCTAACTGATATTTAGAGGTCATCTACTATCAATGCCTTCATAAAGTAAAATGTTAAATCTCAAATAAGAAACTAAAACACAGGAGAGAACTGAAGAGAAACCAGCTGGATACCTTTCCATTAAATGAATACAGGCTGCTCATCTAGTGAGGGGCCTTAGGAATTCTTGAATCAATGTTCTAACCACTCAGCTCTGTAACTCATCTGCCAATCAGATCTTTGTATCTGCCAGAAAGCCTATATTATGTTTTTAAAAAAAAGTTAAAACTATTACCCAAAGCTTATACGAGTGGGGGCCAACCTTTCACATGTGCCACAAATTAAGTCCTACATCCTTTCAGACTGCCTTGTGGATCCCCTTGCATTGCCTGTTCTTCTGCTGTGCTTTCTGATTTCCCTACCCCAATCTGCTGCCTATGCTCCCTATGCATAGGGGTTTTCTGCTCCCTATGCTATCAGCTACTGTGCTGCCAGCCCTTACCTTAACCTTTGTGTGTCATGCATAGGCTGCCCATACCACTTGCAGCAGTTGTATCTCCACTTGGACACCCCTGGCTTATACAGTAGTATATCTGTAGCTCAGTTCTCTGAGTGCACTCTTCGTACAATTAGGACATTTCATTAAAATATTATACTGCAAAATCCTCCTGTATTCAAGTCACTGTGTACTGAAATGATGAAGGTGTCTCACACAGGCATGGATACTGCTAAATACTTAGATCAAAATGTAAAAGCTCCAGCAGTTCTTTTAAACTGGGAGCTTAAAGGCCTCTTGCTATCCCTGTAATCTATTTGAGCTACTCTAAAATAGTTCAATACTCTACTTCTTCAAAGCCACCAAGCACCAGGTAACCCACAACCACATCCCTGAATAGGTGAAGTGAGACAGACCTATTTTACCCCTCTCTAGTTCCAGGGTAGGAAATTAATAAATATATTTATAAATAAATTTATAAATAGAGGTATCCCCCAGAATCCCAAATGTATCAGCTAGGTCCCTTCACAAACACTTATGTGTTTCTTTGTGCCATATCCCAATTCTCCCGCTCTCGCTGAGCACATCTGTATGAGATGTCTACTGCGGAGCTGACTAATTACCTCTGCAATAAAACACCAATATCTACATGTGTGATGCTATTAGGCTGGAGTAAACTAACTTAATTTACTCTACCGCAGAGTAAAGTACTCCACCACAATGCATATATAGACACTGGCAGGGCTGGCTGGGGCATGAGAGTGTTTCAATGTAGGGGCTGCCTGCTGGCTAGCCCCACAGTGGAGCTCCCTTGTGCCCCAGCCAGCCCCTCTGCAGCATGTTGAGCCAGGTCAGAGCAGCCCTATGCTGGCAGGCTCCTATGCTCCCTGCCAGCTGGGACTACTCTGACCTGGCTCAATGTGCTGCAGTACTGGGTGCACATGTAAATGTGGTGCCTAGGAACAATAAACTCCTGCGTGATATGTACTGGAGTTTATTGTTTCACCTTAATAGCATATATAGACGTGCCTACTGAGAAGCACCTAATTACACAAGTGATTATGTGGAAATCCATGAGACTACTCATAAAGTAAGATGATACCTGGCCTCAGCATCTGGCCCTTAATTAAAATATACTACATGATCAGAAGTATTTTCAGTAGCAGAAGATATCTGGGAGGGAGATGATGGCAATTTTTTCTTTGCTATTAGTCAGCTAGAACTGGTTTTAGTATTACAAGTGCTCCAATAACTTTAAGGTACAAGGGAAAGGAACAAGCAGTTAGCTTGAGAGAGAGAAAGGAACATGTATACTGGCCCACCCCAAGTGATCTGGCAACCTTAGACAGGGAGGGAGAAGCATCCACTCACACAAGCTGATCATTTTCTTCTGTAAGAAGAGAGGGAGGAAAGAGCAGCAGTGCATGATCTCTAGCCATCTACCCAGAAGGCACAGACAGAAGTGCAACTCCTGGGCCTACCTCATGGCACATCACAGAAGGCCCAAAGGGAGCAATGGGAACTCATTCTGGGGGTTCCCCAGCCATGCTGGAGTGGGGGAGGGGTTGGAGCCCCCCACCTCAGGAGGGCTCCAATCTACCCACCCCACTCCCCAGCACTGCCTGGGTAACCCCCAGAATGAGCCTCCTCTGCTCCCTTCCCCCCTCCCGTTCTGAAAACAGTGCTGGGAGCAGAGCTGGGCTGTGTCAGCTGAGCTGTGTAGTGAAGGTTGAGACTGTCACTGGACCAGGCCTTTTTAAAGTGTTTTGCAGCCATGCACCTGTATTTTGTCACAGCTGTAGAGCACTTTCAGCAGTCAGATGGAGCAAAAATTGTCACTTCTCTCTGCGCCTTTAGTTAAGCTGATCCTAAGTCATCATCGATGCCAAAATGAAAATGGGCCGGCAGTGTGGGGATGCAGTCAGGAAGGCCAACCACACCTTGTCATGCATCCACAGATGCATCTCAAGCAGGTCCAAAGAGGTGATCCTCCCCCTCTATGCGGCACTGGTCAGGCCACAGCTGGAGTACTGCGTCCAGTTCTGGGCACCACACTTCAGG
>NW_017728992.1:146581832-146590117 GCF_001723915.1 Gavialis gangeticus
CACTCGCATGATCAGGGGGCAGCAGGGCAGGCCCTACAAGGAGAGGCTACGGGACCTGAACCTGTTCAGCCTCCACAAGAGAAGGCTGAGGGGGGATCTAGTGGCCTGTACAAACTAGTCAGAGGAGACCAGCAGGTATTGGGGAAGTCCCTGTTCCCCCAAGCATTACCAGGAGTGACCAGGAATAACGGTCACAAGCTGGCAGAGGGTAGATTCAGGCTAGATATCAGGAGGCGCTACTTCATGGTCAGGGTGGCTAGGATCTGGAACCAACTTCCAAGAGAAGTGGTGCTGGCTCCTACCCTGGGGAACTTCAAGAGAAGGCTAGATGTACACCTTGCTGGGGTCGTTTGACCCCAGTACTCTTTCCTGCTATGACAGGGGGTCAGACTAGATGATCTGCTCAGGTCCCTTCTGACCCTAGAAACTATGAAAGTATGAAACTATAAACAAAGAATGGTATTTTGTGACCCCCCTCTGTTTAACCTCAGTCCCAGGATCTGCTTAGGCATAACTCCACATTACCTTGTAGCACCCTACCTCTAACACCCCTCTGTTTCTCATCCACTAGAGACAGGATAAGCTCTAACTCTCTTGTTCTTTAAGAGCATAGTGAAGAGGGGAACTATGATGCCATGTGGGTCCCTCTGGCAGTAAACCAAAGTCAATGGCAGCTGTGCAAAAGCAGACAAATAACCAAGTATACTGTGCCTGGAAGACAATGTTTTAGCATTTGACATGCTCTAGCAGCTTCTCCAAACTCAAAGCTATTAGTAGTGTAAATGTTTACAATGGGAATGCTCCAAGGAACAACTCCAGTCACCTTTGGATTCTATATTTGTTATGTTGTCTATAAACAACAGCTTTTACATTTGGGAGAATGTGATGATGCATTTAGGAAGGTTAGTCAGGAAAGTGAATCCTTAAAAGAACATGTTTTTGTGTGCATCTCTCCCCTGCAAGTAGCAGATTGACTAGGATTTTTAGGAATTTATTTTCAAACTATTTGGGAGGAAAGCAGATTGATTGCTGTTGTTCATAAACCAGAATTATAAATGTACAAATCCATACAAATATGACAGAACCTTGTACAGAAGTTACCATATGTGTTGAGCTTTCATATAAACTTGCACTGTGGAGTTTTAAAGTCGGTTGTCATTGCTCTGCAAGTCATAGTTTGGTTGTCCCAAGGGAAAGAAGAAGATCTCACTCATAGGGAAACAGAAGATGGGCGAACACTTCTTAAATTGTGAAATTAGAATCAACAGGGCAAAATCCTCTTCAGCTGCTTTAACTATAGCTAGTTAGTCAGCAGCCAATCAACAGATTCACAGAGGCTCAGGGCCCAGAGACAAAGCTAAAGCTGAGCCACTCAATGTCCTGGGAGTGGTGGTGGGGAGGAGACCTGAGGTATGTAGTTTGCGGATGACCATACATCCTGCCCTGCCCGCCTTCTGCCACCCTCCAGCCATTTGCCCCCTGTCCACAATTTACCTTCAGCTCTGGTTCCTCTAGTTCCTCCTGACCCAGCTAGGACCAGAAATGCCACTACTGCTTCTGCCTGGTTGAGCTGGGCTGGGCTAGGCTGGGGCTTATACTGAGGCTGCTGCACTGACTGCCTCACAGCCATAGCCACCAAAGCCACCAGAGAAGATAAGTGGCAGGGAGGTGCAGGCAGCATGGTAAGCAGGGGACGGAGGGGCAGAAAGCATGGTAGGTAGGCAACAGAGGTGCCAGCAGAACAGGTGGTAGGGGGGCAGCAGGCAAAGGCATAGGTGAGGCAAGGGGTTGGGGTGCAGGAGCACATAGCAGGGAGGCAGGTGGTGGAGGGAAACAAGTACCAGTGAGGTAGGCATTGGAGGGGCAAGTGGCAGGGGAAGAAACACAATGTGGGAGGGAAGCGGGGAGGGAAGCATGGGGGAAGCAGGGAGGGAGGAGCTGGCAGGGAGGGCAAGGGAGGTCCCCTTGCCCCCACCACCACTTTCCCTGCCACAAAGGTGTTGGAATGAATTTAAGATTACTCTCAAATAATGAGATTCTGTACATGGAAAATTATAACAAAGTTGTAATTTTCCGTGTATAGAATCAAATTATGGGGGGTCATCTTCAATTTAAAGTCATCTTGGATTCAAGTAAATACACTATTTTATTTGTTTCCTTAAAAATTATACTGCGGCAGAAACTCAAGAAAATAACCTGTCAGTTTCTATTATCAATAACTTCAGCTTTCTATCTTCTAACTTCCAGAGGTAAATTTTACAGTCTCTTGCATGGAAATAACTCCCCTAAAGTCTGGTGAAATTAATGAAAATAGTGCCACTGATATCAAAGAGCTTTGGATCAGACCCTTGTATATATAATATAAATTACAATTTATCAATATGTGTGCACATCCTAACATCCAAGTCCTGGTGTGATTTTTACTCTTTTTAGTCATAATGATTTTTAGAGAATTGAGCCTAAGTCCAAAAAGAATGCATGAAATAGCAATATGCACCATAAGTATATATGTGTATTATAGGTAGAAATGCTGTTGTTATAATTGTCTAGTTTTTGTTCAGGACCCTGCTCCAAGTTGTTTGTCAATCTTTGCCAAACTATTTGTGGGAAGCAAGATTCATTTGGCAATACCTTTTATTAAACCAGGAATATAGCTGGGAGGAATTTTAGACAAGTTTTCAGGCCTCACATGCATCCAGTACATATTATGGCCACAATGAGGCTTAATTAAGATAGTACAGCCAGGCTTAATTCTGATATTTCCTAACGTCTCAATATTTACTTTACAATCTTAATGTTGTTTTAATATAGGTTGTTGTATGCTATTGTACTGATAACTTTTAACTAGTTGGTAGCCAAAACCTAACAGTTGTATATCTGACCCACCATATTGTACAAAAACAATATCACAATTAATGACCAATAGGAGAGTATGATTCTTTTAATCCTATTTTAATTTTATTTTTATATGTTTATTGGGTATTTTAAAATAATTATTTCCATCTTTGCTCTTTACATGTCACAAAATAAGGAAAAAGTAACAGTGACACACAACAGCTTCTACAGAAAAAAAGAAACTGAAAACAGAAAAGAAAATGGCAAGACAACATTTTTAGACACAAAATAGCTCTTAGTGGAATTGTATCGGGGCCTTGTAGGCCTTACGCTGTAAGCTGAGCAATGTTAATCAGCTTAGTGTTGTTCAGCTTAGTGGAACAGTCGCACAGTAAGGCAAAAAACCTGCTCTGGCTGTTCTTCACCTGCACAGCCGTGACCTGCCACTAGGGGCTTGGTGAGCAGAGGCAGGACTAGGAGCAGAACCCACTCTCTGCCCCCACTGGGCAGAGAGCGGGCCAACCACATGTCAGTTGCAGCAAGATCAGAGACCCAGTGAAGCAGCTTCCCTATGGCTCTCTTGGCTCACTGAAGCTGACACAGCAGCTCTGTACTGAAAGCAGGGCAACCAGGTTTAATCCCTGACAACCCTGTTGTCTAGGGTGACCACCTGTCCCTAATGGGGTGAGACAGTCCTGGAATGGGATCATCAAGTCCCAGCCCTGGGCTGCATGACTCCAGAGAGCATTTGTCTAATGTTTGCAGCATTGTGAAGGAATCCAGATTTCCCCTTGCAGGCTGGCAGCATTCCTGCCTACAGAGGAGGTTGCTTGGGGTGGTGGGAACAGGACACAGGTGGCGCCATGTGCACATGCATGTCCACACACATGCATGTGGCTGGGAAAAAGCTAGGTAGTGTGGAAAGCAGCTCCCTGCATGTAAGTCTATGAACGATAGAGGGTGTGCATGGGGGGAAGATTGAGGCCCCCATGGTGAGGGAGTGGGGCAGGGGCTGAGGCTGGGGATGCTGCCCAGCCAGGGCAGTGCATGGAGCTCTGGGCCAGGGCAGGGAGTGGGACAGAGCCATGGGTGGCTAGTCCAGGGGGCATAGGGAAGGGCAGCTCCCTGCTGCTGCATTCCCCCCCCCCGGGAGGGGGATATGGGGGGGCATGTTCCTCCCAGTTTTGTACTTGGGGTGGGGCTGGATGTGGGCTGCCCACTTCGGGCTCAGGGCTCCCTGCCCTGCTGCCCTTCCCCTGGGAGCCCCTTGCCACCATGGCGATATAACCCCTGCCCACCCAGCAACAGAGGTGACGACATTGATGTGGAGTTGTGCCCCCCACTGCTGTCAGGTGGGTAGAGGATACATGCCCAGCATGGGGCTCCCCAGAGAAAGACAGCATACTTTTCACAGCATGATCTTGAAAGAGCACAAAATTCTACTTGGTTTGAGTAGTTGTTGAGTGTGAAAGAAAAAGTGAGCTTCAACAGCAAGGAGACCTCGAAAACAGCAGAACAGCATATTCAAAGGTGATTTCTCTTCCCACAGGACAACTGAAGCTAAATCATTCATACGGGCATGTAATATTGACCAAAGACAGTGATGCCCAGAGCGCCTGCTTGCAGCTTCACAAACTGAATATGAAAAAAACTGAAGCTGTATAATGCTTTACAATCTACCAGATTATGGGAAAATATTACAACACCATATGTAAATCCTGCCAGATGCTAAGATCTTTGCTATTTATTGTGAAATCTGAATACTCTTCATTAACTATAACTTACAAAATGATCTAGCAGTGTCTTTCTGTTATTAACATCTCTTTGTGACAGCCAGTTTGGGGAGTACAAACAAAAAATGTTCATATTCTGAAACCATGGCATGCACAGGTTTTGCATGCCATGAAATTTGTAAAATGGAATATACCGTGGGTAAGTGCAATTTTCCCTCTATATTCATTGAAAACCCATAAAGAAATAGTTAAGGATTACAAGTGTTTGAGCAAATCAAAGTTCCTGTTGATAAAACATATTGTGAAGTTGATCTTATTACATGTAGCTTTTTAAGATATACAAAGAGTGCTTGCAAGTCAGATTAAGCACATCATATAAAATTCAAAATCTTTTACACAATTCCAGAGCACTTCTGGCATCATGAGTAGAAAACTGAGTGTAGCAGAACAATTTCATAGTATTCTAGTTTCCCCATGTCATAGATACATTTCTGCAAATATACCATGGAACTTCTTCTACACTAATAATTAGGGGTGTATTAAATGGGCTGTGTTTGATTCAGATTCGGCCCAAATTGGAGACAGTGATTGGATTTGTTGATTCAGATCACTGTCCCAGTTTGATTCAGCCAAATCTGAATCTGTAGATTCAATGCTGATTTGGAGAATTAGTGATTCGGCCATAGAAAAAAACATTTAAAGCTGTGTCTACATACCTCAAGATACCAGGCACAGCTTGTGAATGCTGCAATGGTGGGGTGGATGAAGCATCCCACAGGAGCATGGTGGGGGGAGGGGGGCATGTGCTCAGTGGTGAACCCAGAAGTGAATCGGAAGTACTTTCAGTCCACTTCTGGGTCCGCCACCATGCATGCTGGGGGGGGTCCCTGTGCCCTCCCCGGCTTGGCAACTGGCCATAAGGGGACCCTGGATGCACCAGTCACTGAGCCTGGGGGGGTGCAGGGAGGCCCCCAAGCATGTTCCCCCATGGACCCAGAAGTGGACAGAAAGTGCTTCTTGTCCACTTCTGGATCTGCTGCCGAGCACACTGGGGACTCCCCCTCCCCCCACCCACACTCCTGTGGGATGTTCCATCTGCCCCACCATCTCGGTATTCACAAACTGCAGGGTACCTTTAGGTATGTAGAAAAAACGTGTCAAGCTGTGTCTGTCTGAATCATCGAATCTTTCCAAATCTCTCTGAATCAATTCAGAGGGTTCTGATGAGATTCAGAGAGATTAAAGGATCGCCTGATTCAATTCAGATTTGGAGATTCAGCCACTGAATCAGGTCGAAGGTCCGCCAAATCAAATTGGCGACCGACGCTTCGCACAGCCCTACTAATAATCATATACTATGGAAAGGCTCTTTATACACCAAAACAGGGAGACAGTATTTGGCTAGTAAATTTTTGACAGATTTCATCAATCACTTCAGAATTAATACAGTCTTTATTTTTCAGTTCATAATAAAAAAGAGGCCATGATGTGAATCAATTAGAAAGGCTTTAATAAAGATTGAATGTGGCTGTTAGAAAATAAGAACTCTAAAAATAATAATAATAATGAAGTCCAAAGCCCAGCTTACTAAGGTTACTTAGGTTACTGACAATATGCTGCTAAATGTTTCACGTTCGCGCTTATCCCAAGAAATCCAGAAACAATAAGGCCAAAGAAATAATTATCTCCGTGAAACATATTACAGCAGAGAGAACAACTCTTCTATCCAATTAAACTCAACTCTGAACACAACCATTCTCAGTGGAAATCTCTCCATGAAGAAATTCCTTAGTCGCTATGCAGCAGAGAGATACAATTTGTATTCCCTTGCAAAGAAGCCAACTTCACTCTAAAAGACAAAAGCATAAAAGTATGCTTGACATCTTGAAGACTCCTTTTTTCCTGTGGAAAAGGGAAAGCTGATGGCTACAGCACTTGTAAGGGTGTTTGCTGTGAAACTTTGTTTCTGGGTCTGTATTTGCCTTTTACTATGCTGCCAACAGAAGCACTGTGTCTGTGCAATCTCAAAGAGAACATGCTGGCTCAGTCCGCAAGTAGAAAAAGGGTGAACTCTTATTATTGTTACATCAGAGTAAGATTGCTGGTGGGATCAACCTTCAAATACAAGCAGTTTTTTAACTTTGCTATCTTTGTATAGGAGAAAGACAGTAACAAAAAATGTGTTAGCAACAGTGCACTCTGACACTATTGTAATGGATGGATAGCTAGGATAATGATAGAGACACTGATATTAAAACTTTTCAAGAGTCATTTAAGATGGGACAACTCACAGAATATATCCTAATAATGGGATACACTGTGAAACCCACAGGCCTGATCCAAAATCTATTATAAACAGTGGAAAGATTCCCACTGAGCTTTGGATGGGGCCCTACATCCCTCTCAAGGATGCTGATCTGGCATTTTCGGAAACAGATTCTAATCTGGAAGATTTTTTTGGTTCTGAGTAGGATGTCTACATAGTGATACTGCTGGTTTTGTTATTATGATTAGTTTCCAAAAACAGGTCTTGATTTACCATTCCTTTCAACACTTTGACACCTGTGCTTCTTGAATGATTTCAATGGAGCTGTACCAGCATTAAATGTAACAACACAGCAGCAGACTAGCCATGGAATATGCTAACTATGAAAAGTCTTGCATTATATAGATATTTTTATTACGGAAAAAAATAAGTTGTCTAAAATCTTCAAAGGACGTTTGTCAAACTCACGGTTCTAGCTGAAAAATGTGGACCTTTTTGAAAGTCACAAGTAATGCATGACGTACCTAGCAAGATGAGAGTAAGCAATAATTTTCTTTTATTCGGGTTTATTTTGTGCACCACCAGTATTGCTGTTATGTTGAAGATGCTGGTCCCTCTCAGGCTGTGAAAGGTATTTGATGGTGACAGCTGTAGAGCTGAAATGGATCTGGCAGTAAGCAGAAGGCAGGTATGTGCAAAGATAAAAGGGAGAAAGGTAAAGGAAGCTTGACCATGCAGAGTAGTTGCATTCTGATTCTCCAAATACCTTCTTAAGCAGGTGATCAGGAAAATCTGTCTAAAGGGAACTTACGTATTCCAAACATGCTATTAAAGGGTTTCTAATTGGCTCCCACAGCTTCTAAGGAGCCATTCCACAGATGCAGATCACATGACTGTAGCAGCACTCTAGCCACTATCACCTTCTTCAGAAGCAGTGGATCCAGGAACAGGGCAAGAGGGGCTGCACGCACCACCACCACCCTGCTTTGGCTTTGCCATGCTTATCTAGCTATACATGCACAGTGAGCTCACTGCCCAGTCAGTGGGGGCTCCTGCCTGAACTACGTATGAGTGGTAAGCTCTGAGCTCACAAGTTGGTCAGAGCAGGACCACCCAGCGGCCCTGCTCTCATGCAGCTCCAGAACTCGAGAACCCACAACAGAAGGAAGAAGGGGGTGAGTGGCAGCGACAGAGCTATCCCTTGGGCTTGGAGGTGTGTGAAAGCATGGACTCTTCATTGACCCCGTGCAAAGAGCTCACATGCAGCACAGCCCAAAGGAGGTGCAACCATACCACTGCACTTGCTGTGGATCTGCCCCTGGTCCTCAGCCATGGCAGCTAGTGGTGGGCAGCTATATATGCCAACTCTGCACTGTCTGGGGAATTTTCCTATGCAAGGAGATTCTAAGCAGTTGGCCGTGAAGTTGTCATGCACCATTGAGGTAATGCAA
>NW_017728992.1:146595117-146597725 GCF_001723915.1 Gavialis gangeticus
CTATGCCACATGGATCGACTAGTATTTGCATAGCACTGAAGAGGTGAGGTCCTAAGTATGATCAATAATCATACCAAACTCCAATTAGAAATGCTCTTCAATTGTAAACTCATAATGAATTGCAATCTGGATCAACTAAGTGGCTTTCTTAGACTAACATGGTCTAATGTCTAGAACCTTTAATAAAAGAGAAGTAACTTACACCAATTTAGCTTCTACATACCACAAAGACAAAGGCATCTATACAACCAATTGTCACAGAGAACCCCTGCATGAAAAACTGTGTGTGGAAAAATCTTAGATTAACCAAGGTCAGATCAATCTAAATGCCCAGTCATGCAGGTGTTTCCAGAGCTTAAATTGTCCCCAAAATGGTATGTCTAATCTAAGTTAGTTCACCTCAGGAGATGAAATAACTTTATATTGACATGTGTTAACCCAATCCAGTGAATGCCTATATACATTTACAGCATAGTCCTGGGGTTGGAAAAGCCCATCCACTCACCCCAGCCTGAAGGCTGTGCTATTCCTACCCCACCTGACCCTGAATGGACTATTTTTAGCACCCTAACTACCCTGCCTGCCCCCCCCGCCCCCAACCAAGCCATCCCTCCCTCCTGACCTGCCAGTCACCCCAGATCCACTAGCCCCTCCCCTGCACTTCCTGTGATCCTGCAAGCTTCCCCCATCCTGCCAGCCCCTACACCACCCTGCAAATTACTTACCTTGGGATACCCATACTTCTCCAGGCAGCAGCAAATACTTGCATGTGCCACTCCAGGTATAGGTTTAGGCAGCCTAAACTGGGTCCTGCAAATGCTTGTTTGTACCCACACTCCACAGTCAGTTGTTCAAATGTTCATACCCTAAAGTAACCAGGGGTTCAAGCAATTAAATTGGAGGACTTCTGCTAAAACCTTGACACATTCATTCATAGTGAAGAAATAACTACTGAGTATGGGTGGGAGAAGGAAAAAATGTGAGTATCTTGCTTGAAAAAATGCCATTAAAATGTATTAGATTATTTGAGCATGTTAGCAGGTCATTCACCCATCTCTCTACCATCAAGCAAGCTGCACACTAAAAAAGATAAATGTCTCCCAGTACTGTAGATTTGTCACATAAGAGCCCTACTCACCAAAAGAGAGTTTCACTGTTGCTCTATACAATATGAACTGAATAACAATTTGGAGGCATCATTTCTCTGTTATTGATTAAAGGTTACCAAGGTTAAGTGTTTAATTGGTATTTTAATTAGATAGCCAGGCGAGAGAGAAATTCTGCTGTTGAGAGTGGCTCTTGTTGAACAGAAGGCAGAGGTCATTGTATGACTTCTAATTAAATTTCAGGTTCAAATTAAGTTCTTGTAGTAACAGATTATTGTTTAGTGCTGGGGGATTTTTAAAAGTGTGTTGATTCCTTATGTTTTGCTACTTTTGCAAACAGGGGTGCACCAATATATCGGTTGGCTATTGGATCAACACTGATAAATGAGAAATGGCATTATTGGCCATCAGCTTTTTTTTGGTGGTTGTTACCAATAATTACAACCACATGCCCAGAGCTCCCTGGTGAGCATAGTCTGGTGCTTGTGCCCTGCTGCCAATCTGGGCCTGTGGCAGACTACAGCCCCCAGCAAGGAGGGGAAGGGAGAGGAGGCACTGGGGAGCGGTCACAGGGCGCTGCTCTCAGCAACAAAGTGACCATTACCAGTTCCTGCTGCTGTCACTGCCGTGCCAATGCCACATGCACAGCAGGGACCTGAGTGCAGGGGCTGCAGTGGAGATGTTGGGCTGTGTGTGGACAGGGTAAGGTGCCATACGAGGGACTTTCTGCTCTGCTGGGTACCGGGTGCCTTTACAAAAGCAGGTTCTCCCTGGAGGCTGCAGGAGCTTGGCTGCACCGGGCCCACCGGTGCTAATACAGCTGCATGCTCTGGGGCTCCAAATGTGCCTGGCACCACTTTCTGCATGAAGGTTTGCCCCTCCCAACTGGGATGACAGCACATGCTGCACAGGGAGTGGGGCTGTGGGTAGGAGCCATGGGCGAGGGGATGACATGCATGAGAATAAGATACATCGCCTTCCTCATCAAGGGCCAGAGCAGGCAGGAGGCAGGCGTGTGTGTGGAATGCAAAAACTAACAAAAAAGGTTTATTTATGTCAGTAGTTTAAAATGCCTGCATTATTACTAAATATCAGTTATTGGATTGGCAATGGCTGATATGGTTAATTTAATCATTGGCTATTGGTATCAGCCAAGAAAATCTTTATTGGTGCACTCCTAGTTTCAAATGCTTCTGTCCAGCAAATCATTCAACCACTGACTTGTGAAAAACAGTTCTTGTCACACTAACTTGACCCAGGAGGGTCAAAGGGGGCAGGAGAGCATATAAGCCTCCATGGCTCACTAAAAACATCCCAGAATGTCTCCGTGCCAAAAAGGAGGCTTACTCCCAATGGAAAGGAGGGGTCCTCACTAAGGAGGACTATTCAGCAGTTGCTCGGGGATGTAGGGGGATGGTTAGGAAGGCCAAGGCAGAGATGGAACAGGGGCTGGCTTCCCGGATTAAGGACAACAAGAAGTCCTTTTTTAAGTACATAGGGAG
>NW_017728992.1:146598587-146619702 GCF_001723915.1 Gavialis gangeticus
GTCTGGAACCAGCTTCCAAGTGAGGTGGTGCAGGCTCCCACCCTGGGGGTTTTTAAGAGGAGGTTGGATGACCACCTTACTGGGGTCATTTGACCCCAGTGCTCTTCCTGCCATGGCAGGGGGTCGGACTAGATGATCTGCTCAGGTCCCTTCCGACCCTAGAAACTATGAAACTTATGATTAACAGTTAGGTTGAGACAGGTAATTATGTTGAAATACAATTTTTTTACTTTGTACTTCAATTATGCTGGAGCACAAAGCAACATTAACACCATCATACCCCCATGTCTCTCTTTTCATTGCCATATTTAAATTCTCTTCTCTGGTTTGAGCCACTAGCTTTAGTCCTGAGCAAAAGGTTCTATTTCTCCAGGTCCATCCATCCTTCACCCCCAGCAGCTTTTTCTCCACTAACCATAGTTTCTTCTACTCCAGCTGCCAAGAGACCTTTTGCCTTTGCCACAACATCTGCTAGACCTCATAGATCTCTATGATGGTCTACTCAGTCACCAGTATGCCCTGTTTGAAAAAAGGAACCTCACTCTTCCCCACACCTATTTGGAGTGAGTGCCCCAACCTGTCAAGTCATGAGAAAAGCATGGGTACCAACTCCAATTTTCTGCTCAGCAGCAGACCAACCTCGTGTACATGAGCACAACAGCACAACGTGGGGTACCAATTCAAAGTGCTCAGAACCACTGCACTTGCAATGGGATATGCCCCAGCAGAGTATTGTCCTCCTGTATGGTCCCAAAGTTGTCACACTAAAAAGCCTGACACGACTTAACAGTGTGCAGAGACTTATAATAGGCTACACAACCTACACACACGTATACTCCCTGTACTCTCAGGCTTTAGACTAAGTGATATAAGAAGACAGACTCAACATCATTACTGGCAAAAGGCAAGGGATGACAAAAATCAACTGCTTCATCAACTGTTAACTGGAGACCCAGACAGATGGAGGCTTAAGAGGCTTAAAAACCATAAACCATTTGTACATGAAGCCCATGAGCTCCTGCAAGAGATTGGACAGCAACAGAGTAGAGCAACTGCTGGGAAAAGCCAGACCTATTCCTACAGTGTTTTATACCAACATTAAATAAGTCTCCCACTGGGCACAACCTTGGCAGAGAACCAGGGGTCAGGCTGAACAGACTAAGATCTGGATACAGATGCTGCCCAAGATGAACATTTTGGACAGCTGCCTGTGTGAATGCAGTGTCCAACAAACAGCACAATACTTAATTGAAATCTGCAAATTTTACAAATGCCCAGATGGGGTAGATGGAATCCACACATTGAGCAATAATACCAGACAGTGGCTCATAGATTTGGAAGTTGGTATCTGATGCCATATGAAAAGAAAGAGAACATTTCCTGAACATTCATCATTCAAGATTGCTAAATATTACCCAAAGCAAACCAACCAGTGTATTTCCAGCTTTCAATGGAAGACAAACAGTTGTTGGCCCTGGCAAAAGCATGTCATGCTGTTCCCATTGTTAACATCACCCTGTAACAGAATCTGGCCAAGTGCCTATGAGTGTATGTAGACAAAATGGGAGCTCTAAATTGAAGTGGTGGGTTTTTAAAAACACCGCTTCAATTTAGGGCCCTTTAAACCCCTGTGTCATGCACACACCTGAACTTAACTGCCTCTCCAGTAGCAGGGAGAGGGCAAGCTGCCGGTGAGCAGAGCAGTCCCTGGGCTGTGGGGTGGGGCTGATGCTTCCCTCCACAGCAGCAGAGGACCCCCTCCCCCAGGTGGCACCCACCTGCAGGAACCCAGCTTGGGCAGTCCTGGGGGGCACTGTAGCCGTGAAGGGAAGCACTGGGACCCCATGAAGCTCTGGCAGACAGGCTCCAGGGGAAAAAAAAAAAAAGATTTTGGGCGGAGCCTGCCTTTCTGGGCTGCTGCTAGGCTGCCTGCACAGGCTTCCTGCAGAGCCCCTGAGCCACATGGAGCCTGGTACTTTGCTCCGTGGCTGTAGGGCAGCAAATTAAAACTCCTCAGAGGAGTTTTAGTTTGCTGCTCCCCAAGTCATTTAAGGCACATTATGCCACTGAATTTGCTACAGCAGCTGGAATTACTGCACAAAACACCAGCGACAGGTGCAAACACCAACACTATTAAAGTGCCACAAAAGCATTTAACCCACTTCAAAGGGTCGTGCACACATGCCCCTCATTTCGTCTACACATGACCTATGTCTGGAACATTAATCAGACTGCCATGGGAGGCTCCAGCCACTGAATCCCCACTGAACTCTCCCAGTAAGCCTCAGGATTTTGAACAATGTTCAGGCATCACTCCTGGCTTTGGATGTTCTCATTATGCACCTCTCTATCTTTATTATGCCCTAACAGAGAGAATCCACAGCCTCCCTGCCTGGCCTCATTGGTAGGGACCTATCTATATCGTGGTGAGACAAAGGGATTTTCACAGGCTGCTCATGGCACAAGGAGCCAATTTCATGGTCTTTTTGCAATGAGCCCCCCCTCACCATTGACTGGCCAAGGGACCTTGTCAGCCATGCCCCTTACCACTGATTGGCCAAAAGGCCAATCACTCATCTTCAGACTGAAGTATTGCATCCGGCTTCTTAAAAGATAGCACCAAAACCCTTTTGTTTTCTTGACTGGTGCCTTCACTTAGTCTATCACTAGCTCAGCATCTCAGTACCATTCTCTCAAACCATGTGCCCTATAGCTGCAGGGATTGCTACCCTTTCTGTGCATTCTGGTATGCTTGTATGGGAGGGGCACAAAAATGAAGATTGCACAAAATGCCATTTTTATGGTGGTCACAGAAACTGCCGTTTTTTGTGGTTTCTGCAAACATCATGAAACTACGATTTTAAGTAGGTCCCTACTCATAGGCCAGAAGATGAATTTCCTGTCATTTAAAACATTCCCTTTTTCCAGAATTTATCATCAGAGTTTTGATCCTTCTTGTTTACAGCTTAACTCTTCAGGAGCTACCTGATAGTTGAGAAGGCATACAGATATGAATAGGCTTTGTACAGTTTCTTAAAACAATATGAGACAGGACACACTATTCAGAAAGCTTATATTCCTGAACCCAAAGCTCCTAGCTTGGTCTTCTTTTGAGAACTGGTGGGACTTGATCTGTGTTTTCTTCTCTGACCTTGGGTAGTACAATGGTTAACCCTTCCCTGCTATAAATCCCTATTACATCCTTCCTCTCTCTCTCCCTGAGTCTTCCCCTTTTGATTTACTTACATCTAATACTTATGTAGCAGGCTCACCTTTCAGAGCTTGGGTCGAGTCCCAGGCTTGAGATCCTGCTGTTTTGATTGGTGGAGCCCATCCACCAGTCAGGAAGCAGCAGGAGAAATAAAGTCACACCCCTTTCCTGAAGGGAGGGGGAGAAGAGTTTTGCTGGACCTGATTGAAGACTGTAAACTGTCAGGTCTAGAAGACTTCAGGGGCTGAGCCCTGGAGCGTATAAAGGGAGCTGCATTCCCAGCACAAGGGGCAGATGCAGTGGGGGACTCAAGAAAAGTGGAGCCAAGAAAAGTTGGGGAGCTCTCCCTCAGCGGGCAACAGGCTTAAGGCTCCTGAAGCTGCCACTGGAGGAGCAGCCTTGGGAGTGGTGTGAGACAGGTGGGGCTGTTGATGGTGCACGGGCATAGTGCGTGAAGACCTGGCCCTGGGAGCAGTGTAAGACTGCTCAGGTCCACCACAGTGCACAATTCAGTGCATGGAGCCCAGGCTTTGGGAGCCCCAAGTGCTGGCTTGAGCCTGCAACCGTGGCAGGGCCTTGGGGGCCTCAGTGAGGTGGCTCAGGCCTCATCTCCTAGCAAGCGGCCAGGTCCCACGGTGCACAGGGCAGCACATGGGCCCAAGGCTTGGGAGCCAGGGAGCAGCAGAGGCTGCTTGGGTTAGCTACCTAACACGAGAATGGCTGGCCAGAGCCTGAAGGACCCGGCTTGTGCTAAGAGAGCTCTCAGTGCTGAGCCACAGCAGAGGGAAATAGTAGTACTGCAGCATGAGGCCCAGCACCCAGGAGCTAGCAGCAGTGGTGCTGCAGCTGAGAGGAGCTGAGCCCTCGGTGCCCAGAGCGGGGCACAGGTTGGAGAAGAGCCCAGCAGCAAAGGAGAGGCCTGGAGAGGCACTGCAGCAGAGGAGACCTCATCGAGCTGCACCCTGACCACCACCACCTGAGGGAGCGTGAGTCGTTGGGCCCTTTCTCCCACAGAAGAAAGACATTTGGGGTGGTCAAACCTAGAGAAGGGGCTGAGTGAGCAACCCCCCTGCCTAGTCAAGGCCCTAAGGGGAGGGGCCCCTGGTGCTTCCTGGACACCCCCAAAGGACCCCATTGGAAGGAGGACTATCTCTTGCCATTGGGTCAGGGACTATATTAAGGAATAGATGTTATTAAGATTGTTCATGTTCGTGCCTTATATTTTGTAATTGAAATGTTGTATTATGGTGTTGTAAATAGTGTTATTTAGGGTTTGACCGTGGTTATTGGTTAGTGTTCTCTGTGCAAATATATATAAAATATTATATTAATTATATAGTTAAGAACTTTGGGCTTGGGTTTCCTCTATAGAGGAAAGAAGATTCTTCTTGAAATTTCTAGCATCCCTCTCACAGCACCCCCTCCTGCCTACCCATCCTATTCAGTTAAGAATAGGGCACACCCTTGGGTGTACCCAGGTTACACTTAACATCTTTCTTCAGTCACCAGTAACTCGCTGCTGTTCCAACTTCAACTCTCTGTAGACAAAGCAGTTTGTCTAGATTCAGCTAGGCTATTGTCCCAAGCTGTTTTTGCCTCAGTAGCTGCCTGTTAAAATTTACCAACCAGATTCCCTTTCCCCCCCCGCTCCTCATACCTGCAGTCCTTCATGGTAGATAAACATCCTCAACAGTGAGGGATTTCTGATGTGATGATGAGGCTGACGAGAAAGGGATTAATCAGACATAATAATAACTGCATAACAATTTTCATAATGTAATATCAACAAGAATCCACATCCAGCAAATGCCAAGGATCTGTTGACTTCAGTTGAGATGCATATTCAACCATAAGAATCAGTAGGAATTCTTGTACATAAGCAATAAACAGGCCTATATTACTTTGACAGGCTACTTAGCAGATTCTCTGAATTAAAGAGGGACCACACATTGCTATAAAAGCATCTGCATCAAAAGTTTAAAAGCAGTATTCTCAAGTAAAGGCATTCCTGGGAGGGGTGATGGGCACAGCATGCATCGCAAATTTGCCAACTTTGCAGAACAAATTTTGCATGAACTGTTTGCAAACCTGCTAAATGGGAGAAACTATATGAGTTATTCTGATATGAAGGGGGTGCCTAAGAATGGACATGAAAGATTGGCATTGACCTTACTGAATATGCTGACTTCTCCTTGATCTTGGGAAGAGAAGTCATCATTGTTCCACCTTTTGTGTCAATTTTCCTACGTTATCCTCTGTGGGACTGCTGTGGTCTGTTGTGTGTATAACCACATCAGCAGAGGCTCTAGTTCTTTCCCATGTATAGAAATTTATTTTTAGATTCATGGTTCTCTCAACATATCTCAACATGTGGATTGTTTCTCCTCCTCAGCAAGTTTCTATGTTAGAATCAGGAACTGAAAGATGCATTGATTTCCAGAAGCTAACTCATCTAAAATATACTGGCAAGGGAGCAGCTGCAAAAGTGACTGCCTTAAGCTGTTCCTTCCTCAACAACACAATAGAGAAAACAGATATTTATTTTTCACATTTGATTGTTCCCAGCTGGTGCTTTCACCAGCCAAACATAAAAACTAGACAAAATTCAGATGTGGATTTTAATACTTCAGTTCTAATTTGGTGACATTCAGGTGCAGGATCTTTTCAAAATAAAGATAGAGACTCTTTGTAAGACTTCAATCTCCAGTCTCCCTCAATGTTGTGTGTAGTTGGACCTTCTGATTTAATACCAGCCCACCTGTAATAAATATACCTTTAGACTAACAGTGCAAGAAAAGTCAACCCAGGAAACTTGAAACAGTGGGACTTAAATATAAATCTTTGAACTATTGGGCAAAATAATTTCCCACTTGCCTAAGTTTTCTCCTTGAAAGAAACATATCTCTAAATCTAACCCTAGTCTGATCCCTTGGGTATACAACCCAACACACTGCAGCAGCCACCAGAATTTTAAACATCTAAAAGTATTTTACACAGCCCTCTATAAAAAATCTGGTTCCTCTTTTAAGTCATGCTTCATTGAGGTTAATTATGGCTATTTCCATTTTTCAGTGAAAGGGCACTGATGTAAAAAACAATATAGGTCAGAACTCATTTAATCAGTATTTTGGCAAAGGAAAAGGCTATTTTATAGTGCAATGTAGCCCTGGCTGTTTGCCTTATGATATCAATCTTTTCAAACGTGGGAATTCAAGATGAAGCAATAAACCATAAACTTCCAGTATTTTTTTTAAATATGTTGAAAAGGCCACATTAGTCAGACAAAATATCATAGAACCTGAACAGAAAAATGAATTTAGCTAAATATCTATGCAAAAAATCACTTAAAGACTTTTTAATGCTCTCCAAAAATCTCATCCATCTTATTTTTATATTTTAAGACCATGGATGATTCCAAAATAAAGTCTGAAGTAATATCAGTCAGTACTGTGTTCAAATTCACATTTTGGTGTACATAAGCTCTCTTAAACACAGCTGTGGTATTAAACTAATCAAGATGAAAAAGAAAATGTTAAACAAATTCTTATGGAATGTTTCATCCCAAACTGCTTCAACAAACATTTAATGTTTAATTATACATAGTCGCATTAACCATCTACAGGTGCATTGATTAAATGCAGCCACTGCTGTGATGAGACATGACAGCTGTTTAACCACACACAGTGAAACGACACAATAGCTTAGGGTAGAAAAGGAAAAATTCTGTATTCAAGTCAGAAAATTTGAGTAAGCCTGCTGCATGTTGACAAAAAGGAGGACAAAGAGGACAAGTGAGAGAATGCTGGTGATCTGTTTTAGACTCCAAATAGAGTGTTTTGTGCATTAAAACATTTAAATGCCTGTAGGATTTATTTTTTAAATGTTACATTTAATTGTATTTTGATTGCATTTATTCTCAAGTTGCCTGTGCAACTCAAAACTGCTGCTTCTTAGGAAGTGTACTAGATGGAGACCTGTGCTTTGAGAAGCCAAAGATTTGCACTTGATCCTGATCTACATGTACAATACACTGATTGTATACATGTAGCCATAAATTGGTATACTCAAAGCAGTCAAAAAAGCTGTTAGAGTCCATAAAGGTGGCATTGTGTGAAACAGCATCGTTCCATTTCAAATTTTGTTTAGATTCAAAACAGCTGTTCCGTTCCACTCCGTTGAAACAGCAAAACTGTTTTGACATTTGGCCCATAGAATACAATGAGGAAGGACAAAACAGCCTATAACTTTGTCATTTCTGGCTTGATTTGGATAAAACATGCTGGAATGATAGCCCCTTCTGAGGGCATGAAGCCTGCCAAGTATCAAGGGGATAGGTGCAGGGGGTTCAGGGAAACTGCACCCCAAAATCTTGAAAGCATAACTCATGTCGCATGTATGTGTTAAGCCATGGTGGGGTCAAAACTGCATGCTTGCTAGCCCCTGCAGAGGCTACAAAGCCAGCCAAGTTTCAAGGAGATAGGTGCAGGGGTTTGGGGGAAACTGTACTTCAAGCTGCAGACAAGCAAAACTCATGACGTGGGTGACACTGTGTGTGTTAAGGTGCAGCAGGGTGAAAGCTGCAGGCATGCTCGCCCCTGCTGAGGCCACAAAGCCTGCCAGCTTTCAAGGAGATAGGTGCAGGGGCTTCTGGGTTCTGGGGCCCTGCACCTCTAGCTGCTGACATGGGAAACTCGTGTCATGGGTGCTTGTGCAACTGTGTTAGTCTTGGGGGGTGGGGGGGTGGAAACTACTGCAGGCCTGGCTGCTAGGCCCTGCTGTGGCCCCAAAGCCTGCCAGCTGTTAAGGAGATAGGTGCACTGGGGTTCTGGAGCCCTGCACCCCTAGCTGCTGACAAGCAAAACTCATGACATGGGTGTTTGTGCTAGCTAGCTAGCTACTGTGTTATGCAATCAATCATGATTCACTTGGGGACCAGCTCAATACACAGTAGCTAGCTAGGATAACAAGTTAATGAGCAAGGATTAACACCTATAAAACCACAAACTAAGGAGAGGAAAGAATCAATACAGAGCCAGGAACTGCTTCTGCCCCAAGACAGAGACAGTCAGTTGCACAAGCACCCATGTCATGAGTTTTGCCTGTCAGCAGCTAGGGGTACAGGGCTCCAGAACCCCAGCGCACCTATCTCCTTAACAGCTGGCAGGATTTGTGGCTGCAGTAGGGCCTAGCAGCCAGGCCTGCAGTAGTTTCCCCTGCCCCCTGCTCCCCAGTGCTCCAAGACAGATGCAGTTGCACAGACCCATGATATGAATTTTGCTAGTCAACATGTAGAGGTGCAGGGCCCCAGAACCCAGAAGTCCCTGCACCTATCTCCTTGACAGCTGGCAGGCTTTGTGGCCTCAGCAGGGGCTAGCAGGCCTGCAGCTTTCACCCCGCTGCGCCTTAACACACACAGTGTCACCCATGTCACAAGTTTTACTTGTCCACAGCTTGAAGTACAGTTTCCCCCAAACCCCTGCACCTATGTCCTTGAAACCTGACAGCCTTTGTGGCATCAGCAGGGGCTAGCAAGCATGCCGTTTTGACCCCACCGTGATGTAATAGGTACATGTGACACTAGTTTTGCTTTCAAGATTTTGGGGTGCAGTTTCCCTGAACCCCCTGCACCTATCTCCTTGATACATGTAAGGCTTCATGCCCTTGGAAGGGGATACCATTTCTGCAAGTTTCATCCAAATCAGGCCAGAAATGACAAAGTTATTGACCTTCCCCATTATAGTCTATGGGCAAAATGTCGAAACAGCAAAACATCTCAACTTGCCTTGTTTTGTTTTGAGGCAGTTTCAACTATATCTGTTCCATTTCAATGTTGCTGTTTCAACCTTGAAACAGGTCAAAACAGTGTCAAAACAAATGTGGCAGAGAAATTTGGCACAGCTCTAATTGTCATTAAGTAGGGGGCAGATCCTTATCTATGTACAAACTCTCTGTTCTGCTAGAGGATTGATACCCTGAGGTTCTGGGCCAACATTTTGCACATGTTTAAAGTATGGGTGTCTGATGCTTCTTGAGTCAAGGGGGGCACATGCCCCCCCCCCGACACCAGTCAGTGACTGTGGGAAGTCCCCCAGCAGCCAATCCCACTGACCCATGAGGGCACCGATCCCACTCATAATAAAATCGGCTGCAATGCTTCTGTAGCTCCATGGCCACTTCCAGGAGCTTTTGCTGGCAGCCCTACTCCCTGGCCAGCTCTCGCAGGGGGGGCACTGGTGCTTCTGCCTGCCCCCTGTCCACTGGCTACACAGGAAGGTTGGCCTGATAGGGGGTGCACAGGCACCCCCTGTGCACCCCCTGCACATTGCCCCTGGTTTAGAGTGCTCAAGATATACTTAAGTCATGCAGTACCATATAGTATGGGAAACAGAAATCAGAACATTTTTTTTCCTAAAGCACATCTGCTTTGTGAGATAAAAATGCAATTGCTATCTCATCTCAAAAGGATGATCTACTCATGGAAATTGCATCATAATCCATTAGTACGGAGATGACACACACACACACACACACACACACACACACACTCTCTCTCTCTCTCTCTCTCTCTCTCTCTCTCTCTCTCTCTACTGCATTATAATTAACATACACAACACTTTCAAAACTTACAGAGTTAATTTCCTTTCCAAACGTTCTGTAGCTGGATGAATTGTTCATAATCAAGTATAAGGGTCCCCTTAGTAACAGATGACACTCTGCAAATCAAAACAAATGGGAGATGTAGCTAGGTCACCACTTTTATTTACAGGTCTCTGGCCCAAACAGCATGATTGAAAATGCATGAAAGGGTTTGTCCATGTTATATCTTATCAAAAATTTCTTTGCTTTAACTTTCTTGAGGATTTTGTACTAGAATCTACCTCTCACTGTCTTCTTTTACTTTAAAAGCTGTACAACATTAGTATTTCATGTCCAAAACATGGTAGCAGCCTTACAGGGTATGTCCAAGCGTTACATTTAGATCGACCTAATCAAGGTTAAGTCAGTCTAAATGCCCATGAGTGCAGGCATTCACAGGGCTTGACTCAACCTAAAAAAGGCAGAGGTGAACTAACTTTTGATTGACCTGTGTTGACCTAATCTAAAATGGGTTAACTTGGTCTAGTAAATGCCCACATATGTTCACAGCACAGTGTTGGTGGTGGGAAAAACCAGCCCCTCATCCCAGACCTAAGGCTGTGCTGTTCCTACCCTCCCACACTAAGCAGGCTATTTTTAACTTGTCAACTCTCCAACCCTGGACCAGGCAACCCCCACTCCACAAATCCTTCTGCCCTGTGGACCTGCTAGCCGCCTCCTTCTGATCCTGCTGAATGCAAACTGTCTGATCCTGCATGTAGTAAACTGTTACAAATCTATGAACATCAGATCTTGGCCAAAAGCTGTGGGCAGAAACAGAAGACTGTAGCAGGGTGTGGGGCCTGGGGCAAATCAGCCTATATGGGACCCGGACGCAGCAGTGGTAGCGGTGGGGTGGTAGTGAGCAGCCAGACAAAAAGCTGACCCAGCTCCACAGGGCTCCCCAAAGCATGGGGCCCAGGGCAGTTGCCCCGATTTGCCTCTCCCCACCTCCCCCACTAGGGACAGCTCTGGGCAAAAAGACCAGAGTCTACCAGAGCTGTGGTCAGAATAAGGATCAGCTAAAAACAGATCCATTTTTGTGACTCACAGTGCAAAACCAAGCCCTAACACTTCAAATGTAGTAGCCTTCATTTAATTTGATTTTTAGTGCTTTCTTAAGGAGTGCAGAACTTTAGCTATATTGAGAATTTAATGGCTCTTGTTGAACCCAACTAAGTAAATAAATAATTTCTTATTTCATTTTAAACAATACACTACCATGTTTGTCTATCAGAAAGATCTAAGTTTAATAACTTTGGAGTAAGTAGGTAGTTCAGTTGTGTTTGGGATCCTGAAAGAAAATGAAGTCACAGAGAAAAATAGACAAAATTGATACTCAAATACTCCAATAGTTATTTTCATAGTGTCATAGCAAAGTATGGTAAGTTACAGAGGAGATTTAAGGCATATGGCAGTATCTCCTTCTACAGACAATACTTCAAGGGCAGCAGTAAACAATAACAGGGAAATACAGAATTTAGCTTGTAAGTTCTCTGGGGCAGTATTTTTGTTCTCTTTTTGTACAATGCTTACTACAGTGGAGCCCTGGTCCATGACTAGCACCCTTAGACACTAGGATAACATGAATAATTACTTATATTAATAACACAGAGATGGCATTGCCAGTTATCTTTCTCACCTGCATAATGTGGGAATTTCTGTGAGTTCCCATAGTGTCATAGCTGCTTCTTTAGACATGATAATAAGTTGTATAATTCATTAAGACAAACTTAAGCTCTCATGTGCTATGCACCAACAGACAGTATCCTTTTCTGAAAGCTGAACTAGAAGGTAAAGGAAGTGACTTGGATAGAGACCCAAAACACATAAATAAAACCTCTAGGCCTGGCATTAAGACCTTGACAGTTGCACCATCAAGAGTTTTGATGAAAGATGACATGATTCTGTTTCACCAAATGAAAATATTGAAATTGTAACCAAAAAGAAACTTTGGGGACTTGTTGATGATATCAAACAGAAGCCTCCTTTGAAGAAATAGGGTGATTGTCATGTTATGGTATGTTACAGAAGAGTTCCATATCACCTCCAATCCAGGTATTGTAAGAGAGGCTCCTGAGATTTTTTTTTTTTTTTTAAATTATCAGCCAGACCCAGACAAAGGAATTTTTGCAATTTGGTTCTGGCAAGAACAAGTCAATTTTGTGGGCATTTGCTGGTGGCTCTGCCCCTGCCACTGATTGGTGGAGAGACCCTGGGGTGGGAAGGAGAGACAAGAGGGCAGCCACCATCTTGGCTTTTGGCTGCCTTTTGTGCCACCCAACCCACTGGCTCCTTCTCCTGGGTGGGCTGCAAAGCAGCAAGGACCACTGACTCCCATTGGGGAACCAGCATTTTATTTTTATTAAGTTGTTTTTTTGTTTTTGGGGGTTTTTTTAGGTTGATTTAACACACAATTGTGGATTTTGGTTTCCATGAAATCATGAATTAAATAGGTCTCTAATTATCATCCCTCAGAGGAGATAGGATTGGGTTAGTCACTGATTTGGAAACAGTGAGTAGGATTAACACCTATACATCTACATTTTTCCTACGTTAAATTATGCTACGCAGTCTGCTTTAAAAAAAAAACCTTAAATGAGTTTCTAAATGAAAAGTATATTGGTCCTGTACTTCTAGAACAGGGAAGCTAGGAATTGGATGAAGTTTTGATGAGACAGAAAGGAAAGTGAAATATAGATTCAGCCCCCACGTCCAGCCCCACCATACAGGCAGGAACCAGCGCAAGCCCTCCCAACTCCATGTGCCTCATGCTTGCCTGTCTGGGCAAAAGTATTAGGCCCTGGGCCACCTGGGTGGGTGCCTGCCTCCCTGGAAGCCTGGCCTGGGGCCAGGCAGTCGCAGAGACTTGAATTGGGCCCACAGCCACATTTGCACTCCAGTGGCTCCTGCCACCACCAAGAGGCCAGGGGCTACTGGGAAAGGGCCTGTCCAGCCCTGGGGGCACCACAGGGAGCACCCAGGGAAACACAAGCTGGCAGGAATGTGGCCTTGGATGTGGGAAGCATGGGGAGGTGGTGCAGAACTTACATCGCGTGCCTAAGGTTTGGGGTGGCAATGGCCTGGCTGTCCCCCCCCTCCATGGGCAACCCCAGCAGACACCACCACCCTGGGAGGAAGGCCTGCCTGCCCCACCCCACAGGGGCTCAGTGGCCTGGTGGCAGCTTGCCCCCCGGCCCTGGGGAGGCTGCACCAGGAGCCAGAGTGGGAATGTGGCTGCTTTTCTGCTCCAGAAGCTCCTACTACTGCAAGGAGCCTAGGGGCCCTAGGAAAGCTCCTGGCTGGCCCAGGGGACAGTGCAGGAGGGCTGCCCAAGGCCACTGGGGTCAGCACAATCCAGCAGAGACCCAGCATGGGATGTGGGAAGGCCAGGGAAGCTGCAGGTACTTCCAGAGCAGAAAAGTGGCCGTGGCCCCATTCCAGCTCCTGGCACAGCCTCCCTGCTGGTCCTGGGGCCAGGGGGTGAGCTGCTACCAGACTCCAGTGGAATGGGGGAGGGGCCAGGCCTTCCCCCCCCGCCCAAGATGGAAGCATCCATCAGGGCCACCCATGAGGGAAGCCATCCAGGATTGTTGCCACCCTAAGCCTCAGGTGTGGAATGTAACATGGCCCCAAGGCTTGGGGAAGCGAGGGCCCAGCTGGCTCCCCCCATGGCCAGACCCGGGGTGCAATGCCACATTGGAGAGGGAAGGCCCAGTCTTTCCTGCACACCAGGGGCCTGGCAGCCTACCAGCAGCTCCTCCCACCCCTTCACAGGGAGGCTCTGCCAGGAGCAGGATTAGGCCTGTAGATGCTTTTGCAGTCCAGAGGCTCCTGCGACTCCCAGGAACCCAGAGGCTGTCTGAGAAGGGCCTGGAAGCCTGGGGAGGCTCCCCAAGTTATATCTGAGTGGCTGCACCAACACACTCAGGCTCTGGGCTATTGCAAAGCAGTGGGCCGGTGCTGACCGGTTCAGTGGGGAGTGCACAGGGCACTCCCATGCACACCCCACATACCTTCAAACCCTTCTCTCAAACCCCACAGCCATACCCTCCTCCACACACAATCACACAACCCACATATACCACACACACATATCTACAGCTCCCCACAAACCCCACACCCACCCAGCCATACCCAACAACCCATACACTATACCAGAGTAAGACTGCATTTTGAACTATTATGCAATCACTTCTATATATAAAGCAGAAACACACACATCTGGACAAAAATACTTTTTTTAAAATTAAATTAAAATATATTATTATGGATATTTGATTTTTAGTACATCATTTTTTTTTTCCGGTTCTAAGATAACAAACCCTCTTCCCTGAAGGAGTACTTCCAGGGGCAGTGGGGGGGACTTCTGGTGGCAAGGGTCAGAGGATAGGGGCAGGACTTCTAGTCCCAAGATGGTAACCAGAGGCAGGGCACCTGTCAAGGGGCAGGGCTACCCATGCAGCCCTCAACACCTTGCCAAAACTTGGTAAGCAGCCCTCCGCCTGAAATAACTGTCTGCCCCTGATGTAGTATCAGACTTCCCAGGCCTCTGTACACACCACAAAAGTGGCCTTTAAAGTGGCTTAAATGCCCTTTTGTACCACTTTTATGGCATTGCTGTTTGCACGTACAGCAGCATATTCCACTTTAAATGACTTTGGTACATAGCAAGATAAAACACATCTGAGTTTGATACCTAACGAAGTGCAACAGTGCACGGGGCACTGGAAGCTGACATGTTCAGGGCTTGGTGTACTTGGGGCCGTGGAACCCAGCAGCAGGCAGGCTCTCCTGAAAGAAAAAAAAAAGCAGCAAGCCTGATCTTATTTTTTCTTTCCTCCCTGGACCCTGCCTGAGCTGTGTGGGGGCCCAGTACTTCCTTCCACAGCTGCGGGGGGGGGGGGGCAGTGCCTCTCCACAGCTGCAGCACCCCCGGTGACTGCCTGGGCCGGGTGCCAGCAAGTGAGTGCTGCCTGCCCCTGCGCAACTCAGGGACCACTCAGCCTACTGGTAGCTTGCCTTCCCCCCCCGCAAAAAGGCAGGTAAGGATTGGGCCCCCACCCTTGTGTACATGCCATTGGGGTTTTGTTCAGTTTAATTTTGCCTAATTTGAAGCAGTGCTTTTAAAAACCCACCGTTTCAATTTAGGGAGAACTAAACCAAATTAAACCCCTGTGGCATGTACAAGCAGCCCCTGATTTTAGATTAAACCAGTTTATTGAACTTCTGTCCCAGATCCCCTCCAGATTCAAGTTAACTCACAGTCCGCCAGCATCCCAGGATGCTTTGCAACTCCCCACAGCCTAGAGCAGGTAGGCATGCTCTAGCACCCCCCACCCCCAGCTTCTGGCTTGGGTCACTGCAGGCCTGTGGCTGCATTTCTGGAATCAAAAGTAAATGTCTGTTCACTTGCTTATCAGTTCAATTTATCTACCTTAAATTAAACTGCAAAGATTGAATCGATTCAGCCTCAAGCTTTTTGACTGTCTGTACTTAGCTTATGTCTCAACCTGATCGCCATTTATTAGAGACTAGCTTGAGATCAAAACACAAGTTTTATTATTCTTCCAAACTGTTTGTCATCATTAGGTATGATAACTCAGGGGATTTTTAATATTCCTCTAAATATCTTTTTATATCATAAATTCTTGTCCTCAAGGACCTCCAACAGAGGATGAAGCAGTATTGATTTGGAGCAATTTTTCTACCTTGTATTGTATTGTATTTATATTGTATTGTATTATGTCCACACATAACACTTAAAAGTGTTTGAAATGTTCCTCTTTTGAAGCGTCTCCAAATGCGCATGCGTCCACACCCAAAAAGAATCTCATGGGGATTCTACAGTTAGAAATTACTGGACCCCAGATCTGAGACCCCTGGCAACAGCTAACCCATTATAAGCAGAAGTGCAGTTCTTTAAGCCACCTTTTGTCTCGGGATTCAAGCCAGTCAACATAAACCATGAGACAGGCAGGACCAGATTGGCTGGGCTGCTGATTGCAGCAGGATCTCTGGTCAGTCTCTGAAGCAATATTAAAATGCTTTGTTTGGATCAGTAGCTATAGTACATAAAATGGGCAAGATGCAGGGGTTTTTCCATGTCATAAAAGCTGCTACAGTTCAAAAGGATTGAGACTGTACTTCCCAAATGCTAAAGGGATTAATCTGGTCCATTTCTGTTTAACATATTCATCCAAAGCACTCTGAAGTAAACTGAAAAGATTTTTCATGGATTTCACTGTGCTTTTGAACATACCTCTACTGGGGAAAATGAATAACTGCTGTGACACCATACAAAAACTGATTTGGTGTTTGTTTTTAATGCCATCTTCTAAAATTATTTTTAGTAAATTTAAGAAAATTAAACCTTCCATATTTGTAAAATCTGTCTTTAAGTAATTTTCGCAGCTGATTTTCTAAGCTTCAGTACTAATGGTTTCATTGCAAATCAAAGTCTCTTGCATCACATTTCAAGAATAAGAAGAATAGGAAGAACAGCTCAATAGTACTTGAAAAAATTAGGGTTGATGAAAAGATGTAAGTGTTCACTGACCTTAGGAAGAACACTTCCATGCTGGTTTTCACTATCAGAAGTGCAGTGCGCCTTCCAGGCTCTTCTGTCCTGAGAGAGCCTTTGTCTCCAGCTGTTCTAAAGTTTCAGCTTCATATTAATACAGGTCACAAACCACAAATTTATCTGCATCATGGATATTTTCACTAATCAGGTAAACATATAATTGGCAATGCAGCAAAAAGGGATAGTACACTTCCTATTAGGCTTTCTTATTTGGTGCTCCTAGGGGTGAGGCCAGGGTGTGATGCATGCTTAATAATCTAATGAGTTTCTCCTTCAGAACCCATTCTTCACTTGGCCACACTAGATTTGATAAAGAACAATGGGCCAGATCCCAAATCTATTTAAGTCAACTTGAGACTTTCCATTGACTCCAGTGGGCTTCTGACTGGGATAAATTTGAAGGAAAAAGGTAAATTTTAGACTTTTTGATATATTTCCCTGCTGTTTCTTGCCCAAGAGTGATTATTGTAGTTGGCTAGGTTGATGGACTCAAGATTTTAAAATTGGTCTGTTCATTCCAGACTATAGTGAAAAGAAAGCTATTTGGTGAGATTTAGTGGCTATACATCAGTCTTTACATTCAATTTTATCTTGCTATATTCACAACATAGAACTCACTCTTCTTTTCTCTCCATCTAATCTAATGCTCACATTCTCAACACATGCAGACAGTAGCAAGGTAAGAACTTCCAGTGCCAGTTCACTTGTTTATGTACAGTACTCTTGTTTGCACCTACACACACAACTGATGTGAAAAAAGAAACTGGATGTCCAAATTGTCACAGAAAATACAAGCTATGAATGTGATTAGAGTGTCAAAAACTCAAAACAGATGCTGAAGAGATTGGTGAACAAAAAGGGAAATGAAAAGTATTGGAAAGACCAGCTTAAGGTAAGCATTGTTCAAAGAAAATTTGTATGATAGAGATGCATAGGGTTGGAGAGAATCTCGGTGATCATCTAGTTCAACCTACTGCACAAATGCAGAATGTGCTTGTATTCCAATCCTTTTACCATCTTGGTTACTCACCTTTGGATCTTCTTAAATTTCTCCACATTCTTCTTAAAATGCAGAATTCAGACTTTATAAGTACTTCAGCTGAGGTCTTTCTTGTGCTAAATAGAGTGGTACTAACACATCCCACATCTTGCCTGCAGCACTTCTAAAACTGCATTTGCTTTTTTGTGACTATATCAGGCTGTTGGCTTATACTGAGTATGTGATCCACTACAACTCCCAGATCTTTTGCAGAAGTTCAACTGCCAACCCAGCTATCTCCCAGAATCAAGTTTGCATTTGTTTTTTCTTCCTTAAGTATACATTTGCATTTGTTGAGTTTAATTTTATCCTCAATAGTCCAGTTACAGTATTTACCAAACACTTTTGAATTCTAATGCTACCTTCCAAAGTGTTTGCAAGCCCTTCCAGTTTTATCCTCTGCAAACTTAACGGGAAATCTCTGTGTTCCTAAAATATTGGTCAATTTTACTTTGAAAAGAGCTGAGAGAATAATTCATATGTTTAATCATGTGTTAAATGAATTTTATCTTTCTGTTCGTGAATTCTCTTGATTCTTCCTTGTTTTCTTTTCAAAAAATATTTTACAAATATTTTTTTCAAATTCTGTTTGATCTGTTGCTTGTTCTTCAAAAGGGTAAACATGTGATCATTTGATTTCTCTGCTTGGGCACAGTAAATTTCCATTTTAATCTGATTATAACACTATTTTTAAATTAGGTTTCTGGTGTGAAAGTCTCCAGCAACAAGCATAAATTTGCTTTCCAAATATTCTTCAGTTGCTGCTTAAATAGCTGTTTTAGCAATCTTTCATGCCAAAAAATTCACTTTGAGGTATTTACAAAGGATGTGCAAATACTGTGAAAGCAAAAACCATTTAAAATTCAAAGGAATACTTGTATTAAACATTGTGTAATATTCATCAGCTTCCACTTGGACCTTAGGCTGAGTAAGGAGTTTCTGACAAGGGAATCCACCAGAAAGTGAGTAATAAATGTTATTAGTAAAAAAACCCCAATAGTTGGATTGAAAAGTTACGGATTTATGTTTGCTGTGGCTGTAGATGGGAGGAAAAGTAGCTGTAAAGTGCCTTCTGTTTCCCCAGTCTCAAAGCAAAAGAAGCGGCTCCCAACATCTTGTAGAGTAGCACTAATTGTTCTGTGCCAGTTAAAGTAGTCTCATGGGGATCACTCTAAGGATTGGCTGGAGCATTTGGTCCTCTCTTCCAGCGTACATGGAGACTGGGGGCAAATGGTGTAGAGCCAGCTAAGTTGGCTTCACACTACCTGAAGAGGCCCGTATGCCAATAGAATGGCTGGTTCCCATTAATGATATATTTGTCTGTTCTGCAATCTTGAAACAGCACCAAGCATCTGGAACAGCACCTGTGGATCTATACAGAAGAGACAGAAGCTTCTATAGGATAGGAAATCCAAGTTAAACTTGCAGCTCTGCCTTCAACTCAAACTACTTTTAAAAAAAGGAAGTGTGTGTGTGTGTGTGTGTGTGTGTGTGTGTGTGTGTGTAAATTGTGTTCCTCCCAATGTTGTTGTTTTTTAGGGAGTTGGTGTGTTTGCATCCCAGCCTTCTGATTTAAATTTAGTTTGCCCCTCTGTATAGTTCATGTTTTCATACAGCCCAATTGTTTTGAAAATGCATCCAAAATGTTTTAAAACTCGCATTATTTACTCAAGATAGTAGCCTGCAGCTGCTGCTGAGCTTATAAGAATGTGGAAAACTGTGCTGGAATACTAAGTATTGCAGCAGTTAACTACGTTCTTCTGTGCCCTAATTCAATGAAGCAAAGGAAAGTTACAAGCAAAAACAATGATAAAAAGGCAGAGAAAATGCCTGTTGAATGAAAATCAAAAAACTATTATACCCAAGGGAATTAAAAAAATACCCCATGAAATGCCTGAAGAAAAAATGCTGAGCATCAGAATCAATATAAATGGTACTGCAGGAAGCTAACTTTAAAGAATGGTACTGGGTTATTGTTGTGTGAAAGTACAAAAGCTGCATGCTCGTCTTACAGGGAAATATTCTGTTTTAAGATCTATAACAACTTGAGAAAACTACACACAAGAGACAAAGGAATATGATATAGCAGGGGTATTCCTAGACACATTAACATGTCTGTAAAGTGAAAGTTCAAACAGAACCCATCTAGCCTATGCATAGCTCAAGTCAATACCATTAGGGCCTGAAATAAAGTCTGCAAAGTTAATAGAAGTCTTCAGCAATTTCATCAGCAAGTCTTACATTTTATCCAAGTTCACGTTAAATTGTGATTTATCAACTTAGAACAATATTTCTTCTGTGGGTTGTTTTTAACTATACCCGAGCTCAGCAAATAATGGCAAAATCCTCCTCTCTGACCAGTATTCTACTCTCCCACTTCTTATGATTTTCAGAACACCTTGCAGCCAGTAGCCAGTTGATTATAATTAATCTTAAATTACTTTTTCTATAAGTTCCTTCTGAAAATCTCTGGGATCCCTCATTTGTACTGAATTGCTTTCTCGCCCAGCATGGGCTTAAAATACAAAAGCTTTTTTGTCTCCTAGGGGATTAATCTTTCATCTGTTAACCCCTTGGACTGTCTCTGGTGGTATTATGTCACAGGTAGGAAACACCAGAAGGAAGAAACGCCGGATCCTGGTCATTGGAGACTCCATCCTACGAGGACTGGAAGGTCCCATCTGCCGGCCCGACCCCTGAACACGACAGGTCTGCTTCATGCCTGGGGCTTGGGTCAGGGACATTACAGAAAGGATCCTGGCCTACATCCGACCTGCAGACCAGTACCCCATGGTTGTCTATGTGGGTACGAACGACACGGCCAGGGGCAACCCTGACCGCATTATGAAGGATTTCAAGGCTCTGGGAGACAAGCTGAAGGAGACGGGGGCACAGGTGGTATTTTCCTCTCTTCTTCCAGTGAGTAGGTGGGGACGGCGACACGAGGCCTGCATTGGCGTGGTCAACCGGTGCTTACGCAGCTGGTGCCGCCAGGCAGGCTTTGGGTTCCTTGATAATGACCCATGCTTTTGGGCGGGGGACTTGCTGGGGTGGGATGGGCTTCATCTCTCTCCTAAAGGCAAGAGTGTCTTCTCTTTCAGGTTGGCTGATCTCGTACGGCGAGCTTTAAACTAGCCTCGCGGGGGAAGGGGGCCACAGGAAGACGAGGAGACGCCATCCGAGCAAGGCAAGTGACAAAGTCGAGGAGTACTAAGGTAAGAAATGGGGGTCCAGACAGTCTCCCTAAACGGGGGGTGGCGCACACAGTCTTGCAAGGCCTTAAATGCCTATATACCAATGCTTGCAGTATGGGAAATAAACAGGAGGAATTCGCCCTCAGTATAGCTAGTTCAAACCCAGATGTCATAGGGCTAACAGAAATGTTGTGGGATTCGTCCTATGACTGGGCAGTTAGCATTAGGGGCTATAGGCTTTACAGGCGGGATAGAAAAGGAAGGAAAGGTGGGGGTGTGGCGCTCTATGTCAAGGAGTACTACACATCCTCTGCCAGCAGAATGGGGTCAGAGGAAGGGCAGGCTGAAGTGCTCTGGGTCAAGATTCAAGGGGACCATGGAGAGAGCAATTTGACGGTGGGGGTCTACTACCAACCCCCCAACCAAGGGGAGGAGCTGGACTGGGAATTTTC
>NW_017728992.1:146624702-146626081 GCF_001723915.1 Gavialis gangeticus
GGCCAGCTTGCAGAGGCACTTAAGGCAACGGATGTAGTTGTCATGGGTGATTTTAATTACCTGGACATCTGCTGGGAGGAACAGTCAACCAGGACGGACTGTTCCAGGAGGTTCCTAGCTGAGGTACAGGACCTCCCCTTAATACAGGAGGTGCACAGTACCACCAGAGGAAACGTCCTGTTGGACCTGGTCGTGGCCACAGGTGATGACGTGGTAAGGGGCCTCCAGGTTCTTGACCACATGGGCGATAGCGATCATCGCTTGCTGGAATTCACCATCCAGCGCAGGGTGCCAAGGGCCTGCAGCAAGACAGTAGCCCTAGACTTTAGGAGGGCCAACTTTAACAAGTTGAGGAGACTAGTGGGTGAGGCACTGGGGTCCTTGAGGGCAGGGGAACTCAGTGTCCAGGACGAGTGGTCGTTCCTTAAGAAAACAATACTCAGGGCCCAAGGTGAGTCCATCCCAACAAGAAGCAAGGAGGGAAAGAGTGCCCGAAAGCCCCCCTGGCTCACCAAGGGTGTCCGGGAATGCCTGCTTGCCAGAAAGGCAGCATACACCCAGTGGAAGGGGCGTGCTATCTCCAAAGAGGAGTATACCTCCTCTGCTCAGGCCTGTAGGGGGGCTGTCAGGAAAGCTAAGGCGGACATAGAGCTAGGACTAGCATCCAAGATCAAGGATAATAAAAAGTCCTTTTTCAAATATATAGGGAGGATGAAGAAGGCACCAGGTAATGTGGGGCCCCTGCAAAGTACATTGGGCAATCTGGTGGTTGCGCCAGAGGAGAAAGCGGAACTCTTTAACCAATTCTTCACCTCCGTTTTCTTGTGCAGGGACCAGGACTTCCCCGCTATGATGCCAGATGGACTCGAGGGAAACGCCTCCAGACCTCAGGTTGGGGAGGACCGGGTTAGAGAGCTTCTGGAGGGGCTGGACGTCTTCAAGTCAGCGGGTCCAGATGCTCTCCACCCCAGGGTGTTGAGGGAGCTAGCTGGGGTTATTGCAGGGCCCTTGGCATGGCTTTACAAGCGCTCGTGGTGCTCCGGCCAGGTGCCGGATGACTGGAAGATAGCTAACGTGGTCCCCATCTTCAAAAAAGGGAAGAGAGAGGACCCGGGCAACTATAGGCCCGTCAGTCTTACCTCTATCCTTGGGAAACTCTTTGAGAAGATCCTCAAGGAGCACATCTGTGATGGGCCGGCTTCAGGGATGATGCTCAAGGGCAACCAGCATGGTTTCATTAGGGGCAGGTCATGTCAGACCAACCTGATTGCCTTTTATGATCAGGTCAGAAAGGCAATGGATGCAGGTGTTGCCATGGACGTAGTCTTTCTAGACTTCAGCAAGGCCTTTGACACCGTCTCCCACCCCATCCTCATTAA
>NW_017728992.1:146626252-146633322 GCF_001723915.1 Gavialis gangeticus
CTACCCTGGGGATCTTTAAGAAGAGGCTTGATGACTACCTGGCTGGACTCATTTGAGTCCAGTCTTTTCTCCTGCCCAGGCAGGGGGTCGGACTTGAAGATCTACAAGGTCCCTTCTGACCCTACTTCTATGATTCTATGATTCTTGCAGTTGTTATAAAAAGCCCAAAAAGTACAAGGTCATATGTTGTTAAGTGAAGTTCTCTTGGGTACCTTGTTCCTGACACACCACTCACCAGGAATCCTTCCCTTACAGGACTCCTTTGTAGTCCCAATGAAGATTACAGCTGGGTGCCCAAGATGAAAAGCCAAGGTACGGAAAATGGTAATACTACCTCTTCCCTTAGTGGATTCTCTTTATCTACAGCAGGTTGGATTGGTTCAGGGTGCCTACATTTTTTACAATCCTGAGGCATTCTAAAGACTGCGGCCCCCTGTACAGCAAAGCAGGTACCGAGTACCCCTGGAGGGCCCTGGAGTACCCCTGTAGGACCCAACCAGCACCCCCACTAAGCCAACACCTGGGGGCCTGCCCCGACCTAGTCTCTTACAGCTTCAGTCCAAAATTGCAATCCCCCTAATCCTTCAGGCACCCGAACTCCACAGGTATCTCAGTTTTTTCAACATTAACGTTCTGCTTCTGCACATTCACAGAACTACCTCAATGCTGACAGCTATTGACGTTGTGCAACCTTATCGCATGAGCCCCATCAGAACCAAAAAAGGCATTCCTCTGCCTGCCGACCATAACAGGCTCAGGTGATGTATGAAGTTCCTGAGCATGCTACCATCCTCTCTTTCATGAAATAGCTCAGTGGTTAAAGCATCACAGTGGCGATGTGTAGGGGGTGCACGGGAGTGTATGTGCACCCCCTGAGAGTGCTGGTGCACCCCCTGACTAGCCGCACTTGCCACATAAGCAATGAGCGGGGGGGCAGGTGGCAGCACCAGTGCCCCCCCGTAAGTGTCGGCCAAACGCTACAGCTACTCCTGGAACCAGCTGCAGCGATCAGCCACAGCGATCGGCCATCACGGGATCAGCCACAGAGAGACCACCCCCCCAGTCAGTGGGACTGGTTGCAGGGGAGGCACATGCATCTAAGGATGTGGAAAACTTGGGTCCAAATACACATCTTCCACCTCCAAAGAAAGAGTGTCTTAATCATCAGGCTTTGATCTATTAGAAGGGGAAAAGGGCATTTCCAGTCTGCAGATGTTCCAATTTGCATGGTACACTTAATGAGTCATTTGATCAGAAAGAGGCTGATTCAGTGGCTTAGTGATGAAGGCACTTATCTCTGGAGGAATCTTCCATTTTTTCCTCCAAAAACTGTTTATGTATCTTTGCCCATGGTTGTTTAATTTAATAGAAATTAAACTTTTGAAGTAAAGATTAAGATTAGGATTGAATAGTCATGCTCACTCTGTCTCTAGTCCAATTAACCCTTGATTCCTTTTACCAAATGAAACAGCTTCAACAGAAGAGGTGCAAAATGTCACCACTTCATGTCACATAATGCCATAATACTATATAGCCCAGTGGTTAGGGCAAAGTTGTAGATGTAGATTTGGACCTCAAGCAAAGGAGGCAGCTGTTTTTTATGAATCCCTTTCTGAAGTGCCCAGCTCCCTCCAAGTATTTTAGGGAGCCTAATTAAAAGCTGGGGATTCACTCCAGGATCCCAGCACCTAAGATACATTTGTCCATGTACAGCTTCATCCTGCAGAGATAGACTGCTTTCAGTACTAAAACTTAGCTTGGGTAAGTCAACATTATACTTCAGACTGCAGTATAGACATAGACATGTAGCAGTCAGTATTGCAGCCCCCATATCTCCTGTGTGGACCTAGGCCTCCATGGGACCAGTGTCACACAGGAAACTGGTAGCATGCTCAGAAACTGAATATATCACCTGAGCCCCAGTCCATTACTTTAACCTGAGACCAACCTTCTTCTCCACATACTGTGCCATTCATTTAGGTTGTGAATGTTTTGAAATGTACACCTCTATACAGATCACGTAATTCAGGGATCAGCAACATTCTGCAGCAGAGAGCTGCTTTAACACACTTTAGCTACAAGTGAAAGGCACTTCCAGCCCAGCACATCTGCTGCTGGTGCTGTGAAGCTGCTGCCTTTCCCCCCACCAAGGGTGCCACTGCCACTTCTCTCTGCCACAGAAACACCACCAAAGTACTGCAGAAGCTCCCGGCTGGATAAAATGGTTCCAAAGATGAAAGGATCCATGACCGACTGACCAGTAACTTCACAGAGCCTCCCAGTACATGTTAAGATAGCTTGTTTCAGTAACTACACCCTGTAGCTTGGTGATTTGTTGCAAAATTTGCTTAAGTCTATTATTGTGCTTTCTAATAACGTCTCCCTGAACCCAACTGCCTGCCCCACCAGCTTTTAATTCACCATCCCTGCCACACAGCAGTGAGAGAGCAGCTGGAAGGGCAGAGAAAACCATCTGAACCAGGAACTCTCCTTAGGATAGTAGTCCAAAGCTCCAGCCTGCACCTCATACTGGAGTCCCTGGTGTGTGGAGTGGGTGGGCACTTTACTGTGAGGCTCAACCCACTCTGCTTCTGGCACCAGAGCTGAGCTGAAGGAGCAGCGCTACAAGCCCTACAAGCTGCAGAGTGCTGCAAGCATGAAAAGCAGGCTAGGGAATTTGCCCTGTTGCTCTTGTCCCCCCAGGAACAGAAAGACTGGAGCAGCCCAAGCTTTCTCCAGACTGGGATTACCCTGTTCTGGGGATGACACGAGGAGTGGAGGAGAGGAGGCAGTTCAGACTATACTATACATCTGTACTGCTTTCTCAGTTTTCCACAGCTAGAAATGCACATTTGTCTGTATGCAGCCACTGACAAAGTTTGCACATAACATAGAATGGTGGGGTGGAGTAGATAGTAAATAGGACAAGTCACTGATGCAGAGCAGTGCTGGTAAGCTGGGTGCAAGCAAACATTAAGAATTTCAGTACCACCAACTGTAATGTAGGAACAAAGAATGCAAGCTATGCTTACTGGATGGGGGATTCTCCTGAGAAGATGATCTTGATAGTTATGGTAGATATCTCCTGAACATATTGTCAAAATGTACCCCTGTGGTCAAAGGGTCTGATGTGAACTTTAGATGTAAAAGTAGATAAATCCAAAGCTGAAGTAATAAGGTTATGTTTCAAATGATTATTCTCATTGGTGAGACAGCTTCTGGAATACTGACTGTAGTTCTATAATTCAAAGAAGGGTGCTGATGAAACAGTTAAGAGTGACTTGGTCCTAGTCTACAAGAACATAGACATAGACATAGACATTAGGGCTGGAAGGGACCTCAGAAGTTCATCAAGTCCAGCCCCCCCACCCGAAGTGCAGGAAGTCAGCTGGGGTCATAGGATCCCAGCAAGATAAGCATCCAATTTACTCTTGAAGGTGTTCAATGTAGGTGCTTGAACCACCTCGGATGGCAGGCTGCTCCAGACTTTGGGGGCTCGGACAGTAAAGAAATTCTTCCTTATGTCCAGCCTGAAATGATCTTACAGTAGTTTATAACCATTGGACCTCGTCATCCCTTGGGGCGCTTTGGTGAAGAAACGTTCCCCCCAGATACTGGTGGTCACCCCTGATAAACTTATGGGTATCCATCAGATCACCCCTGAGCCTGTGCTTTTCCAGGCTGAGCCCCATGGCTCTCAGCCTGTCGTCATAAGGTCCGTTTTCCTGACCTCTGGTAATGTGCGCGGCTCTTCTCTGGACTCTCTCAAGCTTCTCCACATCCTTTTTGAATTGTGGAGGCCAAAACTGGACACAGTACTCCAGCTGTGGCCTCACCAAGGCTGAGTACAAGGGGAGAATGACGTCCTGGGACTTGCTTGAGAAGCATCTATGGATGGAAGCCAGCATCTTGCTCACTTTACTAACCACAGCATCACATTGAAGTCTCATGTTCATCTTGCAGTCAATGATGACCCCCAAGTCTCTTTCTTCCGTAGTGGTAGCCAGTGTAGCACTGCCAAGCCTATAAGGATGCTGCAGGTTTTGCCTCCCAAGGTGGAGAACCTTGCATTTTTCAGTGATAAACACCATCAGGTTCTCATCCGCCCATTTGCCAAGCCTGTCCAGGTCAGTCTGGATCACCTGCCTGTCTTCAGATGTGGAAGCTTTGCCTCAGAGTTTGGTGTCATCGGTGAACTTGGCCAGTCTGCTTCTGACTCCAATGTGCACATCATTAATGAAGATGTTGAACAATATGGCTCCAAGGACAGAGCCTTGGAGGACCCCACTGGTCACAGGACACCATGATGATTGACTTCCGTCAATTACCACCCTCTGGGTCTGACCACGGAGGAAATTTCCCAGCCAGCAGATCGTGGTGGACCCAAGGCCACAATTGGCCAGTTTCACCAAGAGGTGATCATGGGATACCAGATCGAAGGCTTTTTTGAAGTCAAGATATCTTCAATCTCTTCTCCCTTGTCCAAGTGATAGGTCACCTGGTTGTAGAAGGAAATGAGATTGGTCAAGCAACACCTACCTGCAATAAACCCATGCTGGCTATCCCCCAGGATGTTGGCATTGGACAGTCCATTAAGGATGTCCTCTTTAATAAACTTTTCTAAGACCTTTCCCAGGATAGAAGTCAGGCTGATGGGCCTATAGTTAGCTGGATCCACTTTCCTCCCTTTCTTGAAGATCGGCACCATATTGGCGTTCTTCCAGTCTTCAGGCACTACACCAGAGCACCAGGAGTTTTCAAAGATCCGTGCCAAAGGCTGGGCTTTCCTTAACATAGGTGCAGCTCTCTATGTTAAAGGCCCCTTTTATCTACTCGATCCCTCCTGTACAGGTTATAGCCATCTATACCCATGGTGCAGTCATGGGTGGCATCCCACCAGGTCTCCATTACCCCTATGACATCATAATTATTTGCATTAAGCGGGAGGATGAGTTCCTCCTGCTTATTCCCCAAGCTCCTGGTATTTGTGTACAGGTACGCAAGTGTCCCCTTGGGGGCTCTTGCCTTGCCTACAGATTGTGCTGGGGCAGGGGTGGGTTCCCTTAAGTGCCTTGGCCTGCTGGCTTTGCACAGGGTGCTCAGTGGGCCAGAAGTGGCAGTAGTCCCCCCACCCCCCAGCAGGCTTAGTTTAAAGCCCGGTGGAGCAGGTTAGCCAGTCTGGCTGAGAAAAGCCTCCTCCCCAGGGGAGAGAGGTGGAGGCCATCTCTTCCGAGCAGCTCACTGCCTCTCTCGCCAAAGATCGGGTTGTGGTCATGGAAGCCAAAGCCTTCCCTATGACACCAGCACTGCAGTCTTTGGTTCACTACCTGGATCCTCCTCTCCCTCCTCAGCCCATACCCCAAGACTGGGAGGATCGATGAGAACACCACCTGTGCCTCCACTCTCTTTAGCCCCGCTCTGAAATCCCTGTAGTGCCTCATGACCTGGCTGGGAGCACTCCAAGTCATATCAGCAGTGCCCATATGAATAAGGAACACGGGATAGTGGTCTGTGGGCCAGAGGAGCTCAGGGATCTTCTCCACAATGTCTCAGGTATGGGCCCCTGGGAAGCAGCAGACTTCCCAGGCTAAGGGGTCGGGGCAGCAGATTGGCCCCTCAGTCCCTCTCAGGATGGAGTCTCCCACACCAAACACTTTAGGTTTTGTCTTGGGGAGAGCAGGGGCGGTAGCTGCAGTTGATCCTGTGTTGCCGGCAACTCAGCAGGCTCTGCTGAAGCAGGAAGAGGTGTGTACCTGTTGCTAAGCTCTGGCAGGACAGGGGCCTTGGTGCGGCGGGCCTTAGGGCCCTTGACCACCTTGGTCTATGCCCTTGACTGGACAGAATGGGAGGTCCCAGAGTCCTCCCTTGTCCTGGATGGAGACCATGGTCTACCCTCCGCCTCCCAGGAGGGCCTGGCAGTAGAAGTCTATCTCCTGCTCCCAGTCCTTAATGGCACACAGTCTCTGGACTGTGGCCTAGAGCTCCTCCAGCTGGCGTGCCAGAGACCCCAGTAGGGAGCAGAGCCCACAAGGGGAGGTTGCCATGCTCCCAAGCCCCAGAGCCTGAAAAGGGGACAAGCAGTCCCTGCAGCCGAGAGCCAGGGGCTCCATCTGCATGGAGCCGGGAACCATAGGCTCCGTCTGGGTGGCTGTCTCTGAGGTGCCGGGGGGGGCCGCAAACCCCCAGGGGACCCTGGGGGTGCAGCGCGTGCCCATCCGCGGCATGCCACTGGTAGGCGGGCTGGGCCTGAGTCTGTCTACCCTAGCGAGCTTGCAGGCATGGCCTCAGCCCTCCCGCGCACCTTCCTGCGTGAACTCTGCACTAACTCATGCTCCAGCAGACAAGCACACCTGTTTGTGCAGCCTGTTCGCGTGGCTCCCTGTGGGGCTAGGTGAAGTAGGGGCCTGGGTGGAGTGAGACTCTCTAGGGGTTAATGCCTCCCACCACGGCTCCCACTTACCTCCAGCTGTGCTGGGGGTCGGCAGGGGCCTCCGTGGGGAGTCTCTGGAGGGCTTCAGAGGAGCGGGGGTGCAGCAGGCTTTCACCCACGCATCTCTCGCCACTCCTGGAGCCTAACTAGGGCTTTTTTGCTGTTGGCGGGCCCTTTTAAACTATGCGCATGCACAGTGGTCCTGCCGTCAGGGAAGCTGCTCTCAGGCTAGGGGGGACCCTGCCTGGGATTTGGGGGGTTCTGCTCCACTGGAGAGGGACTGGTAAGTACCCTCCCCCTACCTCTCTCTCTCCCTGGGGGGCTGGGCCAAGTAGGGGCCTGGGCGGGGTAAGACCCGGCCCAGCTCCCACTCAGCTGCCTCCTCCCACTCTCTAGGGGTTAACCCCCTCCCACCACGGGCCCTGCTTACTTCCGGCTGTGCTGGGGGTCAGTGGGGGCCTCCGCGGCTGCTGGGAGGTGTCTGGGGGGCTTCGGGGGAGTAAGGGCTTTAACTCGCATTGTCTCTTGCTGCTCCCGGAGCCTAACTGAATGTTATGATAGAGGGCTCTTCAATTTAGCAAACAAAGGCATAACAAGATACTGTTGCATAAATTGCTGATTTTATCCCCTGAAGGCTAGT
>NW_017728992.1:146633333-146635494 GCF_001723915.1 Gavialis gangeticus
CAAAGAAACATAGAGAAAAGTAACTATTTTTGCTACAATACAATAGTTGGAAACTGAAGCTAGACCAATTCAGAGTAGGACTAAATAATTATGGGAACAATTTGCTAAGAGGTATAGAGTATCCTCCATCACTGACAATTTGTTCGTCATGATATGCAAGCGTCTTTTTTCTAAAAGACCTGCTCTGGTTTCAGCAATAATTAATTCAGAGAAGTCTCATGGCCTGTGTTGTACAAGAAATCACACAAGCTGCTCACATTAACATCTGGCTTTTATAATACATTAATCCTTTTGGATTATAGGAAATGTGTAAGAGAACAGTCACTTGCATAGTGCCTCCTTGCTTCTGTTCTTCTCCTGTGTACTCCTAGCTCCTATGGCAGCATGGCTCCTGCAGACCTTATGCTTTTCCTCCCTGTCTGTGCTCTACCCAACATCCCACCCTCTGTTCCCTCCCCCACCCCCTTTTACTTTATGGAGCTCTTTCACTGTAGTACTCAGGATGGCCCTAGTTAGAAGGACCTAACTGACAGTCACTTGCATCAGTAATTATAGAGAAGGAATTAATTCCATCCCTGTAAATAAATGGCTCTGCTTCTTTTCTAGCCCCAGTCCTGGTTTTCTCATGACTGGCCAGGGAGGCTAAACCCTAGAAGCTTCCAGGGCAGAACTCTAGGGGAAGGAAACACTAACTTCCTGAGCCTAAGTTTCCTAGATTTGTTCTCTTCTTCATTCTCAGAGGTAGAGGGAAACATCAGGGCCATAGGGTATAGCTCAGACAGCAAAAGTAAGAAAGTGGCCATTCATACAGTATAACGCTTCTATTGACAAATTATGTGGTGTTTCAGAAACTCCTGGCGTTGCTGAAAAAGCCCAAGACCACAGTATCATCCTATGCATCTTTGTGCATGTCATTGTTTCACATGAATATTTGCATGCACTAATTTGAGCTGTCCTGCCAAACCACTCCAACCACTGACACTGCACCTAGGATAAACTGCAGATAAGCAAAGGAGGTTGCACAAAGAACAGAACAAATCTGATACAATGTACTGATTTGTTTTGGCAGATGTCTTGTTTACCCTTGGTAGCTTTCAGGAGTAAATTCAGAATGGCCCTGCAACCATTTTGGTTTAGAAGGCTCTCAGTAGGGCTGTGCAAAGCTACAGTCTCCGATTTGATCTGGCGGATATTCGGCTGAATTCAGTGGCCAAATCTCTGAATCCAAATTGAATCAAGAGACCCTTTAATCTCTCTGAATCAAATCAGAACCCTCCAAATCAATTTGGAGAAATTCAGAAAGATTTGACAATTCAGACATAGGCACAGATTTAAATGTTTTTTTCTACATACCTCAGGATACCAGGTGGCTTGTGAATGCTGCAGTGGAGCATCCCACAGGAGAATGGGGAGCTTCCCAGTGTGCTCAGCAACAGACCCAGAAGTGGACCAGAAGCACTTCCATTCCACTTCTGGGTCCACCAGGGAGTGCACAGGGGCCTCCCTCCTCACCCCCCGGCTCAGCAACCAATGCCTCCTGGGTCTGGGGGGGCACCTAGGATCCCCCCATGGCTGATTGCTGAGCCGGGTGGATGCTGGGGGGGGGGCAGAAATGGACCAGAAATGCTTCTGGTCCACTTCCAGGTTCACCACCAAGCACTCGAGGAGGGCTCCCGCATTTCTGTGGGACACTCCATCCGCCCCAGCATTGCAGTGTTCACAAGCCACACCTGGTACCTCAAGGTATGTAGAAAAAACATTTAAAGCTGTGTCTATGGCTGAATTGCTGATTCTCCAAATCAGCATTGAGTCTTCAGATTCAGATTCAGCCAAATCAAATCAGGGACAGTGATCCGAATCAACAAACTGAATCACTGTCCCCAATTCAGGCCGAATCTGAATCTGAATTGAATATGGCCCATTTCGCACACCCCTAGCTGTCAGGACCATTTTGGGAAATTATTGGATAGTTTTGAAAAGAGACCACTGTCAAAATCTTCTGGAGAAGGAAAACTTTTAGACATTGATCAGAATTAATTTTACAGAAAATGTTGATAGAAAATATGCAAATTGCCACAGCACCGTTCCTACACACAGAGGTTTAGAAGCAAGAGCAACAGGGATAGAAGTTATTCTTTCTTTCCTATATATATATATATAT
>NW_017728992.1:146640494-146640829 GCF_001723915.1 Gavialis gangeticus
TATATATATATATATATATATATATATATATAAAATCAGGATGGCTGAAATTGGAGTGATTGAATTAATTTAAATTGAGCCCAGCAAAATAACTTAACTAGAAATGCATCTCTTCTGAAAGCATCCACTCTGACAAAACATTTCTAAGGCTTTACAAGATCTGAGGATACAGAAGCAATCCACTTCTCTGTGAATGGGGAAAAAAAACTGAAATATTAATAAAGGCAAATAGAAGAGGCCCAAAGAATCCCTGGAAAGACAGTTAAAATCCAGAGATGATGATGAAGGCTTTCAATGTATACACTTTCTCCCTCCTTCCCCCCCCCCCCCCAAAA
>NW_017728992.1:146640998-146654053 GCF_001723915.1 Gavialis gangeticus
CCCCCCCCCCCCCAAGAATCTTGAAGCATTTAGAAACATTAATGAATAATGCCTCACAACCCACCTGTCATGTAGGGAAGTATTGAAAAACTTACAGTAATCTGTGACATGATTGTCAGTATGCAACAAGATATATTTGCTCATAACTCGGACGTGGCAAGAATAAAACTCCAAAATTAAAAATTTTAAAGCCAGTAGTCATAAAGCCACTATGTGCATCTAATCTGATATTCTTTATAATACAAGCTGTAGGACTTTCCTGTATGAATTCTTATTTGAACTAAAGCATGTCTTGTAGGGAAAAACACCTCTGATCTTAATTTAAAAGTTGCCCATGATGAAGGATCTACTACTCCATTGGCAAGTTGTTCCAACTGTTACTTGTATTCACTCTTAATAATTGCATGTTATTTCTATTCTGAATGTGTTTGACTTCCAGCCATTGGATATTGTTACATCTTTATCTGCTAACTTGACAGCCTCTTCCAAGTTGTTCCCTATTTGGGTACTTAGAGGTATAAACAAGTCACCTGTAACCTTATCTTCATTAAGATAATGAAGATCAAGTTTTTTACTATAAAGAACTTCACTATAAAAAGTATAAAGCATGTTTTTCAAAATTTTAGTCATTCTTCTGCCTCTTCTCTGAATCCTTTCCCATTTATCAACATCCTCGTTGGCTTGTGGACAGCAGACCTGGAAACAATATTCTACAAGCAGTCACACTACTACCTATACCGAAGTACTGCAGCACCCCTGCTCCTGTTTGAGAATCTCCTGTTTATACATTCCAGGAGCATATTATTCCTTTTGACCAGAGGATCTCAGTGTGAGATTAGCCACTGTCACTCCAACACTTTCTCAGAGTCAAAGCTTCCCAGGAGAAGCCTCCCTATTCTGTTAGTACAGCTAGCATTTTAGTTCCTACACGCATAGCAATGTTGAAATATTTTTTGAATGCCAGATGTTTGAACAATCCAAACCACTTTGTATCTGGGATGTATCCTGTTCATTATTAACCATTCCCCAGTTCTTTATGTCATGTGCAAACGTTAGCAGTGATGATTTTAAGTTCTCTCTCAAGACATTGATAAAAATGTCTATCATTGATCCAAGAACCAAAGACCATGAGGGACAGCACTAAACAAACTTACTCAATGATGACTGTATTGTTTAGATATTTCAGCCAGATTTTAACCTCTTTAATGAGTACCATGTTGATGTTTGCATTGTTCTAGTTTCCTAATGAAAATATTGTGCGGTACTGAGTCAATGCTTTGCAGAAATCTAAGTGTGTTGCATTAGTCTTATTACCTTTATCAATTAAACTTGTAATTTCATCAAAAAGGATATGAAGTTAGTTTGACAGGGTTATTTTTCATTAGCACATCTTGATTGCCACTAATTATAATAGCCTCGCTGAATTCTTTATTAATCAAGTCTTATATCAGCTGTTCCATTATTTTGCCCAAAATTGGTGTCAGGTTGACAAGATTACAATTCATGGGTCATCTCATTTACACTTTTTAAATATTGGCACAACATTAACTTTCAGTCTTTTGGGACTTCTTCAGGATTCCAAGAGTTATTGAAAATCAACATTAATGGTGTTCAGAGCTTTTCAACAGCTCCTTTAAAACTGTTGGATGTAAGTCATCTAGACCTGCTAATTTAAAATTGTCTAATTTCCTCTCCAAAAAGCAGAGTATTAGAGTTTGATTTTCTGAGCTGCTTCCAATTTCAAATCAACTCAATATGAGCTGTGAAAATCAGCCCAAAGGCCCTACCACTTGTATTAAAAGATAACCACTATTAGTTTTCAGAGGTATACATCTATGACAAAAAGTCAGATAGTTCAGACTGCACCCAATAGAGGGCAAGGAAGGCAGGGTGCACTACACATTTCATTCAAATAATATTGTCTCAATTTCTCAGGCATGGAAACCAAGGCACCAAGAGGTTTTATGCCTTCCCAAAGGTCATACAGACCCCCTCTACATATTATAGGTATTGCAAAATTAGCTGGTTAATTGTACAATTAACTGAAACCAGCTACATGTGCAAGTACCTATCACACATAAAAAGGTCCAACCAGCTATAAAGTTAGCCCCCGAAAACGTGTAATAAATTTATACCTGGTTGGTATCCAGCTTTAATTTGCACATGTAGCAGCGTCTTCTGGGAGTAAGTTTAAAATCCCAAAAGAGCTACCCTGACTTCTGTGGTTTCATTCACATGACCAGTACATAAAAATGTCTCCTTACAGTGCTTCTCCTATGTCTATATATGCAAACAAAAATCCCTACACCAGCTTTAAAATTAAAATTAAAATAATGCAATAGCTCATAGGAGTCGCAACTAACAATTGCAAAGGAGAGGACTAATGAGCAAGAGGGGATAACGGATATCTGTTTGTGTGTTATTCCTCTTATGTGCCCTACAGTTCTTGCAAGTTCTTTCTCTGGAAAACAAGTACTTTCTGGGCTCTACTGTGATCCGAATAAAGCTTTAAAAAAGTTTGCTTACAATTTTGTTGACCTTTATTATATTTATAATGAAGTTTTTAGGAAATTTACAGGTGAAAATAGCAGGGAAAAAGTTATGGACAAAAGTGAAAACCAGGCTTGTACAGAATTAGAAACAAAGCATAACTGTGTAAGCTTGTTGGAAGAAGATTTTGAATGGTGTTTTCATGCATGTATGTATTGAACAATTGTAATGCATGTATTTCAGAATTGTTTCAAAGCCAAAAAGTGACAGAAGTGGGGGGATTTAAAGCAAATTGGTCACTTACGTGGATGTAACACCCACACACACATTTGGTTGTGTAGTGTGTGTGTGTGTGTGTGTGTGTGTGTTATGTTGCCAAGATGGCCCCTGTTGTTCTGGCCATGTACTGAGCACATGGAAAGCTGGGGCCTGTATCTGGGTAAAATATATAAAACCCTCTGGTTTCATTGGCCAAAAGAAGCAGAAGATCCTCCAGGCAGATTAGTAAGAGAGAGACTGGACTGTGGCACTCCCTAATTGGGCATGGCTTGGGTGATGTCACACCAAGTGTATAAATGTAGTGACATTAAAAATGTACTTACCTGAAGGGTTAGGAAGGGTTGCCCTGCAGAAAGACAGTGTGAAGAAACACAGCTTGTCCCAGTAGGGACACTGTCTGCCCTGTCTAATTGTAACGCTCATACCATGGGCCCTAAGGCCCACCTGGCTAACTAGTAGCCCCGAGTGGGGCTGGGTGAGTGGTACAACTAAATTCTTGGGACAAGTAACGAAAAAACCAGAATAGTAGTGTTGTGTGGGTCAAAGGGTCAAAACATGAAAATATGTGTGCCTGAGGGGAGCAACAAGCAAAGCCTCCAGAGCTGCACCCGCTGGTCCTCAAAGGCATCCAAGGAGCAGGTGCATGCTGCCCACTGGTGCTCTGCCTGGAAACATGCACGGACAAGGGAGAGAAAAGCAGCCCCACAGTCTCCGGGCACCTTCCCAGCCAGAACTTCCTTCCTGGACAAGTACAGGGCCCACTTGGCCATGGCCAGGAGGAGGCTGACCAGGAGGTCCCGGGACTTGGTGGGGCTGTGGATGGGGTGACCAAAAACAAAAAGGCGGAGGCGTGAAATTCAACCAGAGCCTCAGGAGGAGGTTCTGGAGGTGGAGGTGGAGGTGGAGGTGGAGGGGCTGCAACCTTGAGCACTCAAGGGTCATGTGCGCCAGGGTCTCCCTCTGCCCACAGAAGGGGCAGGAGCTCCATGGAGAAGCCACCAGAGAGAAGCAGTGTATCCTCTCTCTCTCTGGTCCCCTTGGAGCCCTGTCAGGGCAGACACAAGAGAGGAGCTGCCTGTGAGGAGACCCTGCTACAAGCCCTGTATGGCTGGATGAGCACAGGAGGGGAGGGGACGCAGGACCAAGGGAAAAGGCAGGACTGCCCTGGTGTTTCCCCATGAATGAGAAGGCACTGGGAGGGGCAGGCTCAGTGACCTGGAGAGAGCCCTGGGCTAGAGGGTCAGGGGCTGCTCCAGCCACCAGAAGCCCCGGGGCAGCCAGGGCCCAGGGAGGGACTGTGTTTGTTGGGTGCTGTGAGGCTGTGCTGGGCAGGGGAACTGCTACAGCCTGCAGCCTAGGCACTGCTCCCTGCTGTGCCAGGGGACAGAGGTCTGGGCGGGAATCAGCTCTCTTGCAGGGACTGCAAGGGAAGAAACACTGCCTGCGGCACAGACACCTCCAGAGCTCGGAGAGGGATGCCAGCAGCAGGGACTGCCTACAGCTCCTGTGCAGGGGCACAGACACAGTCCGGGGTGGTACACACAGAGTCCTCATAGTTACCCTGGAGCATACAAGTTATAGGCTGTGTGTGTAAATAAGTTCTAGATAGTTTATTAGTTGGTGTATCAATGTATTTATTGGTTCCTTATTTACCGTGGATGATTTGTATGCATTTTCCTGGTGTGAGTTGTATCAGAGAAACATTAACCCTTAAGCCACCATCACCAGGTTAGGTTTGTGTAACATTATTTATTTTATTGTATTCATTATATATTAACATGTAAATAATTAAATTCTGTGAATACTTGTTATAACAGTCTGCAAGATTGTTTGATTGTTAGGGGAGGCTCTCTGCTCAGGGACCCTGCAACAACTGCCCAGGAAGCTGAGCAGGGTCACTGGCTACCAGGTACGGCAGGATCCCGCCATTCAGGTGCAGGTGCAGGTAGTGTTGTGCCCAGGGTTACATAAGAACAACTCAACTAAGGTTTATCTCTCTTTCTCCTGGGACTGCCAAGAGCTGCACAGCTGAATTGGGAACCAGAAAAACTCTTCTCCATGGGGAGGTCTCCGCCCCTCTTCACTGGAGAGGCAATCAAATCTATGTGATGGGAAAGCCTCAGGTAAAGGGAGAGAAAGTCTATCTCGGAGTTTGAGACTCTTATTTCCTCCCTCTTTCCCCTTTTTTTTTATTTAAGTGGGTTAATGCCATGAGGGTATTAATACCTGGAGCACACTGCCCAGTTACTGGCCCCTGTGTCTGGGAATTGTAGTGTCTGATCATTGTGGTATAGCTGAGACATAGGCCTGGGCCCTTTTTGCTGTTTCATAGCTCTTGCATTTCAGTCTAGCTGTGTGGCTGAACCCCAGCCATGTTTGGCTGGCAGATTTGGGCCAGGGTTAGACCTGGCGTTACTTGTCCATCCTGGCCTCAGTGCAGTATAGGCCTGGCTGGCTTTTTCTTGCCCAGTTCAAGCCCAGTAAAATAAGCCTGGTTCTCCTTTTGTCCCTTTTTGTAGTTTATGTCCCAACCAAATGGTGTGGTTGAGCGCTAGTTGTAGATCAGGTCCAAGCCAAGACAGACCTGACCTTTTCTTCAAGTTCTTTTGCAGTTTTCTGCCCAGCAGAGCTGGGATTGGGACTAGGATTTTTGAGGTGAAGTCTGCTGATGAAAACCACAGTTAAACCCTCAAAATCATCATCTGGAAATGGAGGTCAGCACTTCCCCAGGAGCAACAGAGCCCCTTGCAATGCAGAAGTACCCATGCTCTTGAGCAGCTCCCTACAGTGCAGTGAACCCAAGGAGTAACTCATAGGATTCTCTGGTGTGGGCCTCCTCTCCAGTCAATTGCTGAAGGGCAGGTATATGGGTGCAGGCCCCTGGAACTACCCTTTGGGGAACCTCAAGTCCCCGACTGCCTGAGCATAGGTGAAGCCTCCCCAAGAGGGTGCCACCTATAGACTTTGCTTTGTAGTTAATAGTGTTTTGAAATTATATTTAACTAGCCAATTGCCCATCATGAATGACAGATTCCAAAGAAGTATTTACATGACCAGCCCCGAAGGATGGCCCTGCCCCTGCCCATTCTGTTGCCCCTCACTGGTAAGCCACAGCACTGCCCCCCAGCCCTGCCAGTGCCCCTCGCTCACCAAAATGCAGTACCCTGCTCCCCTGGGCCCTGATGGTGCCCCTCACTCCCAACCCACAGCCCCCCACCCCCTGTGCCTGCTGGTGCCCCTCACTGCTGACCCACAGTCCCCTGGCACTGCCAGTGACCCACATTCCCAACCTACAGTTCCCCGCCTCCACCCCAGTGCCCCTCACTCCCGACCCACCGTCCTCCACCCCCATCCCTGCTAGTGCCCCTCACTCCTGCCTCAAAGTGCGCTGAACCCCTTTGGTGCCCCTCACTCCTGACCCAGAGCCCCCTGGCGCTGCCAGTGCACCCTACATTCCCAACCCACAGTCTGCTGTTGCCCCCACAGCGTTCCAGATGGAGCCGAGCCCCACTCAGGGCAGCCAGTGCTGTGTTTCTGCCCACAGCTGCTGGCCCTGACCAGTGCACACAGCTTCCAGCATGGCTGCTCCCAGTGCAGCTACAATCACCTGACAGCTGCTCAGCTCCCCTCACTTCCCCTTGCCAGCTCCTCCTCCTGCTCTTGCCCATGCTGCACCACTCCAGAAGGTGGAGGGGAAGCTGCAGCTGAGTGGCTTCTGCCTGCTGTACAGAGCTGCAGCTCCAGCTCACAGCTGCCTTCCACCCTCCGCCCACCTGGCACATGAGATAAGCCAGCACCCGGGCAGTTGCAGCAGCACTGGGAGCAGCCCTGCCAGTAAGCTATGTGCACTGGCCAAGGTCAAGACTGAGCAGGAGGAAGGAAAACATGGACTGCCCCAGGTGGGGCTCAGCCCCACGCAGAGAGCCAAGGGGGCATCTATGGATCGCACCACCTGATGCATACACTCCCTGTTCCCCCCTCTCCTAAACCCTGGTGAGTTCCCAGGACCTAGAGCCCAGGCAGCGCCCCCCTTCCTCCCCCCCATACTCACATGTACACACACTGTCCACACCCCTGCCCTCCACAGGGCAGGTGAATATGAGAAGCAGATCATGGCTCTGGCCCAGGCCTGTCCCTGCCTGCAGAACTAGGGATCAGTTTCAACCCCAGCGTTGGCCCCAGCCCCATGCTGTCTCAACCCTACAACCCTGAAGTCTACATGGAGACCAGTTGGGAGCTGCACAGGCAAAGGGTGCAGCTGGGTAGGTAAGGAGCTGCCTCCAGGGTTGGGGCTGGGATCTTAGGATGGAGACAGTGTGGGCCCAGCTCAGAGCCATGATTCATTTCCTGCACACCCCTGCCCACACAGAACCTGTGCCCATCACAGGGCATGCAAGCAGCAGATTGTGACTCTGTCCTGGCCCCTGGCCCCATGCTGTCACCACCCCGTGACCCCACCCCATGATCCCAGCCTTGCCCAGCTATCCCACTCCCTGCCCAGCCATAGCCCCATCCCACACTGTGAATTGTTGCATGGGGGGGAGGGGGGTGCTAACGACATTTGTGACAGATCATCAAAACTCCCTATATGTTCTGTGTTCCCAAATAATTGCCAACCCCTGTGCTAGTTACACACCAAAAATATGTAGTATATGTTAACAGTAAATGGACAGAAACAAAGGACAATATAAAGCCATAGGGTTTCTTTTTGCAGTATGGCCTTATCCATAGTACTGAAACATATATTTCTCTGGAGAGTTTTCTGAGATAAATTCAAGTATGTAAGTGTTTGAGCCCGACTAACATCACTAAAAAATGCTATAACATTGAAATATGAAATTGGTCTTGGCTATAGTAACTAATAAAATTATTCATTTAAATTGTATTCTTTATGCTGAGTCCTGAGAAACATGGAGTTGAGCCCACGAGACCAAGAAACCCATTTGAGCCTGACATTGTATTTGTCTCCTTGTAGTTTAGTGCTCAACAACACTTTCCTGTACACACACCATATTCACAAAATACACAAAAACTACATTAAGAGAAAATTATTAAAGTTGCCAATTCAAGCATTCAAAAGCTAGAAAATGTTAGATTTAAGGTAGTCTGTGCCTCTATCTACATGAACACATATATTTATTTTTCCCTCAGAGGGCCCTTGTCTTCTTTACAGTATGGACCAGTTCTGGGGATGAATCTGGACTGTGCAGTAAAGGTCACTATGGGCATTTTTACACGTGCAAGTGCTGAAACGCTGGGCACTTTGAAAAGCAACTGGTGCTGCAATGCTTGCAGTTGTATAAGTGGTGAAATGCACATCAACACTGAGAAAATGGCAGTGAAATGCTTTTGAATTAAAATACCTCAGAGGTGCGTTAGTCCAAAGGCACACCGCTGCCATTTTCTGTGCACTGACGTGCATTTTGCCTCTTATACAACTGCATGCAGTGCAGCGCAGTTCACCTCAGCTTGCCTATGGAGCAAACTCAATTGAGTCTGCTCCAAAGCAGAGGATCTCCAGTGCATTGTGGGGGTAAATCTCCAGTGCATTGTATGCGATCAATCTCTGTGTGGTCAAAAACATCATAAGAAGACAATGATTTTTCCAACATGGCACTTTTGAACTTTTGTGGATAATCAGGACAATGAATGACCAGAAAGAAACAAGAATTGCCATAGTCTCTAGGGACCTAGTGAGATACATCAGCATTGTAGCTCTGAACAAGACTAAGGATATAGACAGAAGTTACAATTTTCATACTACCAGACTTCTGAGAGTGCTCTACAGCTGTGCTGTGATACAAGTGCACAGCTGCAGAGTGCTTTTAAAGTTGCAGCTCCAAACCACCTCCACCCACTCCAGCTCAGCCTGGGCAGTGTGCTGCTGCTGGCTTCCCCCTCCCACCTTCCTGCCTGCTGACAGCCCCAGAACTGGGGGCAGGGGGGCACAGGGCTGGGGAGAGGGCTGTTTGTAAGCCTCCTCAGAGGCTGCTGGAGTGCTCCTACCTGCTAGCTAGGAGGGTTTGTGCAAGCATTCTTGATTTCCCACCCCTCTACCCCTCTGGACCCAACAGGTGAACGTCTGTTGGTTTAGGGAGATGCTCTAACTTATTGCACTTTATGTAAAGCACCAGGAGTTAGAGCAAGGGGCTTGATTGTCTGTCTGCACCCAAGATATCCAGATGAGGCTCAGCTGAGGGAAGAGGCTGGAGGCTACACCTTCTTCCAGAAGGGGAAACCAGCCCAGGACAGAAGCATTCACAGCTTTGGCTTCATCATCAAGAATCAGCTCATCAGTCAACTCACAGACCTCTCTATGGGTGTTAACAAACATCTTTTGACTATCTGTTCACAGTTCAGCAACAACCAATACACCACCATCATCAGTGTGTACACCCCAATGCTCAATGCTGACGACGATGTCAAAGAACAATTCTACTCCAACCCTGACCACGTACTGACTAATAGTCACAAGGAGGATAAGATCATTCTCCTTCAGTGACTTTAATGCCAAAGTTAGATGCATAGGTGGTGGAAGGGGATGCTAATGGGGATCAGCCCCCACAAATGCGAGGCAGCAGATATAGCTGGAGGGCAGTGGCCATAGGCTGCTGCAGCAGGGGGGAGGAGCAGGCACACTCACATAACATGCACAGTCGCAGCCAGGATCACAGCTGGCCCAGCTGGAGGCAGGTAAGTTTCTTTTAATTGGGCTTGAGGGGGGCCAGATTGAGAGTGAGGTAAGGGTAGGGCAAATCATTCATCTCTGCCCCACTCCCTCCTGCACTGTGGGGAATCCTCCATGACCCAGCCCAGCCGGGGCCCTGTTCACAGTGAATTGGGCCCCCCACTGGGCCAGGTCATGGGCCAATCAGAGCCCAGTAGCTCCTTCAGAGCTGGTGCAGTGCCAAGGAATGAAGGGTGGGAGGGACACGTGGGCCCCCAATCTTTGCACAGGGCAAGGGCGGGCCACAGCTGGGCTGAGCCTATGCTCCCTGCATCCGTGCCTTATTGCCACCACTGCTTTGAATGCAGCATGGTGCAGCACCATGTGCCTTGCTGCCTGGCCCTCCCAGCAGCAGGCCGCATGTGCCACTGTGCCACTTTCAAAGCAGCAGTGGCAGTGAGGCACAGACACAGGGAGCAGAGGCTGAGCTCAGCTGCAGCCCACCCTTGCACCGTGCAAAGTTTGGGGGCCCACGTACTCCCCCACCTTTACTTCCTGCACCACACCAGCCCTGGAGGAGCCACCAGGCTGCACTGGATTCTTCCCGGGGATGACTCAGAGTAGGCATGGGATCTCGGGGACTCTTTCATCTCCGACCCAGTGGTGCAGCTGAGGCTGGCCCAATCTGGGCCCCACTGGGCCGGGCAATGCAGTGTGGTGGATTTGCAGGGGCCATCAGCACCGAGCAACAATGCCGGGTGTGGGGGAAGGGTGGCCTCATGCATGCAACAGGTCCCGAGCCCAGTGGCTCCTCCAGAACCAGTGCAGTGCCGGTGAGTAAAGGGGTGGGGCGGGCACGTGGGCCCCCAGTATTTGCACAGGGCAAAGGTGGGTTGCAGCTGGGCTCAGCCTCTGCTCCCTGTGTCTGTGCCTTGCTGCCACAGATGTATTCTCTGAATTTGCAACAACAAAGAGATCCCTGGGGACCTGAGGAATGCCACAATCATTTCTATTTTCAAGGAGATAAGTCTGTGTGTGGGAACTATCAAGGTATCACCGTCCTTTCTACAGCAAAGAAAATCCTCACCCACATCTTCCTGAACCTTCTTCTACCTCTTCCTGAGGAAGTCCTGCCAAAATCTCAGTGTGGTTTCAAACCATCCCATGGGGCAATTGACATAAATCTTTGTTGCCTGCCAGGTGCAAAAAAAGTATTAGGAACAACATTAGGACCTGTATATGGGCTTCATTGATCTTACTATGGCCTTTGATTCCATCAATCATGAATCCTTGTGGAAAGTACCAGCCAGATTTGGATGTACTGAAAAGTACATAAGGTCCTGAGGCTTCACCATGACCAGATGACTGCAACCATTCTGTGTAGTAGATCAGAGACAAATCCATTTGTCATGTGAACTGGGATCAAACAATGATGTGTCATTTCCCCAACTCTGTTCTCCATTTTTTTTTTACAGTCATCCTCGTTCCCATTAAGGTCCTTCCTTCCCAAACTGACATTGAATACCGGACAGATGGATGGCTCAGTCTGGGTCATTTCTGCTTGAAGACCAAAGTACTCAAAACCATCCTTGACCTTCAATAACTAGGCCATCCTTGCACACACTGAGGAAAACCTCCAGACCATGCTGGATCTTTTCTGAGAAGCCTATTGAATGCTGAGCCTCTCTCTTAACATCAGGAAAACTAAAGTGCTTTATCAGCCTGCCCCAGGCCATGACTGTGAGCCCTTTCCCCAAGTTACCATTGAGGGAAAGACCCTGGAGGTAGTCAAGCACTTCCCCTACCTTGGTAACCACCTCTCTCAGAGAGCAAACCTGATGAGGAGATCCAGCACAGGATCCAGGGCACAAGTACTTCCTTTAGGAAATTGCTTTGGTGTGTCTTTATTCATTATAATCTCTGGAAAGACACCAAGATCCAGGTCTACAATGCTGTCATCATCCCTACCATCCTCTACAGATGTGAAATGTGGGTGACGGTGGCAGGACCTGTGCCACAGCAGTGCTGTAGTGCCCCCTGGTGGATATGTGGCTCCTGCTCACTCTCAGGGTGCCCTTCTCTGTTATTTTGTCTGCAAAGCCTTGATGTTGCTCAAAAGGGTTTGGGAGGCTACCCAAGGTGGGCCCAGTCCACAGCAAACTTGCCACTCAGACAGTCAGTTGTCATCTTTCTGGCCCTATTAGTGCCCTAGGACTTCAGGCACCTTATGGCCTGTGTTCATGGTCTCTATCTACCCCCATAGCCATGCACTTGCCTTGCAGATGGTATATGGTATCACCACAGTGCTTGGCCCTTGCAGGCCTCAAAACTTCTGTTGGAGCTTCAGCCATCCTGGCTGCAGCCCCATTCTTCTGACTGGGCCCCCCTCAGCCTGGGTCCACTGCCTTGGACCTTGGCTTCTGTCTCACTGTCTCTCCCTCCCAGGCTCTAGGACCCCTGGCCTTTTCTTGTTCTATCTTGGTTCCATCTCCTGGGACCTGGTTCCCAGTCCTGACCCGGGCAAATCTGGTCTCTGTCTCAGCTCTAACCCCCACCCCTGGAGTCCCTGATCCAGGCAAAGTTCTAAACTGGGTGCTCCTCAGGTGCTCCTGTGGCCTCCATCCCTCTCCCATAGGTAGAACCCAGTCCTCTAGTATAAAACTAAAACACAATGCAAGCCATCCCTTCCAAACAAAACCTCCCCTACTTTAGGGGAAAAAAAAAGTCTTACCAGCCCCCACTTCTCCTAAGCTCTCACCTCTCCAATGTCAGGGTGTTTTGGTGCCTACCAAGGTATCTTCTGCAGCCCCTCTCTCCTAGGAGTTCTGTTCTGCAATGATCTGGGCTTGACTGACCACCTTCCTCCAGACACTGGGCTTATGTGCCCTGGAGCCCTTCTCCCTTTGGTCAGATGACTTCCTAGTCCCAAACAAGGGTTTCTTCTTCCATATAATGTACAGGCTGCCTCTCCTGTTGCAGGTTAGCCTTGCTGCTTGCAGTCTTTATACTCTGGTTGCCTGGGAATCTGCACTACTCCTCCAGCATATGGCTGGGCAGCTAGCCTTGACCCATCTGCCTCCTTACCTTCACAGCCAGGCTAGCCTACCCATTTTTAGTAACACAGGCCTTTGGCTCCCTGTTACAATGACCTACTGCCATCATGTCAAGAGCCTGGAGAGGTATCACCAATGATAATTCCAGAAAATCCTCCACATCAGAAGGGAAGATCATTCCACAAATTCCAGCATCCTCACAGTAGCCAGTGTTACCAGCATTGAGTCAGTGACCCTCAAGCACCAGCTTTACTGGACCAGACATTGTGTGTGTGTGGATGCCTGACTCTCAACTCCCAAAACAAGTGCTCTACTCCAAGCTTAGTAATGGTGTGAGATCTCCTGGTGGCCAGAGAAAATGCTACAAAGACATATTGAAGGCATACCTCAAGAAAATGAATGCCTACATTCAGTTGGGAGGAGCAGGCTGCCAAACAACTCCAATGGCACTGCCACCTCAGTCAAAAGGCAGCCCTTTTTGAGGTAAAGCATCTTGCCCTCAGAGCAGATGAGAGAGAGTGGAGGAAGAAAAAGGAGAAGAATCCCAGCCTGCAGCCTGCCCTCCC
>NW_017728992.1:146659053-146659947 GCF_001723915.1 Gavialis gangeticus
ATTCAAGAATTGGTCTCTTAAGTCTTCTCAACACCCATCCATGAGCCATGTTAGAAATCATCCTTGAATGGAGGGATTGCAAATGAGTGCCTGAGACATGACCAGTAGGCAGTTTATCTCAACATGACCTTAAACAGAACTTCGAACTCTCTTCATATATCATGCTAGGTACGTCATGTAACCTGATTTTCCAAAGGTGGTCACCAACTGTGTGTTCCTCATTTTTCGAGGTACCCAACTTGAATTTTGTGAATTAATTTTGCAAAAGTGCTAAGCCCTCACAGACACACTATAGTATCCATAAGAGCGTCATTAGTGAATCTTCTATGAGACCTCAAGGCCAGAATTAAAACTGGACTTTGGTGTCTAAAGTAGAATTTTGATGGAACCTAAGTTGTGACCTTCAACACTCCTGGAGCTGCCTACATTTCATAGGAGCCTCGGTTTGGATCTTTGGGCTCACCAAATATCTGAAGTCCTGCTTCTGTATGTGCCCAAAAGCACTTCACTCTTGACAATACTGAATAGCTTGTACCTGGAAGCTGATACATAAACCTGATCTAACTCCAAAGTAGACATTTAAATTCCTGTCTCCCCTGAAGAGTGTGACCAGTAAGCATTCTTTTAGCATGCCTGATACCTATCTGTAAGATAGGGTTCCCCCATATATGAGGTGATGGCTACTTTCTTTTAAAAGGTGGCTTCTGATGGCACCCCAACTTTAATACAATAGTCTAGTGGTTATAGAGCTAAAAGGGGGCCTGGGGCAGCAGAGAAAATTCTTCGCTCCACTTAGATGTTCAAGTTCCTGTATCCCTAAAGACAGTTCTAACAAGCAGACTAGAGGCTCTTCTAAGATGTGGGTATTCTCAGCCTGCATGCTGAGGCTGTTGT
>NW_017728992.1:146664947-146665202 GCF_001723915.1 Gavialis gangeticus
TACTCCAAGCTTAGTAATGGTGTGAGATCTCCTGGTGGCCAGAGAAAATGCTACAAAGACATATTGAAGGCATACCTCAAGAAAATGAATGCCTACATTCAGTTGGGAGGAGCAGGCTGCCAAACAACTCCAATGGCACTGCCACCTCAGTCAAAAGGCAGCCCTTTTTGAGGTAAAGCATCTTGCCCTCAGAGCAGATGAGAGAGAGTGGAGGAAGAAAAAGGAGAAGAATCCCAGCCTGCAGCCTGCCCTCCC
>NW_017728992.1:146666156-146679769 GCF_001723915.1 Gavialis gangeticus
CTCTTAAGTCTTCTCAACACCCATCCATGAGCCATGTTAGAAATCATCCTTGAATGGAGGGATTGCAAATGAGTGCCTGAGACATGACCAGTAGGCAGTTTATCTCAACATGACCTTAAACAGAACTTCGAACTCTCTTCATATATCATGCTAGGTACGTCATGTAACCTGATTTTCCAAAGGTGGTCACCAACTGTGTGTTCCTCATTTTTCGAGGTACCCAACTTGAATTTTGTGAATTAATTTTGCAAAAGTGCTAAGCCCTCACAGACACACTATAGTATCCATAAGAGCGTCATTAGTGAATCTTCTATGAGACCTCAAGGCCAGAATTAAAACTGGACTTTGGTGTCTAAAGTAGAATTTTGATGGAACCTAAGTTGTGACCTTCAACACTCCTGGAGCTGCCTACATTTCATAGGAGCCTCGGTTTGGATCTTTGGGCTCACCAAATATCTGAAGTCCTGCTTCTGTATGTGCCCAAAAGCACTTCACTCTTGACAATACTGAATAGCTTGTACCTGGAAGCTGATACATAAACCTGATCTAACTCCAAAGTAGACATTTAAATTCCTGTCTCCCCTGAAGAGTGTGACCAGTAAGCATTCTTTTAGCATGCCTGATACCTATCTGTAAGATAGGGTTCCCCCATATATGAGGTGATGGCTACTTTCTTTTAAAAGGTGGCTTCTGATGGCACCCCAACTTTAATACAATAGTCTAGTGGTTATAGAGCTAAAAGGGGGCCTGGGGCAGCAGAGAAAATTCTTCGCTCCACTTAGATGTTCAAGTTCCTGTATCCCTAAAGACAGTTCTAACAAGCAGACTAGAGGCTCTTCTAAGATGTGGGTATTCTCAGCCTGCATGCTGAGGCTGTTGTGCTTCTGTAGTTTCATACGGAAAGGTTTCCCTTTGAGACTTGAGTTGGAGTAATTACGGTGAAATTTATCTTCATAGCCTTAGTCTGTAGGAACACTTTTTATCACATTTTCAATTTATGAAACTGAAGAATTGATTTGATAAATGGAGCTAATCCTGCACATTGTAGGCAGGGATTTTTATGATATCTTCTATTGGACCAACACTATAGTTGGGAGCACTGTTGAACAAGCTTGTGGGCATCAAGTGCCCTTCTTCAGGTCTGGGTTCAAAACAATAAAATATCTCATAAAACATCTTTGCTTCCAAGATATTTCCTAAACTATCATGGCTACAACAACACTCCAACTCCTACTGTATTTTATAAGCCAATTACATATAAGTACCCAAGATGAAACAACTAAGAACTAGGTATTGCAATACTCAGCCTTGAGGATTTAATGGATCTAGCCCTCCAACTATGGTTAGATCCTTCATAAGCTTAATGGTGGGTAGCAGTTTGATGTAGTCTTTTGTGAGGAGATGGGTTTTTCGTCTAGTAAGACATTTTTTAATGGAAGCCTATTGTTGTCGTTACACCATAAAAGTGTATGAGGCTTAAAAGAGAAATAAAATGCAGTGTCCCTCCCAAAAATACATTTCAAGGCTCGAATCCTACAATGCATGTGGAGCGTCTTTACAGTTGCAAGATCTGCCCACTTGGTATCAGTGTCAGTATCACTGCAGGAAAGTGTCTTCATGGCAGTCAGTTATCAAAGAGGTTGAGTTCTGCTTCTGTAGATGTACCTACGCTATCTTCACCTATGTTAGGAACTGATATGGCTAAAGAAGTGATTCTCAAACAGGGAACTGTGCCACACATTGTGCCTTGGTTTCCTTTCAAGGGTGTTGTGGGTTGCCACACAACTGTATACCTAACTGTTAGAACTGTTAGGTATACAAACAGGATTCACAAAATAAACCCAGAGATTTCAAATAGGAATCCATAGTGTTAAAAACATTCTGAGCTACTGTGGTCTTTCTGAGTTCTTTGCAGCAGAAGAATGATTCTATTATTATTATATTTTTATAGTCAAAAGCCAAGTGAAAACTAATATCTGGCATTTTTCCAGTCGTGCCTTGAGTCTGGGCAGAGTCTCTTGAGTCTGAGAAAGATTGAGAACCACTGGGCTACAGTGTATGCCAGAGCAATAAAGAGCTCAGCACAGGCTGCAAAACCCACCTGAAAACCTGAGTAAATACTCAGGTGTTTAGTTCCATACTCTTACCAGTATACGCTATCTAGTGAAAGCCATCTCTTACTCAAGCCATCTAGTGTAAAACTCCATGAGGTATGTCTAAACTACACTACATTCACACTTTTGGCAGCAATGTAGACACACACCCCATGTGGAAACACAGAATAAGGAAAAAAGTAAGAATGGTAACAAACACAGCTTTGTGTAGACAGAGGTAGTTAGCCATTCTAGTCTGAATTCAGGCAGAGGCCAGGGCAAGATGGCAGCCTACCCGCTCCAGGTTGCAACTTAGTGTAAACACCTCACCCACCTGGCCTCCACTGCTGCCCTGGATTGGGCACGCTGTTTCCCTGCCCAGAGAAGAGTAGCAACCCTACAACAGCAGGGGCCAATGAGGCAAGTTAACCCTCCCCCTGGGACAGATAGTCACAAACAAGTGGGAAGTGGGGCTAGGAGGGCAGCAGAGCCCCGAGGATGGGGGAAATCACGGGAGCCCTGGGAGGTGGGGGGGAATTTAGGGAGCAGAGGGAAAGCCCAGAATGGGAAGGGGGAGGGATTCTTACCTCTCAGTCCTGCTGGCTTGAATATGTGACAGCTCCAAACTCAAGCTAGCATTAGCATCCATCAACATTTGTGCAGCTCACAGCGTGACATGTAAAAAGGTCCTTAGTTGGGGCAACACATTTTATCACTAGGTAATGGAATGACAGAGTTCGAACTAAGTGACTTGCTCCAGTTTGTACTGGATGCCTGTGGCATAGCTGGACACTAAACGAATGTCTTTCCAGACCCAAGTTAGTATTTTAACTGTACAAAGACCCATTCTTTCAATAGTCCCTAGTGGTCAGACTTTAAAATAGAATATTACCCCAATGAAAATTCTACTCAATCTGTGCAATATTTAAAAAATAAAATATTAAAGGAAATGGCTCCACTGAATTAAATAAATGTTTCTTTCTGCCTTACTTTCAAGTAGGAGTTCATTTCCAGCCAGATTTAATTCATTCCTCATGTACCTGAGATTTTTCTTTCTATAGCATTTGAAAAATTTAATGTTCACACCTATGTACCTTAGACCTTTCATGAAGAAAAAGCAATAGCCTTTCTAGCTGCATCCACACATGCAGGCACGTGCATGTGCACTTGCAGCAGCTCAAATAGAAGTCATGCAAATTTGAGCCAGGGCTTTTTGCCTCAGAGCACGTGGCCGGCCATGCACTTTGTTGTGTGGCAAATTGTGCCACTTGGGGCAAAATAAACCTGCCTGTCACCTCCAGGATCTGCAGCCAGGGGGAGCTAGAGCCTGGGGCCAGCACAGGGCAGTATAAAAACTTGCCCAGTGCTGGTCCCAGCAATATAAAAATCTGCCCTAGCAAGCAGCTCAAGGCTACTCCTTCTCAGGAACTTCTGGGGCCTGGCCAATTTGTATCTGGGGACACTAGCCCCTTGTGTCAGCTGGACTGCTACAACAGCATCCCAAATCCATTTAAAAACAAACAAACAAAAATATATAGAGAGAGACAGACACAGACAGAGAAACAGAGAGAGATCAGTTGGGCAATGCTTTATTGATATATTTACAATGTTAAAACAATTTGGAAGCCTACCAGTGTCTCTTTCATCATAATAAAGTAAATTTTAAATATCTATATGTGTTGATGTGTGCTTTTGGTTTTCTTCTCACATGATGGGTGTGTGATGGGGAGATGTGGGGTTTGCAGGATGGGGATGGGAAGAGGTGTGGGGGAAAGTGGGAAGATGTGAAGGGATGTTGGGGGATGCGGGCTGGTGTGTGGCTAGGTGTGGGACAATTGTGGGGGGACTGTGGGTATGGAGGGACCTTATTAGGGGGGCTGCTCAGGAGGGGTATGTCCCCTGGTCCCCACAGAGTGTAGCCCCCCCTCACAGCACATGGACTGCCCCCCCTGCAGGGCCCCAGCTCTACCCTGGAGGGCCACAGCCCCCCCCCCCAGGGACCCAGCCACCTAACAGGACCACAGCCCCCCTACGCAGGGCACAGAACTTACCCCCCCAGGCTGAATTGGACTGGGTCGGACTGGTAGTTTGCATTTTCATCGTATATGCCTGCCCCGTCCCACCCTGCAGCCACAGTGCTGGTGGCAGCAGACAAGTGGGGCTATGCAGGTGCAGCAGGCAGCAACGTGGCACTGTATGACCTGAGCTCCACACACACTGAATGGATCTGGCCCGGCCCATCCAAGGCTGTGCACTAGTGACCTGGGCCGGGTCCATTCAGCATGTACAGAGCCCAGGTCTCACAGTGCCGCATCACTGCCCACTGTGCCTGCAGCAGAGCCACAGCCACGCTGCCTGCTGCCATCAGCACTGCAGGGGTTGGATGGGGGGGCAGGCATGTGGCAGCCCCCACTTGAGCCCCTCCACATACCCACCCACTGAGACATTGAGACATCCCCCCCGCTGCTCCTCACAACCCCTGACATCTCCCTGACACTCCCCATAGCCCCCAACAATCCTCTCTACTCCCAACACCCCCCAACATCCTCCTGCCTCTCCTCACACCCACCTACGAACACCCACAAATCCCCCCACCCCATGTCCCTAACTTACCTTTGACAGTGCCAAGGGCAGCAGAAGCACCACAGAGAAGCTCTGGCCAGAAACCAGAGCATCTCTCCTGGAGGACCAACTCCTGGGTTGTCTCCAGGCACAGTCTGGGACCATGTCTTGCCCCCTGTTTTGCAGCATGGATTTTTTTGACCTCTGGGGGGGGTCTAATTTTGCCCCTGTGCTACAAATATACAGCATGAAGAATGTTTTTGTGTTCCTGCACGAGCGTCTTGCAGCATCTCAAGGGGATTTGAGACCCTGCAAGACACATGTGCATACTCGTCTGGATGCACCCTCTGGGTTCATTTGCATTTTGGGGCCTCTCTCAGTATACCATTAATTTATCCAGCAACCATTTAGGATGGTTTCCAGAGTAAGCAATGAGCACATTGTTTTCAGTAACTCTGTACAGAGTTATCTCTATATCATTTTGGCTTCTAAATTCTTGAATTACTATAGGACTGAATTTTGTAGTGAACTGAATGTCCTGAAGCAGTGTCACTTTTATAATAGGATACTTTGTAAAACTGTTTCTCTTGGTAATGTAATATTCTAAAAACCAACATGCACAATAAATTAGTAGTACAGTAGTATGTAAGCATGGAGTGTCACAGGCCAGCTGGGCACTGTGAGTATATCAATCTAGTTGCAGACTGACTGCGCACTGCAACTTTATTAGCCACTGGGCTTTTGGTTCGGGATCGAGGAGGTGATGTTGGAAAGGAAAGAAATGACAAGTTTCACTTACAAAAAGGAATTAATTTTACTTATGACAACAAAAGATATAGTTTGTATATATAATAGTTAATAAAAAGGTTAAGCTAATAAACAGACAACATAACAATACAGATTAAAATTGACAGTGATAATAAAACAGATAAAGAAATTAACCAAGAGTTCCCACTTGGTTAGTAACTTATCAATAGTCCCTCAGTTAGAAGATGCACGTCAAGTTGAATCAGCGAAGTCAGACGTCTCTGAACTGGGCTGCCCAAAGGAGAACCAGTAGAAGCCCCTCAGTCAGGATCTGGTCCTCGCTCTCACAGGGAGTAAGAGAGATCCATGGGGATATGGGACAGCAATGACCCTTCTGTTCCGTCCTTCCCAAGGGTTACTATGACGTGTGTGTTTTTCTATATCCTAATTATGCTAATTTTTAGTTATATAGCCTTTCATAATATTACTTTATAGCTGTTATCCTATGGGGTTAAAAGGTGTTAGAAATCATTATAACAAGTTACTGCCCAAGCTTGGGTTTATCCAATAAGCAAATTGCAACACAACATCTTCAGGTTTGAAATTAACATTACCCTGCCTAAATCCAGCCCCTTCAGAACTCTCTGACTATGCTTTTTTGAGATGTTCTTTCTTGAAATGTACTGGATAAGCTGGGCAGTTGAATCCAGTTTTTATCATTATCCAGGCTAAATTCTGAGCGAGAAAGAACTGTTAGGTCAGCTAATTTCACAGCTATAGCTTTGTCTTTGAGGCCTAGTCAGTTCCACAAACAGTTACAAGTTACATTTGCGGGTTACAAAAATACAAGCTTCATATTAGACAAAAGCTCCAAATGCCTCCAAGAAGCACATATTTATTGCTTATTAATTTCTTTGGTTCTGGCCATCACAATGGAGCCATCTAGTGGTAAGCACTATCTAAGGCAGGAGGAAAAAAACCTGTTAAAGGCACTACTCTGTTGCACAATATATGGACCATTCAACAATTCAGTTCTCTTCAGTGGGCACATCTACATGAGACAATGCACAGAAGACCAATTTTACTGCACATTAGCATGACGGATAAAGCCCATGCTAATGCACTAATGCGCAGTAGATTTAATTTAATGTGCATTAATGTCACTAAAAAATGTTCACCTGTGATAATGCACAGTAGCACCAATTATGGCACATTAATGTGTAGATGTGCCCAGTAGGAACTAAATTGCTTTTAAATGTTTAAAATCTCTAATTATTACCGTAATGTGCATATGGACTTAAATATATTGAAATAGCAACTTTCAATATCAAATGGTTGAAAAACATCTTTATCTTTTTTGCCTTGTTCACACCAAGGTTCAGTATTTCTTCTGCAAGAACTCTTTCTTACTCTCATTGAAGCAAAGTAAAGAACATTGCAAAGGGGAGTTGTTACAGTATTTGGACCCAAATGATTTAGCAAAGTATCCCAAAAAAATCATTTTTGGTTTAGCTAGGAGGAGAACTCCGGTCTGCATGTCAAGCTACCTGGTTCTTTTTTTATATGCCTGCTGAGGCAGAGCTTAAAATGATGTTAGTACATTTACTATCTAAGCAGTAAATGCTAGTAAGGAATGTAAGACTAGAAGGGGCTTTCTGGATCAAAAAAGTCTGAAGTCCATATTTAAATTAAGTTTTTCCTGATTTTTCAATAATGCTGACCTTTCAGCTGCTTGCACTGCTTCAGTGGTTTAGCCACGAAGCTAAAACCACTGTAGTTTTATAGTTATGGTATTGTTCCAAATCTGTTGACCCTCCATATAAGTAAATCCCACATTTTCAGTTTCAATGTTAAGAAAAACAGTATTTATCTTTAGCATTAATTGACTGTCACAGATACAGTCATCCTGCTATTACCCTTGAAAAGACCCACAGGTGAAACAAACAACCAAAGCAAAGAGACTGAAATCTAGATACACTAAAAATGCTGAAATAAAAACTGCTGTGGAAAAAAAATCAGATTTTATATTATTATTGTAAGCACAAGAATATTGCATGTCTGGATTGTCAGTGGCCTAATAATCCTGTATATGAATGCAATTTTTATGGTGGAAAAATAAATTGAGATATATTTAAGCACCAGAATGTCAGAAATTACTCTCTTAACAAGTCAATTGATTTTAAAAAAGCATAAAGGATATATAATTCACTCTAGTCTGGGAGAACTATACTTTTATTATTTAAGTCCTGTATCTATTTATTATTTAAGTCCTATATCTCTTGTTCTTTGACACCCAAAAGAAAGACTTAAGAATCAGTGTTACTTCAGATGTTCAGGATACACTGAGAAACTTTATAATAAATAAAGTGGTATTGATATTCTGTTTTTTTTCAGTGGTTGCATCTACATCTGTGCTTTACTGTGGAGTAGACTGATTAGCTCTACAGTAAGGTGTCACCAGCTACACGTGCAATAGTATTAGGGCAAAGTAAATTAATTAGCTCCAGACAGTACTATGTTATGGTGGAGTAATTAACTGTGACGATACACACGTGTAAATGATGACAGGGGCTGGGTGGAACACAAGGGTCCTAAACTGCAGGGGCTGCCTGTCACCAAGCCACATGGCTCTGCACTTTAGCAACCTTGTGCCCCAGCCAGCCCTCCACCATCAATTGCCGTCACCCAAAGCCCAGGTCTGACCCACCAGGCCCTCTGCCAACCTGGGGCCGCTCTGCCCCAGGTCAAATTGCTACTGTCTTAGGCACACATGTAGATGTTGCACCCTGAAAGAGCTAACTATGGCTCAAATGGCTCTGGAGTTCATTGAGTGGTATTAATTGTATGTGTAAATACACTCAGTAGGTGAGTCCAGACAAGTACACGTGTAGCATCCAGTGCTACAAAATGGTCTGAGGCACCGCGCAGCAAACACACTGCATATGCAGGCATTCCACACATTGCTAATTTACAGCATGGAGGAGGGGAACGGTGCGGGTTGACACCAAGAGTTCCCAGTGTCAAAAAAACCCACGCCTAAAAAAAGCAGGGCAGTATTCATGACAGCATTGTGCACCACCCACAACTGGAGCTTAGCTGGCCAGATCCACACCCTGGCTCTCAGCCAGGCTCCCTGCTGCCGGATTGCCATGTCTGCAGTCCCTAGAGACCTCCAGACTCCTGAAAGTCTGCTGGGGCCAGCCCAGGTGCTGACCCTAGCCTCCCCTATCTCACTTACATGTCATGTGCCAGAGCACTTGTGCACTTGCACCCCCCAGGGACAAGCAGCAGTGGTACATATTGTGCCACTGTTGTTTGTCCCCAGGGCAATACTGGTTCCCACTCCTGGGGACATACCTAGTGTTTAAAAGAGACCTTCCTATCCAGAAATATAAAGGTTTGGTGTAAACAGGGAACTAAATTTGGTTATTTCTGTGGGGCAAGAATCATGTCTCTTACATGTTAATCACCAACAGCATATGTGGCATGGCAGAAATAATATCGAATAATAATTAATTAAAAAGTAGTTCAATTAGAAAAACAGTTGTACTCTAAATTTCAATACGGGATGTGACATCTCCATGATGTTCTCTGGTCCCTAATAATGGACAAGTATAAAATTTGGCTGCTGTAAATGCCAGGAATAAAATAAAACATATAACACATCAACAACATATAAAGTGATATGGCATTATGTCCCAATTTAAAATATATACATTTGCTTTTAAGAACCTGTTTAGGTATAAGATGTCTTCTGTGTCTCTTTGCAAAAAACTCAACATCTTCAGAAAGATCATGTGTTAGGACAGAGGCCAAAGAAAGATGACAATAACATCCTTTCTGAGAAATGCAGATTGGAAGTTCTTCTATCTGAGACTTGAATTTGAGTACTAAAGGTAAACTTTGCTTGACTTTCCTTAGTCCATAGGAATACTTTTTTTTTAATTAATTCTCAATGTAAGAATAAGAAATGATGTTGCACAGGTGAAAGAAATTATTTTATGAGCAACCCCATACAGCCCCTTGTCCCTATTTTGAGCAAACCTATTTAGCCACACATTCACTTTGGATAATATGTAAACCCTCAGCAGCTGTTGTCTGTTACCTGTGCTGTTCCACTTAATGTAGCATGACAATAATGAAAATAGAGACAGCCTTTTCTCTGTGGTTGTAGGGGCCAGGACTAGAAGCAATGGCTTCACATTGCACCAGAGGAAATTTAAATTGGAGATTAGGAAGACCATTCTGACTATGAGCGTGGTGAAGCACTAAAATAGGCCACTTAGAAAAGTTGTGGAATGTCCATCCCTGGACTTTTTCAAAAGCAGGGAGCTAGACTAGATAACCTCATGATGACCCTTCCAGCCCTGCTTTCCCAAAATTATGCAGGTCTACTTGTCATCCATGGTGGCATTTCCCTTGATTCTTGTCTTTCAGTTTGTTTCCCACTGCTCCTTTTTCTTTCCTTGATATGATTTGTTCCTCTGACCACTTGCAGAATCTTCTGACAGATGGGCATTTATGTCATGCGTGTTATAGGCCATTCATGAATATACATTCAAGGTGAAACTCTTCAGAAGAAAATGTTATGGTTTTGGTTAAAACCTATTAGGATCAACAAGGTTTCCTTTTGATACAGAGCAGCTGCATAAAGGGAAGCTTGAAGCCAGGGCATATCAAAATCATGGGATCCTAGGACAGGAGCCTGAACTATGATTTTTTCCAAAGTGCCAAGCCTAGGAGCTGAAATAAGAACATGGAACTCAGCATTTAGCAAAGTCTGAAGAACACAGAAGTAGCACAAACTGAAATTTGAAGTGTCTGTTACATGGGAAATTTTTCCTGAACACAGGTTTAGATTTTCCAGAACTTTCTTTTGAAAGAAATTGCCCAAAGAATTTATTTTGAAACAAATGAATTATTTCTGGTCAATTTTTCTCTATAACCAAATAGAGTGCCAGACTAACCCAAATCCCAGGGAGCTGGGATGAGTCCAGAGATTTCCCCAAGGTGATAAGAGTCCCTTACTACAGGTCAGGAAGCCGGTGGTAAAAACCTGAAAACCTTGGTTTGAGCTAGAGGTCTCAGAAGCCTAAGCCCTGATGTCCCCTGCTGGTCTTAGGGAAATACCTGAGAAAGAGAAAGGCCTGGCTGTACTAAAGGAATTATGGGATTAGGATGAACCATCAACATGATACAACCATGGGGAGCCCTATGGGAAGGATGACATGGTGCTGGAAGGCATATTTGGCCTACAGGCTGGGGCTTGAGCACCACCCCTCTCCACCCCCAGATTAATCTAAGGACAGTGCTGGTGCAAGAGAGAACAAATGACCGTATATAAATTCAGGCAGGAAATTAGAACGTTTCTAACCATCAGAAGAGGGAGGTTCTAATTCAGCCTTCTAATAGGAGTAATAGGGCCAAAAACCCCAAACTCTTTTAAGACCTCTTAAATCTCCCTTAGTTACTTTTCTTCTCAGGGTTTGCCACACATTCAGGTCTAGCTTCTGTTGTTTACAAATATCACTACATAAATACACATTTAAATGCGTATTTAGCCAGAAAGCAGAATGCTTAGCACGCCTTCCTACTTCAAACACATCTGTGATTGCCTATTATACATTAATTATTAGATCAAAGACCTGCTAAATGACAGCTCTTGAGATATTTCAACATAAATGTATGGATAATTTATTTTTAACAAGATTTGTGTATCTGTACACATTATTTTAAAATAGGATTTTAAAAGTCCCAGGCAATAATTTTTTATTAAAAATTCATACAAAGACAGTAGCAGAGAAGCAGAACTACAAAGGCCTCAAACCCATAAGTCCTAAAAGGAAAGCTATTCCATCATACTAAAAATAATCAGAATATCACGTTTATACTGGATCTTGAAAGCACGTTTGTCTTACTATATTGCTATACATTGAGTATGTGTTGTATTTTAACTTTATTTCCATTATACTGAACAAATATACAACTTCTATCACTTTTACCAATTTTACTTGTTCAAAACAGGTTATCTATGCATCTGGACTCAATCCTGCATAGGACTCAGTGTTGTGAATGAGTGCTAAGTATAGACTACACTTTAAACATATGCTTAACTTTGAGCATATGAGTATTCCAGTGAAACTAAACTTCTTGACTGAGATTATTTTTAATGCTAGTGGAATTACTGACAGGCTTAAATTTAAATACATGCTTAATTAACTGTTTTGTGGATCAGAGTCTTAGAACCTATGTTTCCCTTCATGATTCCTACTCCCTGGGTCAAAGAATTTCCTCTGACTGGTAGCACCACAGGGTTTAAACATTTTCTCTTAGTCATACTTACAGTCAGCAGATACATCAACAGGAGAGACTTCCAGCAGGAGTTGTAAATAACAAGTAATTTTACCAAGAAAACCAAAATATAATTTAAAATGTACAAAAGGCAGGTAAATAAGAAGGCCTCCAAGCATAAAAATAAAAGCATATATATACTGCACCTTTGGAGACCAGATTATAGGAGCCAAAACTAAGAATAACGAAATTGCCACCATCACAAATGCTACTGGTAAGAACACCTACAGGAAACACAAAAAGACTGTTTCAGAAAGTATTATTTGCAATAAAAATAAAATTCTTATTGCAATAGTAAGTACAGTTACAAGCACAGTTCTTGTGCTATCACAACTTCCTATTGTGCCTGGCAGTGTACCAACAAAAGTCAAAGTGACCTAAAGTTTAATCTAGCAAGGAAGACATTGCCAATGTCACTGATTCATATCATCTCATGGTTTCCCCTTACTCTCCCATCTCTCTCTTGTCTTCTACATAGACTGGACACTGTTTGGGGCAGGGGCCATCTTTTGTTCTGTTTGTACAGGACCTAGTATCCTCGATACAGGATTGGAGTTCTAGGGACTAGAGAAATACAGATAATAACAAATAATAGTGAGTTCTCATTTTATAATTGCTGTTCACAGTCTGATGTTTTGTAGCTTTTACCCTATATCCATGACCCAAGAAATTTGTTACAATATTTTATAATAGGTTTCTTTTTACCTTGTATGGTCGATGCAGATTAGGCTCCCGGTATCGGAGTACAATTAAGCTAGCACAGGTCAGTCCAATCATGAGCCACACGGAAAATCCAAAGTAATTTGTTAAAGCAATGAGATCAGAGGGGATAATAAAAATGGAAGCAATGATGGTTGAAAAAATCATGGCTGGAGCTGGTGTGCAACAGTGAACATTCAGCATGGATATTAAAACAGGCAAATGTCCTGACTGACTTCCAGCATAGCTTAATCGTCCTAATGTAAACATGCTACTGTTGAGGGCACCAAATATTGAGACAGCAACAGATAAAGGAATGATCCAAGCAACAGCAGGGATTACTCTGTCAGCCCATGTGACTGCCACAGCAACTGCAAGGAAACAAGAAGGTAGTAAGACTAAGGGTGTAGCACTCCAATAATCTCCTTGAAGTTGTGCCAAACCAGGAGAGGTACATTCTGGAAGTAGGCAATAAAGAAAGGGAGAGACCCATGGCAATGTAACTAGTGTGGTTTCACTATACATATGTGGTAGGAAGAAAATCTGGGGAGGAAAACAAATGTGCTAACTCCTCACGTGACACTTAAGGTGGAGGATCCCTGTGTGGTGGCCTGATAGGGTTAAGACAGGTCAGAGGACATAATACAGCACGGATCATCTTGTCTTCCACCCCATGGTGGGACTGCACTAAGAAACATGAAGGTCTATGTCCTAGGGACAGACATTCAAGAAGCATGAACTTGAATTGATTCTACGTTTGCGGGTTAGTCTAACCTGGCTAGGCTAAATCAGTTTTGTAACTGGACAGACATCACAGACATGCAGGCACATGCCTGCAGTGACTCAGGCTAGAAGCCAGGGGGGGAGGGGGCTAAAGCATCCCTCCCTTCTTTCCACAGCAGGGAGCTGAGGGTGGGGAGTGGCCAGGCCCAGCAGGGAATTGGTAACAATGTTTATCACCTAATTAAGAAAACAACACAGGGACATTACCAGCTACTTATTGATTCTGCCTGTTGATTCTACCTGAATTCTTGCTTAACAGGGAGTGGTGAGGGGCAGGAGAGGAGCAGCCCACAGTCTGTGCTGGAGCTCCAGCCAGGGAGCAGAGGGGAGGGGCTAGCCCTGCTGTGGAGCAGAGACCCACCCCCACCCTCCCACCCC
>NW_017728992.1:146684769-146685588 GCF_001723915.1 Gavialis gangeticus
CACTGCCCAGCCCAGAGAGCATGCCAGGATGCTGGGGGTATCTGCTTTACCTTAAACCAGCAAGGGGTCTGGGACAAACAATGCATACATTGGTTTGACCCAAATCAGTTAAGTCTGATACTACATTCAACCAGGCTTATCTCAAACTGGTTTCAGCCATTTTCACACTCATTTATATGCACTGAATGTCTGTTCTGTTACAGGTTTAAACCAGTTTCTGCTCACTTAAACCGGTTTGTATGTAATGTCTGTCCCTAGCCCTAAAGTGCTGAGTGGTCTCATTTCTCACAGATGGCCTCATGCAACCAGTGAATCCCATGCTGCCCTGTCAATTTTGCAGTGCATAATTGCTCTAACAAGGCTTCTGATGCTCAAGGCAGGTAGGAAAGAACAGAAGACCAGAAGGGCTCAAGTGCCAATTAAAATTTAGGAATTATCTGTTGCAAGCAGATTATACTTCACTAAAACCCCAGAGACTGTCACATCCCCCAACCCCAACACCCTCTGCTTAGCCTCATGTGACCTGGAAGAAGGAACAGGAAGTGTTCTTGCAGCAGTTCTGTAACAGTTACAAACCAAGCCTCCCCAGCTTGTGTTCCTGAATTATAGTTCTCATTTGTAAAAAAAACAAAAAGGTTATATGCTTGAAACTACCAACTGCCTGAAAAATACAACATTTTCTCATTTGTTTCAAAGTAGGCTATTAAATATGTTAATCTAGGGAAAGATATAAAATGATTGCTTAAAAAAAAAAATCAGGATGCATATGGCACAAAAGTTGGTGTGATAGAAAACAGGAAAGGGACAAAAGGAAAAGAG
>NW_017728992.1:146690588-146691619 GCF_001723915.1 Gavialis gangeticus
AAAAATCAGGATGCATATGGCACAAAAGTTGGTGTGATAGAAAACAGGAAAGGGACAAAAGGAAAAGAGGCTCCACTCCCACAAAGAGTTCCACCAGACTCTCCCCTACTAAAACCACGGACTGGGGACTTGGTCACTTGAACAATTATCATAAATATTGTATTTCAAAATTGTTTAAGGCTCAAATGCATTAAAAATAATAATTTCCAGAAAAATACTGCTACATTCCAAACAATACTCACACCCACTTAAATTTGTATGGAGAACCCTTCTTTAGTTGTTCCCAGCTGAACTGAGCCTCCAAACCTCAAAAATGCTTATTTGTGACAGTAAATACTCAGATATCATAGGTACTTGCCCCTAGAATTTGTTTTCCCACTGCCTTCTACAAGCCTGGCAAATTCTGTGCAAAATAATGGAGAAACTGACATGGGGTTCAAGTGATCAACACATGAAAGGACAGGAATATAATGCCAGTCAATGTGATTTTAGGGAAAACAGATGTTGTCAGATAAGCCCAATCTTTTTTTGTTATTGGAAATGTTGTTGATAAAATGTGTTAGATATAAATGACTACCCATAATACTAGATCAAACACTTTATAGAAGAAGTATCACAAGACATCAGCAATTTAATGGTTAATCATTTAAACCAGGGCTGTCCAACTTGCAGCCCGCTCGTGAGAGGTTAATTTGCTGCCCCTGAGCTCCCACCAGGCCGCCACTCCCCACATCATTCCAGCTACAGCAGCAGCTGGAGTATCCATGCCCCTTCTCCCTTCTCCAGCTTCCTCTTTTTGCCCCCACCCCTGGAGATGAGGTGTCATGGCACAGCCTGTGGGGCCTGGGAACCTGCAACCCAGAGTAACCACATGACACAATGCAGCATAGAGGGCAGTTCAACATTGGAAACTCATGTGACCCAGGGGAACCCTGGTATACTCCTGTGCAGCTCCCACTGGTTCAACATGCCCCTGCAAAGAAGTTGGACAATTCTGATTTTCATAGATTTCATAGACATTTGGGCTGGAA
>NW_017728992.1:146691630-146698351 GCF_001723915.1 Gavialis gangeticus
ATCACTTAAACTGGTTTATGTGTAATGTCTGTCCCTAACCCTCACGTCTCTTGCAAATCTGTCATTGTTATAGCGTATGCTAGTGCAAAGGTCATAGTTTACTGAGCCAACAGTCAAACAACAAAAGGCACACAGATACTGCAATGATGTGAGGGTAGCTGGTGAGAACAGAAAACAGTCATTAAGTTACATTAACAGTGCTGCCCAGCCAAATTGGAAAGACAGACTGCAATCCTGGACGTATATCCTTATCAAGTATACATGGGCACAGTTTCCTTGACTTCTAGAATCACCTCAACCTGTATCTCTGGAGGTGCCCAGTATGTAAATTTGAATTCTCTCAGTTTAGAATCCACTTGCAGTTGTTTTGTGTCTTAATCACTAGATTGCCTGAGAACATGTTGAGTAGAAGGCTGTTGATTGACCCTGCAAGCTTTCTGAGCTTCATTTGAAGCTGAGGAAATATAACTTCTTTCTTCAAATGAAGCATGCCAGCTGTCACTCATGCCTCATTAAGGAAGCAGGCTTTAATCACAGGATGGAAACAGCTCCTCTTGGGTGAGTCTTGAATCAAGTGCAGTGGTGGGAGTCTCTCAACTCCTGGGACTTTGTCTACTTTTCAGAAGAAACTTGAGCATCGGTTGCATTTTTTAAATTTCCCTCAAGCATTTTTTTTAATTTCCTTCAAGCTTTTCCAGGGCAGTCATTATTTTGGTATTTGAGCCCTTTCAAAATATTAGCAAATTTATCATAGACTTTCCAATTCCTTGATTCCATCCCTATCTTGTGTATGCAGTCCTAATATCACAACTGGATCAAGCACAGAGAAAAACCTGGTCCATAGGCAAAGCTGTCTCAGTTTAAGTAAAGGTGGGAATGGGCAGAGGGTGCTATATACTGATTTAGTTAAACTACTGGAACTTTGCATGTGGACATGCCTACCCTTTTGTATCTGGCCTATTTTGAGGTTGGCTTGTGTCAGTACAGTAAAAGTGCCAAACTGATATAAGTTGCGTATAACCTATATAAAAGTGCCCATACAGAAAACCTGCACCAGTTAACTGAGCTAATTTAAACCTGGGAAAATCTATGCGTAGATAAGCTGTAAGGGATTTCCTCAAAGTCATGTAGAAGTCTCTGCCACAATTTAAAACAAAACCTAGATCTTAAGCTTCAAAGTGCATTGCTGAACCCTGAATTCAGCTGAATGACAGTAGCATTACAATGGGTAGGCAAGGAGGGCATGAGCCTCAGGTGCTGCCTAAAGGGAGTCACTGAAATAAATCAAGGGGAGTTAGAAGGGTGAGGGCCCCTCTAGCTCTGTTCTGTCCCACGCTGCACCTTTCCTGCAACTGCTGCCCAGAGTGCAGTACTGGCCAGTTATGCCTCTGGCTATACCCAAGCATAGGTGACACATAGGGAGACATTGGAGGGTGGGGCATGTGCTTCCCCTGCCCCCCCAGGAGTGCTGGTGTCCCCCCCTGACAGCAAGCACTCTGGCTGGTACTGCACCCCCCAACTTTGGCTCTGCTAGCGGCATGTCATATGCAGAAGTGCTGGGACCATCCCCCCCCGGTTGCCAGCTGGCCACTGGGGGACCCCCCTGGTCATGCCCCACTGGTGCCCCCCAGACTCAGGAGGCACCGGTCTCTCATGGACCCAAGTGACCACTTGAGAGGGGCCAAAGATGGTAATGATTACTACTCCTTTTAAAGCATCATCCAAATAAACCAATAGTCCTACCTGAGGAGACAATTTCCTTTGGTGTGAGAACGGTCAGGTATGAGATGTTTACCAGTAAGTAAAAGGCAGTTACTGCAGGAAGCGCTGTCATTACAGTCAATGGGATATTTCTGCTAGGGTTTTTCATCTCTTCTGAAAAAAGTAATTTAAAAAACTAATGAAACAAGTATTCTCAAAAGATATCTTCATGACAGTGCTGCATAGAATAGTTGGCAAGCAGTTAGGTGTATATTTACTTGGGTGGGTCACAAATAACAGGGGAGAAACATGCAACCCACAACAATAGTCAGAATTACTTAGGATGCCTACAGACATTCAGGGACCCGCTCTTTACATTTTGCATAAAGTGCCATGGGTTAAAGCGCTGCACCCCCCCCCAACAGATGTTTGCCTGTTAGGCTGGGGTGGAGCTGGAGCCTGCCTGCATCAGCCCTGGCCAACAGGTGGGGGATTTCCAGCAGCTTCTGAGGAGGCTGCTGAACCACCCCTCTCCCCAGCCCTGCCCCATGGCCCAGCTCTGGGGGCTGTCAGTGAGGAGAGAAGAGGAGGAGGACTGGCAGCATGTAGCTGCCAGTTGCTTTTGGATGGCCAGAGCTGGGGGTGGGGTGGAACAGAACCGCCTCACCTTGCAGGCCGCACCCCAAGCTACCCTGGCTGGGGTATCAGGTGGAGCCAGGCCGGACCCAGGAGGTGAGGGAGCTCTCTGCACCCTGCCCCACCCTTCTAGCTCTGGCTATGCAAAAGCAGCTGGAGCTCCATGTGCCACTGTCAAGAGGCCCAGGTGGGAGATGGGGGAAGAGAGTCCCTCTCAACTCACGGTCCCCCTCCAGCTACCCCAGCTGCGTTATTGGAGAGAGCCAGACCAGGCCCACAAGGTGAGGGGGGACTCCCTTCCTCCACCCGGGCCTCTTGACAGTGGCAGCACAGATCCATGGGCTGCTTTTGAAAGGCTAGAACTGAGGTGGGGGTGGGCTGGAACAGAGCCCCCGCGTCTTGTGGACTTAGCCTGGCTCCCGTACCTCAGCCATGGTAGCTGGGCGGGGTGGGGGCTGCAAGGTGAGGAGGCTCTGTTCCACCCCACCTCCCCAGCTCAGGCCATTCAAAAGCTGCCTGCAATTCCATGCTGCTGCTCCCCCAATCCACCCTCCCCCACTGAGACCCCTGACCCCATGCAAAAATTTAACCCTGAAGGGAACACAAATTTTCTAAGGCATTCTGCCTTAGAAAATTAATTTAATACTTCATTTAACCAGGGTTAATTTTTTGCACTGCCAGCCATTTTGAAAGCATTCTGTAGCTGTACACATGTGTTAAGTCATGGCTGTAGACCATTTTCAGGGTCTCAATTTTGGGGTCTGTGTGGGAGGCTGTGGGTGCGCATGTGTGGTGGGGGGTGTGCACATAGCATTGCGTGGGGCTCCCCGCAAAGGCATGTGAGTGTGTGGGGGGGTGCATGTGGGATTTGTAGGGGAGGATTTCTGGGTATGGTGGGGTGTGCATGGGAGCTCCCACATACATCCCCCTGATCTGGTCAGCACCCACCTCCACCCCGCATCTACCCAGAGCCTGCACGTCCTGTGGTGCCTCCCTACCACAGCCAGCAGTGCACAGTCCTAGCCCTATCCCAGGCCCACTTCAGCCTCACTCCCACCAGAGCAGATCAGCGGGAACCTGGGCACAGCCTGACCCAGCCTGCCCTGGGCCTTCTCTGCACTGTCTGGGCATGACACATCCTGCCGTCCCTGGGCACGGAGTGGGGCTAGGGTGGCTCTACAGCTCGACTGCCTTTCTAGGAATCCCAGGTGGCAGTGGCTCCTTGCAGCTCCTACAGCTGCTGGCCCCAGCCCCATGGTACCAGCGAGGACCCATGTGCACAGCCCTGGCCCCGCACACCCCATGCCTGCTCCAGACTCGCCCACCCAGGCTCAGCAGCAGCAGTGTGAGACAGAAGCTGTTGCTCAGCACAGAGAAAAAGCAGCCTCTCACTAACAGCTGTTCCTGCTGCAGCCACCTGGAGCCCACACCATGCTGGGTTACCCTGCGTCTTCCCCGCACTGCCACCACTGCCCCACTGAGCAGCCCAGAGGTGGCAGTGACGCATTGACTCAGGGCCGCCCAGTGCGGGCTCCAGGTAGCTGCAGCAGAAACAGCCCTGTGGTGGCAAGGAGGAGGGCCACTTTTCCCCCTGTGCTGAGCAACAGCTTCTGTCCCAGGCCGCCACTGCTGAGCCTGGGTAGGTGAGCCTGAAGCAGGTGCAGGGTGCGCAGGCTCAGGGCTATGCAGCATAGGTCCCCACTGGTACCCCGGGGCTGGGGCCACCAGCAGCAGCAGCCAGAAGGAGCCGCCACCACCTCAGCTGCCTAGAAAGACAGTCCAGCTGCAGAGTCGCCACAGACCTGCTGCATGCCCAGAGGGTGGCAGGATGTTTCATGGCTTGACTGTGCCTGGGCCAGTATTTTGCCCACCCCTGTTTTAGATAGGCTGGCTCTCAGCGTGGGCTAAATGATGCTTCATGTGTTCTTGTTCTTCCTGTGCTTTTGAAGAGCATCATGGGAAAAGACTCCTGAATAGGAAGGCCCATCCTTAGAGAAGAATGGGAACATAAGCCACCAGAGTAAACAATGTTAACTCTACCATCCTCTGAATATAAGCCGTCACACTATACAATGCCATTGTTTGAACTACTGTGATGGTTATGAGGAATGTTATATATTGTCATACAGTGACAAAGGAAATGGTTTGATTCAGTTCTGAATCTATTTTTTCACACTCAATCCAAATGTTTTTAGTTTGTAGATGTACAGGGGGGTGGGGTTTGATAGAGTCAGAATTATCTGTACAAATACTTTTGCCAAAAGAAAATGTTTAACTGAAAACCCAATTTTACATTGAAAAACAGATTTCATAGAATTTTTTCAATCAGCCTTACTTTTCGAACACCTTTATAAAATTGCCTAGATTTGAATTGACAGATTCTTTACAAATATTTTTTACAATTCTTAAAACTGCCCCAAGATAAAGCCCCATTGAGCTTTCACAAGCACATTTTCCTATTATTTTTTTCTCTTGTTGCTGTTTGAAAAACCTACACAAATAACATGTAAGAGTGACTGAACAGGAGGAAAAATAAAACTAACATCTAAAGTACTGCTAAGTGAACCCAGTAAATGCCACTAAAAAAAATCCAGGATTTCTCCCCCTCCTAATCTCTTTTCTTAGATATAATATTGGTAGTTACTTGAAACAATACTTGTAAAAGTGTAAAAATTCAGTGTCAAAAAGTACAGATTCTGCCTAAGTATTATGGAGTCTAATTTGTTCTACTACATTAATGTTGCAAACCAAACATAAAATAAAATAGTACAGTATAAATACATTTGCAATATCTCGTGTTACATAAAACTTGTACTTTTTTTTAAAGGCCCTAATAGGATTTCAAATTCTAATGTTATTTTATTTTATTTTATGGGAAAAAATTACTTTTGTCTGCAGCATAGTTTCAAGCTAGAAATAACCAGTTCATTAACTGCCCTTTTTAAAACATTAACTATTTTTCACATTTTCTATGCTGATCTTTGTTACTTTTAATTTGTTTAATATTTGACTAATGAGAAAAAAACTAAATAGATAGAGAATGTTAAAGACATAAGAACAAAAACTCAGAACATACAGCTCAATCCTGCAAAACATTTGGGTAATCATTAGATTAGTCCCTGTGTTCATGATTGTCTACATTCCTGTTAACATTGTTTACTCTGAAGTTGTTATAGAAGTTTGTCATGCTAATTGCTCTTGCTACTATGACATATGTGGCACTATATATTAACTGGAATAAATGAGTATATTACTAAACTATTGAAGGGTTTAAAATGTTTAGAAACAATATATTTAAAAAGGCATAGAAACGTGTTTATACTATTTCCTTTACTTATTTTCTTTATTCTCCATTATTAAGAACTGTGTTGCTAGGGAAATCAATAGCTCTGGTTCACTGCGAAAATGATATATTTTTAAAGTTTTCATTTTAAATTTAATGATTAGTCCATGCACTAATAGAAAAAATGCCATTTAGTAAGATAATGGTCTGGGCTTTGTGTGGCTGAAGGCACTCAATCCTTACTGTGTGACACCTGCATCGCCCCCATTCTACCCCACTCCAACTAACACCCTCTTGTATATAACTGCAATGAGATTAAATGAAGGGAAAATCAGCATTTCCAATGTGAAAGTTCTGTATGTATGAGAGATTTCAATTAAAATCTTTGCTTTCCATATTAGTCTAAATTTAAATATCCCTTTTGTTCTGGAGACCTCCAATATAGTTATAGTTTTAATGCACATTAAGCAAATTAGTTCTATGTATGAGGGCAACCCGCTTTTATTAGAAACTAATAAGGTCCTTGTAAATAGCCAGAATTTTAAAACACATCTTCACAAATATTATCATCACAGGGAGACAAGTAATATTAATATTGCCTGAATAATGTGAGAAAGGCTGCTAAAAATGTATTATTTTAAAATAGCTACCTGCCATGTAATTGAGGGACCACCAACCACCATATGCATATAATCCTTGGAAAAAAGCTTCTGCAATCTGTGATACATCAGGAACTTCTGAACTGAAAGCATTCTCAAACCTTGCTAAATTCTCCTTTCTTCCTCTAACCAGCAGGACAATGCCACCTATGGCAATAACGGATAAAGCCACCATCTTCAACAGGGTGAAAACAGTCTGAATACAAGCAGCCATTTTGACGCTGCATCCATTCAGAATCCCCAGACACCAAAGAACAGACAAAGCCAAGCATTTTTTTAGCAGGTCTGGTACGGGACAGGCACCATAGAAAGGTTGGGTGGCATATTCTGCAAACAACAAGGCTCGGGCAGCGTTTGATGCTGGCTTCGTAAACATCATTGTCCAGATAAAGATGAAAGCAGGTGGAGATCCGAGTGCTCTCTTTATGTGACTGTATTCTCC
>NW_017728992.1:146703351-146712683 GCF_001723915.1 Gavialis gangeticus
AAGGCTCGGGCAGCGTTTGATGCTGGCTTCGTAAACATCATTGTCCAGATAAAGATGAAAGCAGGTGGAGATCCGAGTGCTCTCTTTATGTGACTGTATTCTCCTCCAGAGAATGGTAGTGCAGTCCCCAGCTCTGCGTAACAGAGGGAACCCATCAGAGATATTACTCCACTGGCAGTCCAGATGCATAGCGCAACACCCACGTTAAGTAAAGAATACTGTAGCACTCCTGTAGGAGACACAAAGATCCCTGCACCAACTATGCTACCTATTATAAAACTCACCCCATTAAAATACCCTATTGTTCTTTTGAGTTGCATCCCATCATTTTCATTTCTTTTCTCTTCTTTTACATGGTCATTCCTTCCTTTTCTCATTTTCTTGGTCTTTTTGCAGTTAAGATCTATGGCTGTAAAGGTTTGAGAATGCTCTTTTGCCTTGCTTGTTGTTATTCAGAAATGGTCATGATCTTACTTGCTAGTGAAAGGCTATCTTGGTGAATCTTAGCTTAGTCATTCAAAGGAAAAAGCTTATTCTGTTTTGTTGATGTGTAACGTATAAAGATGATTAACAAAGTCCTATGAGAAATGCTGGCAGCTCTTCATGTAGCAAACAGCTATTCATGTAATATACTTGAGTTAACTGTGTAGTCATGGCAGCCAAGACCTCAGTGCTAGCAAGCTGTATTAGTACTTTTTAGAATTCCAGGCAGGAACTAACTATTATTGGTACCCACCAGAAAAGCTACCTAACAGAAAGATACACAAGCTGCAGTCATTCTCTATGTAACTACAGTGTAGATTTATCCATAGAAAAGTAAACTAATTTATTGTCTCGCGTGTGAAGTATATCTAAAAAAATATGAAACTCTATTAAATGATGTTATATAGTTGGCCTGTACAGCTGTAATCCATCTCTCTTCTGCATATGGATTATGACATTATTGTTAATTGCATGATCACACACTATTGTTTCTACATTTGTTACACAAAATAGACAGTTTTGACTCAAGGTTCAATTGCCTTGATTCTGACATTTCCTAACCTTTGTTTGCTTGACTTTGCAGCCTCAATTTTCTTTTAATGAAGTTTGTATATATGTGTGTATGTGCACGTACAATTCCTTATGCCATTGATTCTCAACCAGAGTGTAGTGACGTATTATTAAGTGTTACCCAATATTAGTACTGTTAGGTATAACACCTGCACATGATGCACAAAATAAACCCAGAGATTTCAAACAGGAATCCATACTGTCAAAGATATTTTGACATGTTGTGGTCTTCCTGAGTGTTTTGCAGTAGAAGAACTGCTCTATTATTTTTCTGTAGTCAAGTAATGAGTAAAAGCTAAGAGCTGAGATTCTCCAAGGGCTGCCTTTAATCTAAAAAGGTTGAGAACCACAGGCCTAGGCCGTTGAGAACCACAGGCCTAGGCCTTCAAAATGAAAATTGAACAACAGAAATTTCATCATGTGACATCTTATTGGTCCCTACATGTGTCATCACATGAGCAAAGTTAAAAATCCATTATACAGATCTCTGCATCATTAAGCTAATATGGTAATTAATGATAGCATGTGGCAGGGCACTGTGTGTGCCTGTCACTTTAAGTCCCTGGAGCTGGCAGCCTCCAGGTGCCTAATGAGGGCAGCCATTTTAGGCTCAGGGCTGCCTATATAAACAAGGCAGTTTGGCTGCTGGAGGTCAGGCAACAACATTGTCTGGTTTGAGGGCTGCTGAGTTTTATCTGGAGGTAAGGAAGGAGCTGTAGGGGATGGCAGGATGCTCCTGGTCCTGGGTATGACCTAAAGCTGCACCCTTCTGAGAGTGGGTGGCCTGGTGGGGCTCTCAGTGGCACGGAAGCCCCCAGGATATGCCAGGCCAGTTACCACCCTGGTGAAAGGTGGATTGAGGCACCTTAACCCCTAGCCCCCACCACTGGGTGGGTAACCCCTTGTGTTTGGAGGGCCTGGAGGGCAGACCCTGAAAGAGAGAGTGAAGGGCTAGGGACTCAGAGACTGAATGAGAGAGTATCCTTGACTGGCCCAGGCTGGGGCCAGGACCAGGACAGTCAAAAGGGCCAGGGGCCCACCCTGAGGGACACTGAAGAGCTGGAGGCCTGGGGTCCTGACTGGTCTAGGGGTGGGCCAGGGCTAGAGGAGCCAAAAGTCCTGGGGGAGGACCACACCCAAGAGGGGAAAATAGATTCAGGGAGCTACATAGCCAAATGAAGGCAGGGAGGCTGCCTGAATGGAGGGATCATGCAGGGGTCCTGGTAGAAGGATTCTGGGGCCCAGAGTGGGGCCAGTGATTATGTGAACATTGAGATGCCATCAGCAAGGCTTGGGTGGCGGTGTAGGGTACCCAACAGAACTTGATCCCAGGAGAACTTCTGGGAGAATGAATGCCTGTACACTTAACTCCTCCAAGGGACCAGGAGGAGTTGAGCAGTGAAGGAATGCTCCTGCACCTCCTCAAGAGCAGACCAGACTCTGATCAGAAAGGGCACTGCGTATGAGGCAGTCTGACCAGAATGGTAGTCACACTACATGTAATGGCTGTTGGCTTTGGATTTTGGACCCAATGGCCATGTTCTGGGGGTGGGACCCACCCGGAGGGGGAAAGACCCACCCACCCTCAGACTGACCATGACATTTCTGCTCAATAATAGGCAAATGTATTGATACCCACTGATAACAGAAAAGGAGAAACACAAACAATCAAGCAGTTCTATATATTTACCAAATCCTAGAGCTGTCCTCAGAATCAAAATACGTCTAGCCAGGAGGCAAAAAGTCTCTTAGGTGTCAAATGGCAGCATGTGAGCAGTCTGGAGGTGGGATGTAGAGGCCTACACTCCCCCTCCAGTGGGGTGGATGAGACATACTGGTGGTGTACCCTCTTTCCATAGTGGCCTCAGGGACCCTTCCTGGGGGACAGGGATGTGGAGAAGGAAGACCCAGGTGGGACCGGAGAGAAGGGACAGGAAGGAACCCAGGTGGGACAGAGGGGGGCCCTTTGTTACTCTCAAGTCTCTCTTTTGCATTCTCCTTCCTTCCTGATGACTCTTCATCCATGACTATCACTGGTTCTTCCCTCTATGTGGTCAAAAGTCCATGTCCTGTGTTGTCACACACTCCAAGGCCATTATGTGCACACATACTAATTTGGTCTTTCCAGGCCTCCTCCTAATTTGGTTTTTTCCCCCAAAACTGGGACTCTGGCCTGCTCTGGGGCCTTCTTAACTGGTACCATCTTATCTCATGTTATGGACAATGTAGTACATGTCCCCCTCTTTCCTAGACTGTTTTCCAGAGTGTCCTTGTTGGCCTTGTTGTGTTAGAGCCTGTCTGCTTCCAATGCTATGTAAAACTGTGTGACCCAGACTCTTAGAAATCATTAAGCCCCTGCTTCCCATCCTGAACCATTCTAATGCATATACATATACCTATAATCCAATTCCTAAAAACAAACTTCTAAATACCATTTCTAAGCCAACAATAGCCACCCCAGCTGCACGGTGCCACACACAATGCCTGCTCTGAGATGCATGCTGCACATGCCACTCACTCCATCTGTTCTTGGCCCCATGCTGCATGCAGAACTGGCAGGTGCCACAAGCAGTGTAGTTCTGGACTGGCTGGAGCAGGCACTGTGTCCAGCACAGTCCAGAGCTGCCAGGGAAGATGACATATTCAACATGGCTACCACTCTGGCCAGACTGAGCCAAATGTAGCACCCACTCCAGCTGCTCCAGGATCCCTGCCCCATGCTAGTAATTTGGCCCTGCAAGTTTGACACCTGTACTATAAACAATTTAGTTGTCTTAATTATTCAGCAAATATATAGGAGCCCAAGGACTACAGGGAGTATCAAAAGAAAATGCATAGTTTTCAAAGCAGAGTCATGGGCAGTTAATTGTCTTTAGCAGCTTCTCAAAGACTGTTACATGTGATGCTATGTTGCTGTAGCAATGCACCACAGTGACATAGCATCCACGGGCAAAACCCATGACACTGCAGCTACAATGCCGTAGTGATATGCTCCCCTGTTATAGCATGTCACTAAGATGTATAATGCCTAAAAACAACCATGCACAGTGCACGTGGTGCAATACAAGCTGTTATTGCACTGTCTTTTAGTACTTTGAATAGGATAAATGATAGTGCAGTAAGCGCTAAATGATAGCGCAGTAACAGTAGTGCCATAGTGGCATGTGTAGACATGCCCAGAATGATATAAATGGTTGACAAAAAGTAATTGCATGCATGCTTCCCCCTACCCTTGTTTTTCAGTGTACCTGTTGATCAGTATGATCATCAACAATTGATGATCATAAATCTTTACAATTTCCTTCTCAGTTTAGTAAGTGGCCTCCTCAAAAAAGCTTGACGGGCCTTCAAGGAGTTCCTAAGCCCCACTGGAGAGAAGTCAGTTTGCTATCAGCCACATTGTGTTCTATGGTGTATTCAAACCATTTTCTTTAGAAAATGGAATTGAACCTTGGGGGCATGTGACACTTAATCTACTGCCTTGGCAATTTTGCTTCTTTTCTGGTGCTCTGCCAAAATTACCGTACAGCTGCCTTTTACTAAGGAACTTACGAAACTACACATTTTTCTTGGCAGATGCCAGCTGTGCTATTCTGTTTGTATCTTTGCTAAGGAAAACCATAGTAACAAATGTAGCTAATGCTAAAACAAGGAGTGTGAGCAAAACTGTTCCTGTACAGAGTTCAAACTCAGTTTGTGCCTTTTTCATACATAAAGAATATCTCCACCATCTGTCATTTTGAGAGATTTCTCTCTGAGCACTATATTTACTCCAAACCAAGATGAGGTTTTCCCTCCTGGCTGCTGCAACCACTCTTGCATTACCAGGCAGGGACCAAAGTCATCATGTGCTCTGTGGCCCAGCTTGGAGCAGAACTGGAGCCACAATGGAAAGTAAATGGAAGTGGCGGGGCAGGAAGAAGGAGGTGGAGCCAAGTCAGTGGTGAGGGGGATGGTCACAGGTATGATAGGAGGCAGACACCAAGAGGGGGGAAAATGCCAGGAGTTCTAGGCACAAGGGAGGGCAGCCATCAGGGGAGAAGGCAGTGGAGCAGGGCCAAATGGTGGCAGGACAGGCAGCGGGGATCAAGGTGTGGGGTGAAGGAAGGGATAGGAGAATAAATGCCAATTTTTATTTTTGCCAGCAGGGCATGTGGAAAGTTTTATGCATTTCCAGTGGACATGTGGAAAGTTTTACACATTTCAGGTGGCAACCCTCTTCCTGAGAGGAGCCAGGGCCCTTGGGTAACCACATACTCAGCACCTCAGCAGAGGTCAGGTGTCACAGGCCAGCTGGACACTGTGAGTATATCAATTTAGTTGCAGACTGACCAAGCACTGCAACTCTATTAGCCACTGGGTTTTTTGGTTCAGGATCAAGGAGCTCATGTTGGGAAGAAAACAATGACAAGTTTCACTTATTAAAAAAAAGAATGAATTTTACTTATAATAACAAAAGATATAGTTTGCACATATGACAGTTAGTAAAAAGATTAAGCTAATAAATGGACAATATAACAATACAAGTTAAAATTGACAATGATAATAAAACAGACAAAGAAATTAACCAAGAGTTCCCACTTGGTTAGTAACTTATCGATAGTCCCTCAGTCAGATGCACATCAGGTTGATTCAGTGAAGTCAGGCATCCCCAATCTATGCTTTTGGAGGGTTGTACCACTGGGGAAAGGTCCCTCAATCAGGATCTGGTCCTCGTTCAGAGATCTGGGGAAATGGGACAGCAATGACCTTTCTGTTCTGTCCTTCCTGAGGGTTACTTAACGTGCATGTTCTTTTATATTTGTCTATGCTAATTTTTTGGTTATATAGCCATTCATAGTGTTACTTCATAGCTGTTATCCTATGGGGTTAAAAGGTGTTAGAAATCATTACAATAAATTACTGCCCAAGCTTGGGTTTACCCAATAAGGAAATCACAACACATCACTTTGGGGTCTGAGATTAACATGTCTCCACCTAAGTTCAACCCACAATGTTAATTGTACCTTGTGATTATGTTTATTAATTTTTACTGACTTTAAGCAAAAATTAATAAATCAGCTATGTCTGCAGTTATATTTTTCAGTTTGTTTTTTTTAAAGTCATGATGTGTCAAGATCCGTATAAAAAGGTATATATAATTCTTGCGGGTCATGCTCCAGACAGGTAGAGCCTATGAAACTGTTTTCTATTTCAGGTATCTTCAAAAAGCAAATTCTTTTTATTATAAGTTCCTTTTGAACCCTTCTGGTTCTGGCCATCACAGTCAGGCTACTTTTACTTCCTGCTACTTGCTTCCAACACTGCCTGCACCCTTGCCATTGTTTTCCCCACTGTGGTGTTTGGGGGCAAAAATTTAAGACAACCCTTCAATAATTGAATGTATTTTCCATGTAGAGAGTCTAATTATTGAAGGATCATCTTAAATTGTAAGTCACTTTGGATTCAGAGAAATATGGATCTCTAAAATATTTATGAATGCTTGCATGCATGAACTGGTATAAGGAAAAATGAGGTGCCCAGCTTGAATTTTGTGAATTAATTTTGCAGAAGTGCTAAGCCATCACAACCACACTACCATAGCCTGAAAGGTCATTAGTGAATCTTCTCTGGGACCCCAAGGCCAGATCAAAAAATGGACTTTGGTGTCTAAAGTAGAATTTAGATGGACTCTAGGAACCTAAATTGTGATCTTCAGCACTCCTGGAGCTGCCTACATTTCATAGCGGCATCAGTTTGGACCTTTGGGTTCACCAGACACCTGAAATTCTGTTTCTATATGTGCCCAGGAGCACTTCAGTCTTGACAATATTGACTAGCTTGTACTTAGCTGATACATAAACCTGATCTAAAATCAAAGCAAGTATTCACCTGTGTATCACCCTGAAGAGTGTGACCAGTAAACATTCTCTGAGCATGTCTGATGCATAACTATAAGATTGGGCTCCCCCGCAAATGTAATGATGGCTGCTTTCTTTTAAAAGATGGACTTTTGTGGCACCCAAACTTTAATACAGTTAGGGGCTGAGAGCGGAGAGGAGGGAGCTGGGCACATGTGCATCCCCACACACGTATGCCCCCTTACCTGACTGGTGGCAGAGGAAGCAGCAGGGGCAGCAGCAGCTGCTGATCCCCCTAAGGTAAGTGGAGCTCAGGGACCCGGCACAGCTGAGGCAGATCTGGTGGGGAAGCCCCCTAGATCTCTTTTAGCCGGCAGGGAGCTGCATTCCCTGCGTGTGTGAACACAGTGTGCAAAAGGCGCACTCTGAAAGGACAGGCCAGCGTTTGCGGTAGGCAGGTGTGCAACATGAGCCAGGAAGGAGTCTGCAGCAAAAGAGAGAGGAAGACTTACAGCTCCATGGACATGGTAAGAACACAGGGAGCAGCTGCTAGGGACCGCGGCCCAGTGATAAGGACCAGGAGGGCAGCTGCTGGAGACCCTGCCCTGGGCTCCTCTGAGGCCTCCACCCAGACACAGCCCATGGTGGTGACGGCATCCCCTCCCGCCCTGTCTATGGGGGCTGCCTGGCGGGGACTCGGAGGCTGCGGATGGGAGTGGGGTCTGGAGGCTCCCTTGACTGTCCCTCTTGTGCCCAACTTCGGGCCCTGGAGGAGCAGGTGAGGGAGCTCCAGGATGAGATGAGCAGGCTAAGGGGAATTAGGGCTGTGGACGATGAGATTGAGACACATTTACATTCGCTGCAGGATCAGTCTTCCAACAGACAGACCTCCCACGAGAGATGCACAGCTGAGAAATGGAAGGTGACCACCAGAACCAGGACTGCTTGGGCTAGCATGGAGGTGGCTCCCCAGGTACAACTGCGGAACATATTCAAGGCCCTTGCAGCCTTGGAGGAGAAGGTAGAAGGAGATGCCTCCAGGGGGGACGGTGCCACTCTACATGTGGCACAGTCTGAACAGGGACAGAACAGTAAGAGAAAGAAACATCGAGTCCTTGTCATTGGAGACTCCATCCTGAAGGGAATGGAGGGTCCCATCTGCTGATCTGACCCCATGGTGTGTGGAGTCTGCTGTCTACCTCGGGCTCAGATCCAGCATGTTACAGGCATGATCCCAAAACTCATTTGACCTTCGGACCAGCACCCCATGGTCCTAACCCATGTGGAAACTAATGATGCAGCGGGGAGCAGTCCAGACCACATCATGAAGGACTATGAGGCCCTGGAAGCCAAGTTCAAGGAGACAGGGGTATAAGTGGTATTCTCCTCCATTCTCCCAGTAAGCAGACACGGTCAGCACCATGTGGCCTGCATCAGAGTGGTCAAATGGTGGCTTCAGAGTTGGTGCCACCAGGGAGGCCTCCAGTTCCTTGACAATAACCTACTTTTTTGCATGGGGGACATGATCAGGTGGGATGGGTTTCACCTCTCCCCTAAAGTCAAGCATCTCTCGTCTTCCAGGTTAGCTGATCTCATACGGTGTGCTTTAAACTAGCTTTGCCAGGGGATGGGGCCACAGGGGGAAATGACGATGCTTCCCAGCCATGACAGGTGATGAGCACAAAAAGTACCAAGGTAAGTGGCAGGGGTCCAAATAGTCCTGGGTTCAGGGGGATAGAGCATATACCCACAGCAGGCCTTAAATGCCTCTACACTAATGCATGTAGTATGGGGAACAAGCAGAAGGAACTTGCCCTCCTGCTAGCTAACACAAACCCAGACATAGTGGGGCTCACTGAAACGTGGTGGGATTCAACCCATGAGTGGGCGGTAAACATCAAGGGCTACAGGCAGGGCAGAATGGGGAGGAAAGGTGGGGGTGTGGTGCTCTATGTCAAAGAGCAATACACGTCCTCAACAAACAGCACGGGGTCAGAGGAGCGGCAGACTGAAGTGCTCTGGGTTAGAATACAAGGGGGTCAGGAGGAAAGGGACTTAAAGGTGGGTGTCTACTACAGACCATGCAACCAGGGGGAAGAGCTGAACCAGGAATTTTCAGGTTAGCTCGCAGAGGCATTTAAGTCAAGGGACATGGTCATCATGGCTGACCTAAACTACCCAGACATCTTCTGGGAGGAGCAGTCAGGTAGGTCTGAACGCTCACGTAGGTTCTTAGCTGAGATACAGGACCTCCACCTAACCCAGGAGGTGCAGTCCCACCAGGGGGAATGCCTTGCTGGACCTGGTCCTGGCCACAGGCGATAACCTGGTAAGGGGGGCTGCAGGTTCTCGACCACCTAGGCAATAGCGATCATCGCCTACTGGAATTCACCATCCAGTGCAGGATTTCATAGATTTCATAGACATTAGGGCTGGAAG
>NW_017728992.1:146712694-146718837 GCF_001723915.1 Gavialis gangeticus
CCAGCCCCTCCAGAAGCTCTCTAACCCAGTCCTCCCAAACCTGAGGTCTGGAGGCATTCCCCTCAAGTCTGTCTTGCAGCACAGTGGGGAAGTTCCGATCCCTGCACAAGAAAACAGAGGTGAAGAATTGAGTAAAGACGTCTGCTTTCTCCTCTGGCGCAACCACCAGATTGCCCAGAGAATCTCATAGGGGCCCCACATTTCCCGGTGCTTTCTTCATCCTCCCTATATATTTGAAAATGATTGAGGTCAGGGTGGTTTTGGTTTAGGTTCAGAGTTGGCCGAGATTAAACATATTATCATCTATTCAGTAGTTTAGCTCCACTCTGACTGGAAGCTTGTTAATGGTCAGATGTAGCAACACAGTAATGAATATTGAGACTAGTCTTGGAGATGCAGCCTTGCTTAACTCTCATCTTAACCTCAAAGGTATCTGTAATAAACCTGTTATTGAGAACCACCACTTGCATACCATTATGGAGCAAGTGAAGAATGGTGATGAATTTTGGTGGGCATCCATACTTCAGAAGGATCCTCCACAGCACCTCTCAGTTGACAGTCTAAGGCTTTCATGAGGTTAAAGGAAGTCATGTAGACCGATTTGTGTTGCTCCTGACATTTTTCCTGAAGCTGCCTGTCACGGCGCGGGGTCCTAGGAGTGGCCGTGATCTCTCCAATGCCCCCTACCATGCCAAGTTGGCGATAAAGCACCCTCGTTCTTGCCCACCACGTCTTTGATGTTATCTATTTTTTTTATAAGGGAGGCTGCCTTTTGTCCCCTTAGACACGGTGCTCTGGTTTATCCTGACCCCCGGTTCTTTATAAACTGACTTGGTGCACCCCAGCCTTATGGGCTATGCATGGCTCCAACCTTCCCTGTACCACGCCCTAAGCCTCGCAGATGTCTCGGACGTTATTTTGGTTGGTTTCCTTTCTGTGCCCTCCCTGGCGCCCCTGGGCTTGTCATGCAGCCGGCACCCACTCACTGGCACCTCTCAGAATTGGGGCTCAGGTGGCCGTAGCCGTGCCTGGCCCCCAAATCCCCTCTTTGGGTCTTACACCCACTGGGCTCCTTACAATTGGGGTTCAGGTGGCCGCAGCTGTGCCTGGCCCCTGAATCCCCTTCTTGGGTCTCCTGTTCCTGTAGGGCTCAGGCAGCCTCGTGCCTACTTGGCCCCCAGTCCTCTGCACCCTCTCAGGGCTGGGGTCAGTGCCCCCTGAACATTATGCCCCTCCCTGGGGCTTCTCAGCTATGTGCCCCCTCCCTGGGGCTTCTCTCTGCACTTGGGGCTCAGGGGGCTTTAGCCATACCTGGCCCCTAAATCCCCTGCTTGGGTCAACAATTCCTGTGGGGCTCAGGCAGCCTCGTCCTTACCTGGCCCCTGTCTTCTGTGCCCCTTCTCAGGCCTGGGGTAGTGCACCCCTAAATGCAGTGCCCTCACTGGCACTGGGGTCCCCACCACTGTGGAGCCCCTCTGAGGCCTCCTCCAGCCCTATTAGCCTCACCCAGCCCTCCGGTGTAATAACAAACAAACCAACAGAATAACACTAGCCAACCAGCTATAACTCAAACCAAGCCTCCTGGCTAAAATGTAAGCTCTAAACCATCAGGCCCTTTATCATCATTCCAATCCCTACCAGGGCTTCCTCCACCCAGTATCCTCACCCATAAACTGTTCAGGCCATCGGTCTTCTCTGCTCTGCTTACTCTCGCAGAGCTCCTACTTCCTCAGCTGCCGGAGGGGAACTGCTTTTCTGGCCTCAGCCTGGACTACATTTATATAATTCAGGCCCTCCCCCTTCCAGTCAGCTGACCAACTGCGGTTGCCCCGGCAACCGGCACCTGTATCTCTTCTTAGGAGCAGGGCACCAAAGTGCCCCTGCAACACTGCCAAGCAGTAAATATAATGTCAGTTGGGCCTCTTGATGCCCTAAACACACAGTGAGATTCTGGGAGGAACTTTTCAGCAAGTGGAAGGAAATAGTTCAGGATGGTTCTTGCAGTGATCTTTCCTGTGGTGGACAGCAAGGAGATCCTTCTGTAATTTCCACTCTCCAACTTGTATCCTTTCTTGAAGAGTGCCATGATCATGGCATTCATGAGGTTGTCTGAAATTTCCTCATCATTCCAGATTCTTAAGATGAGGGCATGGAGTTGTAATGTGAGCTCCTCACCAGGCTGCTTGAAGACATTGGCAGGGGTTCCAGTAGCTTCAGGTGCTTTGTCATTCTGCATCTGCTTGATGGCTTTCCTCACCTCATCAAGGAGGGATTCCAAGATTGTCTCTGACTTGGTGTTACAGGATGAAATTGGGAACACTCTTGTCAACAACAGAGTCGTAATTGAGAAGGTCTTCAAAATGTTCCTTACAATGGGGGTTGATGACTCCCCTTTCCATGATCAGGTCTCCTCCATCCTTTGGTAGGTCTCAAAAGGTTGGTCCCTGAGTGGCTTCGGTAAGCACTGAAGAAACCATGTATATCATGCAACAGTGACATGTTGCATCTTCTTTGCTTTGTCTTTCCATCTTTTGTTCCTCATATCACAAGTCCTCCTTTGGACCTTTGCCTTGGCTTGTTGGTGACATAATTTCTTTTGCTTGGAGTTTATGTCATTCTGCCAAGCACAAAAGGCCTTCCGCTTGTGACTGATCAACTCTTGGATCTCCTGGTCTTTTTCATCAAACCAATTGTGATGTTTCCTGTTAAAGAATCCAAGTGTCTCTTCACAGATTCTGATGACAGTGGATTTACCAGGCACTCCAAGTGCTGCCAACATTTTCCCATTGTTGTTCATTGCAATTCTCCATTTTTTTGTTGAGGCACTGATGGAAGAAGTCTCACTTGATTGGGGCCTTGAGTTCTTCAACATTGATCTTCCATCAGCATTGCTTCTGCTGCAGCTATCATTTAGGAGCTAGTTGGAATAACATAACCGAGTGGATAAGTCAATGACTGGTCCAATAATATCAGCTCCTAACATACCTTGGGTGATATGGATATCTTTGTTATCCTGAGCATAAACAATGACATAGTCAATCAAGTGCCAGTGCTTGGTTTGCGGGTATTGTGATGATGTTTTGTGCCTGTTTTTCTAGTGGAATAGGGTGATGGTGAGTCCATGTGCTTTGCATTTGGTCAAGAGGAGGATCCTGTTGGACTAGATCTTTCCCACTCCTTCTTTACCAATGGTTTAATTCCAGAAGTTCAAGTCCCTTCCAGCTCTGGCACTGAAATCTCAAAGAATGAATCTGTCTCTTTCGAGGATGCCAGGAAGGACTTTGTCAAGGTTGGTATTGTCGATGGCATCAAGAGTCAGGGCATACATGCTGATGACAGTGGTGTATTGGCTCCCTGAGAGTTTAGGATGGAGAGTCATGAGGCATTCATTAATTCCGATAGGCCAGGGCACTCATTGAGTTGGTTTATGAGCTCAATCTTGATGGCAAAATCAGCTCCATAAAGCCGTTGTTCTCCTTCCTGATTGCCCTTCCAGAAAAAAGCATAGCTGCCTCCTTGTTCTTTGAGCTACCCATCTCCTGCTCTCTGGGTTTCACTCAGTGCAGTAATGTCAATGTTGTGTCACATGAGTTCTAGAGCCATAATTGTGCTACAGCACTCTAGGCATTCACTATTAGAATTGTCCACAAAGGTCCTAATTTTCCAGGTCCCAAAATTGAATGTGTGTCTTCACTGATTTTGACTGCAGTAAAGGGAATCCCACTGCATGCAATTATCCAGTCAGGAAAAAGGTAGTCAACATGTTTAGGGCACATTTTTTAGTTCCCTCCTCATGTGGCATAAGCAGGGTGGATCCTGAAGAGGGTTGTTCAGTCACAGTTACAGCTGATTACCTCATCCAAATCCTAGATAACGTTGTCTAACTGCCACTTTCATGCTAGGTCATAATTAGGAGTTTCCAGACATCACAACCCTGCTGCTGTCATCACTAGCTGGTCACAATAATACCTGAACACTGTGCTGGAAAATCCATTTCCATGGCAGATACCTGGGCCTGGTTTCTTTTATCGCAGAGAATCTACTGTACAACAGCTTCTGTAGCAGGAAGCCCCTTTTTCTGCCTGCCCCCCAGTGTAACAAGAAGCCCCACCTTCTGTCATATATTTCCCTCTGGACATAGATAGCAAAGGCCTCTTGCCTGCATTGCTTTCCCCTCTTTGGATATGTCTCTTCTCTTCTACCTTTTCTTCCTTCCTCCTTTCTTCTTTCCCTTTCTCACTATAAGAAATAGAATTATTTGGGTATTTTTGGTATGAGGAATTGTGTTTTATGAGATTACACAGGTGCTCTTATTGGTATAATATGGTATTTTACTTTTTTTGTGCATTTTGTATTTCACCTTATTGTATTTTGGTATTTTTATCTATTTGTGTGCCGTAGCATTTCCACCTCTTGTATTTTATATTTTGTACTCTTGTATTTTACACTCTTTACCTTGCAACTGAATGCATTCTATTTTTAAAAGTAAGTTATACCCTGTAACAAGGCTAGCAAGGGCAGGAATTGAACCTCTGCCTCCCTGTATTGGGTAGGCCCCTGAATGAATGAGTGAATCAGTAATTGAATGTGTAACATGGTAGCTAGATACAATAGCAAGTTAAGAGCAGCAGTTGACTCCTACCAAACCACAGATCAACAAGAGGAAGAAATCAATAGGAGCCAATGTAGCAGCCAGGAACTCCCTTAACCTTCATTGTTAAAGGGACAGAAGCCCTGGGTTGAATTAATCAGTTGAAGACCAACTTGAACACCTTGCTGGGGTCGTTTAACACCAGTACTCTTTCCTGCCATGGCAGGGGTCGGACTAGATGATCTTCTCAGGTCCCTTCCGACCCTAGAAACTATGAAACTATGAAACTTCGGGGGCTGAATATCACCAGATCAGCCGCTCTCAGAGCCCTTTTCATGACAATGGTAAATTAATCAAAACTCCTCAATGGGCTCCTGAACCTGCATGTACCCATGGATGTGACCCCTGGGGCTGACAGCTGCTATCCAATAGCCACCAAGGGAGACATCCCAGAAGGGTCAACGACCTCTGGATTGGGCAAGCTCGAAAAGTGGGGAGTCACCAAAGTCTGCCAAGGACAGATAAAAGGCAGTGAAGAGTGAGCCTCAGGGGCGCTCTCTTGATCTCCAACTTGACCAGCACCCGACCTGTCCAGCCAGAAAGACCAGCTGGCAACCCCCTTCTGGAAGATAACACTACATTGGAAGAAGCCTCAACCAGCCATCAACGGCAGACTACAATGATTTTGAGATAGGTATACCTGACACCAGTGCTTCACAAATATTTGTAGCTAGCTACTGTGTGTGTGTGTGTGTGTGTGTTTGAGGGAATTGACCCCAAGGTTTATGATTTGATTTCATTGCAATATTTCAATCTGTCTAATACATTAGAATTTTAAGGATCCTAACTTGGTCATTTGTAGCCAACACTTCCACATGGTTCTTGACAGAATGGGACCTTGATCCAATGGCAAGGAGGCCAAGACAATTGGAGATCTCATTCTGCTGCAGCTTTCATTCACCTTTGCAGCCACTGAGATTCTAGCATCTTCTTCTGCCTGCTTCACCATTGAGGACTTGTAGACCCATAGCTGGGGCCTGGGCAGGCTTATAATGGTGACCTGTACTCGTCATGTCACAGCACTGTCAAAGGATATATGTGGCTTTTCAGGAGTGAGAAGTGACATTGTCATCTGCTGTCCCCACTACATCCTGATGGTGCCGCAACTGCTTGGTCCATAACTGCTTATTCGTCAGTTACCACTGCTTAGTTCACAGCTAACCTTCCCTGAAGGTTGTTTCTTTATCCGCCAGCTGTAGATGCACTAGGTAGCAGTACAGCTTTGCTGCCAGAATTTTCTTTTAATACAATTTGTATATATGTATGTACATACATATACAATTCCCTATGCCCACGGTTCTCAACCAGGGTGTTCTGAGGTCTTTTTAAGCGTATTACCCAATATTAGCACTATTAGATATAGAAACACCTACATGTGATGCACAAAATAAACCCAGAGGGTGCATCATAACAAGCACACAAGTGCAGGGGCACGTATTTCCTGCAGGACAAGTAGCAGCACATATTTGTGTTGCTGCTATTTGTTGCTTGG
>NW_017728992.1:146723837-146724069 GCF_001723915.1 Gavialis gangeticus
GGGTCGGGGGAAGAGGGAGAAGACTTGACACTGGGATCTCCCTGTGTCAAAAAACCCAGCATGCTAAAAATTAGCAGTGCAGTAAATGGGTGCATATGCACTGTATCTGGTTTGTGGCTCTTCAAACTGCTTTGAGGTGCCGCAAATCATGTGTGCATTCATCCGGATGTACCCAGAGATTTCAAATCGGAATCCATAGTGTGAAAAACATCTGACCTGTTCTTTCTTAGTT
>NW_017728992.1:146729069-146730659 GCF_001723915.1 Gavialis gangeticus
GTCCCTTCCGACCCTAGAAACTATGAAACTATGAAACTTCGGGGGCTGAATATCACCAGATCAGCCGCTCTCAGAGCCCTTTTCATGACAATGGTAAATTAATCAAAACTCCTCAATGGGCTCCTGAACCTGCATGTACCCATGGATGTGACCCCTGGGGCTGACAGCTGCTATCCAATAGCCACCAAGGGAGACATCCCAGAAGGGTCAACGACCTCTGGATTGGGCAAGCTCGAAAAGTGGGGAGTCACCAAAGTCTGCCAAGGACAGATAAAAGGCAGTGAAGAGTGAGCCTCAGGGGCGCTCTCTTGATCTCCAACTTGACCAGCACCCGACCTGTCCAGCCAGAAAGACCAGCTGGCAACCCCCTTCTGGAAGATAACACTACATTGGAAGAAGCCTCAACCAGCCATCAACGGCAGACTACAATGATTTTGAGATAGGTATACCTGACACCAGTGCTTCACAAATATTTGTAGCTAGCTACTGTGTGTGTGTGTGTGTGTGTGTTTGAGGGAATTGACCCCAAGGTTTATGATTTGATTTCATTGCAATATTTCAATCTGTCTAATACATTAGAATTTTAAGGATCCTAACTTGGTCATTTGTAGCCAACACTTCCACATGGTTCTTGACAGAATGGGACCTTGATCCAATGGCAAGGAGGCCAAGACAATTGGAGATCTCATTCTGCTGCAGCTTTCATTCACCTTTGCAGCCACTGAGATTCTAGCATCTTCTTCTGCCTGCTTCACCATTGAGGACTTGTAGACCCATAGCTGGGGCCTGGGCAGGCTTATAATGGTGACCTGTACTCGTCATGTCACAGCACTGTCAAAGGATATATGTGGCTTTTCAGGAGTGAGAAGTGACATTGTCATCTGCTGTCCCCACTACATCCTGATGGTGCCGCAACTGCTTGGTCCATAACTGCTTATTCGTCAGTTACCACTGCTTAGTTCACAGCTAACCTTCCCTGAAGGTTGTTTCTTTATCCGCCAGCTGTAGATGCACTAGGTAGCAGTACAGCTTTGCTGCCAGAATTTTCTTTTAATACAATTTGTATATATGTATGTACATACATATACAATTCCCTATGCCCACGGTTCTCAACCAGGGTGTTCTGAGGTCTTTTTAAGCGTATTACCCAATATTAGCACTATTAGATATAGAAACACCTACATGTGATGCACAAAATAAACCCAGAGGGTGCATCATAACAAGCACACAAGTGCAGGGGCACGTATTTCCTGCAGGACAAGTAGCAGCACATATTTGTGTTGCTGCTATTTGTTGCTTGGCAATATGCTGCACACATGATCCAGCACGCAGCAAAGTGACCCAGGTCGGGAGAGAAGGCTGGGTTGTGTGGGCCCAAGCAGGCTTACCTGGGTTCCAGGGGGCCTCCCAGGACAGAAGTGACACTAAGCCAGCTACTCAGAGCCTGGCCAGCAGCCAGAGTGTGGTTCTGCTTAGCCAGGCTCTCTTTCCAGGCAGTGCATGCTACTGCTGCATGTGCCATGCTGCTTTTTTTTTTTTTTTTGGGGGGGGGGGGGGGGGGGGGGGGGGGGGGGGGGGAAAAGTTGTGAC
>NW_017728992.1:146730977-146732139 GCF_001723915.1 Gavialis gangeticus
TGCATATGCACTGTATCTGGTTTGTGGCTCTTCAAACTGCTTTGAGGTGCCGCAAATCATGTGTGCATTCATCCGGATGTACCCAGAGATTTCAAATCGGAATCCATAGTGTGAAAAACATCTGACCTGTTCTTTCTTAGTTCTTTGCAACAGAAGAATTGATCTATTATTTTTCTGTAGTCAAGCAATGAGTGAAAGATAAGAACTGAGATTTTCTGAGGTCTGCCTTGAGTCTAAAAAGGTTGAGAACTGCTGGCACAGGCTTTTCAAAATGCCAACTGAACAACAAAAATGTCATCATATGACATGTTATTGAACCCTATATGTGTCATCAGCAGAGTTAAAAATCCATTACACAGATCTCTGCCATTTTAAGCTAATATGGTAACTGATAATAGCAGTAGGCTGTCATCCTTTATGTAGATCAATGTTAAACAGGAATGGGTTTCACAGATATCTGCTGGCTACATTTGCTGATTTACAGGTGTTATGTATCTACTGGCAGAATTGCACCGCTTCCAGGAAAACCACAAGTGTACAGGCATTCACACAGTTTCTCCTGGAACAAAAATGGCAGTCCTGGAAGAAAAATAATCAATCTCTGACCCAACAGAAGTTGCTCCCAGGAGAAGTACACCTGGGAGAATGAATGTTGCACATTCTGTCTGTACGCTTAACTCCTTTCAGGGACCAGGAGGAGCTGAGCAGTGGGGAAATGCTTCTGCACTTCTTCCAGACAATACCAGACTGTGGTCAGAAAGGGTGCTGTGTATGGCGCAGTCTGGCCAGACCGGCAGTCAAGGTGTATGTGATGGCTGTCCCAGCTGAACTGTGCCTCACATAGTGCCTGCTCTGGGGGACACACTGCACATGCTGCCAACTCCAGTTGGTCTTCAGCATTCTTTGCTGCATGCAGAACTTGTAGATGCCATGAGCAATGCAGCTCTGGACTGGCTGGAACAAGCACTCTGTGAGGTGCAGTCCTAGAGCTACCAGGGCAGATGACATGTGCAGCATAGCTGCCACTCTGGCCAGACTAAGCCATATGTAGAACCCACTCCAGCTGCTTCAGGATCTCTGCCCCATGCTAGTTATCTGGCTCTGCAAGTTTGACACCCTTAGTCTAAGGAATTTAGTTGACTTAATTATTCAGCAAGGATAC
>NW_017728992.1:146737139-146737907 GCF_001723915.1 Gavialis gangeticus
GTCACAGCACTGTCAAAGGATATATGTGGCTTTTCAGGAGTGAGAAGTGACATTGTCATCTGCTGTCCCCACTACATCCTGATGGTGCCGCAACTGCTTGGTCCATAACTGCTTATTCGTCAGTTACCACTGCTTAGTTCACAGCTAACCTTCCCTGAAGGTTGTTTCTTTATCCGCCAGCTGTAGATGCACTAGGTAGCAGTACAGCTTTGCTGCCAGAATTTTCTTTTAATACAATTTGTATATATGTATGTACATACATATACAATTCCCTATGCCCACGGTTCTCAACCAGGGTGTTCTGAGGTCTTTTTAAGCGTATTACCCAATATTAGCACTATTAGATATAGAAACACCTACATGTGATGCACAAAATAAACCCAGAGGGTGCATCATAACAAGCACACAAGTGCAGGGGCACGTATTTCCTGCAGGACAAGTAGCAGCACATATTTGTGTTGCTGCTATTTGTTGCTTGGCAATATGCTGCACACATGATCCAGCACGCAGCAAAGTGACCCAGGTCGGGAGAGAAGGCTGGGTTGTGTGGGCCCAAGCAGGCTTACCTGGGTTCCAGGGGGCCTCCCAGGACAGAAGTGACACTAAGCCAGCTACTCAGAGCCTGGCCAGCAGCCAGAGTGTGGTTCTGCTTAGCCAGGCTCTCTTTCCAGGCAGTGCATGCTACTGCTGCATGTGCCATGCTGCTTTTTTTTTTTTTTTTGGGGGGGGGGGGGGGGGGGGGGGGGGGGGGGGGGGAAAAGTTGTGAC
>NW_017728992.1:146743704-146745297 GCF_001723915.1 Gavialis gangeticus
TGGCTGGGTAGCACCTGCCCTACTCCTTCCCTTGCTGCAGGGGCCTCGATCAGACCTCCCCCACCCCACCCTTGTTTTTCAACGTACCTGTTGTGAGCAGTTGATGATCATAAATCTTTACTATTTCCTTCTCAGTTTAGTAAGTGGCCTCCTCAAAGAAGCTTGACAGCCCTTCAAGGATTTCCTAAGCCCCACTGGAGAAAAGTCAGTTTGCCATCAGACACATTGTGGCCTATGGTATATTCAAACCATTTTCTTCAGAAAACAGAATTGAACCTTGAGGGCATGTGACACTTAATCTACTGCCTTGGCAATTTGCTTCTTTTCTGGTGCTTTGCCAAAATTACCGTACAGCTGCCTTTTACTAAGGAACTTAGAAAGCTACTCATTTTTCTTGGCAGATGTGTTATTCTGCTTTTAGCCTTACTAAGGAAAACCATAGTAACAAATGTAGCTAATGCTGAAACAAGGAATGTGTGCAAAACTATTTATGTGCATAGTTCAAACTCTGTTTGTGCCACTTTCACACGCAGCAAATCCTAAAGGCGATCTCCACTACCTGTCATTGTGAGATGTTTCTCTTTGAGTATGATATTTACTGAACCCAAGGTGAGATTTTTTCCCCCAGGCTACTGCAACCACTCCTGCATTGACAACCACTCCTGTGTTGTGCTCTGTGGCCTAGCCTGAAATAGGGAGGAAACTGGAGCCAGAGCTGGAGGCACAATGGAAAGTAAATAGTGGGGTGTGGAAGCCAGGCATAAGTGAGAGAACAAAGCCAATGGGAAGGGGGTCACAGGCCTTGTGAGTGGCAGACACTGGGGGAACAGATGCCAGAAGGTGCAGGAACAGGGGGTGTAGAAATTAATTAGCAAGACCATAGATAATAGTGTAGAAGTTAACTACAAAGCAGACTCAGCACTTCAAGGACACAGCCTGATAGGACTCCGGAATGACCAAATCCTAGTCGCCTTGAAGTCTGAAGCAATCAAGGATGTAGCCCCCTCCCTATTAGTTAGCATTTTAAAAACAAGCATGTAGCCAAAAACCAGTTTGAACTAATTAGGGGTTTCTCACACTGACCTGATATCTTGTTTTCTTTCACAGTGGAAAATTCCCACCTGCGTGCGCATCTTGTCTGTAAACTATAAATCGCCTCTAACAGTTTTATTCGGGGCCTCTGAGCTTGCTCAGGGTGCCCAGCATGCTGAATAAAATTTGAGACTGACAGCGACTCCGTGTCTTCGGGAACAGCTCCGCAAGGGGTCACGGACTCCTCAACAGGGGCAGGCATTGGGGAGAGGGCAAAGCAGTGGGAGAAATAGGCAACAGGGGTCAAGGTGTGAGGGAAGCGTCAGAGGCAGGGTCAGGCCTCTTATTCCCCACTGCAGTAGTGGGGGCATGAATTTAAGATAACCCTTCAATAATTAGATTCTATACATGGAAAATTTTGCCAAATGTATACATTTTCCATGTGTAGAATCTAATCGTTGAGGGGTCGTCTTAAATTCAAATTCATCTTTGATTCAGGAAAAATATTAATGAACTGTTGTGTGCATGAGCTGGCATAAGGGAAAACTACGTGTGCATACT
>NW_017728992.1:146750297-146753920 GCF_001723915.1 Gavialis gangeticus
AGGTGGTGCAGGCTCCCACCCTGGGGGTTTTTAAGAGGAGGTTGGATGACCACCTTACTGGCGTTGTTTGACCCCAGTGCTCTTCCTGCCATGGCAGGGGGTTGGACTAGATGATCTGCTCAGGTCCCTTCCGACCCTAGAAACTATGAAACTTCGGAGTGCTTGGGTTGTGGGGGTGGGGAATTCTGTGGGTTGTTTGCTTATTGTCACTCTCTGCCTTTTGGATAGGGCCAGGATATAAACCTAATAAATAAAAACTAACTGGTGGCATATGAAGTTTTTCAAATCTTTGGCAGAAGATCTACATTTCCTTATCAGTTATTAAGACCCGGCCAGACAAAGTCTTGGCTGGAATGATGTAGTTGAGGATGGCCCTGCTTTGAGCAGGGGGTTGGACTAGATGACCTCTTGAGTTCCCTTCCAACTTTAATTTTCTCTGATTCTCTGATTCCTGTTTCAGAATAGGCTGCTTACAGTCTAGCATATGAAAACAGCACCGGTGCAATTGTCAGCCAAATAAAAAACCAGTTAGCAATTGCCTATTTTTCCCCTCCCTCCCTTCTCCCCTGCCAGACTTGCTAAGCTCTGATTAACTGGAAATTCACCTTTAACTAAAGCTCTCCATACTCCTCATAATACAACAAGCCAGCGTTTTTAAAGAGCAGATCTAGACCCCGACATGCCTTCAAGAACAGCCATGCACAAATGAGACAGCTGTTATTCCCAGGGGGTGTGGAGGTTGGCCAGCAGGCTTTCCAGACAAGAGGCCAGAGCTAGGGAGATGTTTGACTATTTGACAGATTAGTACAGTTCTCTCTTTATGTACAGGTGCATCCACTGGTGTGAATGCATCAGTCTTTCAGTTTATAGCCTCAAGACAGTAAAAACTTATGTGATTGCCCGAAATCCAGGTTTGTGGGAGCACGAGCCCCCAGTATTGTCCGCTCTGCTGAACGCAGCTGGAATCTCACAGCAGTTGAAGTTTTCCTTAAAGCAGCAGTCCCCAAACTGTGGGTTGCGACCCCAAATGGCGTCTCAACATTGGCAGATGGGGTCATGGCGGTGGGAGGCTGTGGATTGTGAGTGAGGAGCTATGTTGAGGAAACGGGGCTATTTAAATAGGGTCATGCTGAGGACAAGTTTGGGAAGCACTGCCTTAGAGCCTCAGCTCTTGGGTTCACATTATGGTGCAAGACTCGGCTTCTATCACTATCCTGCCAAAGACTGTAACATGCAGCTCCTTTAAAATAACCCCAGAAAAAGCAGAAACAAATGGGGGGCGGGCTGCGGCGATATAGTCTCACACGGATTTTATCCATCTCGTGTACGTTGATTCTGATACACCTGAACATTGGAGTTCAGCACTCAGCAGCTCTGAGGTGTGAGCGCCCCGAGGCAGCTGGCAGCACCTGACTGGAACGAGCGCCTTTGCAACACAGCAGCTCTCCCTGCTCTCCCCGCACTGGCGAGCCCGCGTGAACACCCCTGCCAGGCTGCCGCTCCAAGGACAGCGGCTGCCATTGCTGCTTCTGCGCATGCTCAGATCCCTCGGGCGTATCGCGTCTGTAGCCTGGGAGCCCGTGTAACCACCCCTGCCAGGCTGCCGGGCTATGGGCAACGGCTTCTACTGCTGTTACTGCGCATGCTCAGAGTCCCCGGCCGTTTGATGGCGCGCTCCAGTCGCAGAACTCAGCCTCGCTCGGGAGCGCCGGTTCGCTTTACGGCTGCGCGTCGTAGCGACCAGCGTTCCAGGCGTAATGCGCGGAAGCTGCCGCGCACGCCTGGTGCTGTTGGGAGTGGAGGGAAGTTTGAAGTGGAAGACACCAGAGCGGCGCTCGGGGCTTGCTGCGGCATGGCCGGGGCCGGGGATGGGGCCTGCCCGCGGGAGCTCAGCTTCATGGACAGGGGCGTGCGGAGGTGAGCGGGGCGGGGGTCGACGCGGGTCTCAGCAGTGGGCTCCATCCCCCAGCCCCGGCAGCCTCCATTCATTCACCAGAGGTGGTTTCCCCAGCGGCGCGTGCCCCAGGCCGTGTCTGCTGCTCGTCGGCACCCTTCTAACGTCACCGCTTCCGTTGTGAGGTGTGAGACCAGCCGCACATACTGTGTGTGGTGCAGTCTGCACTGACACAGTGGCCTGATCGTTGGTTGCAGCCCTGTTGGTCTGTTTTTTGGGGGGTAGATGTGATCTCTTGTATTAGCCCAACTAAATTATTGGGAAGCAGTTCTTTGCAAGCTTTAGGGCACAAACACTCTTCTTCAGACACTGAGAGAGTCTCTCGACTAAGGGAGTTTGTGCCCAAAAGCCTGCAAAGAACTGTTTTCCAACAATTCAGTTGATATAATAAAAGCGATCACATCTACCCAACAAACCTGACCTGACAGCAGCATGAAGCCCCTCGCTGCTTCTGTTGGGTGGCAGTTGCAGGCCTCTCTGCCTGGGGGCTTCTCAGTATATGTTAACAAGCAGGACATTGGCTGCAGTAGTTTCCTGCTTTGCGTGTGCCAGGTTAGTGTGTTAGTAGGGGTGCACTGTTGGCTATTGGGTCGGCACCGTTAAAAAGAGAAATGATGTTATCAGCTATTGGGTGTTTTGGAACATGGTAGCCGATAATGTTTTCAGTTAATGTTTACCGATAATTATGCCTCCTGGCTCAAGAAGTGCTGTGACGCATAAACCATGAGACAAGAATATATTTGCTGTGGTGTGCACCATGCGATTTTTGTCAGCTGTAAATATGTCTCAGAGGAGTGCAACATGAAGTAACTGAAAGGAACAACAGGACAACTGACTACAGGTACGTGCTGCAAATATTTTTTGTGGAGGCAACACCACTAGAGATTTCAACACAACACACTTAATACAGCACCTCAAGGGATGCCATGTTACCAAATATAACAATTTCCTAAAAATGGCTACAGAAAAGAAAAGCAATGCAAGAAAAAGCTGCGCCAAAGCAACTGTCATTGCACTATTACAATATTGGTTATCAGATCAGCGTTGGTTGATACAGTCAGTTGGTTAATCATTGGATAATGGTATCAGTCAAGAAAACCTTTATTGGTGCACTCCTTGGTGTTAGGGCTTGTGCTGTGTTGGGGTTGAGGGTAATTTTACGGCGAGGTTAGATAATGGATTCATATGGGATGGTTTGGATAGGGATGATACTGCCTCAGGGAGGGGGCTGGACTACATGATCTCTAGAGGTTCCTTCCAGCCTTACTGCTCTATGATGATGTTTTCTGTTTTGCTGTTGATTCTGTCCTTAATGATTTCCAGCATTCTCTTGATGTTTTTAGTTACTGCTGCAAAGTGAGCCTGTATTTTTAGAGAACTGTCTACTAGTCCATATTGTATTGGCATCAATAAAAGGAAAACAGGATGCGGTTCAACAAGGACAAGTGCAGAGCGCTGCATCTGGGGAGAGGGAACCAGCATTATGGTTATAGGTTAGGGGCTGATCCTCTCGGCAGCACTGAGGCAGAGAGGGATCTTGGAGTCATGATTGACTCCAGGATGAATATGAGTCACCAGTGCGACGAAGCAATAGGCAGAGCCAACCGCACCCTGTCATGCATCAACAGGGGCATCACTAATAGGTCCAGACAGGTCTTGCTCCCCCTCT
>NW_017728992.1:146754250-146758905 GCF_001723915.1 Gavialis gangeticus
GGTGGTGCTCTCACCTTTCCTGGAAATCTTCAAGAGGAGACTGGATAGGCAGCTGGCTGGGGTCTTATGACCCCTGCCACCCCCAGTGCTCCTTCCTGCCCATGGCAGGGGGTCGGACTAGATGATCTGTCTAGGTCCCTTCCGACTCATTGGTTCTGTGATTCTAAGGAGCGGGTCTAGCTGGGCAGCGAAAGCAGGTAGATCACATTGCCCCTTGTCCTGCACCATCAAGGACAGGGCAAGGGGTGATGTTTCACCCAGTAAAATGAATCGGTTGTGTTGCAGCATGTTGCAGCCCAGCTGATCCACTTCATTTGGTGATGTCCATTTCTAGCCAGTGACTCCAAGGCTTCTAGTAACATCCCTGAACATTACTGTTTAGAAGCCTTCAAACTGACTGGAGCGGGCCAGTTTCAGAGCTGCTGGTGCCATGCCACTGATAGCATTGCCAATGAGCATTAATTAAGTGCAGATAATTCAATCCCAAGGCTATAGAGTTGTTGGTTGAAGCCATGGTGGTTGAAGGACATGGGTAGCATTTTAAATGGAAAAATTCCTTGTCTGCCTAATCCCAAGGCTATGCACTTCAACAGAGTACAATAGAATCAAACTGCTTAAGATCAGTTTTGCAGTGGGTTGCTGACTCGAGAATAAGTTGCAAAGCGGTCTAAATGGGACATCTGTCTAACCACTGCTTTTTCACTCTGCTGTAGGCCCTTTGCAGTCCTGCACAGTTGTTTGCTACATTTGTCTATACACCTGGGTATTTTGCCAACCCTCATTTCTGCAGGAACTAAGGGATCTACACCTGTCAGTTTTCCAGGTTCTAATGTACTCTGTGGGGAAGGATCAGACGCACGTAAATACAGCAGAATATTTTTAAGTTTTTTCATTTTGAGAACCATATATCTAAAACAGGTTACTTTGATTTTCTGAGAGATACTCTTCTACTGGGGGGGAAAAATAATACTGATGTCTCAAGATTTTGAATCGCATGTCTTAATATGCTAATTATTTTGAAGTTTACATCTATGTATTTTAACTTAATTATCTTAAGACTTCTTAATTAAAACTGGATATTTTCATTTACAGTTTGTTGGAGCTATCTTTAAACTCAGAACTTCATACAATCAACCTACACTGTAACCAGATCTCCAAGATTGAAGGGCTTGGCTGCCTGTGGAATTTGCAGCATTTAGATTTGTCATCTAATCAAATAAACAAGATTGAAGGACTAAGTGCTCTTACTAATCTGCGCACCCTAAATTTGTCCTGTAACTTGATAACAAAAGTGGAGGGTTAGTATTTGCCTAATCTTGGTTTTCTTTCTTTTCACATGTTTTATGAACTTTTCTAAAAGTTGTATTAAAATTTCTTTTAGGAAAGATTGCAAGTTTTTATTGAATTTGAGATCATCACAATATTTACCAGTAGACTTCTTGACATTAAAATAACTTGTAGCATACAATATGATAGTCTTCCTTATTTTACCTGTCAAAACTACTTATCCTGTTGCTTATGAAAGCAGTGGGGGTGGATTTTTGGGAGATTTCTTTTTTTTTTAAGCTCTTGCACTCATTTTTTTTCCTTCACTTTGTTTAGGGCTGGACAAACTGCTTAATTTAACAAAACTGAATTTGTCATACAACCGTATACATGATCTGAGTGGTAAGTGGCTTTGGCAATAAAATGTTATCACACTTAGATTTGGTAAGGTATTTTATACTATTTTCAAAGGCTATCAACTGCAACAGCAATGGTTAGCTCAGGAAATTAGTACCATTGCTGGAGCACGTTCATGCAAGCGCCCACATAGAAGACGTAAGCCAGGGGTGGCCAACCTGACCCTGAGAAGGATCCAGAATTTAGCAATGTACATTACCAAAGAGCCACTGTAATGTGTAATATGTGAGCAGTCGCATCATGTGACGTGACTTAATGGCTGTGGAAGCTCGTCACTGTGCTTGTGCAGAGATTCAAGGAGATGCATATTAACTTCTGAAGAGCCACATGTGGCTCCGGAGCTGCTGGCTGGCCGCCTCTGACTTAACCAGTTAAACTGAAGTGACCTTTCTGGAGCTGTTGCTAGAAAGGTACAATGTACATAATGTTTAATTTCTTAACCTGTTTAACAGCCTTTTTAGAGTGCTATTTCCAAAAATGTTGAGGTATAGCTACATTTACTTGAGGATCTATAATGTTTGAGGTTTTATAAAAAATGAAAACTACTGTTTAACCCATCTAGGAAATCTTTTTAAGTAATGTATCACTACTTCATTAGAATGGAAATCACTGTTTTGTCTTTTTTTTTCCTACCTCTTCCTTCTACCCTTTCCCCCACTTTATTTTACAGGTTTTCTGTACCTGGGTGGAATCAGTCATAAGATTAGTCACGTTGATCTCCATAGCAACTGCATAAGTAACATTAACCATTTATTCCAGTGCATGGTAGGACTGAACTATTTGACTAGTCTTACTTTAGAAAAAAATGGAAAAAATAATCCAATCTGTGACATAACAGGTATGGATAACTTATTGTATAGTTACTTTATAATCTATTTTCTATCCAAACGTCAGTGGTTTTTGTGCCTTGTGAATCTGTGATAGAGACTCTGCAACTTAGTAGAGTGCTCATCTTGCAGAAATTTAAATTCTGATCCCTATTCTCTCTGGTGTATGCTATCTGAATTGTTAATCTTGGGTAATTGTTGCTATTTTTTTATATGTTTAATTGACAGTAATCATATTTAAATATGAACCTTAACACAGGCATAATTGTTACAGAAATACCATATTGCCTCACATACAACACGTCCTTAGGAATTTTATCTTGATAATGGAATATCAAGATTATAAAAAGGAGAGATGATTTCTTTTTTTAATACCTGTGGAGTACAGAACAATGAGCCATAAAGTCAGTTGGCTCCCTCAGCTGCTGCACGGTGGAACTAAAATCAATGCAGGGTGCTTCCATCCTGGGCAGAAAATCAGCTCCCTCTATTTCTGGGGGCAGGCTTCCATAGTTTGTCACATTGTACTCAGGGAAAAGAAAGACTTTTTCCTTTTTGTTTATAAAATATGCCTGCATCATACTAGCAATTTTAATTTTTTTGCTACACTTATTAAAGTCTGATAAAAAATTAAACTCTCATATCAAGAGAAGCAGTTGTCAAGCTATGTTCCAGGAAGCAGTAATTGGTGACCTCCTGACTGGTGGCTGGCCTTTAGGTCTGCATCTTGTGTTTGGATGTCTAATGCTATATTGCAGCTAGAGACAATGTTTCTTTCCTAATATTTATTTTTCTGCTCTAACTCATTCCTGTAGTAAGGCTTCTAGTTGCACATGTGCATGGTGAGGTTGTGAGAAACAAGCATGGAGTCTACACTGTGGACCATGTTTGACAACTTCTGAGCAAAGAATTCCTTCTCAGTGGAATGGTAACTGAATCCTCCTGACAAGCTTGGAGGTGACAGAACATAAATAGAATGTGACTTTGTCCTTTAAACTGTTGATGTTGCTAGTGTAATAGGTTAAAAAAAAATAATGCATGATGCTGTCTTCAGTTGTGCGTGCATCTCTTAAAGTACCGGTCATAATTTTCCAACAGCAAAATGTCACTGTTCATTGATACCACTTAAGAACAGGATGAGCCTAAATTTAAAATGACCAATCATTTGTGTTAGTTCATAATTTCATGTAGCCTGTAACATTCTAGATGAAAAAGAAAAAATTAAAGAAGTGAGTATTTAAACTGAACAGTATTTTAATATAGAAGAAGTTTAATCAGAGAACCAATAGCTTTTTGGTAATGGAGAGGGGAGCATTTCTCATTGTATGAAGGGAGTGGATGATCTTGTTTGGGATGGAGAACAGGTTGTGTTTGGGTTTCTTTTTCATTCCCCGTCCCCACCCTTTGAGGCATATAATTCAAGAATAATGAACACTGATGTTTTAAATTTAAATCAGCACTTGACAGTTTCATTGTAAAGTGAAGGGTAGGACTTCTGTATAAACACCATGGTAAAGGTGTAGGTGGTGTACAAAAAAGCAACTGCATGAAAAGGAAAGGATTTTTGTAGACTATGCCTCTTTTTTTTTTTTTTATTCCACCAACTGCATGGTTATGATAGACTTAGATAAGCTCTCAAATGTAATGCTTGTCCAAGTCTATCCCAGCGATGCAGATAGTCTAATAAAAGATATCACCCCCAAGAGTCCTTGCCTCTTGCATGTTCTTGGACCATCAGTATATATTTGCGGACCATCCCAACTACAACAATGTCACTTACATAAGTAACCTGTGCATATGTAAATAGCTTAGGTCTGGGAACTATCTGGGAAGCTGATATGGTCAGAGTATGTAAAAATGTGTAGAAGATGGCTTAAAGTCTATTTGTAAGTGTAAGTTGGCTCTTATTAGATTCACATGTGACAGCACTGAAATAATTAATGAAGAGATCTTGGATATGAAGCACCAGTGACTACCTCTTTTAATTAAGTTCTGGGTATGACTGTGAGGTTGTTCTTGACCTATGATGTGTAAGTGACTAAAATCTTACTGTTCCAGGATGGCTTGTTTTGTCCATCTTTTACAGCAGTAGTCATGATGAACAGGGATCCTAGTTTTCTCTGTTTTAAAAATCTAAAATTCTCT
>NW_017728992.1:146763905-146768795 GCF_001723915.1 Gavialis gangeticus
AGTTGTAGTCATGATGAACAGGGATCCTAGTTTTCTCTGTTTTAAAAATCTAAAATTCTCTGATTTAAAAATCCCCAAATCCACATTTTTCTACAATTAAAATGAAATGCCACTACGTATATAGTTATCAGTTGAACATAATGTTTTATTGATCTATTTACAATTTTAAAGCAATTTGGAAGCCTACCCCAGTGCCAGCAAGGAGTCTCGCCACCCCACTCTGCCTTCCCATGTTGGATCCCACCTGCTGGGCCACAGAGGCAGCTCCTGCTTGTGCCAGTCTGGCCACAAATCGCCTGTCCCTCCTCCCTCATAAACTTACCTGCGGCCACTGCTTTGCACCATGCTGCCTGGCTGCCATGTGCATGCACGTGCACATGGTGGGTGCCCCCTGCTTGTGATTGCCCTCCACCTGCTCCTCTCAGCCCCTTGCAGGCTGGAATTCTCCCAGCCTGCAAGGGGAAACCTGTGGTTTCCTGCATTTTTCTCCCTTAAAGGAGAAAATCTCGGTCAATGTTTGGAATGGCTTGCATCTGTGTTTTTCTACTGCAAACAGAAAGCATGGATCCCTGATGAAGAATTATGAAGGAGTAAAGAGTCTTAGGTAAAATATTTACTTTTCAAGTAAATTAAGTATAGTGTTGGCTAGCTACATATAGTGAGTCCATTTGATGATCAGAAAATACCTACTATATGGAGTGAGTTGTTAATCCTTCTAACCCATACAAAATGCTCTTGATGCAGTGCTATACAATGCCAGTATCAAGACTTTTGCTGGACATGAAGTTATCCAAAAAGCAATGTAATGAGCCTTAATGAGTAAGAAAAGCTGAGAGCAGGCACACTACAATTGCCAAATTTAAGAGCAGGCAAGTGATTAGGCATATTTAAATTGATGAAAGCTGTACCTTTCCTATTGAAATCAATGGCTGCTGCTGCATCTCGGTCAGTGTTTGGAATGGCATGCATCTGGGTGCTTTGGAAATCCTGCCAAAGTGTCTATATGTACCTAAATACCTTGAAAAATAAGTTAAGACTGATTTTTACTTAATTCCAGTTCCAAAAATAACATGTCACTTCTGAAAAATGAGACTTAGGCACCTAAAATGAAAAAATATATATATTTCTTGTGTAAACTTCTGTGTGCTTTGCACTGGTGTGGTTCTCCCACTTTAATTGTGCAAATAGTGGTGCAGCAAGTATGTTAAGGGTTTATCATGTGCAGCTACAACATGTTCACTAATGAAGACATCCAATGTGGACAATTCGTCATCTAACAGCCTCAACATTTGTGTACCCAGCAGTGTAGTGCCATGTAGAGATCCCCTGGGCTGGCTGTTAGCATGTTAACCCAGATTCTGGAGCCTGGTAAAAAACATGCTGCATTTGTTAGCTCCAGAACTGGAAGCAGGATAGCTGCATTAATCTGCATTTCACTGGGCTAATGCTACTATACTGTTTCTAGCTTCACAGCTAACGCATGTACAGCTAGCTTTTATATCTCCACATGGTACTACCATATGGATATGCACCTTAAGAGTTTGTTTTGTAACTTTTTAATGTTACATATTGTCTTTTTTAATGAATGGTAGGATGCCTACAGACAGATAAGTCTTTTTTATTTATGTTGAAATGCAATCATTCACAACATTTTTCTTCGAAGGTTACAGAGAAATCATGCTACAGACTTTGCCCCAGCTAACAGTCCTAGATGGAAGGAATATATTTGGTGAGCCAGTAAATGTGATTGAAGAGAATTCAGACTTGCAATGTTTAGAAGGCCTTTTAGATTGCTTGGCTTCATCCAGTTCCCCGTTAAATGATAACCAGGTACTTTTAACCTTCCTCCCAAGTATAAATTAGGGTATACATTTTTATTTTTCCCGTGTTGGATACACTTGCTTAAAGTAATGCAACTCTTTTTTTAATAGAATTGCATTGACTTGCCAGTAATCACACCTCACATTGACCAAGTGTTGGCTCGGTTTCGGCAACGTGGAAATATGCCAATGCAAAGCACCTGCAGTTCTTCTACAGAGCCAGCTTCTTCAGAACCAGAAAGAGCTAAACTTAATAGCATACCCAGTGAGATAAGAATAAGAAAATTAGAGGATCAAATTTCACAGCTGTTGCAAAAGGTAATTAGGTTTCCACAAAAATGGCCTTTATTATGTATTTATAAAATGAAGTGTACCTGTATAAAAACTAAATGAAAGAGCTTGTCCCTACTGACTACCTGGCATGCAGTGGGGAAATTAAATTTGTATTAATGTTTATACACTGATTTGGGAAGCAACTGAGACTATCACTATGTAGAGGACACGACAACATAGCCTACTTAAAAAATTGTAGATGACACCTACATTAGGTGGTAGAAATTTCAATACCAAATTAAATGAAAGGTCCTTCTAAATTCACACGTCTCCAGTTATCAGCAAATTTTTCTGTAAAAGATGAGAGGTTGGTGCTGGCTTGCATCTGCTGTTAGACATGGTTCTAAGACAGACACGTGCATCTTTTGCTTACATAAAGGATGCACCCTTATTTCCATATTTATATTTAGGTTTCTAATTTTTCCTATTTTTCACATTTTATTTTTAATGTAAATTGAAACATTTTCTTTAAAACCTTTTAATCTTTAAACATGTTCTGTCAATATTAGGTGATCACAGACTGCTTTTCATTTAGAAGTGTTTGTCCTTCAGACATGCCATCTTTGCTGTAGATAATATTGTTAATCTGATGTGTATTTGTTTTAAATAGCAACTATGTTGTTCTGGAAACATGGAACCTTGAGTTTGGGTCATAGGTGAAGGTTTGGAAAAACAATTTTCTTCCTTTCTGAGAACTGAGAACTTTTTTTTGCTGCAGCTATGGATTTTTAATTATTTCTATGGTAAATAACTGCTGCAGTTAATGAGAGAAATTTCAAAGAGTGATCAATAAGCAGTTATGTGCGATTGCATGTATTGTTTTGCCAATATAATTGGACCTTCTCTTTGTGTTGCATTGTTTCATAGATTTCATAGACATCAGGGCTGGAAGGGACCTCAAGTCCAGCCCCCTGCCCCAGGGGCAGGAAGTCAGCTGGGCTCATAGGATCCCAGCAAGATAAACATCCAAATTTCTCTTGAAGGCGTTCAAAGTAGGTACTTGAACCACCTCTGGCAGGCTATTCGAGACCCTGGGGGCTCGAACAGTAAAGAAATTCTTCCTTATGTCCAGCTTGAAACTGTCTTGCAGGAGTTTAGAACCGTTTGACCTTGCATCCCTTGTGGCGCTCTAGTGAACAAACATTCTCCGAGATCCTGGTGAACACCCCTGATAAACTTACAGGTGGCCACCAGATCACCCCTGAGCCTGTGCTTTTCCAGGCTGAAGAGCCCCATGGCTCTCAGCCTTTCATCGTAAGGTCTGTTTTCCTGACCTCTGATCATGCGCATGGTTCTACTCTGCACACTCTCAAGCTTCTCCACATCCTTTTTGAATTGTGGAGCCCAAAACTGAATACAGTACTCCAGCTGCAGCCTCACCAAGGCCGAGTAAAATGGGAGAATGACATCCCGGCATTTACTTGAGAAGCATCTATGGATGCAAGCCAGCATTTTGCTCACTTTACTAGCTGCAGCATCACATGAAAGGCTCGTGTTCATCTTGTGGTCAGTCATGATCCCCAAGTCCCTTTCATCCGTAGTGCTAGCCAGCGTAGCACTGCCGAGCCTATAAGGATGCTGCAGGTTTTTCTTTCCAAGGTGGAGAACCTTTCATTTTTCCATGTTAAACAGCATCAGGTTCTCGTCCTTCCATTTGCTGAGTCTGTCAAGGTCAGCCTGGATTGCCCTCCTGTCCTCAGGTGTGGATGTTTTATCCCAAAGTTTGGTATCGTCGGTGAACTTGGCCAGTCCGCTTCTGACTCCGGTGTCCACATCATTAATGAAGATGTTGAACAATACAGGTCCAAGGACAGAGCCTTGAGGGACCCCACTGGTCACAGAGCACCATGACGACTGACTTCTGTCAACCACCACCCTCTGGGTCCGACCATGGAGCCAATTCCCCAGCCAGTGGATCATGGTGGACCCGAGGCTGCAGTTGGCCAGTTTTGCCAAGAGGTGACCATGGGATACCAGATCGAAGGCTTTTTTTGAAGTCAAGATATACAACATCCATCTCCTCTCCCTTGTCCAGGTGATGGGTCACCTGGTTGTAAAAGGAAATAAGATTGGTCAAGCAAGACCTACCCGCAACAAACCCGTGCTCGCTATCCCTCAGGATGTTGCCATTGGCCAGTCCATTAAGAATGGCCTCTTTGATAATCTTTCCTAAGACCTTCCCAGGGATAGAGGTCAGGCTGATGGGCCTGTAGTTTGCCAGATCCACTTTCCTCCTTTTCTTGAAGATAGGCACCCCACTGGACTTTTTCCAGTCTTCAGGCACTTCACCAGAGCACCAGGAGTTCTCGAAGATCCATGCCAGGGGCTGAGCAATGATGCATGCCAGCTCCTTGAATACCCTGGGATGTAGATTATCAGGGCCAGCTGACTTGAAGGTGTCCAACCTCTCAAGGTGTTCCTTTACAAGGTCAGCATTGATGGAGGGCAAGGAATCTCCCTCACCCAGGCTTCTCTGTCCCGTAATGGGCATGGGCATCCTGTGGGACTGGTGAAAGACTGACACAAAGTACCCATTTAGTAGGTTGGCTTTTTCCTGGGCATTGGTTGTCAGTTGTCCCATCTGGTTTAGCTGGGGTCCAGTGTTGCCCTTGCTTTTCCTCCAGTTCCCCACATATCTAGAAAAGGACTTTTTATTATCCTTGATACTTATAGCTAGTTGGAGTTCTATCACAGCATTGGCTTTCCTGGTTCGCTCCCTGCAGGTACGGACCAGTGA
>NW_017728992.1:146773795-146774008 GCF_001723915.1 Gavialis gangeticus
CCTGGGGGCTCGAACAGTAAAGAAATTCTTCCTTATGTCCAGCTTGAAACTGTCTTGCAGGAGTTTAGAACCGTTTGACCTTGCATCCCTTGTGGCGCTCTAGTGAACAAACATTCTCCGAGATCCTGGTGAACACCCCTGATAAACTTACAGGTGGCCACCAGATCACCCCTGAGCCTGTGCTTTTCCAGGCTGAAGAGCCCCATGGCTCTC
>NW_017728992.1:146774093-146776126 GCF_001723915.1 Gavialis gangeticus
GTTCTTGAACTCCCCTCCCCCTGGGGTCGTGGTCCCTTAGGGCCTCATCGACAAGCCCCCTGGGCTTTTCAAAGCTAGCTTTCCTAAAGTTGAGGACTTCTGTATTGCTGATTTGACTTGCCAGCTTTATGGCGGATGGTGAAGGTGATCAGTTCGTTGTCACTGTCACCTAATGTCCCTTTGATTGTTAGGTCGCTGATTAGGTCGGCCCCGGTTGCCAGTACCAGGTCGAGCAATGCTCTACCTCTCGTTGGCCCGTAGGCTTCTTGTGCCAGATAGAGGTCATCCCCGCACAAGAGGAAGCTTTTCGGATTTAGCTGAGCGCTTTTTTTGAAAGCTTAAAGTAATAAAATAGTTTGGTTGGTGAGGAGGGAAGAAAGTCACTGAGTTACATTCTTTGGCATCTACATAAGATACATCTGTGTTAATGCCCTTTCATAGACTGTAATCTTTCAAAAATGAGAAAAGGTTTATAAACTACTTAGTCCATTTTTAATAGATTTCAGGACAGTTTTTGTTGTTTTTGTTATTTAGGTGTCTCATTCTTCAAGAAGTGGAGCTCCTCTAGTTGTTCTTAAGGCTAAGAGAGACACAGATCTGACTTCTGAAAGCGAGTGTGAAATTGGAAAAGAGAACAACAGAAAAGTGGCTAAAAGAAGCAAGATCCCTACTTACCGTAAAGTTAACTTGTCTTCTAAAAACCATGCAAACAATCTGAAAGGCAAAATAACTACCAGGTATTTTCCATTTTGACATATGAGCTTTGACTTAATATGAAAAATGAAGTACTTTCACACGTAATTCAGTTTTAACTTGAAGTGCTTTTTAGTTTTATTGCTCAATGCAGCAATATTTCCTGAACTTGTGAAAGATTTTTTCCATGAAGGATTTTTTAAAAAATGACCAGTCCCACCCTGTTGAAAGGACTAGCTATCTACCTGCAGAGAACTTTCAAACCTTAGTACTCAACACATTAGTCTGTTTCTCTCACTTTGGGAAATGATGGGAAAAGATCTTCATAATATGATACCTAGCAGGAAAGCTAGGCAAGTACTTTAGATGTGGCGAGGAGTTGCACTTTATGTAAAAGAGCCATATGATTGCTCAGAGTTCCAGTGTGAAACTGGAGGTAGGCTTGTTGAGAATGTCTGGGTTAGGATCAGAGGGGAGAGCAACAAAGGTGATGTTGTGGTGGGGCCTGCTATAGTCCACCAGACCAGGAAGAAGTAGTGGATGAGTCTTTCTTCAGACAGCTAGCAGAAGTTTCCCTATCACATATCCTGGTTCTCATGGGGGACTTGAATCACCCTAACATCAGCTGGGAGGACATTACAGCAGTACACAGGCAGTCCAGGAAGTTTTTGGAGAGTACTGGGGACAACTTCCTGGTGCAAATGCTGGAGTGGCTGGCCAGGGGCCATGCTCTTTGTCACAGGGCATGAGGGTGCCCTGCTCCTTTGAATGACTGAAACTGCCAGGGGCAGAGCCCTAGCGGTGAGCTGGAGGCCCCAGCTGCTGGTTACCAGGGAAGCCAGAACAGGCTGGTGGCCCACACCTGCCAGCGGTCAGCTGACCAGAAGGGGCAGGGACAGATGTACCTGAGGGTGCTGAGGGAGTTGGCTGATGTGATTGCAAAGCCATTGGGCCGTCATCTTTCAAAACTCTTGGTGATCAGGAGAGGTCTTGGATAATTGGAAAAGGGTAAACATATAGTGCCCAATCATCAGTGATTTGGATGAGGGGGTGCAAAGTACCCTGTTCAAGTTTGCTGATGACACCAAGATGTGGGGGGATGTGGGCACAATAGAGGGGAGCAACAGGCTACAGTTGGACCTAGATAGGTTACAAGGATGGGCGGAGGAGAACAGGATGGGGTTTAACACGGACAAGTGTAAGGTGATGCACCTGGGGAGGAACAATCGGCACCATACATACAGGCTGGGGAACTCCCCTCTTGTCAGCACGGAGGTGGAAAAGGATCTGGGAGTCATTATTGACTCCAAGATGAACATGAGTCGGCAATGTGGGGAGGC
>NW_017728992.1:146776143-146806217 GCF_001723915.1 Gavialis gangeticus
TTTGACCCCAGTGCTCTTTCCTGCCATGGCAGGGGGTCGGACTAGATGATCTGCTCAGGTCCCTTCCGACCCTAGAAACTATGAAACTATATTTAAGAAAGGGAAAAAAAAGGAGGATCCAGGGAACTACAAGCCAGTCAGCCTTGACTCAGTCTCTGGAAAAATCATGGAACAGATCCTCAAGGAATCCATTTCTAAGCACTTGGAGGAAAAGGTGATTGGGAACAGTCAGCATGGATTCACCAAGGGCAAGTCATGCCTGACCAACCTGATTGCTTTGTATGATGAGGTGACTGGCTCTGTGGATGCAGGGAGATGGGTGGATGTGGTGTACCTTGATTTTAGCAAGGCTTTTGATACGGTCTTCCACAACAGTCTTGCAGCAAACTAAGGAAGTATGGGCTGGATGAATGGACTGTGTAAGGTGGATAGAAAACTGGCTGGAGCATCAGGCTTAGAGAGTACTAATCAATGGCTCAATGTCTAGTTGGCAGCCAGTATCAAAGTAGAGTGCTTCAGGGGTCAGTCCTGTGGCCGGTTTTGTTTAGTGTCTTCATCAGTTATCTGGAAGGTGGCATAGAGTGCATCCTCAGCAAGTTTGCAGATGACACCACATAGAGATGCTGGAGGGTAGGACTGGGGTTCAGAGTGACCCAAGACAGATTCAAGGACTGGGCCAAAGAGAGTGCCTTAACCAACTGGCTAAACAATAGAACGGGGTGGGGGGGTACCCTTTAGTGCCTGTTGAAGATGAGCAGTTGTGCAGCCAACAATGTAAGCGTCAGGAGGATAGAAGATTAGCAGGCAAGACAGAGCTTACCTCTGTAGCTTAGCAATTAGAGCACTAGACTAGGAAGGGGATGACCAGGTTATAATCTCTATTCTTATACATTTTACATTTATGGTCTCTTGATTTAAAAATAGAACTTTTCTGAAAGTATGGATCACTAGTACCCACTGTCATCACGCTCCTTCTATGATGGGGCACACTCAGCTCTCTAGATCTACACTGACTATATGTGGAGCCTAGGTGACTAATTCTTTTCTCTTAAATCATCCTCCTGGCACCAGGTACCTAACCACTAGATGTCATGCCACCTCAGCTGCAGGTGCTAAAATGCCTCTATATTACACCCTTAATTTTTCATGTTTCGCATAATGAAATAAATGTTAATTAACAAAATTGACCTCAAGACTCTAAATTAGCACCCATGTAGGTAGCTCACTGAAATCTTGAACTGATATTACCATATCAGTTGTGCTCAGTCACGGCACTTTTTAAAATATTATTCTCCACAGCCACTACTAGAGGACAGGGCCTTTGCAAATAAAAGCTTGAGGCTCTGGATGATTAATTTTACCTCTATGGTTTCCTTTTTGGAACCTGTGCTGCTCACCTAGGGAAGGTGCTGTCTGTGATGGTCATAGAGGAGTCGGGCTAGACTTTGAGATGTCATCCTGAAGCAAGATCATTCATATCTAAACCATTGATAGCGCTCAGTACATAGTTCTTCTCTTAATACCTCTATGTAGCTTCCCTTAAATGCAACAACCAGTGATTTACTGAGGAATTTAATACGTATATAATAGCATATGTACAACACTTGGTTCATCAGCATTTCCCTAGTGGATCTTATGCTTGTTGCTGATTTTAAATCATCAAAAGCTTAGCATTAAGTTTGTAAAGAGTGGGAGTACAGAGTAAACATTTTTTAAACTGCTTGTTCTTTAGGCAAGTGTCTGTATGTATTTAGCTCTTGGGTTTGGATCTTGTTGTTAAAGCTTTTGGTTCCTTGCCCTTAAGGCTCAGGAGTTTGGGACTTTGCTAATTAGGATGTCAGCTGGCCTAACCCTGCATTCAAGTTGCCTTCTCTCTCCCTCATTTGTTGCTAAGAGGTGTGATATGCTAGCTAAGTCTCAGATCCTCCTGTCAATCTAAGCTGAAAAAGAGAATGAGCATCAAACCTGTTCTTTAAAACAGGGTTCTGCACTATATACAGTCCCTGGGTAGGATATATAGTCCTTGAACAGAATTTTTCCTGTGGAGCTGGAAGGCTTTACCTGTGGCCATACTGCCATTGCCACTTCTCCCAGCTCCCCTCCCCTCCCCACCCCCCCAAATGCATGTGGGCTCAGCTTCCAGCATGGGAGGATCTGCATGGGGGCTGGGGAGCTGCAGACTTCCTCTGAGCTACCACTGCTTCTCTTCACTTCCATCCACCTGCTTGCCAACTGCATTGTGGGGAGTCCCAGCACAGCTCCTCACAGGCTGGAAGCTGCATCTGCACCGCAGCCAAGTGGAGTGGGGAGTGGACACAACTGGAAGGTGCATGGCTCAGACACAGCTCCTCTACCTGCACCTTTTGTTGGGCTGGGCAGCAAGGAGCTATACAGCTTTCAGCTGCACCCGCACCACTGCCACTTGTCCTTGCCCCAACCCAGCTTCTCCCAGGCAAGATAGAAGTTGTAGAGCTCTGACAGCTCATCCAGCAGGCACAGGCAGGGGAGCTGCATTGGGACCATGCAGCTGTTAGCTGTGCCCATGCTGCAGCTAGGGGTGAGGAGAAGGCAAGTGGAGAGAAGCAGCCTCAGCAGTGATGCAGTTTGCGGTTCCCCAGCCCTAGGATATTTGCCTACCATGTGGAAACTAAATCCTGCAGGGAGCAAGGGGGCTGGGAGGAGCAGCAGCAGCACATGCAAATTTCCCAGCTGTTTGGCCTCAGCACTTGTGCAGGAAACATGCCCCCCCCCCCATTGTGGCCTGCTGCCAAAGCCACCTGACACCTCTCAGACCAGAGCTGGGGGGTGGGGAGGGTTCCAGCCTGTGGCTTATTAAAGATTGCCAATCACTGCTCTAAATTATGTGTGTGTGTGTATTTTTTTTTTCTGTATCTGTTAATAATATAGATCAGGTACCATTTGGGCTCCAGAGTTTATAAGTTAACCAGTGTTGGGTTTTAGCCTTTGCCAAGGAACCAAAATCTCTTGTGGCTGTTCCTTTAAATATTTGTCATCCTGTTTTTTCTTTTTAGAATGAGAGCATATTCAGTGCAAGTGCTTGAGTTCATTTGGAAGAGGAACAAACTAAAAAGCCAGAGGGGCTTTTTAGCTTGGTGGTTCTCATCCTTTTTAGACTTGACAACTGCCATTTTCCAGAAGTCTGAGTGTTTTCACTTTTTACTATAGAAAAAATATTATAGCAGTTCAGTTGCAAAGGACTCAGACCACAACAGGTTAGAATGTTTTTAATGGAGTGAATTCCTGTTTGTATTTCTGGGGTATTATCATGTGAATCATGTTTGCAAGCCTAACAGCGCTAACATTAAGTGATACCCCACAGCACCCTTGAAAGACTCTCAAGGCTCACCAGCATGCCATGGCACCCTGGTTGAGAATCACTGTACTAGACTGTTACGTAAAAGCAGATGGTAGTGCTGCTAGCAACCTTTTTCTGAATGAAAGCTTCTGTGTTTTGTATTGAAGTCAGTGCTCTCAGTGTTTAGTGTGGACACCATTAAGAATTTACCATTTTTGAAAGATAAGAGTTATTTAAGTTTGAAAGCATGGACCCATGAATGAGTAACTGCATGGTAAGCAGAGTAGAGATTTACTGCATTTCATCTGCTCCGTGGTAGCTGTCAGTGTGCATAACTGTACCCTGTACCAAGTGTAAGCTAATACATGGCAGCTCATCTCTCTTCCATCAAGGGTTAACTGCATTAAATTAGCACTTGTTTACTAAAGGGTAAGAGCATGCATAGAGCTGTTGTCATGAACAGCCACATTCAGTAAATCCACTTTACTTCATGGTAAATTATTTGTGTTTGTTATTTATTTTCTAGATCTACGTGCTATTCTCCCCCTTCCCTCAGGGGGACTTACAGTAAATGATTATAGAAAGAGGATAAAAGATTAATATAGGAGGGGGCAGCAAAACAAACTTCTCTCTTTCCCCTCCACTGGGGTGCAAAATCAAAAGTCATCTACTTTGTTCTGCTCTCCTGCCTCCAGCCAAGGAAAGCATTTTCCCTCTCCCCTCCCTCCACTCAGTCCAACCTTGCTTCCCAACTCGCATGCAGTACCTCCATAAAAGAAAACAAAAATTACCTTCCTTCCTGCTTCACTGGCTCATACCCAGGAAACTGCCACTGCTGTGTGTTACTGTGCTCTGTTCTGACTCCTTGGATACCCTCCCTTTTTGTTTTCCTGCCATGCCTTGATGTAATAAGTTGATGTATAATAAAGGGAGGCTTCCTTTGGGTCCTAGGTTGAGCTCTTGTCTGTCTTTCAGCCAGCAGGTCCCTCTCAGATTCCAGTGGTCCCCAATCCAGCCTCAAGTGCCAAGCAAGCCTTCCTGGCCCGTCTGTGCCCCCAGGGCACTTGTCACCTTAAGGGCTAATTCCAGGGCCTCTGACCTCCCCTATAGCCATACCCATGCCTTGCAAATGTTGCAGTCCAATCACTCTTCCTTGCAGCCTCCGCCTTCCCAGCTTCTGCCCCTTTCCTCTTGGTGGCCCACTGTACTGAACCTGACTTCTAGGCTCCAGTCCCTTGTCTCTGCCATGGTTTGGGCTCTGGGCTTTCTGGCCCTAATTTCACCCTGCACTGGGCACAGGACTCACTAGCCCTGGCTTGGTTTGGCTACTCCATCCTGTTTGGGCCCTCTCTTGCTTGAGTTCCAGCCTTATCTGGTCTAGGCTTCAACCCTTTCTTTGGTGCCACCTGTCAGCATCTTGAGCCCAGCCCTTGGCAGGGCTCAAAGCAGCCACATGCCCGTCAGGCACAGCTGGGTCTTCCTTGACCCCCAGTAGTCCCAACCCAAACCACCAGTACAAACTACAACTAAAATGTAAGCCCTAAACTAAACTGAATATAAATATTTAGTAAAAATATAAGCCTTAAACTAAAATATAAGCCCCCTTGCTGCAGAACTCTTCCCGTTGCAACTTGCAGAGCCAGACTGACCCCTCCTGGCCCAGGCCTTGGGGTTGTATGTCTTCTAAGCTCTGCCCCTTCTAGTCAGGTGGCTCCCCAGCTACCCACAAGGGTTTCCAATTAGGGGTCTGATAGCTAGTTCACCAGGCAGCTTCCAACTGCTGCTCGAGCTGCTTTAGCAGGGCCCTTGCTACCCAAGTAGGGCTCTCTCCTGCTGTCTTATTTCAGAGCAACTAGCCCTGCAATAGGCACTCATAATCTCAGGCCCCTGGCTACCTACTTCCCTGCAGCCAGCTCATCAAAGGCAGTACCTCCCTTTACCTGGGGAATGTTCTGCTGTTGCTTTCCCCTTAAAGTAATGGGGAGCCTCTACTCCCTGTTACACGCCCTCTCTCAAAAGGGGACTGTGCCTATCCCCAAAACCCACTTATCGTCCCCTTCCTCCTCCCCACAATGGCAACACAGTGTTCAACTTATATAAAGTTAAGCAATACATCATCATTTCAACAGTAAATAGTGCCTTTGAGTGTCACCCATCAGTGGTGCTCGCCCAAGGTAGATGGTAGTTGTTCAAAGGCTCTAGGCCAGGGACAGGCAATTATTTTGGGTGGAGGGCTGCTTACCCAGTTTTGGCAAGCTGTCGAGGGCTGCATGGGTAGCCCCGCCCCTTGATAGGTGTCGTGCCCCCAGGTCATCATCTTGGGACCGGTGTCCCAATGTCTTGGGACCAGAGTCTCAGGGCCAGCACTGGTGGGGCCCAGAGAGGGGCACAGGCTGGCAGGGGTCTGTGGAGCCGGGGGGAAAGAGGGAAGCCGGCCCAGCTCCACAGATCCTCTTCCAGCCAGGACCCCGTACCCCTGCCGCCTTGCTCTGGGCCCCGCCGGCGCTGGCCCTGGGACATGGGTGTGGGCCTCGTACTCCCACTCACTCCCAGTGGCCCCCCCAACCCTGCGGTACAGGTCTGTGTGGCCAAAGGTTCCAGGGGACCATGCCCCAAAGGGGGAACAGTTCAGGGAATTAGGCAGCCCAGAATGAGGGCGAAGTAGGCCGCCTGATGGGAGGGATCTGGTAAGGGTCTGGACTGGAGAATTCTAGGGCCTAGTGTGGAGCCGGTGACTATAAGAACAGTGGATGCCATCTGGAAGGCTTGGGCTGTGGTGTAGGGGAGGAACAGAACCGCAGATAGCACCTCCTGGCATCGGGGCAAGAAATGGGTAGCCTCCTGCCTATATAATATCATCATTATATATCATCAAAGCACGGCAGGTGAGGAGGTGGGCAGTTGGCCCAGAAACAGGTGGGCGGGCCAGTAACAGATTGGCCTCGAGAACACCCCCTGTTACAGCATGCAAGGTTCCTATAAGAAACTCCTTTACATGATCCTGAGCTAAAATGTATTTAGTAGGGGTGTGCAAAGTGCACCGTATTTGATTCAGATTTGGCCTGATTCAGGGGACAGAGATTCAATTCATTAATTCAGATCACTATCTTGATTCCATGTGGCTGAATCCAAATCTGAAGATTCAATGCTGATTTGGAGAATAAGCGATTCAGCCATAGACACAGCTTGAAATGTTTTTTCTACATACCTTGAGATATCAGGCGCAGCTCGTGAGTGCTGAGATGGTGGGGCAGCTGGAGTGTCCCACAGAAGCATGGGGTGAGGGGGCCCAGCAGACCCAGAAGTACTTCTGGGTCCACCACTAAGCATGTGGGGGACCCACCCTGCCCCCCACCCCGGCTCAGCCGCGGGGGACCCCCAGGTGCCCCCCAAAGACTGAGGAGATACCAGTCACCAAGCTGGGGGGTGGGAAGGGGGTCCCCCGTGCACTCCATAGGAGACCTGGAACTGGACTCGAAGTGCTTCTGGTCCATTTCTGGGTCTGCCGCCGAACATGTTGGGGACCTCCCGTGGGACGCTCCATCTGCCCCACCATCTCAGTGTTCACGAGCTGCCTGGTACCTTGAGGAATGTAGAAGAAACATTTAAAATTGTGTCTGTGTCCAAATCATTGAATCTCTCCGAATCGATTTGGAGGATTCCAATTCAATTTGGAGAGAATAAAGTAGGGGCGGGCAATTATTTTGGGCAGAGGGCTGCTTACTGAGTTTTGGCAAGCCATCAAGGGCCGCATGACAGGCAGTCAGAGACAGATAAATACTAATTGTCTAAATTTTTAGGGGCCCCACAGGCTGGATAGAATGGCCTGGTGGGCTGCACGTGGCCTGCAGGCTGCATTTTGCCCACCCCTGGACTAAAGGGTCTCCTGATTCAGTTCAGATTCAGAGATTCAGCCACCAAATCGGGCTGAATCTTTGCTGAATCGAATCAGAGACCGAAGCTTCACACAGCCCTAGTATTTAGCTTTCTTGCAGTTCTTTTCACTCATCTTCAGACTGTAGCATTGCTGCAGCATTACATCTGGCTTCTTAAAGGATGGTGCTAAAACCGTTTCGCTTTCCTGACTGCCCCTTCTCTGAGTCCATGTCACTAGCTTAGCTTCTCACTAGTTCTCTCTCAAACCCGCGTGATCTATGGCTGCGGGGTTTTCTGTGCTTTCTTTGTATTCTAGTAAGCTTTTTTTTCCTCCCACAATTCCGTACAAAATTGCTGGAAAAGTTTTTTTGCGGTTTTATGTGAAAATCACAAAACCATGGTTTAAGTAGGACCCTAATCATTTGAGTTCATGTATGTGCAAACAACTGGCCAGTCTAAAGTTCTTCTTTATGACAAGTCATGAGACACATTTTAATTCTTTAAGGGTAAGCAAGGAGAAATCTTTTAAAACCCCATTGCAACACAAGACTTCTGTAAATCTGGTCTAAGATTACTGGGGCCGTAGTATCATGCACATTTTTTGCTTTTCACTACTTGTGATGCTGGCAGAAGCAAATATGCAATCAGATGAAGGAGCACATAGACTCAATATATCCCGCTTCCTTTCAGTGGTGGAAAGATCCAATTTCTGTATTTAAAATTTTATTTTTGCATCTCCTGAACTGTGATAAGCCCTGGTGACAGATGTGTCTAGTCAAGAAGGAGCTCATTTGCAGTTTCACTGAGCAATTCAGCTTGCATGCATCACATACGTCTTGCCTCTAGTTCACAAAAAAGCCCTGCTGGTGATGATAGACAATATTACATCTTTTATGTTAAGAGGCAGGAATAGTCCAGATCATTTTCACTATGCCAGTAAGTACTCCATTTCTGGGAAAGGGATGTGGGCCACTGGATTTATAAAATTGTAAATCAACTTCCAGAGCTAATGAACACTCTTGCCTGCTTAACCAGTTTGCTTTTTTTCCCCTGCTTGCCAAAGGTAGTGATCCCATATTAAAAATATATCGCAGTTTTAACTGTGCAGAAATTGTTGGTTGAGGTTCTTTACTCTTTGTAAGAAATTAAACTAAATGATTGTCACAAGAATGTATCCTTTTCCTAAAAGGTATTCCACCTCAACCAGATGGCAGGGGTTGGTTGAGTTTCATTGTTTTCTATAAAATATCAAAATAAATTATCACAATTGCTGTTTTAAAATCTACAGATCATTCAGAAAAAGGGATTTGTACTCTGTGACAATTTTTAGCATCATGACATAGCAGCTTAACCAGATTTAAATTTGTCTTAATTCCTTGCAGCACAAACCAGTGAAATTGGAATTCCATTGCAGAAATCTGTATGGAAAGAAATGTTGGGATATGACAGTGTATCTTTTTATTCCCAGTGTAAAAAAAAATCCATTATAAAATTTACGGTGTACTAAATCATAGCTATGAAAGTAATATTTTCAATGTAAATTGTTTTTTTCCTTTAATCAAATCCTTTTATGTACTGAAGTTGTTTTATTTTTGGCGGATTTATAGACATCCAAAAAAGGAGGGGGGGACACCTAACTTAGGCTGCTTTATATACTACATTTTGTTTGAAATCAACATTTTTTTAAGTTTAGTAAATTATTTAAATCTGTTGAATTACTTTTCTGCTTGATTATCTAAATCCATTGCAGAATTTATGAAACAACATTTTTAGTTAAAGATTATTTTCTCTGAAGCCTAACAGCTCAAAAATTACATGAAAGAAAAATTCTTCAGTGAGAAAGGAAGAGGAGGAGGAGTGGGAGAGGCTACTTTACCCAATATGAGAGTCAAATCCATAGCCTGTCTGCTTGGGCACATTCATAGAAGCGAAAAGATGGGTTTGTATCAACTTGGACTGAGGAAGGCCTAGAAAACCTAGATCTCCTTCAAGGGGATGGCTATGGAAGATGGATAAAAGAATGGGAAGAGGATACAAAGTTCATGTGAAAGAATTTCAGAATCCAGATTTTAAAAACTTATTTGAACTTCTTCCACCACTAGTTTAAATATTTTCTATAGGTGGGGGTCTACCTAAATTGCAGGGGAACTTAGCAATTTTCATGGGTTGATTGTGGCCTAAAGCTCTAAATTTCCGGTAGTCCTGCCCCTCAGCACTGATTGGAAGAGAGGCCTAGTCCCTTAGCACAGATTGGCAGAGAGGCTCGGGGGAGAGGGACAAGAGGGTGGCTGCCATCTTGACTGCCGGCTGTCCTTCATGCAGCCCCACCCCTCAGCACTGATTGGCAGACAAGCCCCGCAGGAGGAGGAGAGATGAGGGGTCAGCTTGCCTGCTGCTCTTTGTGCTTCCCCCACCAACCAGCACCTTCCCCTCCTGGCACCAAGGACCACTGGGGAGCAAGCATTTGTTTGTTGTTTTTTGCAGATTTTGCAGACAATCTGGGATTTTCTAGCTTCTGCGAAATCTGCAAAAACACAAATTAAGTCAGTCTCTAATGAAAGGGCATGTCCTGCCTTAAATTAGAGCAATCCATTTTATTTATTTATTTAGTGGACAAAACATCCAGAAGTAAAGATGCAGACTAAAAATCTGACATGCTAAGTAGAATCTGAAAAATGTGTTTCTAACCTCATGTTAAAATAGGGGGCAGAATTGCACTGTATATTGTTTATGACTTTGAGTAGAGATTAGAACATTGCTTTGATTTAAAAAGTCAAAAAGAAATCCTTCAAGAAGTGGAGACTAGAGAAGATATTATATAAGTATATGAGCACGTAGGGAGAAAATTAGGAAGGCCAAGGTACAACTTGAGATATAATTAGCAAGGGACGTAAAAGGTGATTAAAAAAAATTCTACCAGTATGTCAGAAATAAGAGGAAGACCAAAGAAACCATCAGTCCCTTATGGAATGCAGAAGGCAATCTAGTTATGGATGAAGAAAAGAAGCCTAAGATATTTAATGCCTTTTTTACTTCAGCCTTCACAAATAGGGATAGCTACCAGATGATGGGTGCAGTTGGCAGCAAAGATGGGGAAGGAGAATTACAGATTAAAGTAGTTGAAGAACAAGTTAAAGATTACTTTGAAAAGCTATATGCCTTCAAGTCAGCAGGGCCAGATGGGTTCCATCCCAGGGAATTGAAGGAATTGGCTGAGGTGATATCAGAGCCATTGGCTATCCTCCTTGAGAACTCCTGAGGTTGGTGAGGTCCCGGATGACTGAAAAACAGTAAACAATAGTGTCCATTTTTAAGAAGGCGAAGGAGGATCCAGGGAACTGCAGACCAGTCAGTTTGACCTTGATACCAGGAAAGGTGATGAAGCAAGTCCTTAAGGAATTTTATTTTGAAGTACCTAGAGGAGGTCAAGGTGATCAGCCAGCATGGAGTCACCAAGAGAAAGTTATTCCTGACCAACCTAATTTCCTTCTATAATAAGATGACAAGCTTTGTGACTGTGGGGAGAGCAGTGAATGGGATACACTTTGACTTTAGCAAAACTTTTGATACCGTCTCCCATGACAATGAAATTCTCATTTAACAAGCTAAGGAAATACAAATTAAATGAAAGTGTATTGTAGGGCAGATAAAAAACTGGTTCAATCATCTTGCTTAACAAGCCATCTTGAATGGTTCAGTGTCTAGTCAGGAGAAGGTATTAAATGGAACTTCCCAGAGGTCTGTCATGGGTCTGGTATTGTCTAATGTCTTTATTAATGATTTAGAAGATGGGATTGAATTAATACACATTTAGCAAATTTGTGGATGATATAAAGTTAGGTGGAGTTGCAGACACTCTGGAGAGCAGGAGTAGGATCTCAAATGACCTCGATAGACTGGAGGAAGGGTCCACAATCAATTGGATGAAATTCAGCAAGAAGTACAAAATCCTCCACTTGAGACAAAATAATTTCTCGAACATATTCAAACTGGGAAATGATTAGCTAAACTGCAGTATTGCAGAGAAGGACCTGGGGGTTATGGTAGATTGTAAGCAAAATATGAGACAATGTACTCTTATTGCAACAAAAAAAAGCTAACACCATTCTGGGTAGAGTGTATCTTGCAAATCAAGGAAAGTGATTCTTTTATTCTGTTTAGCACTAGTGAGCCCTCACCTGGAGGACTGTGTTCAATTTTGGGCCCCACTCTTCAAGAAGGATGTGGACAGTTTGGAAAAATTCCAGCAGAGGATGATAAAAATGATTAGAAGCCTGGGAAGAGTAACTTATAAGGGAAGGCTAAAGGAACTAGAGTTGTTTAGTTGGGAGAAGAGAAGACTGAGTGGGGATTTGATACCTGAAGGGTGATTATAAAGAGGATGAAGACAGTATTTTTTCTGGCATTAGGGGACAGAACTAAGAGCAAGGACTTCAAGCTGCAATAGAGGAAGTTTAGGTTGGAGATTAGGAGGAACTTTCTGAGTGTGAGGGTTATCAGGCTACCTGGAGAAGTTGTGGAATCTCTATCCTTGAAAGTTTTCAAGAGGTTGGATAGCCTCTTGGCTGGGATGGTTTAGTCAGGAAAGATCCTGCCTTGAGTTGGGGGCTGAACTAGATGACTTAGTGAGGTCCCTTCTAGCCCTACTTTCTTGTGATCTTTTCCATGCAAACAGACATTGATCTGAAATAATAACAATCTTTAGTGACTTCTTCTTATTTGATGATCATACTTTTGGATGTTTTAACAATGTCTTTGTCTTCAGTTGTGTGCTAACTTGTAAGTATTGAAAGGGAGATTTAGAAGGTACTTAATATCAATGTTGTGACCTTAAAGTCAAACTACTGAAATTCTACTTGTACATTAAATAATTATATAGTTTTCTCTAGGACACTATTAGATGGTTTTCAAAATAGCACACCTATGGAACTGCTTATTTTTATTGTTACTATTCTAATGATTTTTTTTATTTAATTCCTACTCTGTTGTGTGTTATTTTCCTGAATAACTCGAATGCTCAGTTTGATTATAACTGACTCTTCCAAGTTCTGATATTTGGAAATTTTGTCTTATGATACAAGAGTTTCAGATACTTACTGATGCTAGTGTGTGGAGAAACATTTAAGAGAGTGTTTTTTAAATAAGCTTTGGTGGGCTTTTTTTTGCTGTTTCAGAGAGGAAAAGAGTTTCTTAAAATCAAAGTGTCCCAACTCTCAAACAGAGGAAGACTCGCATGCAAATTCAGCTTCAGAAACAGCAGGTTTGGAAGTAGTAGGAAAATCAGCCAGAATATTGATGGGAGGACAGGATCAAATAAAAAATGTAGAAGATGCAAACCCAAATGCTGCAGAAGAATCCACTTACAGAGTATGTCTTAACTTGAACTATGCAGTGTTCACCTGCAGTAGAGCAAGTATGGATACACACTTTATCCAAGGAATGTTTTAGAATTGAATTTGTGTGGGATCATTAACTGTTATAAAAATAAGGAATTTTGTATTTGACACCCGCCATCAAAAATAGATTTATAACCAAACATTAATGATCACCTCTACCAATAAATATGTTGATCTAAATTTGTGTACGCGTAGATGAAGACTAGAAAAAGCAAAGCCGTAACACTTTGCTTAAGTTAACCAGCTGCCAGTTGATCCAGTTACATTTTCCTGTGTCTAGTAGGTAAAGGTGATGCTTCTGGGTGGCAAAGCTATATTCTGTTCTACATAGGCGACTGGTACCTCCTGAATCTGGTGGCGGGGGGGCGTGATCACTGAGTGGGGGGGGCGGTTCCCTGCGGCCAATCACAGAGCCAGTGCGGGGGGGGGAAGGGTCTCCCCAGTGGCTGATTGCTGAGTCCAGAAATGCTAGTGATGGAACTGGAAGTGCCGCTGGGGAACCAACACTTCTCCCACCCCTTCCCTCTGGCAGTACACCACTGCAGGGGGAGCATGTCAAGCACCTGCTGACGCTGCCAGCAGCAGCCCTGTCAGGGGGATGCGTGCCCCTCTGTGCCTCTCCCACGTGTTGCCTATGCTATTCTACTTGCCCTTGTTTTGCATCAGGTTCCCAAAGATTCACACAATCTGTCTGTAAAACTATTACTGTAATTTGTTTGGACCTTTGGTTTTCTTGAAAAATTTCAGTGTTGGAGGTTTAATGTATTTTTCTTCAGGCTCTTGTTCAAGAACTGGATCAGGAGAAAGAGAGACGGTGGAAAGCTGAACAAGCTGAAAAGAAATTGAGAGACTATGTCAAAGAACTGCAGAAACAAGCAAAAGAAGAAAAGAATGTTCAGAGTATAGCAGTGCATACTACTGATAGGTAAAAGCACAGCGTTTGATAGTTTAAGAGAAATAGCATTAACTCACAAGTGCTCATTTACCTCAACAAACTTGAAAAATGTTGCATAGGTAAAGAATCCTAGGACTTGCTTTGCTGATGGATAGCAAAATTCCTATCTGCTACTTTGAAAGTATATTTATTTTTTTTCCTGGCTTCATATGGAGACTGAGGCCCCTAATGAGCTACACAGGTTTGATTCTTTCCTCCCAGACCAAATAACACTTCCCTACTACTTCAGAGTAAACAGTTAAAAATACGGTCTAAGCTGGGTCTGTCTTTAGGGTTTATTGCTGGAATTTTCTTCTTCTGTTTTTGATATCTGTTCCATACTGGAATCTGAAATACTATCAAAGATCATGGGAATGTATTCTTCCATAGTTGTTTGGCTCTGGCTAGGTGCATTCTTCTGTATTATAGACACATGTCTGTGCTTGATAGGAAATCTTCTTGGTCCTTTCTTCAGTTGGGTTATCTGTATTTGTTCTAAAATAATTTTCTGTGTTTCTTTTGGCTCCAAGACCACTCCCCACCTCTAGTTAGGTTATCATTCTGGTATAAATTTGCCTAAAATACCTGTAATATTTCTGAGAATGCCTTTTCTTTTGTTAAACCTGAAAAAAATTCGAATAAGGTATTTCATATCAATACTTTAAAAAATGATTTCCTACTATATTAATTGACAATAACAAATTGTTCTAAATAGCAACCAATATTAAATAGAGTAAGACATAGTTCAGATTGAAAGTAACACTGTTTTCAGGGCCTAGGTTGCCTTCAGGTTAATAGTTTCTTTCTTAGGCTGGAAGCACCAAAACCTGCAGACAATTGTATCTGTGTGTCTTTTTTTTAATGTACAGAAGCATACTTTTACCACAGTGATCCCTGTTTAACATGCTTTGCTTAAAAAAAGCTCATTTAGATCTTTGCTGAATTCATTAAAATTGTTTTGGGATAACCTATTCAATAAGTATAATTAAAAGAGGGGAAAGCACTGATGTTATTCCATTAATACTTAGGTTAAAGGAACTGATGTTGAGGGAAAGAAGTACAAAAACAAAATTGCAGGCTGATGTCCAGCAATTGAAGGATGAGATCGAAAGACTTACTAATGAGTTAAATCAGGCAAGAAATAAAGAACAACAACAACAAAAGGCCCTACAGACCTTAGAAGAAACGTTATCCAAAGTGGAAACACAAAGAGTACAACACCAAGCAACAGAGGTATGTTTTTAGTATTAATTGTGGAAAGGCATCTAGAGAGTGTATAATCACTAATTACCCGTTTAAACATCAGTAGTCTGACTTCTTGATCATAGCATTACCATGAAATGCATATCTTATTACATGCCTGGTCTTTAAAAATTGAAGGTACTCTAATAAAGCTTGATTATAAGAAACATGTATTTAGTCATTTCTTGACACTGAGACATCGGATTTCATAATAGTATGTACACTAATGATGGTACTTGCCGATTACTAGAAAACATGGGCTTTATGTCCCTGCTCCTCGTCCCCCTCCCCTTCCCCAATAATTAGTTTTCTAAGCACATCAAATCTAGAAAATACAAAACAAAAATCAGTACACATGGAAGTGTCATTGGATTTTATTCTTTTCCCTTCTATAAAGTAGGACACATGCTCTGGATTTGAAAATCCAGACGCACACAAATCCCCAAATGGTAGCATTTTACAGAGAAATCTTGCTGTGCATTGGCCTGGATAATGATAAAAATCATGGGTTTGTTTAATGAAAATACTCAAACAATCCTTGTGTTTTCCCCAGAGGGAACAAATATACAACTTTGAACAAGGCTATTATTGTAGTTGTTAGTCTTATCCTAATCCAAACCTTGAGGAGTAAACCAATTTCAAGAATTGTTCTTCTGATCTTGCCTAGATGAAGCGGATTCAGGAGATAGAACTTAAAGCTTCAGCAAATGAGAGAGAAGTACAGTTACTTCGCATAGCTCTCCGACAACAAAAAGAAAAGGTGCAACAATTACATGAGCTTCTTTCATTAAGAGAGCAAGAGCACAGGTAAGTTCCTTTACAATATTCCAGTTTATATCTGATACTGCAAAACCTAGAGAAGTTTTATTTGTTTGACAGTGTTCTTTGACAGTTGGAATGTGAGCCAAATTACTCATGAAAAGGAACAGAATTGTTTTGAAAAGACTGCACTCTTGTTAAAATTGCATGTGTTCTAACCTTGTCTCCCCATCAGCTCCAAACTAGGGCTACATACAGGCATTACGTTTCTACTGAGAAAATTGCCACCATCTCGATAGAAGCCACAAGCATACAAGCATTCATCAGGTTTCTGTTCATCAGGTTTCTTCTGCAGGAAAAATCCCTCCTGTGGAAAACAGATCTTTCTGTTTCAGTGACAGAGTTCTCTCCTGCAGAAGTGTTTCTGCCACAGGAAGAAGTATCTGTATGCTTCCCTGATTCTCAACTCTTCCCGGGGACTGGGAGAAGTTGAGTGGAAGGGAAATGCTGTCTGCTGTCCTGAAGCCAAGATCACCCCAGTCTGGGAAAGATGCAGGAAGCAACTGCTGTTTGTCGCCTGTGTCCCAGCAGGACTTAAGCAGTAGGGAAAGGCTTTGTAACAAGACAGTCTGTCCCTTAAAGAGGAAACTGAGCCCAATTTAAGAAACCTAGGTGTGGGACATTTGGATAATGAGGGAGTGTCCCACTGGGATCTTAAAACACCAGAGAGAGCAGATAGGCAGCAAACTGTGAGGGAGAAGTTTGCAAAAAGGGAGGAAGCAGCCTGCGAGCTAAACCACTTGCTGCATGGAGGGACCAGGTCACTGTGCTGGAGCCACGACAAAAGGAGTTTGATCCCCTCCCAGTATCTGGGACAGGACAACAGGATTGTGTTTTGTTTCTTTAAAACATTGTTTTATTTAGGCGGACAGGTTGAGGAGCTCTTCAGGGAGCAAAACCCGCCTGCAGGAGCCAGCCACCTAGACAACCCCCTTACAGCCTCTAAAGAGTTACTCTGGTCTGGGAGTAACCACTGTTACTCTCTGCCTCTTCCCCAAATCAGGTACTGCCTGGTTTGAGGAGCATGCTGGGGCTTTGCCTTGGTAGTGCCTCTGCTGTGCTCCTGGAGACTGGGAAGTTGCTCCCCAACCATTTCCCAGATCCTAGTGTGGGGAAAGCATGGGGAGTCTTTCTGCAGCTCCAGTCCCATTGGGCACTGAGAAGAGTGGAGCAGCCAGTGCTCCCCACACCTTTCCCAGACCAGGATTATCCTAGTCTGAGAAAGGTGCAGAGAGCAGGGAAAGGGAGCAGCTACCAGCTGAACACCTATACACTCCCTCTCCTGCCTAGAAAATGTTAATTGTTGCTAGCAATGAATGCCTGTTTGTGACCTATGTGTTAAGAGTGAAATGTCTTGCCACAACTCTTTCACCCGTTAGAGTAGATGAATTTAGTTTGGTTAATGTATTTTATAAGTCTAGGACTTGCATTATTCAATATATTCAGCACATTTGAATAAAAGTACCTGATATTCCTTCCTTGAATGAAAGTGTATTAAAATGTAAAGTGTATGAGTTATATAAATTATATTTCATCCTGCAAAATATATAAAAAAGTTAGCCAACATCCTACAGCATCATACTTCAAGATAGACTGTAACAGAAATGGGATTTTTTGATAGTTGTATTTGGGTAAGCTTTTGTGGGAACCTACATTTTAAAGCAGTGATTTATGTTGATATTTTTTTCAGATTAATTTTGCAGCTACATCAGAAAACTGAATTATGATTTGGTTATGTGGTTACTGATTGCTCATCAGTAATCTTGAATGGTTCACTTTTAGCCCTGAAATTTGATTATAGTTGGTATTTTGGAGGAATGACTGCTGGATGCCCATGTCATAGCCAACTTCTCCTCTTCAGCAGTTAAGGATTGACCCTGGTACCAAGTATTGAGAATATTGGCAAGAAAATGAGCTGGAGAATAGTGCTTGATCCATTCGGTTTTTTAATGCCTGTAATTTAACTCTGTCATTGAGTATTTCTCTTTTCAAGGTCTAATTTAGTTCCTTCCAAATTTCAACAGCATCAGCAATAAAACAGTGACTTCCCTGCACTTTGTTCAAGGCTACAGAAGTAAGCTTCACAATATTCAGCATACATTCCACATTTCTTTTTAAGCCAAAATTCTCAACATTGGGCATGACAATTCCATCTATTTTGTCACAGTTTTGTTCACATTGTCATCAGATTAGGTCAGTTCTCAATATATTACTCAAAACAGTCTACTACTGAGTTCCATCACACGTCTTAGTTTTGTTCCTCTTGCTTTCTTCAGTGCAGCTTCTGCAAAGTGATTCTTACGGAAGAATTTTGCAATTTCAACATTAGCCCTTATTTCTGGAGCACTGAAGTCTTTGGCTAAGAGGTGCATCAAATGAGCACTGCAGCCATATGTTATTTGCTTGGGGCTTTCTTCACTTCTACATTTCTTCTCATCTGTGATATATTTGCAGCGTTGTCTGTGGTGGCTGCGTACTAGACATTTGGATTTTTTCAGTTTATTTTTCTTTTACTGCTGCTTGTTGTAAGTAGTCTGCTGTGTGTGTATTTCCTGATTGTATCAATTGTTTCTGTAAAGTAGTCAGTCCCTTCTGTTGTCACACAAGCACATATTACTGGGTCATTGTGAACATTGCTTCACTCATCAAGACTCAAGTTAACAATTTTCCCCTCTAGTTTTTTTTGCACACTGTTCAGTTTCTTTCTTGTATACTTTATCCAGCAACTTGCCTGCTATATCTGCTCTTTTTGGTGGAATGTATCCTGGTTGTAATGACTAAACCATGTCAATGAAGTGTGTGTTCTCAATCATACAGAAAGGAGAGTTTGTTGCATAAACAAACCGAGCAATTTTTGCATCAATTGCCTCTTGCTGTAATCGGCTGGTTCTTATTACAAACTTACCTATGGTTGTTTCTGAATGATGGAGATTTTTTTTTCTTTCTGCAACAGGTGATATATTATGTGACATTTGACTGGTATCATTAGCAAATAACTCTGAAAGTGTAGGCAGTGGTGATGATGTTGAAGATGTATAGTCAGAATCCTGTATGTCAGGGATGGATTCTCCTGAACAAAAGAAGTCAATGCAGTCATTACAGTACTGCTCATTTAGTATGCTCGTTGCACTCAATACAACTTTAGAAGTGACACTGTAAAAGGAAAATCTGCCAATTTCAGCCATTAATTTATATCACAACTGCATTAAAATATAGTTCCGTAAAGTAACAACTATATTTTTGCTCAAACATTTTTATGAGAATTTAGGTAGTCCAGAAGTCTACCCAAAAGATATGGATAGGGAAGACAGGCAGCCTTTAAGAAAGAAGTATGAAATAAGGAAGTTTACTAACCTGGAGATCCTGCATGTGCAGACATGTTCCATTCATCTTCAAAGCAGCTTCCTCTTAAGAAGGAGGACTTCTCATGATGTTGTTTCATTCTGGCAACTAGGCCTTGCATTTCTTTGTTGCACTGTTTGCATTTTTCACACACATGTGTCTTACCCACAGGTGGAGGAACTTCATTAAAATATTGCCAAAAAGGGTCTCTCTTACAGCCTGGCAAACCTGCTGCCATGGTGGGTTTTCTCTTCTACCATACCATTCCCTCACTAGATTGCAAGTCAGTGGAGAGACTATACTCAGAAACTTATCCCTCAAGACTTCTGGAATATTCTACTCAAAATGTTTCTTTCTTATTTCTACTGCCCCTCCCTCCTTGCATTTATCTCCAGACTCCTCATCCTTGCCCAAATCTACTCCACCCCCAACAATTCTCTATTCATTTAACTACTTGAAACTGCACTTCTAGAGAGAGGTAAGGGCTTGACCTGTGTACACAAACTTGCAGAGAGACAATAGGGCTGATGGGTAGGTAATCAGCAAGGATCCTGGTTTTCTTTGTTTAATAATGACAAATTCTCTGATGAAAACAGAGGTTTTCTGATTAAAAAAACCCAAAGTACATGTTTTTCCATGATTAAAATGAAACACCACTATTTCCATAGGCATCATTTGAATACAATGTTTTATTCATAAGTTTACAATATTAAAGCATGTCGGAACCCTACCAGTGCCTCAATCAGTATAATAAGTTTGTGCCCGTCTCCGCTCGATGATTCGATCCCATGCTGCCTTTGCTTGGGCAGCTGGTCTTGCTCACCAAGGAACCTCATGTAGACCTCATAGGGTTCCTCTGTTACCTTTAGGGTATCCCCCAAACTCGCCCGCCATGATTTGAGATGGTCCTTCAGTGAAGGGGGTCCCCTCTGAGGATGGCTCCAGAGGTGTCACGTGTCCTGGTGGATGTTCACAGGGCTCCAGCCTTCCCTATACCCTGGCCACATGCCAACCTATGAGACAAGCCTCAGGATCTTTTACGGCTAGGCCCTGTTGATGTCTTCCTCAGTTCCCACATGTCCTCTCTCGTGGACAGGTGCCTTGGACTCTGGCCAGACCCGGAGAGTCTGGTGATGCTCTGCCTTTGGAGTTGTCCCTCTTGATGCCCTGCGCATTCTACGACAGATGCTGTCGGTCGTCACCACGTTCTCACGTGGTCTTTCATCTCCAAATGGGGTCTTTAATTCCCCAAATGGTGTGGTGTACTAGGCTAACCTGCTCTAGGCAGGCAACTAAAATAGATCAGACTAAGAAACAAAAACATAGAGCACTCGCCATCAGAAAAATCCATGCCATGGGAACACCCCAACATGAAAGAAAAAGGAATTAAAGGCAAGACCACAAGAGGAACAAGACAAAGAGAAGAAAAAAAAGAGAAGAGGAGCAACCATGGGGAGAATCCCGTGCCCCCTTCGCCCCTAATGCCCCTTGACTAATGCGTCCCCTGGGTCGGGACCCATGCCTTCACCCCAGCTGGGATTTCTCTTATCTTCTCCGGGATCCGCCTCTGCATCCGCCGCCTCTGGCAGGAGCTCCCTCACTGGCTCTTGCCATCACCACTGCCGGCCTCCCTGCCAGCTCCTCTGATCCCCACCAGTCTTTCCCAGCACAGGGATCTCCCGCAGCTGCCACTGCCAGCTACAGCAGCTGGACATGCTCCACCTGGCGGTTCCCTGCCGCTCCTCCAGCACTTGGCGTCCTCTTTCCTGCGCTCTCAGAGCCGGTTTTTATCTTTGCCAGGTGACATCTCTTTGTGACATCACCTGGCTCTAGCTGGAGATGAGCCTGAATTGGCTTCCAGCACTGTTAGCATAACATTTGGTGAAAATAGACTATATATAATATATATATTTTTTTTTTTGCATTGTATTATATTGCAAAGCCTTAATGCTGGTATTAGTAACACCAGTATGCAAATCTGTTGTCATCTGTGCTTGCACTGGCAAATTATGGGGTGTTATAAACAAAAGAATGAAACTTTTTTTATTGAAATGTGTAACAGATTTCTGTTCTTGTTGGTTCTTGCAAACATGTATGTGGCTAACAGAGCAATATTGTAAATAAATATATATTTCTTACTTTACCCTTAGCTCACTGTGTATTTAAAGATACTTTTATAGTAACTTAATGAAGTAACACTGAAAAGGGCTACATTTCTTAATTTAATGTATGTATGATTGTTAACTCCAGGAAAGAGCTGGAAAGCCGAGTTACTCTGAATGGCCCTGAATTTCAAGATGTTCTGTCAAAAGAAATGGCTAAAGAAGAAAAGAGGCATGAACAATGTGTTAAAGAATTTCAGGAGAAAATGAATGTGTTAAACCAACAGTATACGGAGTTAGAAAATGAATTTCGTTTGGCTTTAACTATTGAAGCAAAAAGGTTTAAGGAGGTAAGATTGAGAGTATCTTGTAAAACAAATTCTTTATTGCCCTGGGCTACATGTGTGCTTTCCTGTGGAGTAGACTAATTAGCTACACAGTAAAGCGCCACTGTCTACATGTGTGCCAGTATTAGGGTGCAGTAAACTAAATAACTCTGCTATAAGATTAACTCTGTCAGGGACACTACTGTCTTACGGTGAAGTAATTAACTGTGCTGAAACACGTATGTAGATGGGTGGAGGCTAGACTCGTGGCTGCTGCCTAGCCACACAGATCTGTAGGCTCTTGCCCCAGCAAGCCCCGATGCTGCCACCTGGAGCCTGGGGCTGTGACCCCCCACATATCCCCTGCCAGCCTGGACCTGCTTTGCCCTGGCTCAAATTGCTGCTATTGCGAACGCACGTGTAGATGTTGTGCCTGGGAGTAGTTTACTCCAGTTCAGACAGCTCCAGAGTTTATTTCTTCCCCTTAATTTCACATGTAGATGCACCCCCAGAGAAACACAAAAGTCATGCTTCTATCAAGCTTTTCTTTGTTAAAAAAAAATATTTTTCTTTATAGTCTTCCTTTCAACATATTTATCTAACTAATCATTTGAATCTTAACATAGCAGTTAGCCTTATTCAGGATGGATCAGTTTTATTTGTGCTTTAAATCACTAATGTGTGACCCTTTATTGTACAGAATCTTTGTTTTTATCTTGTTTCTTATTTTTTAATTTATTTTTATAAGAAAAATTGATTTACCATTTATTGGTAACCATAAAAACACATTGATTTGCAAATAAATGTAACTATTGCACAAAGGTTGGCACTTTCTGCTAACTAGGAAGATGTTATTATTTATACACATTTAAAATGCATTTATTCAGATTGAGTACTTGATGACTTTTTGTGTTAGAAAATTGTGAATAATATATTTTTATGTACATGTTAATTTTTTATTCATGATTTGTGCTAACCTGTTTCTGTGCATTCCAATTCCCATACAAATATAGTTTTTTAAAAGTGTCTGTTATTAATTAAATAAAGCTACCTTAAATATGCTGGAGACATGAGAACAAACTTTAGTATATAAAAATGTTTTGCATTTTTAAATTGATTTCATAAATGAAATATGTACCATCACTAATTAATGAATTATAACTATTCTAGTCAACACATTCTTCCAGCTTTAGAATGGATAGATCTTGTCCTGTTGTATACCACTCATAAAGGAGGGAGGAGTGGGTACTATTGTCTGTTTTCAACTACCTAAGTCCTCAATTTTCAGTAAACTAGTCCTTGAACTGAAGTAATCAAATAATTGAAAGTTTTTCTGTATTTGTAGTCCAAATCTGGGTAATGCTGCAATAAATATTGGTTCTTGGTGCCTGTCAGTCCTTTTATTTAAATTTTAGGCAGCAAATGGGTACTGCCTGATGTTGTTTTGTTAAGTAATTTAAATTATTCTAATAGATTATCATACGACAGACAACAGCCTAAACTATTTAAGTTTATTTTTTACACAAATACAATTGCACACATTTTAAATATTTTTTTTTAAATCTATATTTATCCAAACTAGCCTTAACTAGTTTAACTCTGGAGTTCTTATTTCAACATTTTCATTTGGTTAGTGTGACTTAGAGCCATGTATTCATACTTTGACAAAGGGAAAACTAACTTCAGGTATAATAATTTTTTATTAAGAATAGATGGTATTGATATCACTTGTTTACTGCTAAATTAGATTCTCTTCTGCCTCACAAATATATATGTGTGTGTGTGTGTGTGTGTGTGTATGGACTAATCTTTTTATCGTTTTTATTTTCTTCATAAGGTTAATTTTTATTTTACGTATGTGTTTTATTACTTTGTTTTATCTTACACAAATATAGGTTAAGGAAAGCTTTGAGAATGTTGCTGCTGGGCTAGCAGAATATAAGCAGGTCCTTTTTCAGTCTCAGCAAAAGGAAAAGCAATCAGCTACTCTGATTCAAGAGCTAACATCCATGGTGAAAGAACAGAAAGCAAGAATTACACAAGTAGTTCAATCAAAACAAGAAATAGTAGGAAATCTAAAGGTATCTGTTTAGAAACATTCTAACTGTTGTTGTATGTTTTGTATAGATAAAAAATTGTAACACTAAAAAATTCCCAAGGAAGATATTTTGATTTAAGTTAAAGACATGCTTTATCACTTTTGGGGTCAGTATTAATGTCCATAGCAACCTCCGTTTTCATATTTTACTCCTGAGACACTTTCAGGCTTCTGAATTCCACAGTAACCAAAATCAAGATTGTCATTTATTTCTTTATAAGTTTGTATTAGTAATTTGCACTGAACTATTAGAAACTAGATATCACTAAGCACTTAATATTATCTGTAAATATTATTTATATGCCTGTAAACTCAGACAGGCGACAGTATTTTAGCTGCAGAACAGTAATTGTAAATAATAACCATACGTAAATTATGTTTAAACATTGTAGCCATATTATAATCACAATACTTCTGGGAATATATAAATTAGTATAATTATGGTGAATTTCTAATGAATCCAAAGTGACTGCATAGCATAAAAATATTAACCACTATGTAGCACAGTTTTTTCTACTATATTATTTTGTTTAGGCTACAGAATTCTAATTGCCATAAATACACATTAAAACATTAGGAATAAATGATTGCTTCCCAACTGTTGTAGCTGTTAAATGAGACACAGTCCAACTGTTATGGACTTTATCTTATCTTTTACCAAAAGGCCAGTGGAAAATATCCATGTGAATAAAATGTGAAAATCCTGTTCTGTATTACTGGTAAAATATGCCCATTTTTATCAGGAAAAAACCTTGAGCGTAAACAAAATTTTCAGTTAAAACTGAAAAACTACCTCAGTATAATAATGATGGTGGGGTAAAGTTGCGCACCAGCCCCAGGCACCAATTTGGAGGGAGTGCCAGAATAGCAGTCCCCAGGGAGTCTGCATCACAGTTGCAGCAGCTTTGCACCCCACCTTCCCACCAGTCTCCTATCCACGGCACTGAAAATATCATGTATATGTCTGGATTAGCTGAATTGAATACATGTAAATACTAATTTCCTAGTAAAGTGTTTTGTAACTAATTCCTGAATGCTTGTCTTACATAATGTAACTAACTACACATTCTGTTATTTTATGCATAGAATAGAATCCAGACACTTGAGGCTTTGGCTGAGGAGGACAAACATAAGTCTGTTCAAATTGAACTCTTGAAACAGGAAAAATCAAAACTTAGTTCTCAACTGACAGCTCAGGAATCTGTAATTGATGGATTAAGAATGGAAAGGAAAATATGGGGACAAGAGTTGGCACAGCAAGGTAAAATTCAATGTCTTTGTGTTGTGCTGTAATAGGTCATAGATAAAGATCAATTAAATAGATCTGTTTCACTTGAATGTCCTCACTGACCAATCAGTACTCTGAGGTCCCACTGAGATGAGAAATATTTAAGCATAATGCCCTGATATTTTATTCAGCACAGAAGAGGACTTATGATATTAAAAAGTAGTAATTGAGCTGCTGCTACATGGGTAAATAATTGAGAGTAGTCTTTTCTCCTTTAAATGTTTGTTTATATGTGCGTTCCACTGAATATAAATGCACCTCGTGTTTGAGCTTGAAGACTTTTGACTAGTCGTACCATCACAGTATGCATGTTGTAGTAGTAGTGCTTTCAGTTGACTGAATAAAGGGGTATACATAGCTCTCCTTCCCCATTTCATCTCCTTCATCATCTTGAGAGAGCTTTTTTCTACTCTTTTCAATAGCCTATATTGGGACTGGGTTCCTGCTTATTGGCTTTACCAAAATCACTTGTAGCATCCACCTGACACTAAAGCTGTGAATGCCTCCTTTGCATTCAGTTTCCTGCCATCCCCTTTTCGATGAATTCTTAAAATATCTTAATACAAGTTGCAGTGGGGAAAAAAAGCAATGGTAGTGTCACTGCTCTTATTTGGTATTATCCAGTGGTGGAGAAGACTTGGTGCAATATTGGAGCCAAAGCCAGAACTTGAGTAGAACCCAGAGCAGCAGTGGCCAACCTGTAGCTGATGTGCCACAAGGGAAGCCCTGATCCTCCCTGAGTGCTGCTCTGATCTCTGTCCTACCTGATGAGTTTGTGCCTTTGGGCACTGGAATGGAAGCAGGGGTGCTCAAACCTTCACCTGTAGTGGAGTAGAGCAGGGGTCGAATGCTGCTGTCAGAGTTGTCACTTCCTCAAGAGTCAAGTTAACTCTTCCCTTACCCAACAACTACTGCAGTTTTAAATGGTGATTGAGGATCCAAAGCCCTGAATTTGGCAGTGGCTACAGGGTCAGGGAAGAATTAACCTGGTTTTTGGTGGTGACAGCTTCCCTCACTTTACTCCACATGGTCCATCCCAAAAGTTGGAGCTCCCCTGCCTCCATTCTGGTGGGGTTTTTTTTACTGAGTGCCCAGAGCTTATGTGCCACAAGCAACAACTACCTGTGCCACTTTTGCCACGCGTGCTTGTGGGTTGGCCAACCCTGACCTAGAGGAATGGTGCTTAAAGGACGCTTGTAAAAACAAACACTATCACTTACAGAACATCTAGAGGTGGTACTCTCAAGGAATGCCCCATAGGTATCTTGCTTTCATTGCGTAAAATAAATCCAGCATTTGCCATATTAAAACAACTTTAATCCTATGGCCAGAAGCTTTATCATAGAGCAGGCAGGGGGGGACCAGAAATGGTCCTCTAATGCTCCTGTTCTGAGCAATATACATTTCGTAAGGCATGATCGAAGTACAGGTCAAAGTGCAGTCATCTTTATTTTATTTTAGCCACATTGCATAATATCTGCTTTCAATCTTGTGACCTCCAAAGTGAAAATCACAGAAGCAGGCGTCCTTGAACATGACTAATATTGAATCAAAATGATATTTTCTTTTGACATCTTTCTTGTTCTATTTCATGTAACTTTGTGTGTATAGATTTGTACACACTTAGCTCCATCTTGTGGGCTCTTTAATATTGCTTAGCTCTCTAAGCATTATTTTTAATATATATTATAAGAGTAAAAAAGATTAGACAACTGTTTAATATTATTAAACTACAACTATTACAAAACATTACTTAATTACAATTAAATACTTGCATCTTGTTCTATGTGGGTCTCGGGCCTGCTGCCAAGAAATGTTAGGTTTTCTAAGCTTCATTTGAAAATTACTTCAAGATACGCAGTGCTGTAATGCTGATATTTGTATCCAGGAGCTTCTCTTGCCCAAGACCGTGGAAAACTGGAAGCAAAAATTGAAGTTTTAACTAACGAGATTGAGGGCTTGAGGAAAAAAAATGAACGTGACAGTGACACTCTAAAAATTAAGACCAAAATAATTGAAGATCAGACAGAAACAATTAGGAAATTAAAAGAGGTAAGTGGTGTATATGTATGAGCATAAAGAAGGTAGATAAAAGACTCTTGAGTGGGAGTCATGATTTGAGTAAAAGCTAGAGAGTGGTGCTATTCCTATCTATGGGCTGATCACTCTTGTTAAAGTCATTGACAACAATTTCACTGACTTCACTTGAAGCAGTAAGTAGCAGGCTTGATCTGAAATAATAAGTAAAATTTAAGGGAATTCTGTTGAAGCACAACATAGTGTAGTTGTAGATGATCTAATTGGCTTCAAATTTTGCAGTCAAGTGTAATTTTCTCATTTTGTTACTGTTGTATATGAATCTTGTAGGGTTAAAGCAAGGCTTTATAATGCTAAAAGTAAGGCCATTTCTTTGTCTTTTTGCTTTCAACTCTGTCACCACCTCTAACGTCTAAGTACCATCTGCCCCAGCCTCGTCCCCCGCAGCCGCGCCCTCCATAGGGCACTTGTAGAGCGGCCGCTAATATAACAACAACAAAAAATAGCCTCACTTTTAGCATTACAAAACCTTACTTTAACCCTACAAAATTCATATGCAACAGTCCCCCCTTTTCTTTTGCTTGTCAGAGAGTTATACGGGAACAAAGAAATAGTGTCACTTTTAGCATTACAAAGCCTTGCTTTAACTCTACAAGATTCATATACAACAGTACTCAGGAGTGAATATTTACCCACAACTAAATGGATGTTTGCATATTTACATAGGGTTTACGTTTTGATGAAAGCTGTAAATATACTAGTATTACATGGGGCTCAAATATTTAGCTCACTTGAAAGCAAAATTCACAATTTATAAATGAGAGTTTTGTCTAAAATTAAATATGCTAGAATCATAAGGTTAGAAGAGATCTTGAAGGTCATTTAGTCCCACCCTTCACAGGGTGTGTCTGCGCAAGATACTTGACTGCACAGTAGGCTAATCTACTGAGCAGTAAAGCATCACCAAGTAACCTTGCTCATAAATCACTGCGCAGCATTGGTGACACATAGGGGGTGCACGTGCTCTAGTGTAAACTCATTGCCTTGTGTCCTTTAATAGCATGAGAGAACAAATATTCTCTGTCCTCTTTGGTAACTAATAATAATAAATTATCCTTGATATATATTGTCTGTTAATTTAAAGTAGCAGAGTTTAAACTTGTTAATATTGAGCTTTTATTACAATCTTTCCATCAGAGATTGTAACTGATTTATTAATCTGGTTCAGGGGTGCTCAACCTCTGGGCCACAGGCCAAACATGGCCTGTGGAGCCTTGGGATCCAGCTCCCAGGGTTCCCCACAGTATTGCCATTCCTCCTCTCTGCCGAAATCCCAAACCCCACAGGGCAGGTCAGACCTGTGCTACGACCCTCCCCCCACCAGGGTTAGATGGAAGTTAGGTCACCCACCTTTCTTCGACAGCCAGGCTGTGACCCTTCTCCCTAGGACTGGGCTATGCCCCTTTTACCACTCTCCCCCCACCCCCTTGGGGCTTCCCCATGCCTCTTCTCTCCACCTGGCCAGGTTAGGGCTGGGCCACACCCTCTCACCCTGCAGGGCTGGATCAGGATTGGGCCTCATCCCATTCCCACCCCCCCACACAGGGCCAGATTAGGACTGACCTAAATCCCCTCCTACCTCACAGCTAGATTGGGTCTGGCTACCCCCTCCTCTGAGCAGCTAGATAGGGCCCTGCTAGATCCAGCCTGTGGAGGGATTGGGCACTGCCTATCTAACCTGCCAGCCAATAACCAGGCCACTAGTCCAGCCACTCTGAGCACCAGTGGTCTAGTTAAAATTGCTTCTTAAACAAAGCAAACTATAAAGTTGTGAATTTAAATAACTGAATCTTATTTGAAAGAACACAGTTGGGTGCCTTAATCAGTCAGTGCTTTTTTATGGGTGTTTTTTTTAATTAATAAGTCATATAAAGTAACAACATAATTACAAGACTGTTTTATATTGAAAAAATAAATATATATTGTCTTTAAATCTTTAAAGCGTTTGCAGGAAAGAGATGAACAGATCAGAACACAGCATCAAGAAAATGCTGAAATCCAAAAGACTTTTCAGGTACAATTGGATGAAAGAGCTGCACAATTGGAAGAACTATTGGAAAAATTAGACAGGCAAAATGAAAGAAAAGAGGAATTAAAGCAACTGCTAGAAGAAAAAGAAGTAGAACTTGAAGATGTTAGGAAAACGTACAGGTGCTGTATGGAATTAAGAATGTAATGAAATATTGTGCAATATATTAAAAATTAATGTAAGTAGAAGTGCACCGATACATTGGTCCCATATCGGATTGTCACAATATAAGGAAAATTGACAGTATTGTCAATCAGCTTTTTTCGACTGATGTGGTTGATAATGTTGCCACTAAATGCCTGCACAGCTGCAGTGCAGCACACAGGCAGCCAGGAGCACAGCCCAGCACCGTGGCAACAGCTGGGTCTGGCTGGTAAGTCTGTTGTGTGGGAAGGGGCATGGGGAGGGACAGTTTGAAGCCCCAGTGGTGAGGGATGGAGTGGGGCTGGGGCAGGAGCAGGCACTGCACAGCCAGGGTGGGGCACAGGACAGAGCCATGAGCAGCTTGTCTGTCTGGGGGGCACAGGGAGGGGGTGGCGGCTCCCATTGCTGCACACACCCTGGGAAGGCATGGGGGCCACATGCCCCTGGATCTCTGCCCTGGCTGTGCAGTGCCTGCCCCAGCCCTACTCCCTTCCTCACTGTGGGGGCCTCAGTCTGCCCCCCGCGCCCCTTCCCTCTCCCTTTGCCCCACAACAGACTTACCAGTTGGATGCTGCTTTCCAAGCTGCCCAGCTGAATATTAGCAATCAGACAGTATTGGCCAGTTTGGCTTGTTAAAAATCAGCCATGGGTATCAGCCCAAAAAATCTGTATCAGTGCACCCTTAAATTTGGGGTGAGGTGAGCATGCTAGTAGGGAGGGAAAGACTGCAGCAGGACTTGGATAGGTTACAGGGGTGGGCTAACAAAAACAGGATGTGCTTCAATACTGACAAGTGCAGGGTGCTGCACTTGGGCAGTAGTAACCAGCGGCACACTTATAAGATGGGAAACGCCCTTCTTGAGAGCATGGAGGCAGAAAGGGATCTTGGAGTCATTATTGACTCCAAGATGAACATGGGGTGACAATGCGAGGTCATGGCTGGAAGGGGTAACTGCACCTTGTCATGCATCCACAGGTGCATCTCTAGCAGGGACAAGAAGGTGATCCTCCCCCTCTATGCAACACTGGTCAGGCCACAGCTGGAGTACTGTGTCCAGTTCTGTG
>NW_017728992.1:146806227-146807448 GCF_001723915.1 Gavialis gangeticus
CTCCTACCCTGGGGGTCTTTAAGAGGAGGCTTGATGCCTACCTAGCTGGGATCATTTGAGCCCAGTTTTTTCTCCTGCCCAGGCAGGGGGTCGAACTTGAAGATCTACAAGGTCCCTTCCAACCCAACTTCTATGATTCTGTGATAAATGTAAGGCTTCTTACTGGTTGGGGAGGAGTACTTGGTTATTCTATAATTTAAAATTGAGAAAAGTGTAGACAAAATAGAAGTATTATACCCCCATTTATTTAGAGAGAGAGATACAGTAGGGGAATCTGTACTCACTCTTACTACGTACATTTTACTTTCAGCACAATGAATAAGAAGTGGCAAGACAAAGCAGAATTATTAAGCCAGCTGGAGATACAAGTTAAACAAATGAAAGAAAACTTTGATATCAAGGAAAAGAAGCTGATTGAAGAGAGAAACAAAAGTCTTCAGACTCAGAAGTACAAACAGATCATTAGTTGTTGCTTTTGTGGGTTTGCTAAATTGATTTATATTCTACCATATAAGACTGCAAAAATTCTGGTTACACAGTACACTACCTAATGTTATTCTAAGTACTTTCTCTGGGCCCAATCTTACAAATGTTTAGGTGCACAATTAGTTCTTATTCATGGAAGAATGGCTTACTTTTATGAAAGAAGCCTGTATTATCTGTCCCTCAACTTTTAACTGAACTTTGTTTATTTGAAGATTTTAAGTTTCCTTACCAATAGTCACAGTGCTCTTACACCAGAGTCTATATTGAAGACGCTACCTCTCTTGTCACACTGGGCTCCTATAGACCTGAGCAGGCTCCTAGAGAACCTGCTCCGATGCATTGGAAATCCAGCACATCGGAGTAGACTTGATTAAGTCCACTGGAGCATGGAAACTGACATGCTCCATCAGCCTTCCATGTCACATGGATCAGCATGCTGAAAAAATGGCAACAGGGAACTTTGAAATAAAGCATGTTCAATGTTCAAAGCTCCCTGCTGCTATTTTTTCAGTGTGGGAACACTGATACATGTGACTTGTGGGTACTTTTAATTAGTGCAGCTCACTAATTAAAGTGCCCACAGTGCATCCCAGAGCATATATAAAAATGCCCATTGAGATTAAATAAAGGGACATACACTTTATAGGTATAGCAAGTCCACTTGGCACAAATTCGTTGCAAGTTTAGAATGAGTTTGCATCTGTGTATTCTTGCATTGTTTCAATATAATTAAGG
>NW_017728992.1:146808424-146815625 GCF_001723915.1 Gavialis gangeticus
GCCCAATTCTCCAATTTGTCTAGGTTACTCTGAATCCTAGCTCTACACACCAGCGTATCTACTACTTCCTCCAGCTTGATGCCATCTGCAAATTTTCTGAGGGTGCACTGTGCCATCTTCCAGATCATTGATTAAGACATTGAACTAAACCAGCCCCTGGGGCACTCCACTTGATACCAGCTGCCTACTAGACTTCAAGCCATTGATTTAGTACTCTCTGAGCCCAATGCTCCAGCTAAATTTCTATCCTCCTTGCAGTCCATTCATCCAGCCCATACTTCCTTAGCTTGCCTGCGAGAATGTTGTGGGAGACCATATCAAAAAATCCTTGCTAAAATCAGGGTACACCACATCTGCTGGTCTCCCCGTATCCACAGAGCCTGTCACCGTGTCATAGAAGGCAATCAGGTTGGTCAGGCATGACTTGCTCCTAGTGAATCTAAGCTGACTGTTCCTGATCACCTTTTTCTCCACCAAGTGCTTAGAAATGGCTTTCTTAAGGATCTGCTCCATGATTTTTCCAGGGACTGAGGTGAGGCTGACCTGTTTGTAGTTCCCTGGATCCTCCTTTTTCCCTTTCTTAAAAAGGGGCACTGTTTGCCCTTTTCCAATCATCTGGGACCTCTCCTGAAAGCCATGAGTTTTCAAAGATGATGGCCAAGGCTCTGCAGTCACATCAGCCAACTTCCTCAGCACCCTCAGGTGCCACCCATCCAGCCACATGGATTTGTACACATCCAGCTTTTCTAAATAGTCCCTAACCTGTTTCCCCACTGAGGGCTGCTCACTTCCTCCTGCTCCTGCACAGGCCTTTTCCCTTGACTGAAGGATTGGTGAGAACACAACCCGAGTCCCAGATCCCCTCACCCTTGCACCCAGAGCTCCATAGTCACTTTTGATGCACTCAGGGTCTCCCCTGGCAGTGTCATTGGTGCCCACATGAATGAGCAGCATGGGGTAACAGTCAAAGGGCTGGATGAGCCTCAGGAGTCCCTCTGTAACATCTGGGCTCTAAGTAAGCAGCAGATTTCCCAAGACAGCAGGTCGGATTGGCAGATGGCTCCTTCCATCCCCTGCAGAAGGGAGTTTCCAACCACCGCCACCCGTCGCTTCTTGGTTGGAGTTGTCTTGGTCCTTCCCATGTTGGTGAGGCCTGGCCTGTCTTCCTCCACCAATGGAACATGCTCCTTCCTAGCTGTTGCTAGGGCTGCATATCTGTTTTCCAGACAAACCACTGCAAGTGGAACTAAAGATCTCTGCTTGCTGCCAGAAGTCGCAAGCCTCAGCTTCCGCCCTATTGGGTGTCCATGTCCTCTCTCTTCTCCAGTGCTGCCTCTGGCATTTCTTCCTTCACAATCCCAGAGGTCTCCTCCAGCATCAAATCAATGAACTCATCATGGTGGAGGATATTTCAGAGCCTTGCCATCTCCCGTAGTTCTCTTTTCTGTTCCCTTAGAGAGACCCCCAGAAGGCACCGCTCACACCGCAGGCACTCCCTGACCTAGCCATCGCTGGAAGAAGCCTATGGGACTGCCCCACAGCACCAAACCTGGACCTGGGTGGAAGCCTTGATGGTGAGCTGTCCTGCCTGGACAGAAGCCTCACGGGTGCAAGCAGAGGCAGTGGCTCTAGCATTGCTATGTTCTCCAGCCATTTCCCTGGGTTTCTTAATCTGCCTTCTCTCTCTTACTCCTTTTCTTCCAAGCACACCTTTCTTAGTGAACTTGCCTGGAAGCTGGCCTGTTTATTGCTCCTTTGCCCCAAAGGGTTCCTTTTCCTCCTGCTTCCTCACACCAAGCAGAAAGGCTTGCCCCTCAAGAAGAGAGTGGATGGGGGGAGGCACAAACTGACCTGTGTACTGCCTGTGAACTGCTTACCCTGTTTTCATCCCTCATAATAGGCTCCTTTAAAAAGACATAGTTAATAGACAAAGTCTGTCTATACATATGACCAAGTAAAGTAAAATGGCATGGTATGTAGTCATTACCCAGTGCATGGACTTCCTTATTTATCAGAGATTAGCATAATGGTGATAAGACAGTTTATCTAAGAGTGGAGTGCATCTTTTTAACTTTTATGATTCTTAGCATTTTCTTTATTGTTCATTACTGGATTATTTCTTTTTTAAGTGTGAAAACATGTTCATAATTGATAACATCCTACCTATTTTTGCATTTGTTTTTTCATCTACCAAGGAATGAGAATTACTTGTAACATCATTGTTTAGCAAAACTTTCTACTACTGAATATACTAACAGATATAGTGTATCCATTATGTAAGTATATGATGACACATCACCTCTAGATTATTGTTCTCTTAGCCCAAAACTTTTTTATTCCATTTTTTCCTTATTTATCTTCATGAAAAGACCATAAAAATGTACCATTATATAGCCAAATAGCTGTATAATAGTGCACGTGCCTAACAAATTGCTATTTGTCAGAACTAGTACTAAATGTGGGGGGGTTCCACCGTTTTTTCAGTCTAAAAATAGGCCAAGATCACATCTTAGTATTCTAAAGAAGACTAAAGATTTTTGTTTACCTTTAAATATATTTCAGGTTTACCAAGTTGAAGAGGAAATGCGTCATCTTCTGCAAGAAACTGCAAACAATAAAAAGTCTATGGAAGAGAAAATAAAACGACTGACAAGTGCGCTTAGTGACATTCAGCAAGGCCTTTGAAATATGTGATACCTTTCATTTGACAATCATGATCCTCTTCTTACTATAAAACGAATTGCAAGAAAATATATACAGCAGTAGAGATAATATATTTATTTTATATAATTGTTTTTAGTTTTTTATTTTTGCAGTTTTCTATAAAATGGTTATTCCTAGGGAAAATTGTTATTATGTGATTTGTATTTTGAATGTTCATGGATCAGGTTTATTAAGGATTGTACAGTATTTTCATAATAAATAATTACATCAGTTGTATCTGTGTATAGGAATTATTTAAAACTAAAGTATCAACCAAATGATTAGAGGTCTACAAAAACTGGTTTATGAAAAAAGGTTGAAAGACAGCTATTTAGTTAGGAAAAGAGACAAGTAAGGTGAGATTTGTTAAAGCCTTCAAATATATGAATGGTGGTTATAAATAGGATGATAATAAATTATTCTCTGTAGAGGATAAAATGAGAAGTAATGGTCTTAAACTGTAACAAGGAAAATGTAGATTGAATAATAGGAAAAAAAAATCTTACTGTGGGAATGGTTAAGCATTGGATTAGATTACTTAATGAGGCTATAGAATTTCCATCCTGGATCTTTAAAGAGCGGGTTAGACAAGAATGGTTGAGATAGAGATGATCCTGCCTAGAGCAGAACTAGATGACCTCTGGAGGTCTCTTCCACCCCTATTTTTTCTGTTTCTATCAAAGAAATACGTGAAAACTAATCTAGAGCTAGAAAGTACTCTCGTGTAAAAGAATTCAGAAACAGGGTTTCATCCAGGATGGTAGTTTTTTCATGGTTTTTTACAACAGTCACTGTGCTATAGAATGGTTTTTCTTTGCTAGAATATGAAATGTTCAATTACTATATGTATTAACAGCAAATATGCAACTACTTTGGTAGTGTTGGAGTGATGTTGTAACCGAGGGTCCTGGAGATGCACGGATTTTGTGGGCAGTATATTCTGAACTAACTGCATGATTGGGATAGATTTAGACAAGGTTTTGAATACAGTTAGTCCACAAGGTGGAGCTATTTGCTTTTAAATTATTCTTCATCTAACAGAAGAAAACTATGTTAATCTGAAGGCAGGCAGAGAGCACTGCCCTGCCTTGTCCCTAAACCAAGAAGAAAGTGTTTCCCTTCTCCACCCTTGCCTATTCAGTAGGAGTTTTTCCACACTTTCAGGATGTACTGTTGTGGAAAACATTTTGTATAGCACCAAAATCACACAGGTGACTAACTCATTTAAACCTTGAGCTTTCTGAAAATGATACAAAGAGTACACAGCCTGCACACACACCAAATTTGCCATTTAAAATCTTTAGCCAATTCAGTTTCTCTTAGGATGTTTCTTATCCCCTGTTTTATCCTTGAGTTAGCTGTGGTCCTGGTGAATTGTGTGGTGTACTGTAAGAGTTTAAATAAACCTTGTGGCACATTCAAGGAGCTAAACAGCTGTACAACCTCATCCTGCCTTTGGTTATTAGCATAGATTGGCTTAGAGTTTCTGTTCTGCCAGAATTCCCAATCTATTACAACCCTTCAGTTTTCAGTCATGCTTAATTTCTGCCATTATCCTCATCAGATTTTGAGGATTTATTCCTTGTTTTTGGTTCGGCAATTCTACCCCACAACACAAATTATTTGCATAGCTAGTTCTTTTTCTTCTCTGTGCTGCTTTCCTAATTACATTTTTTGCTATCACAAAATGTTTTGTTTCAATTAACCCATTTTGGCAGCAGACACTATAGAAATAGGGCTCTACTCCCTCGAGTAGAGTTTTAATCGGTAAATATAATAACACAGTTGTTTCTTAGAATTATGGTAAGGAGAAAGGAAAGAAACAAATTACTGCTGTGTAAACAAACTTCAGTCAGCCAAAAGATCATTGGATGGTTAAACTCCAACAGATTCATCCGTCTTCACTTTTCATTTCCAAACAAAACTTGCTTCTTTTTGAAGCCAGTATCAGAAAATTAAGGAGTATGGATATAACAGTGGTCCATATCAGAAGGGGATGCTGGTAAAATTGAGCTGGAGAACCAGCAGCAGAGAATATTTTCTCAATTCTTTCTGAAATCTATTTATGCAGGTCATTATTTGGGTACCCAGCCACAGCAAGGTATAGTAAGATATATGAGAGTTATTGCACAGCAATGATTTTGCTTTCTGGTCTGTGTTGTATGATGCAATTAGCAAGATAGGAATAAATGTGATATGAGTAATGTTCTATGTAGGTGTTTGTTAACAGGGAAATTTCATAGCGTAATTATATTAATATGATTATTCTACTATAATTGTACCATTAATTGTGCAGTCACATTTATTACAGAATAAGAATGCCAAACCTGCTAATTTTTTCCCCAAGTAGACAAACCCTAAATCCCTGAGGTGGTATTTGAGGTAGAACATTGGTATCAGCTGAAATTTAAGTGGCTAGTCAAGTTACTGACATCTCTAATTTTCCCAGTGGGCTTTCCACACTTCATGCCAGCCAGGGTCAGCTGTATTCTTTAAATTTAAGTTCAGCTGTAATAGGGGCTCTAGTTTTAAAATAATTTTGTTCAAAATGCTCACCTGGTATGAGACTTTCTAGGTAAACTTGAGAATCATAGTGTGCTATGGCTGCCCTGTTGCAGCTCATATTTTTCCAACTGAGCTGGATTCCTTTGCAGAACAACCCAGTCATATTAGACTTGAAGATGTCACAATTTTTTCATTTCTATGGATGTGTGTATAAGTTTTTATTTTTATACCCATCTAGACAGCAAAAAATGTTTCCCTTTTATTTAGTCTGTTTTATAGCATTGTATTTTTAAGTTTTTACAAATGTTAGCATTACTTGTGTTGCAAAATAATGTATTTTAAGCAGCACAAAAGTGCCCATTTTTATTCCATTTTCCAAATTAATGGAAAGTGTTCTATAGGGCTTAGGTTTTGTAAATACCCAAAAATTAAATTTTGCATCATCTGAAACTAGGAAAGTGTCTCTGTAAGCCTAAAACAGGCAGGGCTGAATTTTAATAGATTAAGCTGTGTGCGTGCATGCATGGTATATCCCTCCTGTTTCTTTTTTGCTTGGTTATGCAAGCATACAGGAAAGAATGTGAAAAAGCTGTTAATCTTATCACAAACACACTGACTCTTCAAGTCCAGAACGTGTTTCCTTTCACTTCCAGCAAATTCTTGGTTAAATGGCTGATGGCTTAGCTGGTGGTTTTATGGACTTAGTAACTGGGGAACTAAGTAAGCAAGGAACTTTCCCCAGTAAAGCCAGGGAATGGAACTGAACCACCTTATTACTGTGTTTGGTTTTTTGCTGATAATTACAGTTTCCATTCTTTGATTTCATAGTCTTACAAATGAGTTGTGAGTGTGGAGGCTGAATGCAATAATCACCAAAGTGTAAAAATAGCCAGAACACCTGAAAAGGGTCAAAACTTTCTTTCTTAGAGTCTCAGGCTTAGAAGAGATGGAGCAGTTAGGTTACAACCTAGTGATGAACCATGTTTGTATTTTAATTTTTACTTCAGTATTTTAATATTTTAGTTTTAATCTTGAATATTAATAGCTGATATCAGTTATCGTCTATATTCAAATCTGAGTGTTTTAGTACAGGTCTCTGGATGCTTTTGGAGCTGGAAGATGTGCTGTGTGTGTACCCTCTGAGTCAGTCCAGGCCCGCAGCTCCAGCCTGCCCCTGCCCCGCACGTCCAGGACCGGCAGAAAGGTGGCTGTCCGGAGTGCGATCTCCCGCGCCGGAGCCCGGTCCCAGCGCCCTGCCGCTGCCCGGGTTTGTCCCCACCGCCTTCGACTTCATCCCGGGGAGCGCGTCCGGGGAAAGGGGACCCGAGCTCCGCTCCGGGGCAGTTAGAGATGATGGCCCCGGCCAGCCTCCCCCTCCGTGACGGTAGGGCCCCGCAGGCGGGAACGCAGGGCTCTCTGCACTGGGAGGAGAGTGGGCCTGAGCCGCTAGCTTCTGAGCCCTGCCCTGGGTGTCTGCTCCCTCCTGCCGGGCTGGGGCGGGGAAGCCCGGCCCCGCGTGGGGCCCGGCTCAGGACGGCTCGTGCAGTGTAACCAGCGGGGGGACCCCGGGGGCTCCGCTCCGACAGCGCGGCCGCGCTGGAGAAAGGAGGCAGCGCGCGTCTGTGCCTCGTGGACTCACGTGTGTCTACCGCACAGGTGGGAGGTGTAGACGCACACGGGCGAGCACGTGCATCTACACGCGCGAGCGTGCGCGCCTATCGACCGCGTGTGCGGGCGCGGGGCCAGGCCGGGCCCGGGGGTGGCTCTGCCCAAGCGAGGGCCCACCGCCCCTCCCCTCTCCTCACCCGCGCCCCCAACAAAAAGTTGGTCTCCGGGCAACGGCTCCGCGTCACTTCCTGCCAGGCCAGGCAGGCCTCCCCGGGCCGGGCGCGTTCAGCTCGGCTGTTGTGGCCGCGGCGGCCCGGGGACACGTGGTGTTGCCGCCGGGAACCGCGCTGCGCTGCGCTGCGGGCCAGCATGGCCGCCCTGGCCC
>NW_017728992.1:146816062-146823098 GCF_001723915.1 Gavialis gangeticus
TCCCCCGCGAGGCGCCGGCACGAGGGAGCGGAGGGCCGGGCTGGCGGGTGCTGCCCCCGGGCCCGGCTGCTAGGAAGGACAGAAAGGGGTGGACGGGGCATGGGCGATCTCTGCCTTGAGCTCTTCCCGCGTGGGTGGCAGCCTTTATTGCGACCCCGCTTGCCTGTTTCCGCGTGCAAGAGACCAGTGCTGCAAAACATCATTTTAAAGGATTGCTCTTTCCCGTAGCTTGAGTCCCCCTGCAGGGAGACTTCAGTTCAGAGCCATACTCCGTGACTCGGTGTCGCCTTTTAGGACTGGGGTGTGGAGGATTGAAAGGCCTGTGGTGTTTTATTTCTTTCTTTATTTTTAATTTCCCCGGGAGAACGTCCTCCCCTCCCCCACCCCACCCCTTCACTGAAGGTGCAGTCAGCTTGTTCTAGAAGCACCTGCGATTGCTGCAGTGAACTTTCAGGAACACTTTTTTTCCCTATTTGGTTTGTTCCCACCATGCTTTCAGCAATGCTGTGTATCATGCTGCCTGTTTGGAATTTTTTTTTTTTAAGTCATTTTCAAGTTCGCAGGGCCTGTCTCATTTACTCGGGCTGCGATATGTGAGTATCCTAAAACACAGTGGTTTTGAAATGCAGTGGAGAAGAGGAATTGTCTTGGTTTTCAGTTGGATCTGTGCAGCCAAACTGGCGCATATGAGTATTAAAAGACTTCTTTGAAGTCCATGATGTGAATTTCCCACTAAGATGCATGCTGCATCACCGGCCAGGAGAGCTTTTAAACTGTCAGCAATGTTCAGTGTTTGGAGTGGATTAACACTGAGGCCACTTGCAGAGGAGAGTGTGCAGAGACCAAATCCTGGCCTTGCTGCAAGTCAATAGCTGTGGGTGCCACCTGAAATCTGAGATCTTCTCTGAGTTCTCACAGATCCGCATACTTACTTAGATTTTCCTGAAATGTGGTATCTCTTATGGTGATGCAGTATAGTTAATGTTCTAAATTTGGGGTTAATTGAACGGGAAGTTCCCAAAATATTCCGTGCCTTCCATGAAATCTCACAGCTCTTTTGTTTTTGCACAATGTGGGAATCAAAGTTCAGACTCTGAGCTTTCCCCAATTTACCACTCAACATGCCCCCCATCCCTTTGGGGAAGCTCGCATTCTGGGAAGAAGCATGTGTAGGAAGGAGGAAGGGTACAGGTCCCATTTTGGGTGGGATGTAAGCCCCTCTTCCTGCCCCCTGTGCATGTACAGGAATCTAGCTGGCCCTGCTTCTTTAGGGTGGCCTGAGCTCTTCCACTACTCTCCAGGTAAGGCAGGACTTTGTTTAAATATGCCCCACCCCTGCATAGAGTGAGAGAGTTGTCTGAGACAGGGAGACACTGAAGTGTCACTTGTCATTAAATCTATAGACTACTTCATCTTCTACCTAACTGCTGATGATACCTTAGCAAGAAGGTATCCCACTAAGCACCCAATCTATGCAACATAATGTTGACTGTCTTAAAATGCACATGCACCTGTTCCCTTGGATCACACATGTAGACTCACGCCAAGGGGCACATGCCTATTTTATCCTATCACAGTCACAACTCTGCCAAGATGTTCAAACTAGTTCTTCTCCATTCGCTATAGCTACACCTAACACAGTGCATATCGACCGTTCCCATTGGCAATTGCAAGTGTTAGCAAAGCAGAAGTAACACTGCAGGGGCTGGTGCCTTGTCTCTTCTCACCACTGTCTGTGCGTTAATGAAATTTTTCATCTCTGAAATATAACTTCAACAGTTACCAAAGAATCACCTCGTATGTCTTACATTCTGAACATGAGTTTCATGCTGAATATTTGTTTTCCAGGCAAGAGCCTTCTTATGGGAAAGTCAGGTAATATATGCCATGGATACAGATTTATTCAAAATGCGAGAATTGATGATTCTTCTATAGCAACTTTTCCACTGAAGGCATTTTATTTTGCAATACCAAATATGAAACGTTTGGAGAACTGGGACAGCTATAGTAAATTGGTATTTTCTCTTAAAGTCAGAGAGAGGTTTTTTTTAAACCACTTTGGCACATCTTGTAGAGTGACCAGTTTGCAAAAAAAAGATCTCCTTGTGTCCATACTACAAAAAGGAGGAGACTTAATGAAAAGTCTTGGGAAAACTTTTCAAAAGTGACTAGGGAGCTTAAGATGTAAATCTTGCTTAAAGCTGATGAGACTTAGGATCCCAAGTCACTTTAGCATTTTTGACAGCTTTATCCCAAGTTATCGGACCCTATATCATGACATTTTATTAAAGGGATTATATTTTTTTATTGTTCAGACTTATGCTATTTTTTTAAATTCCCTTGCTCATCCTATGTGTTTGAATGAGAGAAACTGAGTGAGTTAGGGTTAGCTAGCTAGTCTCACAAGTGTATTGATTTGGTGATTTGGACCCTCTGGAGTTGTAGGAGCTCTCCCATTCCCTCCCAGCAATAAATAAGTCCTGTTCCACCAACTTGCCTATTAGTCTTGCATATTTGTTACAGTCTACCCTGTCTAATATCAGTTCTGTGCCTCCCAGTGTTCCTCAGTCTCTCTAGGCTTAGGGGAAGGCATCACTGTCATGGTGTCTGTTTAACCCCTGTCTTAGCTGACTATTGAAGATGATAAGGAAGGGCAGAAGAATTTTCCCTATTGTTCACATGAGGAAAAGAGGTGGGGGTGGGAGCAGAGCCAGCTGATACCTCCTGTTGGACCATGTTGTATTGCTGGGAGAGAGTTCTGCCCATTTGCAAGTGTGTCTGATTTACTGCTTTGATCCAGGAGGCAGCAAGTCTGTCAGGAAGCCAACCCAAGGCTTACTTCCAAGGAAGCTAAACATTCCTGCTTTAGAAGGCTAAAGCATCTTGCATCATTGTGTAGCTGGCTATAGTCCCTACCAAATACCATCACTCATAAGGATTTACAAGAGTTAGAAATGCTTTATGTGTGTATGAGAGAGGTGGCTTAGTTTGATGGTGTGCGACTGAAGCAATGAAACTCCTGGAGGCTTGGCTCAGCTTGGTGCCCCGTGATGCAAGGCTCCTACAAGGGCTGGAGGAAGCAGGGTGTGGGGAAGAGTGGGGAGAGAGTGAGAGAGTGCACCTGTAGATTTATGTAGGTAAGGTTGCAAGCACCATCCAGTAAGGCTGACTGATATTTTCTATAGTAAGATCCTGTAACTTTTTTCACATCTGAAATTTTCAGTCCCCAGTGCTGAGTATCTGCCTAAGGATGACTTATTTTGGCAGAAATTTTAAGAAATCAGCCACTTCCAAGGACAAAGCTAGAGGAAAACACTACATTCCCTTGCACCCATTGAAAAAAATGGCTTCCATTTTCTTTGAAATACTTTTGTGTCTTCGTGCAGTGGAGCAGGATCTTCAAAATTGGGTGATGGAAAGGACTGCTATTAGAATGAAAATCTTACCAGATTTGGCTGTGTTGGCAGCTTAACTCGTTAGGAGGAAAGTCTGAAGACCCTGTCTGTACTGGACATGCTCCACTCTTGAGTTGAGACAGGAGTTCAGAAAGAAAAAGTGCCTTAGCCATGACATCATCTTAAGTGTTTTTAGTGCTACCCTTACCACTGCTACAGAGGTTCTTGCTAATTGGGTTATTTAAATTAATTACTGGTTGTGTCATGTCTACTGGAAGACGTGTATTGAGGGACAGCTGACAATGATGTTTATTGCATCTCTCTTTCTCCCTTGAATGTTTAGCTTGAGATCTTGGAATGAGATTTGCAGAAATGCTGAGCCCTCAAAGCTGCAACTGGTAGCTGTACTTCGAGGATATAAAGTGTATTATGCAAAATTAGATCCAGGACATGAATCTGGGCACAAAAAATCATGCATATTTTCTACCTTAGTTCTGTGCTTTAGTTTCTCATCTGTAAAAACAGGAATATTTAATACCACCTTGCCCATGAGTGTTATAAAAATGTATTCATGTTTCTGAAGTACTGGGAGAGCTACAGTGATGAACACCACAGAATGGCTCACAAAAAAATTAATCTGCCCTCAAAGCAGTTTTTTCACTGCTGTCTTCAAAGCAATCGGTAATGTGCAGCAAATAAGTCACTGGTGCTATACAGTGCGTAAGGAGAAAAAATTATTGGACAGCTGCTCATTAAGTGAGCACTGTCCATCCCATGAGCTGAATGAGGCAGGAGTCCTATATGTCACTGTAATTCAGAACTACCATAGTGTATGTGCACAGGAATAGATCTAAGATTATGCAAGCTACATAGGTTTCAAGTACAGTATAACCTCATAAATCTGGCATGCTCAGGACTGAGCACCTGCTACAAATTAGGAAATTCCAGATTTTTTAAACAGTGAGGCAGCTGGTTCTGGAGTGGGGAAAGAGAGGGGTGAAGGGGGTGGCAGCTGGTCCTGGAGCAGTGGCTGCATGCAGAGTGGTGGTGCGGGGTGGTGGATGACGGCTGCAGCCACTGTGTGCAAGCTCCCCCCTCTGCTGCTCCGAGACTGGTTGCCACTACTCCCTGATGTGCCATATTTTTGGAAATTCCAGATTTTTGATATCTGGATTTATATCTGAAGTTATACTTTATTTATCTTTGCAACCTTAATGATCTTTTACTATAGTTGTTTGTAAGTAATGTGCGTGTGTGCACAATAAATCTGTGACAATACCATGGTAGCGTCAGGTGCATACTTGATATTGTGTATGGATATGAAGAGAGCTTATTGCCTGAAAGGGGACCAAAGGATGCCGTTCTTAGATGTATTAAATGTATGTTATTCTTACATTAGAATTGAGCAAGACAAAAAGGTTGGTTTGATTTGATTTGATTTGTTTTGTTTTGGAGTAGTGATTCTCAACTTTATTAGTCTTAATGCACCCCTCAGAAAATGCCAGCTTTTAATTTTCACTTGTTTGTTGACAAAACCGAAATAGAGAAATTCTTGTGTTGCAAAGATCTCCAAAAACACAACAGGTCAGAATGTTTTTACCACTATAGACTGCCATTTGAAATATCTGGGTTATCTTGCGAATTGTGTTTTGTGCACCAAACAGTGCCAACATTGTGTGGCACCCTGCAGCACCCTTGAAAGAATCTCACCTGAGTTGAAAATCACTAGTGTAGTGTAGTAACTAGGGCTGTGCGAAGCTTCAGTCCCTGATTCCATTCAGCAGATATTCAAACCAATTCAGTGGTTGAATCTCCGAATCTGAGTCAAATCGGGAGACCCTTTAATCTTTCCAAATAGATCTGGAACGCTCCAAATTGATTCAGAGATTCGGATGTAGATACAGCTTTATTTCTTTTTCTACATACCTCGTCAATGCTGCAATGGTGGGGCGGATGGAGTGTCACACAGGACCACAGGGGAGTCCCAACAGCACTCAGCAGCAGACCTGGAAGTGGACCAGAAGCACTTCCAGTCTATTCCCAGGTCCACCAAGGAGTGTGCTGGGGGGGACCCTGCCAGCTAGGCGACTGGTGCCTCCTGGGACTGGGGGGCACCCATGGTCCACCCCGTGGCGGATTGGACATACTTCTGAGCTCACCACTGAGCATGCGGGCCTACCCCCCGCCACGCTTCATTGGGACACTCCATCCCAATGGAGCATCACAGCATTCCTGAGCCATGTCTGGTACCTTGAGGTATGTAAAAAAAACATTTAGAGCTGTGTCTATGGCTGAATCGCCGATTCTCCGAATCGGCATCAAATCTTCAGAATCAGATTTGGCCAAATCGAATTGGGGACAGTGATCCGAATCAATGAATCAAATCATTGTCCCTGATTCAGGCCGAATCCAAATCGAATATGGCCTGTGTCACATGCCCCTAGTAGTAAACCCTCTTTACTGTCAGTAACATTGTTTGATAGGTATGGCTTTGTAAAGTTGAAGTAACATTCCTTTACATGTAATTCAAGGCTGTGATAATTGCCCCACATTCCTCCACTATTTTAAAAGCCACTTATTATATTTTCTACTTGTTCTTCATTAATAAAACAACCATCAGTAAAAATAAAATGCCTTACAACTTATTTTCTGCTGGGAGGATTTTGTTGCTTTGGCAGATCAATGAATTGGATAAGTCTTGGAAAAAGTGCACGACATTTGTTGTACAGTATGTTTTATTACCTGTTCTGGTGTTGGACTGTTTTAATGTGGAGTTATGTAAACTGGTTTTCTGAACAAATGGATATAGTAGACTTTGATTACAATGTACAAATGTGTTTTATGACTAGAGACACAAAGTGTTACCATCACATTGTTCCTCTATAAAATAATTCCTTTACATCACTGTAGAGTTTATTTTTCCCAGGCCCTGTTTTTTAAATGCAGACATCTATTTTTATTAATTAAAATGGTTTCTTACCTTCTGTATCATTATGTAATAGTTTAAAGTCTCAGTACTTTAAACACTTCTTCACACCTGCTCCACATGACTTCTTACAGGTGACTTAAAAATGTGGGAATTGGAAGTGTACAATTGCTTACACTACAATGATAGTAGTTTATCTCTGGTAGTTTTCTGCTTGGTAACTGATTATTCTTTTGATGAATAATTTAATGCATAGTTTCTTTTTAAGTAATTTTATAAAGTTCCTCATTTTTATAAAAAGAAATCTGTATGTTGGTCTATATCGTGCTTGGTAGTTCTGTCTTCTAGAGAAATAGTGGGGCGTTAATCAAGTAGTGGATATTTTTGGTGGTTAAGTGTATTGCAGAAATGAGGCATGGTTCTGAAACTGAAGTGCTGCTTACTAGGGCTGTGCGAAGCTTCAGTAGCTGATTCGATTTAGAGGAGATTCAGCCCAATTTGGGGACCAAATGCGATTCAAATTGGGAGATCAATTAAAAGCTCTGAATAGATTCGGAGCATCTGAATCAATTTGGAAAAGATTCAGCCATAGGCTAAGCAGGCAGCTGACACAGCTGCCTCCAGCTGGTAAATCTGTTGGGGGAGGAGGGAGGGAAGGAGCATGGGGGAGGGAGGGGATTGGGGCTGGGACTGGGACAAGCTGCCCAGCCGGGGT
>NW_017728992.1:146823191-146847162 GCF_001723915.1 Gavialis gangeticus
GCCCCAATCCCTCCCTCCCCCATGCCCCTTTCCTCCGCCCTCCCCCAACCCCAACAGTTACCAGCTGGAGGCAGCTGTACCAGCTGCCTGTTTAATCTATGGCCAAATCTTTCAGATCCGATTCAGCCAAATCAAATTGGGACAGCGATTTGAATCTCCGAATTGAATCACTGTCCTCTGAATCCGCCAATTCCGAATCTGAAGCAAATACTTGCCACTTCACACAGACCTACTGCTTACCTATCTTTGCTGGTCTTCCAGACTGAAGTTAAGCCTCTTAAGCCTTCTCAAAAAGAGGTAAACCTGGAGTCCTAACTGATGTTCTTTCTTTCTGTTCAAATGTCCAAAACTGATCAGTTGCTAAGCATAGAATGGTTCCCAATTTTTTGTCTACAAAGAACTGTATTTACCCAAATCCAAGGTGGCTCTGAATTTAAGATGACCCTCCCCCACCCCAATAATTATATTCTGTGAATAGAAAATATATAAATTTAGTTATCATTTTCTATGTACATTGGAGGGTTGTTTTAAATTCATCCCCTGAACCACGACATGGGAGGGGCAGATGGTCTGGGAGGTGGGGCTCTCCTAGCCCCAGCCTGGCCGAGTAGCAGTGTTTAGTGCTAGCAGTTCTGGCCCAGCCCAGGCTTCGAGGCCTGGCCAGAGCTGCTGCCACCCCTGTAACAGCTGTTGCTGGGCTAGGGCTGGAGCAAGCATCTGCTTTGTGCCCTGGGTTGAAGCCATGAAAGAATTGAGGGTAAGCGGCTGTGGGAGGTGGGGGGAAGGAGGCACATAGGTGCCACATGCCCCTTTGGTGCCCTGTACTTGAATCCAAGATGAGGGGCTTTCATCCCCTTCATGTTGAATGGGGTGGAGAGAGGGAGAACCTTGTCCTGGTTTCAAGTAAATAAATAAGCCCCTGTGCTGTTTGAATCATGGCTTTCTATGATTTTTGGATGTCTTCAGTGTAGAATATGCAATATGAAAGCAAAGCCAGAGGCACAGCAGAGTAGGTCTGTGCCTGGAGCAACTATCAATGCCCAGAGCTGCAGTGCAATCAGCCTCCGCTGCAGAGGCAGCTGCTTTTGTGCACCACCCCCCACCCCATGCCAAAGGCAGCACTAAGGCTACTGCCTAAGGCCCCTCCCCACTCCCTCACCCCCCTCAGTTATGCTACTGGCAAAACCAGTTTGAAAAGTGCATTACTCTTGAAATGCAAGGGTCAACATATAGTAAAGACATTGATATCTCAGTTGCTATGTTGTTGTGTTTTTGGTTTCCATGTTCATAATAAAACACAAGAATTAGCCTGCTCTGTTACTCTGTTTTTTCCCCATTAGGCCTTGTCCACATTGCAATGACAGGCATAATAGCATCTCATGTAGACTTATCCTAACTGGCATCAATATAGTAATGAAGCTGTATGGTAATGCAAGCCTTACAGCAGGTAATTTTGGACAGTGAAAGATGGTGTCACTGTAGTTCATTGCTATCAGCACTTAGGCTATCTTGAATATGTCAACACTTGCATTCACAGTTCTTACTATGGAGCAGATGTAGCCTTAAGATGATTCAAGTAAATGTCAGCTCCAGTGGTAGAGGCCTGAAATGTATTAACAAAAAGTAGCTTCTCTCTTTATATATCATACAGCCCTGATTAGTGAGACCTTTCATTGTTCCATATGCCAGTGCTCTGCACTAAATTCGATTTAATCCAACCTCGGAGGAGGGAGAGCTGCTTTGTGCTTCCTCTCTCTAGAGTTTTGGTCACTCCTCCTTCACTATTGCCATTCCCTGCCTTCTAAAAATTGGCCCCTATGTTACAATATATGGGGGATTCTTGAAGCATGCCTTAGGGAGCCCTGCATGTCATTCTTGTGTGTGGTTTGGTTGAGCTGAAGCAGAGACTCTGCTCTTCATAATGACAGTGATGCAAAATAGGTCATTTGGGATCAATGGGTGTCAGGGGTCCTCCCTTCAGAATTGTGACTAGCTTCTGCAGTACCCAGGAGGCTAGGTCAGCCTCTGGGAAGAAACCTAACGATCCTAGACTCTTGCCCTCAGCACACAAGTCACTGGCATCTATTTCCTTTCTTTTAACAGGCTGCTGATACTCTTGCTGTCAGACAAAAAAGAAGAATCTATGACATCACCAATGTTTTGGAAGGGATTGATTTGATTGAGAAAAAGTCAAAAAACAGCATTCAGTGGAAGTAAGATGTGAACTGTGTATGTTTTCATGGGCTCAAGAAATAAAAAAGGTGTTCTTTTTCCATGAACAATTAATTGGCAATTTAAAATATATGTTAAGATTAGGGTGTGACACATGAAATGTCAGTAGTCCCATTACTAGGTGTAATCTTTGTTTTCAGATAGGACTAGGGAGACTAAAGTACTTTGTGCATGTTGGCAGGGGGGAGCATGGGAAAGCTCATATTACTGCTTTTCAGACCTTTGTGTCTGGACAGTGTTCACTTTTGGGGGACTGTCAGTCTGGTATTTCTCATGTTCACTAACATTTGTATAATCGATCATAACGCTTTGTATAACTAGGTCCCAGAGTAGATTCTTGAACTGAAAAATGAATCTGGGGCATGGGATTAGAATATTGTTCTGTGGTAGATCTAAAGTGAGAGAAGAGCCAAAGGCTCTACCTTTTTATTAAAAACAAAACATGAAGCAAAACCAAACATAATACATTCTCCCCTCCCCAGATTCCCCCCGTAACAGTCAGCTTGGGGAAAATTGGAGTGGGTACAGAAAGTACTGCCAGGCCTGAAGAAGAAAATGGATAAAGAAGTATTATGTTGTTGCATATAATATTAATATAATATTATACCTTTTAAAGAGGTGTAGGTGCTGGCTGCAATACAAAAGAAGTCATAGACAGGCTGAGGTATCTGGAAGCTGAAATTGAAGATCTGGAACTAAAAGAAAAAGAGCTGGATCAGCAAAAACTGTGGCTGCAGCAAAGCATCAAAAATGTAATGGATGACTCTACAAACAACCAATATCCTTTGGACACTTATTGGATGTGCCTTCAAAATAAAATTAAAATAACTGGATGGTAAAGCATGATGTTCATGGGAAACAAGAAAAGGAAAATTGAACTAGGTGACTCATTGGGGTTTTAACAGCTCTAAAAGAAATGGAATCACTTGTACATTTTCAGTTAGAGTGGAATTTCAGTTTTCTTTACAGTACTTGTGGAAGTAACTCACTTTTCACTTTTTGAAGTGAGAGTTATGAGTTGATAGCAAGATCCAGTAGACTGTTGAACACATGGAAAAGTCTAAAGTGAAAGCAAGCATGCTTGTGAAATTTTAAAACTGAATTAGACAAAGTACTGGAAAATATACTTTGGGGAACAGAAATTATATTTAACTGGTAGCAAGATTTTGGGTATTGCAATAGGCCTTTTTAAGTTTTAACTTAGACTGCGTGTGTTTTTTGGGGAGGGCAGGAGGTTTCAATGGATGATTAATTCACCAAGCAATGCTGCTTGTGGTAACCCAAAACTATTCATGAATTTAAGTTGAATTTAAGCACATAGTTTTAGCTAAATTAAAATCTAGAAAGCTCAAAAATTAGTATTGCCATTTCTAAACTGAGCCACATAATTTTGGTGGCTAGATCCACATAGGCCTTGAGGTGCCATACAGAAAAACTGAGGAAGAGGAAGTATGGTGCCCATTCCTTTTCTGAGAGACCCCAGAGGTTGTGATACTCCATTGGGGTGTAAGAGACCTGGGTTCAGATCCTTTCTCCACTTCATTCAAAGTGAGGATTTTAACCCTGGTTCTTTACCTTTTAGACTAGGGACAGAAGTTACACATACACTGGTTTAAGTGATCAGAAACTGGTTTAAACTTCTAACAGAATAGAATTTCAGTGCACACCAGCCAGTTTCAAAGTGGCTGAAACTGATTTAAGATAAACTTGGTTGAATGTAGTATCAGACTCAACTGATTTAGGTTAAACTGCTTATGAAACTTGTCCCAGACCCCTTTCTGGTTCAACTTAAATCACAGCCCCCCAGCATTTTGCAGCCCTGGGCTGGGCTGGGCTGGGCTGTGCTGTCTGCTGCAGAGAGCAGGGCTAGCCCCACCCCTCCGCTCCCTAGCTGGAGGTCTGGGACCGAGGGAGTTAAATTTCCCTTCTCCTGAGTACAGAGCTGCCTTGTCCTACTAAACTTACTGCTGGCTGCAACTGTGGACTGTAAATCCCAGAGGCACCTGGAAGCAGTAAGAGGAAGTAATGAGCAATCCTGCAGATTCCTGCTGTTATGATTGTGGACTGCAAATTCCAGAAACCTTGGAGGCAGCAGGAAGAGGAAGCGAATACACAGCCCATGCTGGCTATGTGCCAGAGAGCCATGCTGTAGCGCCCTCCCAGCTTCTGGCTTGAGCCACTGCAGGTACATGGCTATATTTCCTGAATCCAAGGTGAATGTCTATTCATTTGCTTATTGGATCAATCTTTGCAATTTAGACTAACCTGCAAAGACTGAATCAATTTAGCCCCAGTCTTTTTGACTTTCTGTACTTGGGCTTAATGAAAGGACCTAACCATTAGGCCATGGGACTGGCATTATCAGCACTACCACAAGTTCTGGATGGCATTGAAATTCCCTTCTGAATCAGTCCTTTGCTTTTATGAATTTTGTATCATTTTGAGGCCTTTTAAAAATAAGTCATTGTTGTATTATGCCAGATATTTTGGAAAAATTCAGTTTTGGCTTGACCTAAAGATGAAGATATTAAAAATTTGTACTTCCCTGCCACAGAGCAATTTTTTAATGAAGAAAATGTAGCCTTTGGAATTAACTGAAATTCATTGTATTCATACATGTAAGTTAAGCTTTTTAGCAGTATCGTAGGATTTTTTTGGCGTTTTATTTCTGTTATTGTTTACAGGACAGGTTACTTAATTTTTTGAAAAGGTAAGATTTCTGAGATTCACTGGAACTGTATTTTTCTTGTATGTAAACAGCCAATAATTAGTTTCGCTTGTTGTGTTTGTGCCTGTAGTATGTGACCGTGTTTAGTATTCTTACGAATTTTGTTTCACATATTCTATAACTAGGGACTTTGGGGGTGGGAAATGCCATCTTTCCTATAAGCAGTTATGAAGTCCTTATCACTATGCTATGGTTGCTCAAGAGGAACTGCTCAATAAAATCAAATACGTTTATCATGTCAGGGTTGCTTAACTTCCCAGATCATTAACCTGATGAACTTTAGCTGACCTGAAACCAGTTTGGTCAATACTAGTAACAGTGGGAAAGGCCATCACTCAGAAGTTCAGCCACACACTTTTAAAAGAATGGCTTTTTTTCCCCCAATCTATGTATTTTTAAAACCAATAGCTGAGTCCAGCTGTGCGAAGTACATTGGAGTCAGTTTGCTAAGAACTGACTGCATCCCAAGTCAACAGTGAAGGAATAGCATGCATATGTGTGTGTGCATATATATATATTTTTCCTATAAAAATGTCAATATTTGATGTATTAAATCTCTCAAAAATATTCCTTCCCCAAATGCCCCTCTCCTTCATATATATTCAACAATACAAACTGGCTAGTTAATGTTAGCAGAGCTATATCAAACGCAGTTCATCTCTGTGACCTGGCTGCTAACAGAAAGATTGTAGTGTATATTGGCCCAAATAGCATAAAGTAGAAATACTAAATACCCTTTGCGAACTGCCACAAATACCAGCTGCACAGTACTTAAGGAAAAATTCAGTTTGTTTGCCTTTTGAAAGTTTCCTTGACAGCAGTTACGTTTTCATACGTCACTCATGAAGACATCTGTAATTGCTTCAATGGTAAGTTGCTATTGGGCAGAAATGCTTAAAAGTGTTTTTAACTGGTCAGGAACTCCATATTTGCAGTCTTAAAAATAATGCCTTTAATAGTACTTCATTTCAGAACTGAACAAGAGGCTTATTGTATCCAATTTTGTCGGGGTTGTAAAGGGAAGTCGGTTAATGCTCAGATACTTGGGGTATGCTTCCAGAATTATTGGGGTCATATGGAGGAGTCTACCCAGCCCAAGAAGGCAGCCAGCCAACTTCACAGGAAGATTGTGAGGGTGGCTGCCACTTCCATGGGCTTATGCCTCTGATTGGTGGAGGGGTGGGGGCTGCACGACAGGCAACCCCCTCAGCAGCAAGGAGTGGGGACGGCAGCCACCTTACCTGCTTGCCTTCATGCCAGGCTGCACACCCGGGAGGACTGCTGGCTTCCACTGGAAAGCCAACATTTTATTTTAGTAAGGGTTTTTTGTGTCTTGTTCTTGTGTGTCCCTCTTCTTCTTCCCCCCCATTTCACGGAGATCGCCCAAGTCCACAATTTCTGCAAAATCCGCACAGTTGCGATATGGGTAGGTCCCTAGTCATATGATCACACAATGAGATTTTATTTATTTATTCTTTTGTTCTCGTATTTATCTTGAAAGGGTGCAGTATATGAAGTGTCTGTAGAATAGTATCCTATGTGAGTGTATACAACTATGCAGGTATGTGGAAAGTTATACGTGTGGTTAATATTTTCTTAAAATTACTACTTAACTAGGAGACACGCTTCTAGCAATTCAAGCACCTTGTGGTACACAGTTAGAAGTTCCTATACCTGAAATGGTATGTATGAACAACCTGTTTATATTTGTCTAAGAGGATGGGGGAATAATACCTGTACCAATCAGGGATTTTTTTCTTTTCACTCATGAGAGAGACTATTAAGATTCATGTAACTGGATATGGAGTTTTCCCCTTCTCTTACCCACTCCCAAATGCTGCTTCAACCCTCACAGCAAAGAGTAATGGCCTTGGTCTCCCTTTTTAAAGTTTGCCAACATTGATCCCTCTGTGGTAAGTTCCTTGCTCTCATACCCCTTCTGGCCCAAAGAACTCAGAAACCCAAAATCAGATTTTTTATAGAGCAAGGAGGTTAAGGAGACTGTGTAACAATTTTGCAGAGAACATGATGAAACAAAGCTTTGACCAGGTTGGTGGGTGAGCAAGATAAAAGCCAACAAAGCAAATCGCTTCTCTTCTGTCATCTTTGTATCTTCAGTTTCTATATTGAAATATTTTCCCCCTCTTTTCAACACTGCCTACGTGGACAGGAAAAGTGGCACAAAGAATATTTGCCATTGTGCTTGTAGAAAAGCAGTTCCATTTGACCAGTTTCTCATTTAAACTCAAGTGAGGAATGAGTGATTCGCTTCTCATCCAAGTGCAGTAATTAAACTCTAAGTGCATAAAAAATCCCTCATGAGCTGCAAAGCTGATCTAGTGAGACTGCCCTCAGTACGGATGGATGCACACAATTTCAAGTTCTTTCTATAACAGAAATATTTGCCAGTTGCAGTATAAGTTCTGGCTCTTTGGGGGCAGATTGCTTTAGAATGTCTTGAGGTTCATTAAAACTTGGAGTTCAGTCTTAAGTTGTAAATGATGCCCTTTTTGTTTCTTCCATTTCTTCCTTTTTTTTCTCCTCAAAATGTGGGGAAAAAAAGTTGTCTAATCCCCTGAAGTGGCACAGCACTCGCTAAACTGCACCAGAAAAAACAGCCCTCGTTAACAGAGAAGCTTAATGTTGACAGTTCTGTTAGGAAATTGTCCCTATTAAGACTTAATTGTCCTGTGTTCAGTGAATCAAGGGAAAAGGATTCAGCCATAACAGGATACTTAGTCCCAATTAAAACAATTTTGCAGATGAGTGTAAAAGGAAATTATTTTACATGTAAATAGTCCCCAAAGGTCTTCACTGCTGGTTTGTTATGAGAAACCTACTGTGATTCTGGGATAAGTATGAATTAAATTGCACTGCAACGATGCAGTGACAGTCTTAATAAAAACCCTTTTGCCTGCAGTAACTGCCATAGAAAACAATGAAGCTACTTACAATTCTTTGAACTTCTAACTAAAAAATAATCTGTCTTAATCATTAAAGGGACAAAATGGACAAAAGAAATACCAGATCAATCTAAAAAGCAGTTCAGGACCTATCCACGTTTTGCTTATTAACAAAGAATCCAGTTCTTCCAAGCCTGTGGTGTTTCCAGTTCCTCCACCTGATGACCTTGCACAGCCCCCATCTCAACCTGCTCCACCAGTGACTCCCCCAAAACCTACCAAAGCTACTCAAGATGCATCAAAGCACCATGGTCTTGACCAAGGGCAGCATTTACCACATACATCTGTTGCAGAGACACCACCAGGTAAGTCAAGGGGTGGGGGGTTCCCCTCAAATAAACTTTCTTAGAAAACTGGGTAGGAGGGAAAATGAATCAACAATGTTATGTATCCGCTGTCTTGATGAAGAGTAGAAGCCTCTCTGCCAGACTGCTGCTGAGATTTTCCTTTACAATTAGTCTTTTACCAGGAGGATCTCAGAAGTATTCTTGTGAAATGTTCTTAGAACTAGCGCACAGCAGGGCCCCAAGTTGACTTTTTTTTTTCAAATGGATGTAGCAGTAGCTGAATAAGATGGAAAGCCTCCAGTGGGGCTGAAATTCTTGAACCTTGTCATAAAACAAATCACAAAAAATTCTTGCTGTCATTCCAAAACGTGGTTGCCTTCTCCCACAATATCACAGAGATCATCCACACTCATTTTTAGCATGAATGCTGAGGTAATAAAATGTTGTTTTGGAACAGATCACAGATACCAGAACCAAATCTCTGAAGAGTCTATGGAGATATGTGCATCTTGCAGAGTAGGGGAGATTCATTTAACTTGCCTGCAAATATTGGACATGCTCTAATGCAGCAGTTCTCAACCAAAGTACTGCAAGATCCTTTGCTGTAGGATGCCATGTGATATTAGGACTGTGAAGTGTACAAACATAATTCACAGGATAAAACCTAGAGATTTCTAATACCAATCCATAGCATCAAAAATGTTCTGACCTGGGTGTGGTCTTTCTGAGTTCTTCATAGCAGAAGAATTGCTCTTTTATTTTTCTATAGTCAAAAAAACTAGTGACGGCTAAGAGCTGGCATTTTCTGAGGAGTACCTTGGGTCTAAAAAGGATGAGAACTACTGTTCTAATGGACAAGGTGGAGGCATTATGGGTCATGTTTACACTAATTTTTAAAAAATAATGCATCATTTCTTGTCTTTCTAGAAAGCAGTTTGCAACAGAGTGATACAACTCCAGCAAATCCTTACCCTAGCCTTCCAGAGTCTGGCCTGTACACTAGTCTTGTAACAGATGTAACGCAAAATACTGCTAGCTCAAATGACTATCCAGCCTTGCTTCCCTTGGACGTTAATTGTATTCTCAAGCCAAACTCATTTGACATTGCAAAGATGGAAGAGCCCACAGGTAAGATATCTTGTTTTTCTTTTTTGTTTTGCCAGTGCTATACTTCATTTCTCCTAACCAAATAGCAGTGAATTTTCCTAGGAAGAACATGCTTTGGCTTGGAGGGTGTGTAGCTCGTTGTTGCAAGTGTTCAGCAAAAATCCCCTCACCTAACACTCTACTTTAGCAGTTTGAACTTACTGCCTGTAGAGCCAGGGTGGGGAGAGGTGTTTCTTCAGGGAAGAGAGGCAGCAGTGGCACTGCGGGGAGGAACAGTGACTGGTGGCATGGGTCAGGTTGGAAGCAGCCCATGCTCAGACCTAAGCTCTAATAAAGCATTCCCCCAATCTGAAACATTGCTGAGCACAGCTCTATTTTAATATCTGTTTAATGCACAGAACCTAGATTGACTTTGACAAACATGTGTTTATGTTTAACAGGCACTATTAGCGGTGATATCATTGACGAATTAATGTCTTCAGATGGTAAGCATTTAGGATTCCCATTTTGCTTCAGTGAATAAGGATTAGGTTTTAAGCATGTATTTCATACTTGAGTATTAATGGACTGTTATGTTGGATGTTTATCTAAATATTATTCCAAACTTCATTAAATATACCTGCTATTTAAAGTGGATGGGCAGTACTGTGACCTGTTTCAGTTCTACCTCCTTCCCTTTCCTCCTTGGTTCTAGTCTCCATGCTTCCACCTGTTTCCCTTTTTCCTGCTGGCTGTAACTAAGAGAACTATTCAGTGATTTGATTTGAGTGCCACTCTGAGCAAATACGGTGCATTTCCTCACATACACATGAACCTTCCTACTGCTGTCCCCTCCCCCTCCTCAAAAATCAATCCTCCAAAATGTGGTGCGTCTCTTAAATGAGGAAACTGAGTGGAACAGGTTTTTTTTTTTCTTCATTCTGCCTTCCCAAAACAAAGTCTCTCTCTTACTTAGGGGCATATGGCATGTGAAAAATATGGTGGGTTTGAACTCATTAGATTTTTGTGTGAGTTTGGGCAAGACTTTAGTCTGTCTCTGCCTCTGTTCCCCCATCTGTTAAGTGGATATAATAGTATTACTTTTACCTTTTAGTATAAATATATAGGAGAAGGTGAGGTGCACAGATGCTATAACAATAGGGGGGCATAGAAGTACAATAGATCACTAGTATCAACCACAAATGCTGCTTAATAGTTGCTTTGCTGCAGCCGAGGGAACTGAAATCTCCATTATACCGCATTGGCTCCAGTCCAGGTAACATTGCTGGCAGATCCATTTGAAATGTAATGAACTGCACCTACCTATTCTCAATTTTTTTCTTTAATCTTATGTTGGTGCAGTTGCATTGGTGTCTTACATTGCCTGATACTTCCAAATCCCTCTTTAATATCTCATCTAGTATCACTGGACTTCAAAACTGACTTTCAGGGAAATTTTTACTATAATAAAGCTTATTAACTATCTAAATGGTTCTTGTTTTTACAGTTTTTCCTCTCTTACGACTCTCTCCCACTCCTGGAGATGACTACAACTTTAACCTGGATGATAATGAAGGAGTCTGTGATCTTTTTGATGTGCAGATACTAAATTATTAGATTTGGTATCAACCAGACTGTCATATCTACCTCTAACTATGTAACATTCTAGACTTCTTCATAACCTAAGTATTTAAAATAATGAATGTATAAATTCTTAGTTCATCGACTTTGGGAGTGTGTTTCCTTTTGCTTCCTCAACTACTTCACAAAACTTTTTACGTACAAAAACTAGAAGAAAGGGCTTTTTCATTATAATGAATTTCAGGTAATTTGATTTAAGATCCCAAGGTCCCTTGCTTTTTCTTTTTTTCTGAAAGTGAAAACCATTTTATAGCAGTTTTTTTTTGTAATGACCCAGACTTGTTACTTACAGGTAAAAGCATTGTGTATGAAGCTTTACTGCCAAGAAGCTTTTTGTATTTTTTTAAAACCTTTTTCAAACAATTTTAAAGCTTTCACTGCCAAACTATAAGGTGAAGGACAGTAACATGGTTATGCTAAATTGTTTCAGTGAACCAATTTTGTGAAGTGCCTTCTGTTTTAGCACTTTAAGTTTCTCACATTGACTTCTGACATTCCACTTTCCTAGATGATAGGAAAGGTCTGTTTGTAGTTTGTATTAAAGTGTGCTGATGCTTGTATATTAACAAGATTTTTTTAATAAAACTGTACAAAGAATCTAGTAGTTTTCATCATTTCATTTGGCTTTGAAATTTGTAGCTCTGCCATTGTGCATTACAACTGTGATAATAAGTCTGTAGCAGCATCCACGTTGGCTGGTTCACTTTCCAGGGGTTTAGAAACCTGAAAAAGTATAAGTATAAAACATCTTAATTTCACTGCTGAAAGAAAGCTAGAATATTTGTATGTGTAGACAACAGGTTATGAAACGTATGCTATAATTTATTCACTTTTGAAGAATAAAAGACTTGCTGGACCAGTGGCCAAAACATAATGGACTTAATGAAAACAGACTTAATTTTAGAGGAACTCCAGTCTGACACAGGGTTGCACCCCTCTTTAACTATCTATTGAACGCATAGTAAGCTTTCTGCCACTGAGAGCTGTAGTCTTGGCTCTTGGTCCCATCCCCCAAGCCCCCAACTCTGCACCCCATTTTTCAAAATCCTGGGTCTACACAATCCTAAAATGGTGAAGGTACATTCTTCTGCATAGAGTACTGTATTATCTGTCTTGTACCAAGAAGACCAATTATTGGAGTCCTATGAAAGCTCTAGACACAGAAATACCAAATTTCAAAATGTGTTTTCCTTTCAGGGGAATCTGAATGGATAGAAGTGGGATTTGCATCTTTTTGAGACTCTGTTAATAGATTTCAATGTTAACATTTAGTTGAAAGGAATAAAGTAATTTACATTTCAGGTTATCACCTGCAGACTTGACAGCATTGCACTGAGTCACAACCACTTTTTTCAGTGATGAGCTAAAAATATTAAATTCTTTCACTCTTTTCAACTGAGGATGCTATTAATGTCTTATTGGCAGTGAGCACTAAGAGCACTTTTATAACTCTTACCAGATGTCCCTTTTGAGATTCTGCTGAAATTCCTTTTGATAGTTGCTTGACTTCTTTCTGTACTTCAGTAAATGCTTTGTCTACCATGCTAGTTTTTTCATCATTCACAATGTTTATCTTTAGAGAAGAAAAAGAGAAGTTTAATTGAGTTAAGCCACTGACATAATTTTATTAGTCTAATATGAAGCTAGAATGTACTCTGCTTACATGTGTATATAAATGCATAATTCATAACACAATGCCAATCTCAATTTTACATTAAATGAACATGTGCTATCTGTATAGGAACATTTTAACCATGCTGTCTTCCACAATTGCATAGCAGTTGCCCGTCCCAAAGCTCCCAGTATCAGAACTGAACTAGGTCCTGTCAACTTCAAGTCTGCTATTAGAGGCATAGGATTCTCTGAGTAACAAGGCAGCCAGAATAAGGTGTCAAGAGCTTTTTGCATACTGCATTCCTGTGGTTAGGACATTATTTACATTGTTTGGGTGACTTAGCCTTTTATTTTTGTCTCGAAGATATGCATTTAACATAGTCCACTGTACGTGATACCTATATAGGAATTAAAAATGGCTATGCATAGCCTGACTTCCGAAGCTGCTTGCTGATTCTTAAAATTCTGCTTTAACTGCTCGACAGAGTAAATGGAATCAACATTTGTGGAAGAGGTGATACCTTTTTTTAGACCAATAAGATATTTGCAAGCTTTCGGGCAGACTCACCCTTCATCAGGCGTATGAGAAAGCAGAGATTGTAAAAGTTCTCATAGGTAGAAGTGAAAATTCATATTTCACAGGGGAGCTGAAGGTGTGGTAAGTCTCCTGTTTGGAACAGTTCTTTTTGTCCAGGTCAGGCACAGAAAAAGGTTGAAAGTCTTTTTACCTTGAAGTTGTCTGGTGGCTAGTTTTTAATAGAACACTAATACAAATGGGTCTCTAGCAACAGGCTGACAAAGTCTGTTTTATATTGCCAAGTTGACTTTAAGAGGAAAAAAATTTTTTTTTCTAGAAATAGAACGTGTGACAAATTGTTTCAAACTGTCACCTTCAGTTGATTTTAGCCACCATAGAGAAACACCTGGTTCCAGGAAGGTTTCTTAGCCAATTTGTTGGTAAATATAATTATGTAAATTGCCATACCAACTTGAAATCTTTTAATCTAGATTGTCTTCAGTGTCACACATTGGGCCTTTACCTGTCAACTCCGATTGCTTCATAGGCTGTTAAGTTTTGACAGGGATCTTAAATGAAACTACCTGTTTAACAGACAAGTACAGTATCGCCTCGGGAACACACTCACTTCTTGCATTTCCCATCCCTTACTAAATCTGGACATTCATATTGGAACCACCATTGTAAGTGAATTAAGAATTGCACGGCATTTAGTGATGGGTTGCCTCTATTCAAGAAAATGGATATATAAACACTTCCATTTACTTGCTTTTATTGGATGCCTGCACTGTAAAACAACTCCTGTTGTGGAGATAGTGACTGAGGCTGACAAAATGAAACAGGGCTGGGAATGGCTTTGTGCACACTGTGCTGGACTGTGGCTTAAGAATTGTGTTCTGGACTTTCAGGGCTTGCCCTATCTATCTCATGGCTAAGTTTCCCACTGTAAGTGTAAAAGGATACTGTGCTACCCCAGAAGAATATTACAAAGAAAGAAGCAGTTAATGAATTATGATATTTTTAGATAAAATGTAGACAGACACCATTAGTATCTAGACAGAAAAATATTCACTTAGAGCAGTGATTCTCAATGTCTCTCTCTCCCTTACCTTTATCGCTGGCTCCAGCCCTGACCAACAGGATCTAGAGCTCCCACTGCTGTTTCTACCTGGGTGGGCTGGGCTAGGGCCACTGCTACTGCTGCCAAAGGTAAGCAGCAGGGGATGGAGGGGGCAGGAAATGGCACAGGGTGAGAGGGAGGTTGGTAGAGAAGCAAGTGGCATGGGAGCAGGCACAGGCATGGGTGGGAGCAAGGGGCAGGGATCTGGCCCCTCACTCCCCCTGCCACTGCTTTCCCTACCACAGCAGTGGGGGGACAATTAAGATGACCCCCCAATAACGTTCTATGTATAGAATTAATTATGGGGGGTTCTTAAATTCAAATCCATCCTGGATTTGGGTAAATATGGTACATGCATGCTTAGGCTTATCCCTACTTAGCTGCCCTCCACCCCCACAGCCTGACCCATCTGCCAAAGAGGTATGCACAGTAATATACAAAGTTTTTTTTAAAACTAGTTGCCACTCAGCTCTCAAAACTTACGGAGGGGTGCCTTAAATTAAAAAAATGTTGAGAACCACTCCACTAGAGTATGTGCTTATATCAAAGTTGTTCAAAAAGTCAATTTTCTTTGTAGTTTGTAAAATAAGTTCCCTATTTTTTGATCTCCTAAAAATCAGCTCTGAGTATTTTGGTGTAATATTTAATTGTAAAAAGATTCACTAAAACACTATGTATTAAAAAATACAGTTCTAAATTGGAACGATTAAAGTTTACACTAACGAGCTCCTCTCTTTCCAACCACAAAGGCCTACTTCAAAACAGTTTCTAAGAATACACACATGTACTATATTAAATGGGATCTGGCTCCACCTGTAGGTATTTCTGAATAAAGGCTTTCTTCTGATGCGTCACTAGGCATAATCTTTGATTATTAATTTCAGAGGCCAGTATCATGGATGATTTTCACTCTGGGTGCATGAATTTCATACTTGTGCTTATGTTCAACCTGTCCACTGGGTGAGCTTACTTCTAGTGACTCTGGTTTCCTCAGAAACATTGTCTCTGTTGCACTACATTCATTGTTATCTAGCATTTCCCAAGCTGGGTGGGTTTAAGCCCCATCACATGCTCTTGAGTCCCCATCCCATCCTCCCCCCGCCAGTACTTCAGCTGCTATGACCACCACTATTTCCTGTCATCGGTGGCACTGCCCAACAAGGAAATTGGCAATGTGGTAAGTGACAGCTGAAGCATGGGGGGGCAATAGTGACTAAAATAGAGAAGCAATACCCACCATGATTTGCAGGTGACCCCAGTAAGGACCTTCTGTTCCCAACACACCCCATATAGCTCGTGATTAAGTTCCCCATTGTAAACCTAAAATGGTACTATCTGCCTGGCAGGAATATTGCAAGGATGGAATCAGCTAATGACTTATAGGATACTTTGATACAATGTAGATGGACACCATATGGAGCTAGGCAGAAAAAACCTTCAGGAAAGCAGTGATTCTTAATGCCTGCCCCCTCCCACCTCTACTGTCTGCTACCCTTACCTTCAGCTCTGGCTCCAGCCCTGACCAACTAAGCCAATGCTTTTATCTGGCTGGGCTGGGCTAGGGCCCCTGCCACTGACTGTCCTGGAATCTCTGGAGCCAAAACTGCTGAAGAAGGTAAGTTGGGGGGGAGGGGAGGGGAGTGGAAGGAAGTGGGGGTTGGGGCACACTGATTTAGCAGCTAGAGTACCTACACTGGAAACGATAGAAATTCCTAATTTTTTTCTCTGCTCCTACCTTTCCTGTTTAGCAGTCTGTAATTCTATAGCAGATCATGCAGTACAGGGAAACGCATACTTTGTGAAAACACAGTCACTGAGGAGACATAACGCGCTGCCTTCAATGCAAGATCTGTGTAGCTTTACAATGGGAACTGCTTGAACTGGGCCTCACCACCCAGAGGCATGCAGTGCTGCCATAGCTTGGTCTAAGGCCACTTTCTGATCAATGGCAATCAATTTAGGAGAAGCAGCATGAAGTCCTGGCAGGCATATGCCTATCTTCATGTAGGTAAGACTTCGCAATCCTGCTCTTGTGTGGAAACTTCTTCCTGCTTAAGGTAACAAATACTGCAGTTCATCAGAGCATAGGGCTTCCCCTCCACGAGTAATGTGATTCTTCTCGGGATGGAGGCCAGGCCCAAACCCTTGTGCCCTTCAAATGATAAAATGGGATGAAGAAATGTCACCCTGTGCCCAGAGCAGCAGCTCTTTCCTGAACCAAAATCTGTCTGAACGCTCCTGGTAGTGCAACTCTGAACTTCTTCTCAATCTAGTAGTACCTTCACAGCATAGTAGATTCTTGGACTGTTGGGGGCTAAAAGAGTCCAGGTCCCCTGCACTATGCAGGAAAAGACAACTAGGGTCAAGTGACCCCAGTGAGATGACTGTCTAGTCTCCTTTTGAAGATGTCCAGGGTAGGTGATTGCACCACCTCTGGAAGGAGTGTTTCACAATCTGGACACCCTAACTGTGAAAGGGTTTTCCCTGGAATCGAGCCTGAAGCAGCCTTCCAGGAGTTTGTATGTGTTGCTCTTTGTCTTCCCCAGGGGGTCTTGACATACTCCCCCAATATAGCAGTAAGCCGCTACTAAGTCCACTCTCAGCCTTCTCTTCAGTAGGCTGAAGACGCCCAAGTCCCTCAGCCTCTCCTCCTATGGCTTGTCTTGCAAGTCCCTGATCATACAGGTGGCTCTTTGGACCCTCTCTAGTTTTTCCACGGCCTTGTTGAAGAGCAGCACCCAGAACCAGAAGCAGTCCTCCAGGTGTGTTCCCACTAGTGCAGAGATCAGTGCGATCCCACATAAGGGGGGGACCATCTTTTAACTTCTCATGCCCGTGACAGCCCTTGTGTGGTGAAGTGGCAAGCGCTAGGGCTGAATGAATACCTTCCTAGCTGGAACATCTTGGCCTGGATCAGTTCTGCCCTGGCCCCGTACTTGCAGCACCTCTGGCTGTCCTTGATTCGCTCCTGGGTGGGGACCGGCAGCACTTCCCAGGCAGGTCCCCTGCACCCTTGGTTTCCCTTTACCCGAAGAAATGTCGCGGAGACCCCTTCCCCCCGTCTTGGGCTGCGCCTGCGCCCTGCTCCGCCCCGCCCGTCCCGCACTCACCTTCTTCAGGCCCATGGTGACGCGCTTGGCCTTGGCCTTGCGGAGTTTGCTACTGGCCACCTGGAACACGCTCTGCAGCCGCGGCACCTTCGCCCTGCTCTTGCCCATCGCCTAGCGGGGAGACCGCTGCGTCCCGCCGGGCCCTGACCCGAGAGAGCGGCGGAACTGCTCCGGAGGCCGCAGCTGGGAGAGGAGGCCTCACCCGGCGCACGTGCAGCGGAGCGAACGCTGCGTCACAGAAGCGCGGCCGGGAATCCCCGCCCCCCTCCGGGACACCCCGGCGGTGACTCCACGGGAGCGTTTGGGCGGAGCTCTGAGGCGTCCGGCGATGATTGGGCGAGAGCGGGTTCTAGAACGGCGAGGGGCGGGGCGAGTGATGTAATGTGACATTGGAGCTCCGCGGGCTGGGTAGGGTGTCCCCATCCCCGCCGGCAGTAGCGGCTCCTGCACCCCGGGGGAAACCCCCAGATTTCAAACGGGAATCCGCAGCGGCAGAAACGCTCTGCCCGCCGGGGCCTCCCCCAGCTCTGCCATCGCTCTGGTCAGCAGAGACTCACAGAAAACGAGGGTTGGGAGGGACCTCAGGAGGGCACCTGGCCCGGCCCGCTGCCCAAGCAGGACCAGCCCCAGCTAGATCATCCCAGCCAAGGCTCTGTCTACCCGGGCCTTAAAACCCTCCAAGAATGGAGATGCCGCCCCTCTCCGGGTTATTTGCGGCTGCTTCCAGATCAAAAAAGGCTGAGAACCCCGCACTGCCCCTGGTGGTGGGAGTGATGGGGCAGGTCTGTGACCTTGCGCTGCCCTGGGCTCGGGTGTAAAGTTCATTAAAGAAGGCTGCTGGGGGCAACGCGATGCCCCGATGTAACGAGAATAGTGATACCTGCTGTCAGGAGTCTTTAAAGCAGTGTGTGGTTGGGGGAGGTGGGCGTTACAACCGGAGTGAATTGTAATGGACTGCTTCCCCGGAGCAAATGGTTATCCCTGGGATAAAATACAGATACATAGCTTTTAGGCTGGCGCGGATTTATGCCGGATAGGATAACCCTGGAGTTTTCCCATCCTGAACTGAGCCGGGGTGAGTTACCCCAGGGCAGGGCTTTGTCGTGTGTGCTCTTTTGTATTTACACTGATGTTAACACTGATCACCGGGGATCCTGGTTTTCTCTGATTAAAAAACCCCCCACATTTTCGGATTAAAACAAGTAACCCAAAATCCAGTTTTCCGTGATTAAAATGAAATGCGCCCCCCCCCATGTCTGTCCGTCTATCGAGAGAGAGAGATGGGAGGGCAACTATAAATAGTGGTGTTTCATTTAAATCACGGGAAAACGTGGATTTTGTGTTACTTGTTTTAATCTGAAAATTGGAGATTTTGTTTTTATCGGAGAAAACCAGGATCCCTGCTGATCATCACACCAGGGTAACCTCGTGTGTCTGGTGCCGGAGAGAGAGCAAGGAGCAGAGCCCCTAGTCCGGGAGATGATAAAAAGGGATCCGTATGCAATGCCAGAAGCAAACCCGAGATGGCAGTGTTGCCCTCCGCACTCGGCCTCCGTGGTTTTGCAATCTGCCCCTCATTGTTTGTATGTCATTAATGCTGAGACCCGAGGAAGAATGTCTTGCATGCGAAAGCTTGTCTAACCTTACCCCAGCTACATAGTTGGTCCAATAGATGATATCACCCTACGAAACTCTTGCCTCTCGCGTGTTTTCCGGCTACAGCATCACTCTTCCACGGTTGCATGGCAATTAGCACTTAGAGGTGTTGGCTGGGATTATCCCACCCTCCTTGTGCCCTGTGGAGTTCAAACCCGTAGGAAGAGCTGTGCCCACTGATTCTTTCTCGCATTTGGGTAACTTCTTTTATTTCATTGCTGCCCTTTCTTTAGGAAGGATGCTGTTCTGTAACCATGCATTTTTTATACATAGTTCAGTGTAAATGGAGTGTGCTGACTTTTGCCAACGTTGTATTTAGCATGACTTTTCTGTTACCTTTTTTTATTAAAAGTAGTTGTGCTGTAGTTAGCAATTAGCAAGGCTTGTACACCCGGCATATTTTTTATAAAAATGAGTTGGTGGGGTGGGGTTGCTTTTTGGTTTTGGAGGTTTTTTTGAAAACTAAGGAACGTGTTCTCAAAGCTCTTAATGGACTTTTTTATCCTGCTTTAGACTAATACAGCTAACCACTTTTGCTGCAAACATGCATTTAACAAGTATCCTACCCAAGCATGCAACTCTGAAAGATAGGTCAGTACATGAAAGCAAACTGGTATCTACCCATCTCAGCTTTGTAGGTGTTTGCTATAGCCCAAATCCCTTAAAGAGATAAAGGACTCAAGATTCATAATATCCCTCTAAGGTAGATTACTTCTACTTAATTTTTGAGATCTGAAAAAATAAAAATCAAGGCATGTTTCATTTCTGAATTGATATTAATTGAAATATGTAATTATTTAGTAGGCAAAGAAATTAAGCATAGTTTTATACTCATTAAAGAATGCGCCTTTCTTCTACGTCGCGGTGGAAATCCACCTAATATGCAAATCATTTACAAATGGTATATAGGAAAAGGATGAATAAATGTTTTCCAGAGTGCAAGATTTTAATCCCTATGAAGGGACTTAAAGAAGATGAGTAATAATATCAAAGAGGTTTTTTTGTGCTAAAAGTGAATGCTTTTTATTATCACAAAAGCTGTTCATTGGATAAGAACTACAATTTTCCTGATGCATGACAGAATAGAATATTCTTTTTTAAACTGTCCAAGACAGAGCAATTGAATAAAAACCTAGAAGTGTACTTATGTTAGGTGCAGTGAGCGGATCATATACAGTTAAATACACATTTGAGTTTTTGCAGTCAGGAGCCAAAATGAGTAACTTGATGAGGCACCATCAACTTGGACGGCTCTGTTTTATTTGAAAATGTTTTCCTACCTTTGGAAGTAACTCTTTGTTTTACTACCATTGAAACCGATTAGAGAAAAACTTTTTGTCTTTGAGATTACTTTGAGTCAGGGCAGCAGTTCGAGAATTTTCTGTCTACATTAGTAGTCTAGAATAGAGTTTTTAAAAACTGCATGTAACATGGTGTTCATATTTTTCAGTCTATTCTTTTTATGCAAAATTATAGGCTTCACAAGGAATATTGGAAAATTTAGCTTTTTGTTTTAAATGTTGCATATCTCCTGAACTGAATTGTCCAATATTTAGCAGTAACTTTTATTTTCTTTGCTTTTCATGATGTCCTTGTTTGGGAATATATTTCATCTCCATGCCAAGTGTAAACCATGAATCTTCAATACTATCTTTACAGGGAGATCATCTTCAAGCGACCTCTTTGCAGTGAATCAATAGATAAACAAGAGCCATAACAAGGAAGCTATGGAAAAGTGTGCAAAAAGAGTTTGCAATAATAAGACATGTTTAGGTCCAGGCTTTCAGACAGCATCTGTGAATGGTTATGGTAGGTGAGCAAATGACACGTATGCAGCCTTTGAGGTCTGAGGGTGGGCCGGCGTTGTTTTTAGGGCAGTGCAATGACAGTTTTGAGGCCGGCGTCCTGCTGTTTGAACGCTCAACGATTTTCTTGTCTGGTGTGAGGGCGTCAAATTCCGCCAGTTGCTCAAACCCTTTTACTTGAGATTTGCAAGGGCGCTCGCGGGGGGCACAAGCGCCCAGAGCCCCGCAAAGAGGGGTCCCCCGCGGAGGAGCTCCCCTGGGGACGAGGAGCACGGGGGGGAGGGGCAGGCGGAGGCGCGAATGCCGCCGCACGCTTCAGAGCATCGCTGGGGGCAGGGGGCCCCCCGCGTGCCTGCCCCACCCCCGGCTGGAAGGGGCGGGGCGCCGGGGAGGGGGCGGCATCTCCCACCTCTTCAAAGCCGCCCGGCGCGGCCCGGCGCGGCGAGCGCGGATCAGCCCTTGCTGCCCTAGCCGTGGCCATGCTGCACTGGGGATACGACGAGCACAACGGTGAGGGCTCCCCGGCAGGAGCATCGCTAGGGCCGCGGGCGGGGGCTCCTGGGATCTCTCGGGCTCGCTCAAGGAGCGGGGTTTCTGCAGGCAGGAAAGAGCAGGGACAAGTCCGAGGTGGCGGCGAGGACCAGGGCTGGGAGGGACCCCCAGAGGCCACCTCGCCCAGCCCCCTCCCTATCCAAACCACCTTCCCCTGCATCCGCCCTCGGGGCCAAGGGGAGCCTGGGCTCTGCCCCCTGCCTGGGCGAGCTGCATGCCAGGGCCTCCCCGGAATATGATTTCCCCTCAGAGGGAGGCGGGTTGGTGAAAGTGGTGCCAGCTCTGGGCTTATCTACCGGCTCTTTCCCCTTTGCCAGTCCACCTGTCGGGCTGTGCCTCTGTCTGAAGTCAGGCAGGTGCCTGTCTAGACTGAGCAACTGAGATGCACACCTGTGTGTCTGTCCCCACTGTAAAAGTGCCTCTGCACCCAGAAAAGTCCAAATGTGCTGCCTGCCCCAGAGCAGACCAGTCCTGCCCCCAGAGCTGCCATCCCTGAGAGGAGCCCAGCAGCCTGCGGGCTCAGGGCAAGCAGGGGCTGTTCTTTAAATTTCCCAAAGGACCTTGCTGGTTCGGTGATGCGGTGACGGGGACAGTTTGGTCTGTCAGAGAAGGTGCCCCGTTCAGCAGCTAGAGGGTGAAGGCAGGGGCAGAAACAGGGGATGTGTAGCTTGAGCTCTTGGCTTTGAGATTCCTCCTTGGATTTCAGGGGTGTAAGCTGTAGCCATGTTGGTCTAGGGACATAGGCAGATGAAGTTCTTTGGGTAAATCCAATGTCTTTTATTGAACCAACTTGGTCTAATAAAAGATATTAGATTTACCCAAAGAACCTTGTCTGCCTACCTTGACTTCAGCATCCTCTGAGCTTGTTCAGAAAGCCAGTTTAGTCAGAGCTGAGACCGTGCCATGGGCTAACTGAGCCCGTTCTGTAGCGATAATGGCAGAAAACAATGAGTGTTGGAGGGTTTAGTTTTGCACAGACTGTGATCTGTGAGAGGGATTTGCTGGGTATTGGTTGACTGACTCAGTTGTCCTTAGAAAATTGTTCAGGCTGTTAGGCTGACGCTGCACCTGAGACTGGATATTAGGAGTATTTCTTAATTATTAAGCTCGTCATCATTGTTGTATGTAAGCAGTTTCTTATTGACTCGGTTCTGCACTCTGTCAACCACATGTGAATCCAGGTATTCCCACTGAAGTCTGGAGAGTTATTCTGTGTTTAGAGCTGTGTAGCTAAGAGCGGCAGTTTGACTTTAGTTATTTAAATGTTTCTCAGTCTTCTTGGGGGATGAATTTCCCCTCTTGTTTATTTTGCACTGACAACTCCATTCCCACCAGTGGATGTATCCCTGATTTGATATAAGTATTAACAAATGGAGAACGCCTGCATTCATTTTGAGGGAGTTGTTAGAGACTGCAAAGATTACATAAACAATTTAACAACATTATAAACAGAACATTTCTCATTGGAAACTAGAACACAGTAGGTAAAAAAAAAAAATGGGAACTTGGGTGTATAAACATAATAATTAATGTGTTTTTATGAGTCAAGAGGAATAGCCATGAAAGTTGCTTCCTTCCTCCAGTGCTGCTTTCTGTTTGTGCTTAAAAGAGTGTCTTTAAAAATGCTGAAATTTGGTGATGATGAAATGATGAGGTTTTAAAAAAAATCTCTTGTTGTATAGAGTGTATTCTTCCCCTCTCCTCATTATGAATAGACTATTTTAATAATACATAATGCTTTCTAGCTGGAAGACCAAACCTGAAAAACAAGTGTGCTGGGTCCCTCCTGCAAAGCCAAGATAAGAAGCCTACCTTCCATCCCCAACTTCTGGGAAAGGGGAGGAGGTTTGGATTTCTATCAGGCTGCTGTTCCAGGATCCAGCTTGGGGCCCATCTCTCATCTCAGGCTCTGCTGAGTGACTGATAAATTTGAAACTTAACACACCTCTTTAGCCCCATCCACATATTCTCTTCTCCCCTTTTGAGGGCCTCCAGTGGTTGCTAAGCAGACAGATCTTCACAAGCCCATCCCTTTTCTTGGGGGTTGGGTGGGCTGAGGGGAGGGAGGGAGAGAGGTCTACTTCTTTACTCCTCCACATTTTTTTTTAAGTTCTTTCTCCTTTTATGAATTGCTCACCTGCCTGTATCTTCTCCAGCTAAGAATTTTGCCAAACAGCAGAAGTCGGAAGTTAATGTCTTGACAGTTTCAATCCCCTGCATGTTTCTGAATAGCTCCTATTGACTAGTCTGTAGGACCAATTCTGGCCAGTCTTTCTTCATTTCACTCTGCTGCTGCTTGGCAAAATTTTTGTTTGCACAGCACCTAAGAAGCCTAATTCGCTATGAATTTAGGAAGAATTGGTCTATATTCAGTTTACATTTTTAATCTTGTCTTTGCCATTACAAAACTAGAATTTGTTCTGGGTGAAAGCTTATATTCTTCACAAATTAATGGTGTGGGTGCTAATACCTGCCTGGAAAAGCTCTCTTCTCCCCAACGGTGAGTGAGCAAACGACTTTTTTAACATAATATCCAGTATGCATTTGTGTACTTGTCCTTGCATGTATGTAGGTGGATAGGTACACAGATTTACCGCTCTAACTGGATAGAAGGGTCGTCACAGATTGTTTGCCACAAACCATATTTACATGAATCCAAG
>NW_017728992.1:146847241-146847841 GCF_001723915.1 Gavialis gangeticus
ACCCCGCCCCCCCCCCCCCCCCCCCCTTTAACATAGGGGGCTCATCTTGGATTTGAATATAAGGCAGAGTGGGGGCAGGCTCCTGCAGTGGTTCTGGCTAAGCCCTGACCTGGGGCTTCTGCCTGCCTCCTGCCACCTATGCCCCCATGTCTCTGCCTTTCCTCTACCCAGATTCTCTGCCCCCCTTGCCGCTGCTTACCGTTGCTTCAGCTCTGGCATAGCTCCAGCCCCACTCCAACCTGGGGCATGGACACGTGTTTACTCTTGTCCCAGCCCAGCCCAGTGTAACAGTTCATGTAGTTGGTGGCAGCTATATCCAGGCCCCAGAGCCTGGGCCAGACCTGCTGCTACCACCATGACCAGCACCACTACCACCACAGCTACTGGGCTGGGTTGGGGCCAGAGCAAACATGTGCTCCATGCTTCAGGCTGGAGTAGGGCTGGAGCCCTGCCAGAGCCAAAGCAAGGGTAAGTGGCGGGGTGGGCAGAAGCTGTGGGGGAGGAGAGATGGGGCCAAGGGGGGGCAGGCAGCAGAAGGAGAGCAGGTGCCAGGGGCAGCAAGTGGCAGGCTGATGGGGGGGCGGGGCAAGCAGCAGGGGG
>NW_017728992.1:146847933-146849615 GCF_001723915.1 Gavialis gangeticus
GGGGGGGGCAAGGGGGGGGCGGCAAGAAGAGGGAGGGGGGGGGCAGGGGGCAGAAGGGGGCGGGCTGATGGGGGGGCGGGGCAAGCAGCAGGGGGAACAAGTGGGGGGGCAATTGGCAGGGCGTAAGGTGTGGGAGGGCAAGGGGCAGGAGTTGAGTTGCTTGTCCCCCCTATTGCCTGCCCCCTACTACTGCTTTCCTTCTTCACTGGTGGGCGGCAGGCAGGGAATGAATTTTAAACAACCAGCTAATAATTAGGTAATTAATGTTGTTTAAAAGAAACATATTTGGAATTGGAAGACAAAAAACTTATTTACCCAAAACAAAGATGACTTCGAATTTAAGACAACTCCCCATTAATTAGATTCTATATATGTAGAATTATAACCAATTTATAACTTTTCCATGTAAGGAATCTAATTATAGAGGAATTGTCTGAGATTCAGAGTCATCTTGGCTTCAGGTAAATATGGTTTCTGTCTTCAATTCTAAGTAGGGTCCTTTGAAGCAATGTTATTTTTTGCTTTTTCTTTGTATGTGCTCTTATTTCATTATCTGAACATGTGATATTCATGCACTGATACACAACAATGAAATACTGAAAATTGACTACCACTTGGAATAGGGTTTGTTTTGTTTTGTTAATGTGTTCAGCCCCTGAAAGAAAGAAGTGTTCTCAGCTCCTGATATGATTGGGCCCTTAATTTCAAAGGTGGGGGGACTTCACTTTTAATATCTTGTTTTTCTAATTTGCATTTCTAGTAGATGCTTACTTTTAAGGAGGAATTTGGAAAGTCCTTGTTTATGCAGACTGCTATGACTATAAAGAAAGTTGTAAAGCTGTTGCAATCAATATATGATTAAAGTGCTTTTTGTGGTGACTGAAATAAAGGGAAACTGTCTGTTACAGATGAAGTAATATGATTTTTCTGATTTATTTATTGATTTATTTATTTATTTATTTATGGTATCTCTATCATACCACTGCCTTATGGATAAGTTCACTGTTTGAGAAATGCAAACTTAATTTTGCATATCATTCAAAATGGCTCTAAAATTTTTGCAAAGCATTATGTTTGAAGAGGACTGATGTGCTAGTAATTTCAACTTCGATTTGAAGATGCTTGTGTAGGATAAACGTGGAATATAAGTGTTCTTTAAAAATAAAGAAGGATATGATTCAACAAAAGATGCACACAGCCAGCTGACATCTTCCTCTGCCTAATAGAAACTTCTGAAATGTCTTCATCTCAATTTCCGCAAAATACAAGTCTGTTTCCACAAGTATAAAGCTAGTTCCTTTCCTAAACCCTTTTTCTCAGATGCACAGAGTACCTCTGATAGAGTGGGTGCAAGCTATTCAGGGTTGCACCAACAGATTTTCTTGGCTGGTACCAACAGCCAATGATTAACCAACCATATTGGCCGGTGCTGATCGCATAACTGATATTTAGTAATAGCGCAAGGCATTTTGAACTACACATCAGCGATCTGGATGAAGGGGTGGAAAGTAACCTGTTTAAATTCGCTGATGACACCAAAATCTGGGGGGAGGTGAGCACGCTAGCAGGGAGCGAGAGATTGCAGAGGGATCTGGATAGGTTACAGGGGTGGGCTAACAGGAACAGGATGCGTTTTAACACGGACAAGTGCAGGGTGCTGCACTTGGGCAGTAGGAACCAGC
>NW_017728992.1:146850156-146856870 GCF_001723915.1 Gavialis gangeticus
ACCTAGCTGGACTCGTTTGAGTCCCATTTCTCTTTTTGGGGTTTTTGTTGTTCTCCCGCCCTGGCGGGGGGTCGGGCTAGAAGATCTACTAGGTCCCTTCCGACCCTTAATCTATGAATCTATGAATCTATAAATAAACCTTGTTTGTTTGTTTGTTTTGCATTTATAATACATACACGCACACACCTTTGGTCTGTTCTGGCTGTCAAGGAAGGTGGTAACTATGTTATTCTCATGCACCTTGCCCTCTCGCCCACAGCTCCTATCTGCAGCCCTGTTTCATGTGCAGCCTGTGCTGCCATCCCAAGTGGGCGGGGAGGACCCTTGCATGGACAGCAGTGCTAGGTGCATTTGAAGCCCCAGAGCACGCCACCACCTCAGCCCAGGCATGCCCTGTGCAGCTGAGCTCCCGTAGCCACTGGGGAGAAGCTGCTTTTGCAAAGGTGCCTGGTGGAGCAGTGTCCCTCACGCGGCGCGTTATCGCTTCTGTGCACAGCCCAGTTTAACTGCAGCAGCCCTGGTGCTCAGGCCCTTGCTGTGTGTATCGTGTTGCCATGGCAGTGGCAGAAGCAGCATGAGCCAATAACAGTCTCTTTGTTGCTGAGTGCAGCACCCTGTGACCCCTCCCCAGCGCACCCTTCCCCTTCTGCCACTCACGGGGACCTGTAGTCTGCCACAAGCTTGGGCTAGCAGTGGGGCACAGGCACTGGACTGCGCTCACTAGGGTGCCCCGGGCACATGACTGTAATTATTGGCTACAATGACCAAAAAGCCGATAGCTAATAATGTAATTTCTCCTTTTATCGGTGCCGATCCAGTAACCAACCAATATATCAGTGCACCCCTAGTTCTATAAGTAAAAAATGCTGCTTTTTAACTCCATCTGAAAACCAGCAGGTAGCCAGTGGCAGTCTTGATGCACTGATAGCATTCGTACCTTGCAAATTGTGAACACATTACTGCCATTTTTCAAGTTGTGCTCCAAAGGCTGTGGCCCTTTGTACAGTGGACTGAAGTCTAATCTTGACTGATCTCTATATCCCTAGTAAAGGAACGCAGCTTTCTGGACAGATGGATAAAAAATCCTGGTCATTGACCCTATATGACTGTTTATAGTTTTCAACAATCTCTACCGATGAACGGCATGGTATTTTTCTGATGACCTGTACTAGAAAGAAAGAGTGCGGTATTCATATTTAAATATTGTTTGATTCTAAAAGATAATTTAAAATCTTGGATGTTCAATTATGCAATGCCTTCTACTTTTATGAATCTAAACTTTCTCCAAACAAAATTGCAGGCCAGTCCTCTTTTATATCAAAAAAACCAAAGAAGCAAACTTAGGCTTTGTTACAATAATTAATAGATTTTTTTCCCCAATTTTAGATTTTGTAGTTGCCAGTTTTTTTTAAAGAATAAATTATTGATCTGTTTTTCTTGTGCTTTAAGCACTTTACTGCAAAGTATTTAGTGGTGCTTACAAATTATTTTTGTATCCAGTTTTTTTTTTAAGATTTCTTTTGTACCATGCTATAGTTTCAAAGGCCTTGCTTTGTTATAGTCATTTCTTTTTTGCATCAGAGTTTCACTGGATGGAGCTTATTATCTATGTTCATAATTACACTAGTAATATTGTCCTTCAGCATACATTCATTGGTAAGACCTAGCAACATAAGTGAGTAATTATGAATCTTTCATTTTCTTACATAAGTTAGACATACTAAATATGTTAGACATTTATTAGTGTTGAAGAAAAAAGTATTGGGTAAGCTATCTCACAGCAACTTTAAATTGCAAGAGAGATTTGTGTGGGCATATACTGCTTCACCTGCATCCTGTAACTGTAAGTTGTATATGTTATAATACTAGAATCCATCTAAACATTATACAGTTTAGTATATTGGGGGTGGTTCTGCTTTGATCAGGGGGTTGGACTAGATGACCTCCTGAGGTCTCTTCCAACCCTTACTTTCTATGATTCTATGATATTCATTGCCATGGCAGGGGGTCAGCCTAGATGATCTTCTCAGGTCCCTTCTGACCCTAGAAACTATGAAACTAGAAACTATAACTATGATATTACATATTTTAGTTTAACATTAGATGTTTTGGGCTGAACATAAAAAGTTGAGAGAGAATTGCAAGTTCTTGGCTATGATTTCATAAATGAACATTTCAAATTAGTATTCTGTCTTAAATCACGCTGGCTGCTTATTTAATGGGTTCTGTGATTCTATTTTAATGTCTAAAAGGTATCCTCAGACAAGTGCCAGATTGAAAGATCCTGCCTCCATTCTGCCTGTAGCCATGTTGATATCTGATATATAAATTATTCTTCTTATACAAAATTCTATTCACTTCCCCTCTGCTGTCCAGAACAGCTACACACTTACCATGAAAGTGCTTACAAGAGAGAGGTTTCTGAAAGAAGTGCCTTCTTAAAGTTTCTCTTACACACTGACATTGCCAGCTGGCACTATTTTAAGGCCTCTGAGTTATTGAGCACCATTCACTTTTATTGTAATAACTGAGAGTAAAAGATACTTGACACCTCTCAGATTTAATCATAGAGCACTGAATGTCCTAAGAAGAAATGAAAGTGTGTGGGTGGGGAAAAGGTATTGCTAGTTTGAATGAAGGAAGGTAATGAGCTGATTACACTTTAATCCAAGTATAAAGACAGGGTTCACACAAGATACTGTGGCCTAGATTCTCTAACTCTAACTCCATGAATGCGCCTCTTGATTAGGATGGACCGATTTGTACAGAAGGTACCTACTCGCCATGAGTAAAGGGTGTTGGAAGCTAGCCTGATTTATCATTGTCTCTACTATAGTCTTGTTCACTTTATTGCCTGGGCGCGTCTACATGTGTGTTTACACATGTCTAATGAGCATGTGCATTTGCCTAATGCATATTAAAGCAATTTAGGCTTGCATCTACACATGCATGTGCTAAGGCACATTAACACAGTGTGTGGACCAACTTGGGACTGAAGTCAGCTAACATATACACATGAACAATGTGTGCTCCCGGTGGCTGGCGGGGTATGGTAGCATGGCAGCAGTAAGTGGGGAGGCCCTGCAGACACCACCGGTGCTGTTGGTGGTGGGGGGGTTGCAAGCACCAACCAGGGGTCAGCTACCGCTTGCAGACGCTGCCAGCAGCAGTGGTTGCTGACTGCCCACAGATGCCGCCAGCGGTGTCAGCAGCAGGTGGGGGTGGGGGTGGGGGGGGGTGAGCTGCGACTGCCCACAGTGTCAGCAGCGCCTTTTTGTAGGGGTGCACCACCGTGCTCGGGGTGTGCACATGCACCCCCCATGCATCGCCAATGCAAATACACAGCATTAATGCACCTTAGTGCATCTACACGTGTGTTAAGGTGCTTTAAGTATATGCGCCTAAATTTGATATCTGCTTTTGCAGGTATCAAATTTAGGCACAAATAGCCTAAAATCGCCCTTTTTAAGGCACATTAAGGGCACATGCCTGTAGACCCTCACCCTTAATGTGCCTTAAAAATGGCGAATATGCTGTTAATTGGCACGTGTAGATGAGCCCCCTGTGTGCTATGACTGCTGCCAATCATGCTTACTAAGGCTGCCTCCTTGTTCCTCATGGCAACCCACTGTTACCAGGAAAGATCAATAAAGAGGAGACTTGTGGAAAATATGATCTAGATGTGGCCAAAATGTGGACTCTTATGGTCTGAAAATGGAGCATTTGATACACCGGAGGCAAAATACTGGATTGGAAAAAGGGGAAAAAGAAAGATATTAGTGAGATGCTTTGCTCATATACCAGCAGATAAAGAGCTAATTGTGTCTGAGCCTATTACAGCTGGGTTAATTATAGGAGTCTGCTGCTCTCCTGTTGTCAGAAAAGAAGCAAAAAGTGACAAACCTAACGTTGTAACCTGCACCTATGTTTAATCAACTAGAGATTTGTGAGGAGAGCAGTCACAGAGCTGTATAGTTTGTTCTGTTTTATTAATTTTTGTTTTTAAAGCTAATATGGTTTATATGTTGTGTTTTCTTACTAGACAGTTCATTTGGTTTTTGTCAAATGGGAAACAATTTCATTAACATCAAGTTTTTTTCTCCCTTTTTTTTCCCCCTTGAATTTTAGGGCCCTCTCGTTGGAAAGAGGTTTTCCCTGTTGCTAATGGAGACCGTCAGTCCCCCATTGACATCAAAACCACAGAAGCCAAATATGACCCCTCTTTATGCCCTATTAGTCCCAACTATGATCCAACTTCTGCTAAAGTCATTCTCAACAATGGACATTCCACTAGCGTGGAATTTGATGATGCAGAAAACAAATCAGGTTTGTTCTGTTTATAATAGTGTATTTTCTTTCCTGAATAGAGTACACCCTGTCTCTTTGGAGACTACGTGAGTATTCAAACAGTAACACTTCAGTTATCTGAAAGAGAGGTGTTTTCCTGTCTTTCAATATGTTGCAATCTTGAGATTATTTCTGCATAAATTATAAGTTGTTATTGTAAGAATTTTTGGGCTGCTCACATTGTCTTAATTCTCTTCCTGTGTGGTATGGTCCGATCTGCAGGACACAGCTAAACAATATCTGTACTCCTGTTTCACCAGTGTTTTAATATAGATTTCAATTGCTCTTCTTTCATTTTGTAGATGGAACCTTTGTCTCTCATTTCAGGTCCATTTGAATTGAATTACTCAAATCTATTACCTGCATTTAGTTGCAGGTTGATTGATTTATGTTCCAACTCTAGATTCTTTATATCAAAAGAGACATCGAAAGAAACCATATACTTAGTGATTCCATTTATTTTTGAGAGACGTATTTATCTCATTCTTTTTATTTTTCTTTATGGACACCCCTTTTGCAAACAATTATGTGCACTCAGAAAACTGGTCTCTGTAATATTGCAACATTTATTTTGGGCTTTCTAAATACTTCAAAGGCAAGGTGGTATACAAAATGCTTTCTGTTAAACAGTAAAAGTGCAAGTCCTTCATGAATAAGAAAAACCTCTTCTGGTTAATCTGCTAATGTCACCTGGAGAAGGTTGCTGAAATAAATCTTTGTTTATCTTAATACAAGCAAGTGAGAAAAGCAACTCAAAGAAATGGGAACTGTTCTGATATTCAGTTTGCAATTTGATACATGTGAAATTTACATATCTTTGCACATAAAGTTGTTTCATTGGGAGGAACAGTAAGATCAAGGATATTTTGTGTGTATTGTAAAATTTAGAATACCCTGTAAATTATAGACAAACTGAGTCTTGTACAGAGCAAGTAAAACTTGCTCCTCTTCAGTCCTGCCTTCCTACTTAACAGAGGAATGAGGAGTGCTTTAAGGCAACTGTTTAATTTTCCTTTGCTTACTTTACCTTCCAGATTGTTGAATGCTTTATTCTATGCTCCTGTAACATTTTTCTGTTCTATACTTTTGCTCTTCTTCTCAATATACTGGTGGAAAGAAAGGGTTATAAATTCAGCAAATCTAACCAGCTGGGAATATTCCTGTTGCAAGGAGTCTCTACATGCTACAGAACTGGCACCAGCTCTTTTACATGTCCTCTGGATACCATTGTAAGACGATGTGTCTGAAGTGCCACAGAGCATGAGTGAGCCCCACCTGGCATACCAGTCCTGTAGCCAGTTGACATTATTTAGATCAGTCTGAGGCAATTTCAAAGTAGGCTAGAAACTGGACTGGCTTAGGATATGGAAGCTGCAAATGTGTCCCCTCCTTTTACATCTCCTTTTCCTGACTAAACCAAGCATGTAGTGGGCCTTATGGAGGATCAAGGCCCATACTCCTAAATTCATGGACATCAGTCCCTTTTGGCCTTGACATTCTTCCTGCATAACGAAGGATACAGGACTTCTCTGAATTAATTTCTGCTTCAAATGTAATAGCTGTGCTTGAACTAGAGTATATCTTTTAGATAAACATCCAATCTTGATTTTTTTTTAAAATTTCCAGCGATGGAGAGTCCACCACAACTCTTGGTAAGTTGTTCTAATTGTTAATTACCCTCACTGTTTACAAAATCACCCTTTTTCAAGCCTGACATTATGTAACTTTGGCTTCTAATCATAAGACCTCATTATACCTTTGTCTGCATGAGAGAAGAGCCTGTTAATCGAAGTATCCCATGATCATGCTCACGGTTCAAGTCATTCCATAATCCCTTTTTTGGTTAACCTGAGAAGACTGAGATTCTTTAGTCTCTCATTCTAAAGCATGTTTTCCTGATCTTTATTTATTCTCTGAGGCTCTTCTCTGAACCTTCTCCAATTTATCACCATTCTTCTTGAAGTGTGTATATGAGAACTAGATGCAGTACTCCAGTAGCACACGTTCCAGTGCCAAACACAGAGGTAACATAACTTACCTACTTCTCCTAACCCCCTGTTTGTATCCCCACATTCTATACATTTAAGGATTCCATTATCCCTTTAGTCACAGCTTAGCACTGGCAATTCATGATCAGCTGATTATGTATCATAACCCAAAATTCTCTTTCAGAATCATTGCTTCCCAGGATAGAGTGCCCCGTCTTGCTAGTGTGGCCTTCATTCTTCAGTTATACCACCTTATATTGGGTCATATTTAAACTATTAATGTTTACTAGTGCCCAGTTTACTAAGTGATCCAAATTGCCCTACATCAGCAACTGTCTTCATTATTTATCACTCTTCCCCTCCCCCCCCCTCCTGCCCC
>NW_017728992.1:146861870-146865356 GCF_001723915.1 Gavialis gangeticus
TGATTATGTATCATAACCCAAAATTCTCTTTCAGAATCATTGCTTCCCAGGATAGAGTGCCCCGTCTTGCTAGTGTGGCCTTCATTCTTCAGTTATACCACCTTATATTGGGTCATATTTAAACTATTAATGTTTACTAGTGCCCAGTTTACTAAGTGATCCAAATTGCCCTACATCAGCAACTGTCTTCATTATTTATCACTCTTCCCCTCCCCCACCCTCCTGCCCCCAGGTTTTGTGTCACCTGCAAACTATCAGTAATGATTTTTTTTTTTTTTCCAGGTCATTGATTAAAATATTAAATAGCATACAGCCAAGAATTGGTCTCTGGGACAGCCCCATGAAACCCACGTGCTGGATGAGGATTTACAATTCTATTTTGAGATTTATCAGACCATTTATTCTGCTTGTACATAAAAAGGAGTCAGATTATTATTACTTACACTTACCATATTTTCTCACATACTACCCCGCCTCCAAACAAAATAAGATGCACATCTTGTTTCTGAAAGGCAGAATGTATTTAAAAAAAAAAAAAAAAAAGATTTTTTTCCCAGAATCATGGCTGACTGTGACATGGCGTAAGTCCTCCTGGAAACACAGTGTCCAGGAAGTGTAGCATCCCGGGAAACACTGTGGGTGACACAGCAGAAACTTCCTGGTGTGGCAGGACTGCAAAAGGCTAGGCCCCAGACCCTTGCAAGGGCAATAGCAAGACTATTATTATTACTTTACTGTAAATAGTTCTTCATGTAAGTTCCTATAAATAATAGAGTGTTTTTTCCACACCAGAAGCCTTGCTAAAAACTACAGACCACATGCAGCAGCTCACTTGCCTTAAACCAGCTTAATTGTTCCTTCAGGGACAAGCTTCAGTGCTGAACAAATAGCTATAGCTGTGACAAAGTTAACACAGGACTTCACCCCTGCTGTATGCAAGGCCGGAGGCAAGTGGCAGCCATCTTAGCAGCCATTAGAGCACGGTGTCTGCATGCTTCTATTACAGCAATGAAAAATTACCTTCCTCACTTAAGACATGCACTCCAATTTTGGAGGCCCGATTTTTTTGGGGCAGGGGGGAAGATGGAACGGTATGCAAGTAAATATGGTAATCACTAAATTTCTGTTAGAATCATATAAAATTGGGCTGGAAGAGAGATCTCAGGAGGTCATCTAGTCCAAACCTTCTCAGGAGGTCATCTAGTCCCCTTGTCTAAACCTTCCTAGACAAAGGTTTGTCTAACCTGCACTCAGAAACTTCCAATGATGGGGATTCTGCAACATCTCTAGGTAATCTGTTCCTGACCTTAAACCACCCTCATCATTTTAAAAAACCCCCACAAACCTGCTTCCTAACCTCTAACCTAAATCTCCCTTGTTGCAATTTAAGACCATTTCTACTTGTCCTGTTCCTGCAGACATGGAGACGGACATTTCTGTGATCAGTTCCTCGTTCTGTCAAGATGAGGTCTTACACAGAATTGTCCTCTATTGGATGCAACGCTTTCTGAGTTAGGAAATTGTGATCTGTAAATATTTATATATTCAAAGTGTGTGTTAGCATTGGCAGCACGATACCTCTATATGGAAGTCTGCCAAGACGATGTCCATAATGTTTAAGGGAAAAACAAAACATGACAAGTGCCTGAGGAGCTGGTCATCCATGTTCTGTAGTGTCATTTGATAGCCTGAATCAGGTACTAGCTACTACTCCATCTTGTGCTTTACAAGAATAAGCACTTAAGATCATTTGCTTCCAGGTTCTCAGTGACTTAGAGATAAACAGCAATACTTTTTTCTAAATGCCACTACCTTTCCCTCCTCCCCAGTTTTTTTGCTTATTTGATCTTTGGTATTAATAAGTTATGTCCAATATTTTTAATAGTCAAGTCTTCCTTTCAGAGTAGTATGCCAGTTTTCTCAATAGCTTTCAGTTGGACCAAGTAAATCAAAGTGCTTATTAAACCACCCATTATAATTCCTGTGGTTTATTACCCAGATCCTTCATAGGCAATAAAAGAATTTCTTCACCTTGCATCCCTGGGTAGAATTTTGTCTCATGATCTTGGTTTTTGTGCCAAACAAATGCTTATTTATTCCCACTTTCTATCCTCCATCTCTATTTAGTCTAATGCCTACCTTTCTCCTCTAGTCAGTCTGTTCCTTACTAGTTTGATTCTTTTCCTACATACCTCTATCATATCACATATCTCTAAATGGAGTATAGTGAGAGACAGAAAGATCTACATTCCCAAACTTGGGAAGGGTGGGTGGAGGTAGGGCACTAAAGGTAGGCTTGAAATCAAGACAAGTTGTAAAGTACTCACTCAGGCTGGTAGAGAGAAGCACCAGGTGTGAACTCAGATCTGGATATGACAGTCTGAGTCTGGGATTGGGTCCCTTTCTAGTTTTAAAACAAAAAAACCAAAATGAAACACCCTTACATAATTTCATAATGCACTGCTTATTGACCATTTGAATATCACTATTTTTATACTTGGACAGAACAGCATCTTTATTAGTTTGATTTGATTTATTCTTATTTTCGCTTTGGTTTTCATAAAGTGCAGTTGCATTTGGGGTTCCAACTAATGCAGAAGAATGTTGACATGAATTTTAAACAAACAGATCATAGAAAAGTAGGGCTGGAAGAGACCTCAAGAGGTCACCTAGTCCACCTGCTCAAGGTAGGATCATCCCCATCTAAGCCATCCTGTGGAACTGTTTGTTTAACCTATTCTTAAAACTGCATGAGCAACCCTCATTCACAACTACCAGAACATCAGAATCACCTTAACTTGCCACTTCAGTTAATTTGGTTTTGCCAAGCTGCCTAAGGAGGGAAGAATCCAAGCCCTCTCTTTGTTCCAGCACTAAAATAATGATAGTTTTCATAACCTCTTTTTACCTCGAGAGGAGGGATGTAGAATTTTCCATATACTATAGAGTGGAGCTATTTAAATTCAGATAAATTTAATCTTGTGATATCAACTCATTTCTTAGTGGGCAATAATCTATTAAGTAACATAAATAACCTAAGTTTGGAAGGAACATTCTGTTGATGAACAGAATGATATTCTGTTAATAAATTATCTAAAAGAAAGAGAATGAATCTATTTGACATGTCTTTTTGGGGGAAAAGGGAAACATCAGTTTGGAGCATGAAGTGTCAGGTATGCATGGAAGTGTAGGTAAGGGCTTTATAATAAAGTACTTTCCCTGGGTTAAAAATGTCCTCTTATCTGGTTTATAGTGCTGAGAGGGGGACCACTTGCAGGAACCTACAGGCTGCGACAGATTCACTTTCATTGGGGCTCCAGTGATGATGCTGGTTCTGAGCATGCAGTGGATGGAATGAAGTACGCAGCGGAGGTAAAGTATTCCAGTGAATTTTATAGCCTTTTGGTAGTTAAAGCTGTGCCTATTTTTTATTATAAGCCTGATTTTTTTTTTTTTGATTTTTTTTTTTTTTTTTTTTTTTTTTTT
>NW_017728992.1:146865399-146892048 GCF_001723915.1 Gavialis gangeticus
GTTTATGCATCTCACTGTGGTGATTTTTTTTTTTTTCTTTTTTTCTTTTTTCTTTTTGTACTCCCCACCTTTTCTGCCCCCAGCCTTTATCAAAACAAGAACAGTATTCTGGAAATGCTTTATATGTGATTCTTTTCCAAAATATATTTTTCTTTTTTCTTTTTTTTCCAACTTTGGAGAGGGTAAGACAGGAAGTACATGAGAGATGGTAACTTGAAAATTCAGAGATATTTAATAGTTTGAGAATGGTTTTGTTTTGTTTTTATCTTTTTTCTAAGAACATTTTCTCTCAATCAGTCCACCCTAGAAACTACAAATTTCCTTTAACTGACCTTACCAGGGGCCTGTGCATTTTGCTATTTGTTGAAGAGCAAGGTGGCTATTTTTGTGGAACATTTATTTATGCCTTTGTTTTCTGTGTGCTGCACCATTATACCTTTAAAGGATTATACTGCCTAACAAGACAGGTAGCCTTTTACTGTGTTCCATTCAGTGCAGAATGTCACAGAAGAGAAATGCAGTGTGCTCTCTCAGGGAGGCTTTACTTTTGCTCTTTCTTATTTGTTGCTTTTGAGTAAACTACAATAAAACCATCCAGATTAAAAGTATCTGTTTTCTCTGTGTGTGGGAAATATGGTGAAGAGAATGGGATCTAAAACAACAAATAGCTCAGAGACAGTGAAGAGGCCTTTCTGGGTAAACATGGATTTTTAAAGAAAAATAGGGTTTCGGTATAATGCTAAAGAGAAACAAATTACAATGCAGAGGCTTGATCAGTATTTTATTGGATAGACAGTGCCCAGAAAAAAAGGTTTTTCTAACACTAGTGGGGAAAAGTTACATTTGCAGTTTTTAAAGGCTTATGTTTTCCACAGGAACCAGGTGAGATGGAGTGTAAAGAATTAATAGTGGTGCTTAAAAACCATTATGCACCAAAACCAAATTTCTAGCTGAAACAAAAATGTATGTTCCATCTAAGAAACCAAATGGAAGGAGAAAATATCTCTGAATTTCTAGCCAGTCTAACCAAAAAACAAACAAACAATTCCCACTACCTGTCCTTTTGGTAACCTTCTTCACGAAGCACTTTAGACATCGTTTTGGTTTTGGGATAAGGAACCCAGAATTGGGGAAAAACCCAGGAATAAGAGCAAGGCTGCTGAGCACTGTTCATACAGAAGAAAACACCCAGAAGGAGCTGTAAATGCAGTTTCAGTGCTCAGTTGGATGAAGAATGTTGCCTGTGAAACAAGAAAGAACCTCTGCCAAATTGGCACATGCAAGAAGAAAGAGCTAGTTCACAAGCAAAGAAGACTACATGGTTCACGCCACACCAGATGACATCAGGAAAAGGAGGGATCATGGTCCCATTACTTTGAGACATCGCATGGTGAGACCAAGGTTTCTTCAACAAGCTGCGGTGCGCAAGAGGTGGTAAGACCGGATCTATTCCTTAAAAGAGAAGTCACAAGCCATTGAGAGTGGGGCTCTACCCTAAAATGTTTCACAGATTTTTTTTTTCTCTTGGCAAAATTAAAGGGGGGGGAGTGTGGTTAATTTAGCTGTGGGGTTTTTACTTCTTGTGTTTTTGTTGTTTTTATTAATCCACAATAAAAGTAATTCATACTGAAAGTATCTGTTTCCTCTTTGTGTATGAAAAAATGTAATGTCTTCAAATTAAATTATTTTAAAATTATATGTAAACCTAAAAATATGAATGGTCCAGTGTGAAAATTGTAAGTTCCAGTGCATGCTCTCGGAATGATCTAGGGGACTGACCATTGAGGTATGAACTCCTATATTTCATTTCTGGTCTAAAGAATGATTATCATTGACTTGTATAGCAGCTTTCTCCAAGGATCCCTATGATGATGATCCAGCAATATACTTAAGCCTTTGCTTAGCTAAAGTTAAGTGCATGAGTCCCAATAACTTCAATGGCACTCTGTACTTGCTTAATGGTAAGCACATGCTTATTTGCTTTGCTGGTTTGGGGTCTGTGTATTTACTAAACATTAATTATGTCTCATAATGCCAAGTATTATCAGAGTCATTTTACAGATAAGGACACCTGAAGCTTGTAGAGATTGAGCAAGTGCCAAATCGAGTGTGAAGCAGGGTTTTGGACAAGACCTCCTGACTCCTAGTTCATTCATATAATCACTTGCTTCCCATGCCAATTTATTTGGATACATCACTAAGGTCTATATTTTCTAAGCAGCCTCCACTTTGGGAATCTTCAGTTTCTCTGGGTGCATCTGGGGCCTAACTCACAGAAGTACTGTACATGCTTGACACTGAGTTAAATCACTTGGAGTGGTATATTTTCTGTACCATAGAAAATCAAAAATCTAAGCATCAGAAGGACCCCCATTATACTTTTTTAATTACTCAAGCCTCTATTTCCCTATCTGAAAAATATTGTTGATCAGGCTGACTGAGACTTACTAATATTTGAAAATATTTTGAAACTACAATATCTATCTAGGTACTTTCATATGTGCTCTTTACAACTAGGTAGGCAGAGAATAGCACTGGCTTGCACAAGGGAGAATTGATGTTGTGCTCTGTGAACTTGCTCCTTCCACAGAGATCTAAGGATTCCCACCTGGAGAATGTAGGCCTGACTTAGGATGGCTGCTTGTTGGGAGGGGCTAGTGTGATACTGGGGAAGAGGTCAGTCATTTTTACCTGACCAAATCATGCAATCTTAGAACTGCCAGAATGGATCTTTCAAGAGTGGATCAGCATACATTGAGCATCCACACAATGACACAAACAGCCGAGGTGTCATTGAAATGCTTATTAAAATTTGAATGCAAAACATCCCAAGCACAAAATCTATTGGCAAGGCAAGTTCTATACATCTTTGAATATCATAGGTGCCTAGGTAAATTTAGGCATTAATTTTATGAAAATTTGGGCCTTATATCTCCCAATATTTTGAATAGAGAGTAAATACAGTATCATGGCAGGTTTTTTTTCTTAAGCTGTATTCATAGATACTGTTGTTTCTCTCCGTTTTAAATGCTCTGTGTTTGAAATACAGTATCTCAGATACTATAGTGTCATAACTATGGATTACTTTTTTAAATTTTATTTTAAAATGAACCACCATGAAGATGAAAGATACTGGAGAAAAACTGCTAATTTATGTCAATTCTGTATCAGTTTTAATCCCAGCTACTCTCAGTGCTTGTTATTACTTGTATGAATTATTATATATTTACAGATTTCAGTAAATATTTGCAGTTAGAAAATCCAAATGCGTCTGAGTATGAACAGGTGAAGTAGAATATCCAACACCCATGCAATATATATTAATTTGTAACTTTGCTCCAGTTAAGCAGAAATAACTGTATATGTGCTTTTTGCCTTTCAGTTGCATGTGGTTCATTGGAATGCAGACAGATATTCCAGCTTTGTTGAGGCTGCTCGTCAGCCAGATGGATTGGCTGTCATGGCTGTATTTTTAAAGGTAGGAAAAGATTGTTTTGTCTCTTTTTTTAAACAAACTAGTGCTATAAGCTTATAACAACATTGTTATAACACATACTGCATTATCATAAATTATCCTAAAATATTAGCATTCTCTTCAAAAGGCAAAAAGGTGCCAAATTTGGGAAATTTGTTGCCATATCATCTGAAAGATGTTATAGCTGTATTCATAGACTTAAAGTCCAGAAGTTGTATCAGATCATCTAGTCTGAACTCCTGTAGAACCCAGGCCATAGAATTTCATCCAATTTCTCTTGTACTAAGCCCAATAACTTGTTGTTGGTTAAAGTTTGTTTTCCAGAAAGACACTAAGTCTTGATTGTGAAGGCTTCAAGAGACAGAAAAAACAAACCCTTTGTAATTTGTTTCAGTGTCTAAGTACTTCTTCTTGGTCTAAAGAGGAAAACAGACCTTTGAGACCTTCCTTAAAGCTACTGAAGAAGCTTAAGTCTAATATATTTGATCACCTGCTTGTTCTCAGGTGAAATTCACCTTCTCCTAAAGCCTCATTGACTTCATGTAAGGGGAAGTAAATACAAAAGCCAATCCTTGATTAGGAGACAGAGCACTGGGCAATTTTGTGATCCCTGCTTCAATGCACATTAGTACAGTGATGGTTATTTTAGGATGCTAGTGCACTACTCCAAAGCACTGTCTGTGACCTTCAAATGTACACAAACATTTGTGGCTGTTGGGTCTTCATAATCATAGACACTATGGCTACACCCCAGCCACCCATTCAAACTCCTTTTTCACAAAGTAAACAACAGAACTAAACTCTACTTCAAACTAGCAGCCTGCCATGCTGCCCTCTCTGTACTCTGTATAACTACATGATTCTGCTACAATTCAGGACTCTTTTATAATCTCCTTGCTGAGTGGAGAATTTAATGTCTGAGACCACTGTTGTCTGAGGTCCATGACATTGATTAGCTATCCATGCTGGCCCTGCCTCAGTTCTGCAAGCTGTTACAAAGTATCACTTTAATGAAATATTATTTTATACATGTTGCTGTCTTCCCAGTTTACATCATTCTGATTGAATGAATGTCTTATTGTGTGTGTGCGCCAAGAAATTCAATTCAGCAGGAGCTAGACCCAGGAGAATCAAGTTTCCGAATTTTCAGGTGTACTTTAAGGAACGAAATGCTATAGCATGTACTACAGGTAATTTATTCGTATGTGAATCAGCTGAGGTTGTTACAGTTCCTCTAAAAATATTGTTAAAAAGAGAAAAATGTTTTTTTTTATTCTACTGCAACAAAGGGAACTAAAAATATATAGCTAAAATAATATCTGTGAAGGTAGGTTTAACTAGTTATGGGCTTGACTCCTACATCCTCTGAAGTTTATCAGTTTTAACTTCAATGAGTGAAGGATCAGGTCCCATGTGAATACAGTTTAAACAAACTTTAAGGCATATTCTTTCCTTAAGAAAATAATTGTTTCCCTTTTTCTGTTTACAGATTGGCGAGTGTAACCCTCAACTAAAGAAAATTACAGACCGCTTGGATGCCATCAGGGCCAAGGTAAAGTTATTCACCTAAAGGAACATTAAAGTTTTCCAGGATTTCTACTATTGTCCCTTTCCTTATAATTCACATTCTTATTCTTTAAGTATTCATAGCTGGGAAATGGGGACTAGCTCTAATCTGGGACAGTTCAGGAGCCATTTTGTTGGGTAATGTTAAAAGCAGGACAGCATATTAGTAATTAAAAGACTCTGTTGTACAGTCAGAATCTTCCTACTCACAGCATTTGATGAAATAGGCTGTCGCCTACAAAAACTTGCACATTTTTGAACCAGTGAGTCTGTAAAGAGCCACCTTGTCCTGGCTTCTGCCTGACTTCAGACTGTCATAGCTAACTACCTCTCTCTGTCATACAGCATGCGGTGAATGGAAGAAAATGTTAATTAGCCACAGTGAATGGTAACCCCTGATATCTTATTTATTATCAAGATCACTGATACAGGGTAACTGCATGATTTGTCTGGGAAATTTATTTTAAGCAGTAAAGAAGGAAAGTCTGGTTTGACTTCCTTGTTTTCTAGGAATGTACAGGGGGCCCTGTATAAATTAATCTGAACTTCTGTGTGAAGAGTCAGCCTCTAGCATCAAACCTCCTGAGGAGTTTGTCAGTACAGAGATCCCTGTGACAAGAGAAGGGAAAGCTGGGGAGGAAGAGTGTCGTTAGGGTCAAGAGATGCATATTGCCACCCCCTGGTGATTTTTAAAATATAATGGGAATATATTCCCAGGCTTTACTGTCTTTGTCTTACAGCTTCCATCCCTGGATCCTTGATAGTCAAGGGGAGGCTATGGTAATGGCAAGCTTCAAAGGAATCATGGCACTTCCTGCAGTGCTTAATGGCAAAGATGCCACAAAGGCACAGATCTTTCACCTGGATGGCTCTGGGCTACCACCGAAGCCGCCAGAACCCTGCAAACCCTGTTCCACAATGGAACAGTCTCTGCCACGGGGGCTTCTAGTATGTTTTACCTAGGCTGTGGCTGGTTGTGCCTGTTGTTTTCAAGGAAGCAACATTTTATAGCACCCATTGTTTTTACATCAGTGACAGCAGAGCAATTTACTAATTTGTATAACAAATGGTTTCCTGATGAGGTGGTCATGGATTAAAATATATACATTCTTTTTTTCCAGGGTAAACAAGCCTTGTTCACAAACTTTGACCCTTCCTGTCTGCTTCCCCGCTCTCTGGACTACTGGACATATTGTGGCTCTCTTACTGTTCCACCCCTTCTTGAAAGTGTCGTCTGGATAGTTCTCAGAGAACCAATCAGTGTTTGCTCTGAACAGGTAGGCTCTGATCCCTCTAACCCTTCAAAATCACAGTTTTAAAATGATACTCACAAGAATCTTCTGTTTACAGTTTTAAATATTTAATTTTTTGGATCTAGTTTTGTCCTTTATAATTTGATAGAAATTTTTATCCTTGGGTTTCTGAAACATTTGAAATTATCATAACTTTTTTGTTTGTTATCAGTTGTCATTATTAGAAAAATATTTGAAATTTAAAACTGATTTGTGGAAAAAAATACAAAAAGAAGCTGATAGATAATTTAATTTTAGGTTTTTTTGGTAATTGGAACCATTTGTACTCTAGTCCACAGTTCTTAATGACTGAATATTCCATTAAATTATTTCTTTCTTTTATTCATGCCTTTTTCTATATAATCCTAGTTCAGCTTCATCAAATAGTTCCTATTTTTAGGTACAAAAAGTGTGAAGCTTGATGAGCCTGAATGCTGTAGGTACACTCTATCACTCAAACAAAATGAATTTATGCTAGGATTAAGAGCATCAAATCATTCGTATTTCTCAAGCTCGAGCTGTAAAACTGAACTCTGGCTGTAGGCCTGTGCAACAGTGACATCCAGTGGCTACTAAGGCAAATCCTTTTATGCATAAGGTGTTTTCCCAATGCAGATGTATTATAATCAATCTCCAAATTCTCAGAAACTGGTAATTGGTATTCCTGTTGTAGATTTCATTGTTACACTGACCACATTAAAAACTTGAAGTTTATCACACGCCAGTATTCATTTCCTCCATATAAAAAGTCAATAAAATGATTTACTCTTGGGCCATATCGCTATTCTTTCCTTTCACCTTGGTATCCTTCACCAATGAACTGAGGCAGATTGTAGTCCAACAGGAATATAAAAGAGAAACGCGATATGTTATACTACTTAATGTGATTAAATATGGCAGACTGTAACCACAGTGATTAGTAGCTGCCAAGTTATTTGTGTCCATGCTGTCTTGTTTGACTGAAATAAGTTTGCTGGAGGATTTTAGGGGTGAAATCCTGAGCCCCAATGAAGTTGATAGCAAAATTTACCTTGATTTTAGTGGATCAGGATTTCATGCTTTCAGCATTGTCTCTTGAGACTTCATGTTCTCAGAAGAATAGAAGTGTAAGCTGTGTAGGGAGTAACACTTTTTTATGCACAGAAGTTACAAGTTGCATTCACAAATACATATGTGAATGCTACTTGAATGAACCAATTCAGATACAGAAACCGGCCTGAATTTTTTTCCCCAAAATAAAGACTGTGAGGTTCAATGGATGGGACCACTAGTCAGAGTCAAGGGCATTTGAACTTTTGTTCCAAAGTAGCCTTAAATGAGTCAGATAGCCACACAGTACTTGAATTTCTCAATCTGTATAATATGCTTAATGTATTTTCAGCTTTGTAATTTAAGAGGAGAGGTGCTATATAATCATTCAGCATTATTAGTGATTGAATGATAATAAACATAATTATTAAAAATCTGTAATTATTAGAATTACAACAGTTCTTCATCGTCATTCTTCATATTCAGGTCAAAATTTCCAAAGACAAAGTTTGTTCAGATGAAAACTATTACCTATGATTTGCTTCAAAGTGCCACCAATTTAGGATTTATTCCCCAATTGGTCCTACTTCTCAATTTGGTTTTTTTGACGGGGGTTTGGTTTCGTTATGTTTCATAGAAACGTCAAACGTTATTTCTTTTGCTACTTGGGAACAATTTCAAAATAAAGAAACCCATGTCAATGTGAGATTTTCATGGAGCGTCAGAGGAAAAAATAAGGAACGAATTACTTTAAATGACTTAAAAATCCTACCCTCCTCTGAAGTTAGTTTGTTTCTGTTTGTTTGCACGTGCAGTTTTGTGGTGGTTATCTTTAAGTAATCAAGTAAAGTTCTTGGGTATAGTAGGGACATGCTAGATTTAGGAACCATATCTCATTAATTGTGGTCATGTAGCCATTTTAATGAATATAAAGTGTCAACTCTTAGCTTTGGCTATTATCCCTGAGGTATCAAACCAAGGAAACTGTAGTAAGTCAGCTGTGTAGTGTTTAGTTACACACATAGTTTAAACTGTGTAACAAAGACAGAATCTGGCCATTTGTAATTTTCTACGCTTTATTGGTTTTTTCTCAAATAATTATCTTCTTAGCCCCTTTAGTTTTGAAGTATTTGTTTTCAGGGTATTTTTTTTTTCCTGACATATTTTATGCATGATCAGAATCATGACTTTTTTGTCCAACTGGTAGTAACTACAAAGGGATAAAAATCAGAAGCAAAACACTGTATAAAACTAGCAACTATCAGAAGTGGGTCAGAATAGCAACATTCAGATTACAAACTAAATTTAGTTTCAGTTACCCTCACAGTTCAAGGTTACTGAGATGGGTTTGACATGTTGAAATAGATCCAAGTTGTGAAGTTTGGATTGGGAGTTAAGCATTTTCTAATTCTATTCATGCCTAAGAAGAAATCCTGGGTTTGATGTTATGATGCAGGCTCATCCCTAACAATTATTTGCATTGTGTTGTACGCCAGTTAAATGACACAACATGGAAACCAGATAAGTCTTTTTAAATACAGCATTCATAATTCCTAACTGAGGGTAAAAATGTTTGTGGAACAAGAAAGCCTATAATCAGATTTTGCCTGCCTGTTTATGTGGGTTACCAGGCAATCCTTATGGGAAGAAGCAATTGGTATGAATCGAGTTAGCCTTCAAGCTGCAAAATCAAGCTTAGAAATCATTTTTAGAGAATATTTTTGGCTTCAGATTAAGAGGAAGCAAGTGTGAATATATGCAGTCAGTGAATTCTATACCCAGTTTCTTCTTGAGCAATACTTACTTGCAAGGTATAAATGAGAAATTGTAGCTAACAAGAGCAAGGTCTGAAATGGCAGATTGGTGTTCTACACTTGTCCTGGGAAATGTGATCCCTGTACTTCCTGGAGGAATAAAGGTGACAAGTATGTTAATGTTTATTGCTAAGCTTTTCATTTAGCATAAGCATGACATTTCTTTGCTGAACTTTTATACCTCTTTTCATCTGCAGCTAGCCAAATTCCGCAGCCTTCTGTGTACTGGTGAGGGTGAGGCAGCCTGCTACTTGCTGAGAAACTACCGGCCACCACAGCCTTTAAAGGGACGGGAAGTCAGAAGGAATTAAAGGAGTAAAGCAAGAATCTGCCACTGCTGAGACCATTTAGGAAGCTGAATTGATTTTAATAATAATATGCTCTATGCTTTTTATGAGTTGTTAGAATAAATAGGTACCATTATTTATAATACTATATACGTACTATTATAGTTACAATGCGATCATTTTTGACAAAGCAAACATATCCTGACTTTCATTGGCAGTTATGCCAATTTTACCTGGTTTGAATGGGTTCAGCCCTTTTGGCATGTGTGTGCTGTGGCATTGGAGCAGAGCTTACAAAGCAACTTCCTTGCAGTCTGTGCAGGTGAATACAATCATGAGCACTGAATGTGATTCTGCCAGGTTCTGAGTAACCCCTTCAAGACACTGAATGTGGTTAAGCCTATGACAACAATGGGAGTTGAGAGGTGTTTATTCCTTTGCAAAATTAAGTTTGGATTTTAAAACATTTTCGGGGGGCGGTGGAGGAGGGTTCCACACATTGCATCTTTTTATTGCATCTAGATTAGCCTCTTCTTTTTGTTCCCAAGAGAAGAATAATTTATCAAAGCTGGTAGGATTTCATTCCTAACCATAAGCAAAGTGAGTGATTGTATAACCTGGAGTACTGTGATGGATTTGCTAAAATGTGATGACTTCCATTTAAAACCAAAAGGTAGTCCCACAGTGCCCATATATTAGAAGGTAAATATTTACCTGTGAATCACCTTGATCTTTCATTATTTCAATGCAGTTTTCTTTAAAGTAATTTTTTTCTTTGGTTTTTAATAGGATACTTTAATAGGATAGTTTAAGGATATAAATACCATCAGAATTACCCTTCTGTTCCTACAAGGAAGAGGAATTGAGATCTCAGCAGCTGCCTCCTACCAGTCTTGTTTCCTCCAGTTCCATATTGAAGCGTATCTGCTAGGTGTCTGCAGGTTTGGCATTCTATATGGGTTTTAAAGAAAGCTAGAAATTGATTAAAGGAAGTAGAGGAGAAAACCAGCTTCTACACTACCAGGAACTACAATAATTTCCTTGCTGATCCTATGAATTTTTTACTTCAAATTTAGTCATGATTTAATCCCACCCAAAGAAGTTAGTAATGCCAACTGCATTTCTCCAGGGCTGCTACAGATAAGTCCTGGAGGAAACAGCTAAAATCCAAACAACTCTTGGAAGAGTGGGAGGTAATGCCAGAAAAGCCATTTAAAAGAAAAGTCTTCTAAAAATCATGAGACTGACTGCTTCTTTGTCTACAACATCTAGCACCTTGGGTTTTGTAGGCTTCTCCTTTTGCCCTGGCCCTTGGTTTGAGGGGAAACATCACAAGCAAGAGTTGCAGAGTTTAGATGGCTAGATGTAGACTTTCCTGAAACTCCAGTACTCCTTTCTATAGGTAGATAGATAGTTTAGCTTAGATTAGATAGGAAGATAAATACTATAGTTTCTTTGTTGTCTCTTCCCATTAAAAATGTGGTCTCTTTCCAAGCTGGAGTTGAAATTGCTCCTGTTGCTTAGCATTGCAGAACAATACGCGGAAAAGGAATGTAAGGAAACTGGCCTCAGAAAATACATGAAAGGCAGTATAACAGAAGCTACTGGCCTGCAGGCAGATGGTTGTCAGTCCAAGCATCATAGGATGGACAGGAGGACATAGGTCAGATTAAAAGACCTCTGAATGGTCCTGTCCAGATAAGATCTTTTCTTGATAGGTGTGTGTGTGTGTGCATGCTTGTGTGTCTGTAGGGTATAATTGCTGGTGTGTATGCATTTTTTCACTTTTCTTTTTTTGACCTGTTATTGCATCTAATATGTTTCTCTATCACCTGAGTAGCTGCAGAACATCAAGAAAGAAACACTTACAAATTGTGTAAAAGGTTCTAAAGAAGTGATTTTCCTGAGGAAAGAAAATAAGGAAGCTACAGCTGCATTTGTCCATGTTGGAGTCGAAAAGAAAGTTTTCTTAGATGTTTTCAATGTATTGAAAATAAGTAGTTAAGCTGATCCAGTGCTTTGATACTTCTAAGGATTTCACCAAATAAAAACAGATGTTGTGAACGTGTCTTCTATTTTCCACTTAACAGTTTGCAGTTTGGGATGGAGATGTTCACAGCCAACCTTGTGCCTGATTTTTGGTATTTGCTCTTTCAACTCTAGTTTAAAATGAACAGGAGAACAGCCTGGCTAAACAGCAGTCTCTCAATAAGTTGCAGCTCAAAAGGGAATCTTATAAAAGTGGAAACTCGGTCATAGTACTAGAGAAAAACATTGCATGGGTATGTAGGGAAAAAAATTGGAAGGCCAAGGCACAATTTCAGATGCAGCTGGCAAGAGATGTAAAAGGCAATAAAAAGGGATTCTACAAATATGTCAAAAGTAAAAGGAAGACCAGAGAAGCCATAGGTCACTTACAGAATGTTGAAGGCAATCTAGTTACGGATGAGGCAGAGAAGGCTCAAGTAGTGAATGTTTTTTACCTTAGTCTTCTCAAATAGGGGAAGTTACCAGATGATAAGGCAGCTGGCAGCAAAGATAGGGAAGAAAAGAAACAGCCTAGAGTAGTAGAAAAGCAGGTTAGAGATTAATTTGAGAAGCTAGATGCTTTCAAGGCAGCAGGGCCAGATGGGATGCACCATAGGGTACTGAAGAAATTGGCTGAGGTAATTTTCAGAGCCTTTAGCTCTCCCCTTTGAGAGCTTGTGGAGGTTGGGTGAGATCCCAGATGTCTGGAAAAGGGGCAAATATAGTGCCCATCTTTAAGGAAAGGAGTTACAGATTAGTCAGCCTGACCTCAATACCTTCCAAGATCATATCATTAGTCCTCAAGGAATCTATTGTGAAGGACCCAGAGGAGAGCAAGGTGATCAGGAACAGCCAGCATGGAGTCACCAAGAGCAAGGCATAGGTGACCAACCTGATTTTCTTCTATGATAAGATGACAGGCTCTGTGGATGTGGGGATGAGTAGTGCATGTGATATACCTTAACTTTAGCATGACTTTGGACGTCGTCTCCCATGATATTCTCCTAAACAAGTCCAGAAAATGCAGACTAGGTGAAAGTACCATAAGATGCATACAAAATTGGTTACATCATCGCGCTCAACAAGTCATCATCAATGCCTCAATGTCTAGATGGGAGGAGGTATCAAGTGGGTTGCTCAGGGTCTGTCTTGGGTTTGGTATTATTTCATGTCGTCACTAATGATTTGGGCAGTGGGATCAAGTGCTTGCTTGGCAAATTTGCTGATGATGTCATTGTTGGGTAGAGCTAGAATCTGGAATGATATGGATAGACTGGAGAAATGGTCTGCAATCAATCAAACGAGATTCAGCAAGGACAATTGCCAAATCCTGCTCTTGGGACAGAATAATTTCATGCACAAATAAAGACTGGGAAATGACTGGCTAGGCTATAGTACTGCAGGGAAAGACCTGGGGATTATGATGGACCATAAGCTGAACATAAACCAACCATGTGCTTTTATTGCAAAAAAACCCCCAACAGCATGGGAAGTGATTCTTCTGCTCTATTTAGCACTGGTGAGGCCTTGCCTGGTGTCCTGTGCCAGTTTTGGGTCCCACACTTCAATACACTTGTGGAGGACAGATTGAAGAGTCCAACAGAGAGGAACAAAAATGATTAGAGATGTGAGAAACATAACTTTTGAGGAAAGGCTGAAAGAAGTAGGGCTATTTAGTGTGGAGAAGGGAAGGCTGAAGGAGGATTTGATAACAGCCTTCAAATACGTGAAGGACGATTATGGAAAGGATGGAGATGGGTTCTTCTCTATGGTCACAGGGGCCAAAACTAGGAGCAAAGGCCTCAAGCTTCAGGAAGGGGAATTTAGGTTGGAGATTAGGCAGAGCTTTCTGATTATGTGGGTGGTCAAGCATTGAAACGGGTTACCTAGAGACTCTGGAATCACCATGCTTGGAAGTTTTCAAGAGCAGGTTAGGTATCCAGGTTGTAGCCATGTTGGTCTACGCTACAGGAAAAGGCAATCAGGACTCATAGTAAAAATGATATCTTTTATTAGACCAACAAGATTTTTGCAAAAAAAAAATTTTAATTGCAAGCTTTCGGGCACAAACACCCTTCATCAGGCATTGGAGGAAAGATTGTAAAAGTTCTGGGTAGAAATGGAAGTTCATATTTCATAGGATTTCACAGAGGAGTCAATAGATGGAAAACTCCTCTGGGCAGTCAGTTCATAGCTGCTATGGAGCCTTTCACCTCCTGTGAGGATCTGTGATGATGCAAATTACCTTGAAACAAAGACAGGAGCAGAATCTCAGGTTTCAGGGGGTCACAGTTGCTTTCTGCTTGCTAGGCTGGGATGGCTTGGTCAGGGGTGTTCCTGCCTTGAACAGGGTCTAGATGACCTTGTAAGTTTTCTTCCAGCCTTACTTTCCTATGGTCCTAAGACAGAATAGTTGAAAATATGTCTGAATTAGGTATTGTTTACAGGTTCTAAGTAAAATGTCTGGCAATTTGAGATCATCCATATTTTTCTACAATGGTTCAAAATATTGTGTTGCTTGGTTAGGTTTTCTGCTTAGCGGCAGTCAATCATCGACCAAGACATGTATGTCCTCTCTCCTTCTAACAGCAGCTCTTTTAGATCAACCATTATATAAAATACTCAGTTCCTCAAAGATGGTTAAGGACATTTGCTGAGAACTATAGCTGTTGGGAGCTTCTGGTTGGTCATCTTAACACCTTTCTTTTCAGAAGTAAACAGATTGGGTCCAACTCTTCCCTGCTTGGCACAGGACCTGATGAGGAAGGGGCAAAAAGAGAGATTTGTGTCATCTTTATAATCCCCCAGGCTACCAAAAGTCAGTTTTAACCAGGTGTAATTTAGAGCATCCTCGGAATACTTATGCTTTGTGTCTCCCCCCTGCAGCTGCCAGAGAGCTGGGGATTACTAGACCAAGTAAGCACTCCATCTGCCTCCTTTTTTACCAGTTTTAGCCCTGATGTCTCTTATGATAAAGACTGGGAAGGTTGGTGTAGAGCGAGCTGCGCAAGGATTTCCCTTGAACTGAAGGGAGTCCCTAAGAAGCTGATCAAATAGGCTATAAAGCCTCCTCGGCATTTCTTTACCACTTAGTATATGGACACAATCTGGCCTGTGTCTAGCAGGACTTTCAGAAAAGCATCTGGGACTCAACTGTGGTACTATATTGTTTTGTGCATCTTACCACCCTTCCCACAACAAGCTGACTTGCTCTATGCTTGATCAGGATGGGGGAGGGAAGAGGGAGAAGCTCCACTGTCACCCCACTTGCTTTGTGGAATTGTGGGAAAGAGAGTTGCTATGCTTCAGAGAGTGAGGGGTCAGCAATTCTGTCTAATCCCTGTGCAGGCTGTGAAGACAGAGAAAACCCTTGTGTGGTCCTTTTACCTGTTCTATAGTTCCATAAATGCCTAGCAGAATCTGGCTTTTAGTGTTCTTCTTAATATAAAGCCTTGCTCTTCTATGTTTTTTTGTGAGTGAGCAATGGAAGGAATGGACAAAGACTCTCTTCCTCCACACCTTGTATGATCCATGTAAAGGTGTGGAAGAATTTTAGAACCTGAGTTCTTGTGAGTGCTCCTTGGTCGACAGTATGCTATTGGGAGTGAGGAGAAGGCAGGACCTTGCTTCTGTTTGCCAGGAGATCTGAACAGTTGTGCAAGAATAAGGAACAATGTCAGCTGCACTATATATAACTATAGCCTCTGTCCACCCAAAGACATGGGCACAGAGATCAAATTCTCCCCAGTGTTTTCTGGTAGCAGAGTCCTTGTTTTGGACTCAGTTTGTTACTGTCCTACCTTTGCACTCCTTGCAGCTGGGGCAGTGGCACCTTTCTGTTATTACCCCTGCCTCCATTGTCTTGAGCCAGTGCAGTAGTGAAATGGCTGTTGAAGTATTATATAGTATGGTCTATGGTACACTATATGTTACACCTTAGCTGCATCACCTAAGGATCAGTTGGCACCGTATCCTTTTGGGGTACAGCCTTTTGCTCTACAGCATTTTTCCTACCACTCTCTGGCCCCTTACTCTTTTGACTGCAGTAAGAGGCCAAAAACTCTGTCTATTTGCATTTCTTTACTTTAAAATTTCTTAATGTAGGAGAAGTAAGTAATGTAGCTATTTAATCCCTACTGTATCTCTGCAATATCAGATGTCTTGGAGCCACCCATTGGAAAGTTGAGCCTTCTTTAATGAACCTAAAAAGTGCCACACTCAGTCAGACCGATGGCCTGTCTAGGCCCAACTTTCCAGCGTCTTTAGTATGAAAAGTATCCCTAATCAAAAGTTAACTTCTAGCCTTCTTTGTCTCCTGTCATCTTAAATTATATCCACAGTAATCAGATATGTGGTCTTTAAAACCATGACCTCATAGGTATTTTTGTTAGAACCACATTCCTGGACTATGTTATAGATTAATTTCTTGGCAAACAGTTCTCAGGGGGAAAAAAAGTCATTGTCCCTGTTGATCAAGAGAATCATGCCAGAATCTCCAGTGCCAACAATTGTTTAAATGTAATTATAGGTAACATAATTCTAAGCCAGTTTGTGCAGAGGTAAGCTATCCTATAAAGGTGACATGTATCATGGCATCCCTGAAACTATACCCTGTGGCTGCCTATTCACATGCTCTTTGGTGTTCTAATTAGACTGCTGCAGTGTCAATATAGTGTCACATGTATTAAGCCCCGATACATTTTTAAATGGCCACAGGGTGCTTTAACTAAACCTCATCGACTGAGGTTTGAATAAAGCATCCTGCAGACATTTTTAAGCATGCTGGGGCTTAATACATGTAACAGTGAGACATTTTAATTAGAGCGGCTGCCCAAGAACTGTTCTAATGAAAATGTGCCTTCCCACATCAGAGTACATGTATAAGCAGCCATCATGTTCTGCCTAGCACTCTAAAAGTTTATAAGGAAAGACAATCAGAAGGTGATACCAACAAGCATAAAAGGTTTGGGGTGAAGCACTCAATGATTTCTAATAGCTCCTTCAATTGGAATCCAATGAATAGGGATGGGAAATGTCTCTTCTGCCTTAAGAGCCCTTTCATGTGGAGTCCACCTGGGCTCAGCTGCATCTCTTGTCCTTTTCCATGTATAAATGAGCCTCACTGGAGATGCCAGGAGATTGGTGGAACCAATATGTTGTCCATCAATATGCTGATGACACCTGGTTTTACATCTCATTTTCAGCAGACAGAAACAGCAGCAATTGCCAGTGCCTGTAAGAGATAAGCATATGGTTGAGAGGCAACTGACTCAAGATTAATCCAGGTAAGACGGAAGTGATGCTGATGGGAAGAGGGAGAGATGCTAAAAGAAGCTAACAACAATATGCCTGCACCTTACTTATATGACTCCAGTTCTGGTGTCCTGATTTCTATATTGTTTGGGAATGGGTGGGATAGACAGCAATAGTATGAGAAACAAACAGCAAGGGAAAGAAGAATCAAGGAGCCTTTTTGCCAGGAAATCAGACAGGTCTGTGTTCCTACATGCTGTTCAGATGTGTGCACGTTGCTTTAAAGAATTAATCTACTTGTGCTTTTCAGTGGCATACATGAGTGCTTTACAAGCAGCTGGGCAGCCTCCCTGTGATATCAGAGGGTAGCACTATTGCCATCCAATCCCAAAGATTATCTATTCCATAGGTAAGGAACTGAGGAGAGGTGAAGCAATGCAGCTGGATGCCTGGGGCAGCTACAACACATGGGGACAGTGGTGACTTCCAGCTGCTGCTCATGCCACCAACACAATAGCACAGCAGCAGTAGCAGTATTTCACTGCCACCCTTCCCACTCCTAGTTTGCACTGGGGGAAGATGCCCCAATCACTCCTGTGTTGTTATGCTACAGATAGTGAAGCACGCAGTTATTGGGTCAAAAGTACTCCCTGATCTGGAGCATCCAACCTGAGATGCCTAGAACCCGATGTTTCACGTGGCTCAGCAGTATGTGGAACTCTGTAAGTCTGTCTAACTGGTGCAAGGTATCATGCTGACATATGCCACAGCCACTCCATGCATGTGACGTCCCACGCCAGACGTTGATAGGCTCTGCTGATAGCTCATGCAGCTGCTCCAGTTAGGAAGCTAGTGCATGGGAAGCAGGGGCAGCAGTGATCAGCATAGCACTGACTGAATAATGCACCATACCCTCTGTTTTCAAAGCTTAGATGCCATTGACTTCACTTTCCAATGGGTGCCCTCAATGCCTGTGAAATATCAGAACTCAGGGGCTCAAATGTGGCATTAGCAATAGATCTGGAAAAATTAAAACACCATTTTTCAGTGAATTTGCTGTTCATTGAAAGAGTTTAGCCCAGCTCTAGCTGCTGGTCAGGTCCCTGCTCATTTTGTGATTCCAAGGCCAAGTGACCTGCTCTGGAACCTGTGCCTGGCCTCAGCATCCTAAGCCTTGATTTCAAAAATAGATTGTGATTGTAAAGAAAATCATTAAACCATGTTGTGGATTTAAACCAACAGGGTGCTGTCCTCTGAGCCTTCAGACAAGCTGAGACAGCAGCTCTGGTATGGAAACAGTCTCATTCACCTCAGTGGGCTTTGAAACCTACAGAAGATCATTTAAGTCAGTGCTTCCCAACTTCTTAGCAGCCAGCGGCCTCAAGCCCCATGGGCTGTATTAGCAGGGGCCTCATGCCCCATGGGCCACACCAATACAGGTGCCCCCCCTGCTGCACCAGGGTGCTTCCTCCTATTGCTGAGCCATACGCACAGGTGTTTCCCTCACCCACTCTGCACCACACATGGGCATAGGTGCCCCAGCTCCCTGGGTGTGTGCTCTCTTCAGCACTGTGACACACCCCCACACCATGGGTTTTCCCCAGCACTGTAGGTTGTGCTATGCTGCTCTGCCCTGCCCCTTGGAAGCAGAAGCCAGAGGGGCAGGGAGCGAAAAGCATCTGGCTGCTGCTGCTGTTGCAGACAAAGCAATGTAGGAGGGTGGGGGGGAGCAGCAGCCATGTGAGAACCCAGGGACCACAAACTTACTCCTTGCAGGCCACATGGGCTGCCAGTTGGACAGACATGATATAGATAATTCCCTTGATCATTACACCTTGGGTTGTTTTACACAAATATCTAACAAAAATGATGTATCCTATAATTCCCAACTGCCTCCCTAGCTCATTAAAAACTTAAATATTTTAATGAGCCTGTTGCAGAATTTCCAGTTTGTTGCAGCACCCTAGAGTCCTGGAATGCAGTTAAAGGCCAGCTCACTGCACCCAGTGGGGTTTTGTTAATGACGCCCAGAACAGAAATGAATTCTAGCAAAGGTTGTGGAAATAGTTGCTGTTGCCCATTGAGTTCTTGTCTGGCAAGCAATTTGACTGAATGAGTGATTGAGCAAATGGACCCTAACGTTCAAATAATGTGAACGCACTCAGATATGGTGCCAAAGCCATCCTTTTCACTGCTAGATGCAGTGATGATGCATCTGCAATGCTGATGCAAAGGAGAATGCAGTCATCAAATCAGAAATACTGAGAAGTAGAGACATTTAGAGAGACGTATTCTTGATAGCATCCTTCAGTTTCTTTACACTTCATTTTTGATTAAAAAAAAATGACAATAGAACAGGCAGGCACAAATCAAATACTTGTATTATTTTCTGATGTGTACTAATTTTACTGGGGTTATACAAACTGCAGGATAAATTTTGTTTTAAGCTAATTAGAAATTGTCTTATTTGCTGGTTTTAAATTGTTATGCTTTGGCAAAAAATTCATATGTCTGATTGGCCAGATGTGTTTATATTTGATTGGCAATGGTGACAAGCACTATTATTCTTTATACTGTAGTAACACTGTATTTGTCATTCTCAAGAACAGGGCAAGGAAAGTCATTGAACTTCTGTCCTGGCGTACTTAGATAAATGTTATCTAGTTTATCATACTAATAAAATACCATAATATTTCACTAAAAAACTGTATTTCCTTGACCTTATGAACTTTGGCATGTGTCACAATTGCAAGTGACATTTCATTTTTTGTGACCAAAAGGTGATCAGTGCATTAGAATTCTTAAGATTCCCACTATAAGCAGACAGTCATGTAGATATATATATGTATAGTGGGTAGACCAGTATGCTCCTCAGGGCACAGAAAACGCCTACTTGATTGTGCAACATACCTGTCATACTTTTGGGCACTAATAATTGTTATTGCTAAGAGAAAAAGGTGTCATAATCACTTCCACCACATTCTCATAGTGGTAGGAATCATCATCTTAAGCATTCAAAAAGAGGGTAATGTATCTTTAGAAAGGGTAATCAGTGTATATGGACTCAAAGTAGAGACTTGAACTGAACATAAATTGTTTGATTAAGGTGTTGCCATCAATAAGAGAGAGGAAATATCCTAGATAGACTGGCTAGGGATACTGCCCTCTGGCAGCAGTCTTCTAGTAAGCAAGACCACTGTAGTAGTGCTTTCATTAAACAGAAAGCTCTTTGAAACCAGTTTTCTGCCAGTAGGTGTCAGTGCAAACAAGCTAAAGTGGAGTCAGACTAAGCATAATCTCGGGAAAAAAAGTTGCTCTAAATTACTTAAAAATTGAGTGCAAGACCTCTTAAAAAGGAAATAATGAAAAAGATCTCATCTCATTAACAGAATGTGTGCCTTAGAAACAGAAGAGAAAAAAGAAAGTTCCAACATGTTCAGTTCAGGCATGTCTGAACCTTTGATATTCTAAGTCAAAATGAAATATGTGACTTTACTTTGTTGAATCAAATGGTAGCATTTAGTTTTCACTGGGCCTAACATTAAAGAGCAATTGCCAAAGTTGCTCCAGTGCCTTACAGCAGCTTTAGTCTGTAGGCCTCATGCCCTGTTTTGCTCTGGAAAAAAATGTGTCAGTTCATCTACATCTCCCATGATGCATGAAGGTGGGTCAGCAAGAGGGAGATTGCAGTGTATCTTCAAAAATGTAGTCCAGTCAATGAGCTCAGGCTACAAGGGAGAATGGGAGCATGTGGCAAGGCACCACAACAGCTCTGGTGAACACAGAAGAATATCATACTGACTCAGGACAGAAATTTCAAATTCTGTTCAACAAATTCTCTCTCTCTCTCTCCCTCTCTCTGTTTATATATAGATAGATAGATATAGAACCAGTGTAAATAAGACCTGAGCCAGATCTATTGTTCCTATTTTACAGCAGTTAAGAAGATTGCCCTGCAATAGGTCAAGTGTGTAAGAGTTCTTTGCAAATATAGGCACAAGAACCATTTTAAACAAAAACATAAAACTTGGAGGGGGAGTGGGTAGAAACCCCAGAAAGGTGCTCATACGACATATTAGCAGGTTCTGGCATAGTCTAGCCCCCACCACTAACAAGGGTGATCATACCTCTATATATATAGAGAGAGAGAGAGAGAGAATTTGTTGAACAGAATTTGAAATTTCTGTCCTGAGTCAGTATGATATTCTTCTGTGTTCACCAGAGCTGTTGTGGTGCCTTGCCACATGCTCCCATTCTCCCTTGTAGCCTGAGCTCATTGACTGGACTACATTTTTGAAGATACACTGCAATCTCCCTCTTGCTGACCCACCTTCATGCATCATGGGAGATGTAGATGAACTGACACATTTTTTTCCAGAGCAAAACAGGGCATGAGGCCTACAGACTAAAGCTGCTGTAAGGCACTGGAGCAACTTTGGCAATTGCTCTTTAATGTTAGGCCCAGTGAAAACTAAATGCTACCATTTGATTCAACAAAGTAAAGTCACATATTTCATTTTGACTTAGAATATCAAAGGTTCAGACATGTCTGAACTGAACATGTTGGAACTTTCTTTTTTCTCTTCTGTTTCTAAGGCACACATTCTGTTAATGAGATGAGATCTTTTTCATTATTTCCTTTTTAAGAGGTCTTGCACTCAATTTATATATATATATAGAGAGAGAGAGAGATGTGGATAAATGTTGGCAAAATGGAAATTTTCCTACTGAAAATTTGGAACTTGTGGAAATCAGTTTATATGGAAACTAGCTTCCATCAAAAGACAGGTGACCTGTCTTTATGCTTATACTGCAAAAAAATGCAGAATAGGTAGAATTCAGCACCCTCATCAGTGGTGGGGGTAGACTAAGCCAGAACCTGCTAATATGTCATATGAGCACCTTTCTGGGGTTTCTACCCACTCCCCCTCCAAGTTTTATGTTTTCATTTAAAATGGTTCTTGTGCCTATATTTGCAAAGAACTCTTACACACGTGACCTATTGCAGGGCAATCTTCTTAACTGTTGTAAAATAGGAACAATAGATCTGGCTCAGGTCTTATTTACATTGGTTCTACAGTAGCAACAATTTACTAGTTTCAATTAAACTATTCCTAATTTTCACTGGCATAATTGATATCAGAATCAGTACTAACTGCTCTAAGAAACGTTAACCATCCCAATTCATTTCAAAGAGGTATTTAAATAAGAAACCTAGAAAGAAGGGTATCAGAGTCAACACTAACCATTTCTCTGTTGATTGTTCTAGTTGTCTGGATGTGTGATTTTGTGTGTGAACACAATACCACTGATCCTCCCAAAGCCATCATCCGTTCAGCAATCTTCCCACTAAAGAGGCCCAGTACTGAATTGGAAGGAACTGTAACTACTCCAGTCATTAGGTAAGTTGCTGAGAGCAGAACGGTCGCGCATTTGAGAAATGTAGTGATGTGGCACTTCCAGTACGTTTGCTTTACTGAATTTGATGCAGGAAATACCAGGGAAAATCCTCTGTCCTTTTCAGTTAGGTGATCACAATTATCTCTTCTGTCCTTTGTTTCACTGGTAATAAGTAATAATCACTGCCTCAAGTAGATAAATGACCTTCTGGAGCAAACCGCAGGCCTGGGATGCAACCACAGAAACTGGAAGCAAGATAATGGACAGTGAAATTCTATTTAAAATTCTAGTGAAGTGAGCAGATGCTTGATAAATTCTGAGCTTCCAAGGGTTTGGGTTTTTTTTAAGCATTTATAGTATATATTGCTACAATAGGGGCAATTATGGCCTGGTAGCCTTGTGATTCAGCACACCTCTGCATTCAGCAGAGTACACTAAGACAATCTGGAGATTTTTCTCCATATTTTTACAATGTTCTATATTTGCAGTGTATGTACTGAAGCACTTGTATGCTGAAGTATGGCCTATGGAAGGTTCTTCCTATCAGTAAGGCACCTGATGGATTGGATTACATGGAACACATTTGTCCTTGAATAGTTAAGAGCTATGAACGTTTGAAACTGGAATGTTTGTTAGACTCCTGGTGAAATTCTAACCCTGTTGGAATCAGTGGCAGTTTTACCAGTGACTTCAGTGGGATCAGGATTTCATTCTTTGGTCAGTGACATGTGAGTATTGAAGCCCATAGCCCATATTCCGGAAACCTTTACACTACAGTCATCATGGAGCAATCCAGCTTTATGACCATTTAATTACCAGGTATTTCACAAACCAGTACACTACAGGAACTAGGAGCCAATACAGCTTTGCAAAGCAACAATTTAATTGCAGGGTGGGGACACACATGATATCAGGGCAGAGCAGCACTTCAATATGTACACTGTACATATTGATATTGCATAAAAAAACCACAGGAGTCTCATGATAGTGCCTTGGTGTTCTCTGTTCACTGATGACGTCTCATGAAAATGTGTTTGTTCTGATGGCCCCTATTCCAGGGATATCTGTAACATGATGAAACCATTCCCTAGAGGTTGAAATGTCATCTGTATTAAGCCTCTATAAACCTGGTTGGTGTTAAAAACCCCCTCCAAAATCTTATTTGTGCATTTCATTTATAGAGCAATTTATAGTAAAAAGAAAATGCTTCAGATTCTCTCTATTAAAACAGAGATGGCCCATTGTCCTCTTTCTAACATAGAGATGTTGCTGTTGAATTATGTCCTGTCTAGTATTATCTGTACACATGGACTGGATTTGGTCTTTCTGTAATGATTTTAAGGCTTCATTCAATGCTCTTTTGCAGTCAATGGTTGTCTTTCCATTACTTTAAATGGGTTTTTAATTCAGTCATTTGAGTGCCAAGCAAGTGCTTCTGAACTAATTAATAATACTTAGCATTGTTAAACTGCTATGTATTTATACAATTTAATTTTATGCTAAATTAATTCTGAAATGTAATTAATTGAAACCTGTCATCTACACAGAAAAGAAAGATGGCTTTTTCTTTTAGAAGAAAAAATATGGACAAACCCAAAAAGCACCAAAATGAAATACATTGCTAACACTAAAAAAGATTTATTTCTGCTTACAATTACGTTGCTGTAAAATGAGAGCTATAACTATTATTTCAATGAAATCTGCTGTAGATTTACATTTGTGGAGTGGGGACAATTTGGCCTGTAGTGATGATGGTATTGGAGTGTAATCCATGAGCATACAGAAAGGAAGAGGATCTTAAAGAAGACACTATAATGAAATTAATTTGTTGATAAGGCACTGATATGACACTCAGAAGAGCCAGGTTTAATTCCTGGACTTTAGCTCTTACTTACGGTGTAAAAGTGTGCACAGGGGCAGTTACTGAAAAGCAGCTGGCACTCAGGCTCCACAACATATTACATTTATGCCCCAACCAACACATTAATTGTGGCATAAATAGAAAGGGTGCTAATTTCAATCTTCTTTAAAAATCTATTTATGACTGAATATGTGTCCAGGGTCAACAAGTGAACATGTGTCCATGAGTGACAGTTGATTGTCAGTCCCAAGGCCCAGACTGCACCTGGGTGTGGAATGGCCCTGGGACTACAATCCTCTGCTAGTTAGCCCAGGCCCAAGGTTGGTGGTAGTAGGGGAGCCAAAGGGATTTCCCTACTCAGGTCTTTAAAAAAATTACTTGGCAGTGGCTCCCAGTGTAGGGAGCTGAAGGGATTTCCACTACCAGGGACTCTAAATCCTGTACCAGGCAGCTCTGATCCCCCATGCATGACCAGACCTGCTGTGCATGAGGTTTTGATAATCAGAGCAGCTGCCATGACAGCCCCAGTTGAACTGGACTTGTGAGGATCCAAGGTTGGAAATCAGATGGCAGAAAGCCAACCAAATTTGTGAAACCAAGGTTGGGGCCAACATTTAGCTGATTATTAGCCCCAGTACCCAGACAGCTCTGGGCTTCAAAATGGACCCAGAACAGTCTGGCTGGGACCAACGATCAGCTGACTATTGGCCTCACATGTGGGGCTGCAGCACCCAGCTTTGAACTTGCCGGTGTCAGACACACCTGGGCTCCCTCTGCACTGGCAAATAGTAATGGCATGATTGGGGCCTGAACCCTGATCCCAGAATTGCACCTCCTACTATGCACGTGTCACATGGCAGAAGGAGGGATTACTGGGACTGGAAAACAAATTCCATTGCACCATTAAAGGAATATGTGCTAGGGGCCTCAGTAAATTCCTTGCCTTGTTTTCTTTGTGGTAACTTACTTGTATGTTCATGCTCTAACTCGCAATAGTGTTGAAGGGATATGTTCATAAATGGTTATGAGTATGCACCCTGGTTTTCTCTGTTTAAAAATCACAAGTTCTCCAATTAAAAAAACCCACATTCTGTGTTTTTCCACAATTAAAATGAAACTCCACTTATAGGTATCAGTTGAACACAATGTTTTATTGATATATTTACAATTTTAAAGCAGTTTGGAAGACTACCAGTGCCTCAATCACTATAATAAAATAAATTCTAAATACCTATAAATTTTGGCATTTGATTTTTTGGGTTTTTGGGAAAGCAAAGCTTCCCCTGCCCCATTTGCTCACCAAGATGCAGTTCTAGCTGCAGCTGTCTTCCCACTGCTTTGTGGCACTGAGCAGCCCTGATATCCTGGTGCCCTGCCCATGCTATTGCCTCTCACTCCCAAGCCATAGGTCCCCCCAACACTGCCAGTGCCCCTCACTCCTTATTCACAGCCCCCCTGGTCCTGCAAGTGCCCTTCGCTCCTGACCCACAGCCCCCCAGCCCTGCAGGTGCCCCTCACTCCTAACCCATAGCCCCCAGCCCTACTGGGGCCCCTCATTCCCCACCCACAGCCTCCTGGGCCCTGCAAGTGCCCCCCACTCCTCTCCAAAGGCCCCTCTCAGCCCTGGTGTTGCCCCTCACTCCCAACCCACAGCCCCCTGGCCCTGCTGGTGCTCCTTACTCCCCATCCACAGCCCTCTGGCCCTCCCAGCCCTGCCAGAGGGGGCCCCCAGCTGCCAGAGCTATGGGGCCAGCAACCCAGGTCCACAGCCCTCTGCCCTGCTCTGTCCCCCAGCAGTGCCTGAGCCCCGGCTGCTGCCCAGAGGAGGCACCGAGTGCTGCAACCTGAGCGGAGCATGGAACTCAGCTCCCCTTCCCCTGTGGACTGCGCGGCTGGAGCAGAGCCCGTGAAATGGGGTAGATGCAGGTTGGTGGCTGCAGGTTCAGGGTTCCCTCCTCTGCTGCCCCTTTCCCCCTGCCCCCCGGTGCCTCCATGGTCAGCAAGTGGGACCTGGTGCAGTAGGGTAGAGTGGGGCAGGAAGGCTTGGTGCTGCTGCTGGGAGCTCCACACCTCTATGGCGAGGTGCTCCTTTCCCACTCTGCAGCAGCAGGGGTGGCAGCAGTGGGGCCAACCCTGCTCAACTCCCTCTCTCCCTTTTTCACTCTGGGGGTCTCAATCCCCACTACTATGCAAGGAGCTACAGGAGCTGCTCTCCATACTGCTTGGCTGTCATGTGTTTGTGTGTGTGTGTGTGTGTGTGTGTGTGTGCGCGCACATGCACGTGGCACCCCCTGCCTGATTGCCCTTCTTCCACTCCCCCCAGTCCCTTGCAGGCTGGAACTCTGCCAGCCTGCAAGGGGAAACCCACTGTTTCCCGCATTTTTCTCCTTCTCATTTTTCTCTTTAAAAAGAGAAAATCCACATTTTACCATTTTTTCCCATGCCAAATGGAAAACCTAAATCCCTGATTATAAGATATTCAGACATTGGGGAAAAGGAGACAATGTAAGTATGTAGAGAGATGCCTTTTGTTATGATGTACGTCAAACTAGATAAATATACTGGGCCTTCTGATCTTAAAAATATTAAGATATAATAGATTTTTAAAGAAGATTGAAAATATTTCCTTTGAAAGGGAGCATGG
>NW_017728992.1:146897048-146910006 GCF_001723915.1 Gavialis gangeticus
TGCCTTTTGTTATGATGTACGTCAAACTAGATAAATATACTGGGCCTTCTGATCTTAAAAATATTAAGATATAATAGATTTTTAAAGAAGATTGAAAATATTTCCTTTGAAAGGGAGCATGGGGGGTAAGAAGCAGCCAGTGGGATCATCTACATGAGACACTATGTCACTGTAGCAACAAGCCACAGTGATGTAGTGTCGGCAGACATGAACTGTGATGCCGATGCTACTGCACAGTAGGGTCAGAAACAACCTATGCACCGCCAAAACTGTCGGGGGCACTTGTAAATGCACCAAGAGAGACTTACTTAGTGCCTGTTAATTGTTCTGAGGATTAAAAATAAGAGCCGCTCTGGTTGTAGGAATAGAGGAAACAGCAGAACTAGAATGCAACGCTCAATGTGGAGTGTGGGCCAGGAGCTCCCTGCTGCCAGAGCAGAGGGATATTGTCCCAGTCCAAGTTCCACCACCAGATCCTGCCTTGGTAGCAGGCAGCTCCCAGGGGCAGGGAGCAATTTCCCACCTCCTGATGCCTGGCTGACTGGGAGCAAAATCCCAGTCAGCTGTCTAACGTACTCAGTTAATTTGCTACCTGCGTTTGTCTGCAGGTAGCAAATTAACTGGGGAGTAGACTAATTTACTGTACAGTAAGTGTCTGCACATGTAAACAGTGACACTTACTGCCCAGTAAATTGGTCTTCTCATGTAGTGCCATATGTTTAACGAGTAATAACAAAGCTGTGAATCTCAGTGTGGCTTCCACCACACGTTGTAAAGAATAAGCCTGTATTGAATATATAAACTGGGAAAAAATCCACCTCTGACTTGTATGATTCTATGAGCAATTTGAAGGTTGATGCAAACATAGTAGCAATTCTATTACTCTATGGGAATAAATATACAGTAGGGGCTCTGGGCCTATAACAGCAGGGATGCCCCTGAGCACATCCCACCTACCTACTCCTGTTTCAATTCTCCAAACTTAGAAATATGGTAGTGAGACCACTTTGGGGTTGCACATAGCAGCCCTTCCTGAGACCTCAGCCTCCATTGTTCTTGATGGTGTCTGCTTGAGATGAATCAGGGGTGACCAGGATTCACTTTAGACCTGGGCTTTTAAAATTAGTTTCCTAAATCTATCTTCAGGCATTTAAGCATAAGTGGCCAAATTTCCATAAAAGAGCTGAGTGCCACAAATCTTATTGATGTCAATGGGAGCTGCAGATACTCAGCACTTCTGGAAGCAAGTTTTTTCTGTTTAGATGGCTATTTATAAGTATATAAATCTAACCCTAGGTACCCCAGTTTGAGAATGGTATCCTAACCTTAGTGCTCTGACCAATGATAAAGTCTGTGCTTTGAACTAAAGAGATGCAAATGTTGGATCGATGCTATGTGTGTCACATCTCCAGTCAGAGAAGAAAGAATAATATGTTCTATATAATATAGTTGTGCCATTTCTTCCAGTATAAATTATGTTGCTTTAGCAGGTAGGCCCAGTCTGTTGTTGTATCATGGAACTGGGACTCCAGAGGCAATTCTAGAACGAGCTTTTCAGTGTAGAAGTGTCTGGTATTGCAGCTGGCTGAGCCAGCATCTGTTCTCCCATCTCCTTTTATAAATCAGATATGTCCAGATGAATTAAAATGTCACTTGAGGAAAGAAATATGTATGTAGCAAATGCTTGGAGGTTTGACCAGCACAAAGGGATGAGAGAATAGGTCAGCAATGTTCATAGCAGAAAAACTAGGAGGCTAGGCAGGGTACAATGAGAGAAATAGGAAACAATTTTGAAGGGGCTGGCAAGCTGTTCCTTCATAATAAATAGCTAAAGATATCTGAAGCCTTGCCCCCTGGCTTTTCTTTCCCTTAACTGAGTGAGAAGGGAATCCAATTTCCAAGCTTACCCCTGGGCAATGTAATGAGAACAGACAGGACTCAGCGTTACCAGCTAGCAGCCTTGTAAAGAACATAGGTAATGCTAACTATAAAGGGCTTCTTCAGGAGCAGGAAAATAACTGCCTCAGCTGTGATGGCATTCCAGTTCAACACTTTTGCTTCATAAAGAAAATATCATCTTTCTATAGAGTAATAGAACGTTCTTTACAGATCTTCCCACAGAAGAAGAGGCATAATTCAGCCTTATGTACCCCATCTAGGATAAGTAGGAAATAAATGCTGGTTCCTGCCTGAGGGGGTGATGGAAGTCTGCTTACTAAAATAACTTGAAGCAGAAAAAGAATATAGCTTGGCTAGGGCAGTAGAGCCATGTACTGATATAACTTCTGTTAGGAGGGCTCCAATGGAACTTGATTGTTATGTAAAGCTCTAGTGACAATGCAGGGGAGGGACAGCAGGTACCAATACCAACGTTCTCTCAAAGGAAGACAGGATGCAAGGGGCCCCACTAATGCAGTTGTAATTTATTTCTCCTCATGCACCAGTGAATTTGATCCAGTATGTTTTTGGGAATAAAATCTAAATATTTCCAGCCAAAGGCCTAGAACAACAGTCTGTTTCCCAAGTAAGATTGTTTTCTTATGATCATGGCATACCATCTATGTTTTGATGGAAAAGTAAATGGAGAAATTCTTCAGTCCTTATCACTGTTTTTGGGGGGGGCAGTTCTTTTGTTTTTTTGCTAACATGTTGGCAGCAGATCATTTTACCTTTCATATATTTTACTGCTTGGTGCTTTTTGGTGCACCAAAGTTCTAATGAAGATGGGGGTGCTTGTTGGACAAGTTGTTGGCATGTTGTTATTGCCACAGGATTCCTGTCCTTTTAGAGCTTGCACCTGTACCAGTTTAGTTGATAGACACTTTGTCAGTGTCTTGAGTTGGGGTAGATTCGGCATCTAATTGTATAGTTATTTACATTGTATTGTAACTTATTGTTTGAGCACTATACATGCAATGCTAAAGTACTCACTTGGGACCAAATCATACTACCGGAAAAGGCTGCAGAACATGGAAAAGAACACTGAGTTAAGCAGAAAAAAGCCATGCAATTGCAAGGCTCCAGCCCCCTGGGCACTATGCAGTATTGTAAAAGTGAGCCAAGTGTCATAATGCTAAAACTATGCTGGAAATACTGTACGTGTTGAAAATATGGTCATGTAGTCTGTGAAAAGGACATTTGCATGTTTCCAAGATTCCAGTGTATGTAGGATTGTGTATTTGAAAGGGCAAAAATTCTGTATAGGAAACTGGCTAATCTAAAGCTGATGATGTCAACACTAACCTAAGCCATAAAACCGGTGGGTGCAGTGGCCAAGGGCTTCAGCCTGGACTAGGTCCAGTTATGTAGTTACAATCAAAGGTTCCATAGCCCCTTTGTTTGGCAAAAATCCCGTGTAGCAGAAACACTGAGGCTGTATTTCAGACTGAATTCTGAGCTGTTAATTAAGGAAACATGCTTACCTCCCCCGCAATATCTGATTACCAAGACATCGGAGTAACAGCACTCTGCACCCTAATTCCTGCTGCCATGCCATTCTCTCTGCTGTTCCCAACAACCCCAGTCACTCTTTGATTATCCTCAAAATTCTTCTGCTCAAGTTGATTTGCATTTTTAGTAATATATGTCATTTCTCAGAGGAGAGGGTGAATGCTATTCAGTAAATTAATTTGGTTCTGAAATGCATGAAAGTAAGAGAAACTTGGATTTTTCCCAAGTCAGTTCATATGTTTCCACTGGGGGGGGTGCATGCATGCATGTGTACATACATGTACTTATTTATATTTGTGGACATGTGTACAGTACAAACAGTAAGCAAACTAAATAAAAATGACATCTTGCCAGACTGAAAAGACACACAAGATTCCAGCATCTTGACTGACTTGATTTTCCCAAAGAATAATGCCTGTGAACAGCAGAGCTTTAAAAACAGAGTAGGAAGTGAATATAATAAGCATAAAGAGGAGATCAGGTGTGGAATGCTTAGCAGGGATGAAAGTATTAATTTCAGTATATGGGAGCAGAAAATGCTGCTGCAGTTACTGATCTCCAAATGTCATTATTGTTTCTAAATTTTTTTTAGTTTATGCACTGTCTGGACAGCCTTGTGATGTGAGACCCAATCAGCAGGTTTAGACCCAAACCTTTGAGGTGCCTAATATCTTCAACTTTCACTGAGTTTGATGGGAACAGAGGGCACTTTTCAGGACTAGACTGTGTGCACTGACAGTGTGGATAGCATTTTTAACACTTTGCTGAATGAGAACCTTATTCCTGTGCCAGATTTTGTGTTGTAACTGATAGTCATTAAAGAAAATAGTCATAGTATATTGTGTTGACACAAACTAAAACATGGAGATTTATTTGTCCAATATAATTATTCTTTTTATAAAACTGGCTAAAGGGGATGATCTAGTCAGCAACCTAAAAATAGAAGGAAAGTTGGAAGACAGTGACCATGAGCTGATCACTTTTACTATCCATCGCAAACCTGGCAAGTCAGTCAGCAATGCAGAAGTCCTTGACTTTAGGAAAGCTGACTTTGATAAGCTCAGGAGGCTTGTTGTCAAGGCCCTAAGGGACCATGACTCAGCAGGGAGAGGAGTCCAAGAGGAGTGTTTGTTCCTTAAGGGAACAATCCTGAAAGCACAAGGGATGTCCATCCCATCTCAGAGCAAAGGTAGCAAAAGGACACAGCAACCCTCTTGGCTCAACAGGGAACTCATGGACCTCCTACACCAAAAAAGAGAGGCTTATAATGGATGGAAGATAGGAATTACCACAAAGGAGGAGTATTCTACACTGGTCTGTACTGTAGGGAGCGAACCAGGAAAGCCAAGGCTGCAGCCGAACTCCATCTGGCTACATGTATCAAGGACAATAAAAAGTCCTTTTTCAGATATGTAGGGAGTCAGAAGAAAAGCAAGGGTAACATTGGACCCCTGCTAAACCAAATGGGACAACTGACAACCAACACCCAGGAAAAAGCCAGCCTGCTTAATGGGTACTTTGCATAGGTTTTTCATCAACCCAAAGGGATCAACCTGCCTAGCATGATGTAGGACGACCAGGGTGAGGGTGAATTTATACCCAGCATTGGTGTAGACCTTGTAAAGGAACACTCTGAGAGGCTGGATACCTTCAAATCAGCGGGTCCTGACAGATTGCACCCCAGAGTACTTAAGGAGCTGGTAGGAGTCATAGCCCAGCCACTGGCAAAGTTATTCAAAAAAACTCCTGGCACTCAGGTGAAATACCTGAAGACTGGAAGAAGGCCATTGTGGTGCCCATCTTGAAGAAAGGGAGGAAAGTAGATCTGGGGAACTACAGGCCAATCAGCTTGACCTCAATCCCTGGAAAGATTCTGGAGAGAATTATCAAGGAGACCCTTCTGGATAAGCTGGCTGAGGGCAACATCCTGAGGGATAGCCAGCACGGGTTTGTTGCACGTAGGTCTTGCCTGACCAATCTCATCTCCTTCTATGACCAGATGACATATCATTTGTACAAGGGAGAAGGGATTGATGTCATATATCTGGACTTTAAAAAAGCCTTCGATCTGGTGTCCCATGACCTCCTCATGGAAAAATTGGCCAACTGTTCCCTCGGCTACATCACAATCCAATGGCTGGTAAATTGGCTCCAAGGCTGGACCCAGAGAGTGGTAGTTGATGGAAGTGAATCATCATGGCACTCCATGACCAGTGATGTCCCCCAAGCCTCTGTTCTTGGACTTGTTTTCTTTAACATCTTTATTAACAATGTGGATACTGGTGTCAGAAGTGGACTGGCCAAGTTTGCCGATGACACTAAACTTTGAGGCACAGCATCCACACCTAAGGATAGGTTGGTGATCCAGGCTGACTTGGATAGGCTTAAAAAGTGGGTGGATATAAACCTAATGACATTCAATACCAACAAATGCAAGATATTCCACCTCGGGGGGAAAAATCCCACAGTACATGTATAGGTTCGGAAAAGCACAGGCTCAGGAGTGACCTGGTGGCAGCGTGTCATGGCACGGGGTCCTGCAGGATGGCCATGATCTCCCCAAGGCCCCCTTGCCGTGCCAAGTTGGCCCCAAAGGGCACCCTCGATTCTCGCCCGCCATGTCTTTGATGGTAAAATATATATTAGGGAGGCTGCCTTTAAGTCTTCTTGGGAACAGTCTTGCTGTACTCCGACCCTGTGGGCTCCTGGACCCCCTGTGGGTCCTGTTCTGCAATGGGTGTTTCAGGGCACCCTAGCCTTATGGGCTATGCATGGCTCTAACCAGCCCTTTACCACACCTCAAGCCTCACAGATGGAACTGACGTTGTTCAGTCTGGGCCTTGTTACATTTTGGTCCCCTTGTCCTCCCTGGACCCTCCACAGCCCTGTCTTGCACTGCGCCCTCACTGGTGCTTGGGCTCTCCGCGGCCCTGTCTCACACTGCGCCCTCACTGGCGCTGGGGTTGGTGCACCCCCCAAATGCTGCGCCCTCTCTGGTGCCGGTGCACCCCCAAATGCTGCACCCTCTCTGGCGCTGGGGTCCCCACACTGCTGTGGGTCCCCTATGAGGCCCCTTCCTTTCCCTTATAGCCTCACCCAAACCACCGGTCTTAAACAGTAAACAAAACACAAGCTCCTGGGCTATAACATAAATTCAAGCCGCCCGGCTATAACACCATTCAAGCCACACCAGGGGTGCTCCGTCCCTCACCAGTATCAGAGGCTGTACCTGCAGTCAGACCTCTCCCTTTTAGTTGCTCTGGGAGAGCTCCTTGGTTGCTGACAGGGAACTGCCATCCTGGCTTCAGCCCTGGGATTTATATGTGAACCAGGCCCTGCCCCTCCTGGTCAGCTGACCACTGGCAGGTGTGGGCCGCTAGCTCACTCTGATTGTCCTGGTAACCAGCAGCTGAGGCTCCCCACTCACTGCTAGGGCTCTTTCCCTAGTAGTTTCCACTCTTTATAGAAGCAGGGCACCTAAGTGCTCTACAACACAACGTATAAGTACATTAGGGGTGTGCATCAGGATCTGGGTGAATGCCTGTTCACCAGAGCGCCCCAAGGGATAACAAGGTCCAATGGTCACAAACTCTTCCAAGACCATTTTAGGCTAGACATAAGCAAAAACTTCTTTACTGTCCGAGTCCCCAAAGCCTGAAATAGACTACCTCCAGAGGTGGTGCAAGCACCTACTCTGGACTCTTTTAAGAAATATTTGGACACTTATCTTGCTGGGATTCTTTGACCCTAGCTGACTTCCTGACCTTGAGGCAGGGGGGTGGACTCAATGATCTTCCAAGGTCCCTTCTAGCCCTAATGTCTATGAAATCTATGACTACAGTTACACTCAATTGATTGAGTCTGCTCCAAAGCAGCCAATCTCTGATGCATCATGGGACTAAAAATATATTTATAAATACCATCATAAACACTTGAAAGTACACACAATCTAGACAGTACCAAGGTTCACTATAGTGCAGGGGTGGGCAAAATACAGCCCATGGGCTGGATCTGGCCCCCCAGGCCATTCTATCTGGCCCTTGGGGCCCTTAAAAAATTTAGTAAATTAATATTTATTTGCTCTTGGCTGCCTGTCAAAGATGACGGGAGCCAGGGGCAGTAAGACCAAGGGGGAGCCAGCAGCAGGACAAAGAAGCCCAGCCCACCCCCCCCCAGCCATTTCCCTGCTTTCCTACTCCTACACTGCTCCAGCACCATGTGGCTTCTGGCTGTATCACCACACTGGGGAGCACAGGGCCCATGCCAACACCCCAGGGCCAGTAGCGGGAGGGTGTGTGTGTGTGTGTATGTAGATGGGCAGAGTGTGTGGGTGTTCATAGGGTGAATCCCACATACATACCCCACTATACACATGCACCCACACCCCCTTCGCACTGCCATACATGCAGACCCCCACACCCACACCCCCTCACACAGCCCAGCTACCCTCCTCCCACACACAGCACCCCACAAACCCACCCACAGCCCAAATATCCACACACACCCACATGCTCTGTCACCCCACAGCCACATCCCCCACATCTATCCCCCCACAGACACATCCACACCCTCCCACACACCCCACATATCCACATCTCCCACAAACCTATATCCACCCCCTGGCACAACATAGAAGAGTAAGACTTCATTTTAAGCTATTGTGCAATCACCTCTATGCATGGGTGACTGATGCCTCCTGGGGGGCGTTCCCTCTGTGTCCGATTGCACCGAGCTGGGAAGGCGGGGGACATGGCTGGTTACTCATGCCAATCCGGAAGCAGTGTTCCCTCTAACCTGGCTCTAAGAGGGAACGCTACCCAGAAGTGCCAGCGGCACTTTTCCTGGAGCCTCCACTCCCCAACTGGCACTCTCAGAGGGGTCACCAGCCCCCCCTGCCCACTGCCTAAGTGGGTAACGCTGCTGTGAGGCGGTGCACCAGCACTCTCAGGGGGTGCACTTGCAACCCCGTGCACCCCCTACGTGTCACCACTACCTCTATGTACACTGTGCATACACATGTAAATCAGGACAAAAATATTTTTTGAAATCAAATTAATGAATGTTGCAGACACTCATTTTTTAGAATATAATTCAATATTTTTCTGATTCTGAGATGGCAAAACCCCTTGCTGAAAGGACTACTTCCAGGGGCAATGGGAGGGACTTCTTAATTGAGTCCGCTTTGCATGCGAGCTGACACGTGCTGCGTCGTGTGCAGTTGTATAAGTTGCAAAATGTGTGTCTGCGTGCAGAAAATGGTGGTGTACTTTTTAACTAAACAGCTGCTATATGTTTTATTTCAAATGCACATCACCACCATTTTCTCAGTGTGGATGCGCATTTCACTGCTTATAAACTGCAAGCATCACAGCAGCAGGTGCTTTCCGAAGTGCCCGGTGCTGCTGCGCTGGCAAGTATAAAAATGCCTTTGCTCAATATAAAGGACTGCTAAAGAGCACTGGCAATTTAAATGTTCAAAATAAGGTGGGGGTTGAGTCCCTTAGGCAAAAGACTTGAATAAAGCATGGATTAACAGCCCATTACTGAATTATTCCCCATAATAAAATGATTCTCAACTAGGGTGCAATGGTACCGTGGGGTTCTGCAGGATACTTTAAAGGGTGCTATGGGATACCATACAATATTAGTGCTGTGAGGTGTGCAAACACCTACCAACAATACAAGATAAACTAATGGATTTCAAAATATTCTGACCTGTTGTGGTTTCTTTTAGTATTTTTGTAACAGAAAAATTGCTGTATTTTATTTTTGCAGTCAAGAAATAAAAGCAAAGAGGTGGCATTTTCAAAGGGGTGCCCTGAGTCTAAAAATATTGCTAATCACTGCCTTAATGCATAGCACTACAGCTGAGTGAAATTTTTCAACTAAACATTTTCTTTACTGAAAAATACAAATTCAGGCCAGCCAAAACATTTTCTGCATTTATCAATCTTGGCAAATTATGACTGAAAAAAATCTGACATTTCCTACACAAAACTGTTTGATTTTTCAATTTGAAATTGTAATTGTATTTTCAAATTTGTAATTTCAAATTACAAAAAAATAAACAGTTTGTACCCTCAAAAATAAAACAGTGTATTCACTTAAGGTCAAACAATGACTGTACCATTTGAAAAAGTTTTATTTCTGCTCAACCCAAAACAAAAAATATTTAAATTTTTTTTTTTTCCAAAATAGCAGTCATGTAACTAAAAGCAGACCATAAGAAAACTAGCCCAGTGCCAATGTAGATGGTGTTTCAAGTGTTAAGATGCTCCAGCACTCAGTGCCCCCACTCACTGGTGTTCAGCACCCTACTCCCCTCTCCCCAACCCAGGGTGCCAAAAGTCCTAGTAATGCCTCTGTTCCAGTGACTTGAACAGTCAGCTATTTGGGCTCTGTTCACATAGCCTTACATGCCATAGCACTCTGTGTTAGGAACTCTAATCTGCCAGGCCAGTAAAAGACTCCTGAGGCTAGGTACAGACATTTAATATGCCCAAGGCAGAGTCAATCTAAGTTGCACTGTTTCCTGTAAATGGTATAGTTTAGATCAATAAGAAACAGAACACACATTTGCCCTTTGCTGCGGTGAGGGAAGGGAGAATATTAGGCCATTCTGCCATTTTTAAACCAGTCTATGTGTGCCAAACTTCTGTTATGGGTATAGACCAGTTTCCAATCACTTATACTGGTAAAAGTGTGATGTCTGTACCTGGCCTAAATGTTTTTTGCATCAATTTTATCTAGGTGCTTACTGTATAGACCAGGGTCATCAAAGATATAGTGTACAGAGACATTTCACCAGGCCTGTGGGCTCTCAAAGCTGAGAATTCAGGGGCAGGGTGAGTAGGGATGGGATGTGCCTCCTGAGTCCCAGCTACAGAGTCCCATTGGGAATATATAGCCGCAGCAGCCTGGGGGTCAAGCAATAGCTGCATTAACCCCTGCCCACTGGCACTGCTCACCCCACTGCCATTGCCAGGTCCAGATCTTCCAGCCCCACAGCCCAGATCCGGCAAAGGGAGTTGGTTGATTTTGACACCCCCAGTTTTGAGAGTAATAAATACAAGGAATTAGAGCAGAATATTAATTCAAACCTCACAAATTTTGATTTTACCTCAAAATAAACTGCCAGTGAATACCATAAATTCTTCATCTGTTAAGTCATTTGGATCAAAGAATAGGGTTAGCTCTACAAAAAGACTAAACCATGAAAGTTCAACTGTACCCTCCCGTATGTGCCTCAATCCAAAATGTATATCCTCAACATTTCTAACTCAGTTGTAGGCACCTAAAGTCCATGGGTGCTTCAGTTTACACCAATATATTTTTTCTTGGCACCTAAATATCTGCTGTGGCCATACTCAGAACTGTGTCAGCCGTGATGATGCTGACTGGCTAGTAGACATCTAGGCCCTCTCAGGCTTCCTTCACTTAACTCATCTACAAGGACAGATCTGGTGGACCCTCTCAGAACATACCACGTATGAGCTCCACATAGAACAAAGTGACAGTGGGTATCCCTCTTGCCTAGTAACTCAATGATTAGAGCATGGGGTAGCCAGGGATTTAGTCCCTCCATTGCCTGAACCTCAATCATTCATGTTCTGTGTCACTAGGATATAGGCTTCTCCCACTGAAGCTGTTCCATTTTGCATAGATTCAGTTAATAGTCCTTGTGTCAAAATAGTGTGCACCCATGGCTTTATAGCCTAGTGGTTAAAGGATCCTTTGGGGTTCCAGTCCCTGCTCCAATGAATGTCTAAGTATTTTATATATAAAGTATTAATTGGAGCTATAAAAACATTAGGAACACATTTATGAAAAATGCTTTTCAGCTGGTTTTGGTGTTGAACTGAATATTCTTCTAAGGCACCACTGTTACGTTTATTTAAGTTGGATAGCAGTGCATCTTGTATGCACTCTTTATTATCTTATCTTGCAGGGTTTCATAGATATTGCTGTTAATATAGATTAAACACAGCAGTACATTGAATGGTTTGATTTTGCAGCTGACTCATAGATGTCTATGATTTCATTTCTTTAATCCTAAAAAAATTATACTATGTTATTGGTTTGCTGTCTACTGAATAAAATGAAAGTTGTACCTTTTCAGGGACTCATTATGTTTTAAGTAAGAATACTTAGTACTCACTGGAGAGTTTAGCTAGTATTTTGAATATAGACAGAAGGAAAGAAAGTAAAAAAATGATGGTAAAAGTCCAGAAAAAGAATAAAAACAACAGCAACAGTAATTAGTTAAAATACCATCTTTTTAAAAGGAAAAAGTTAGGTATTTGGTTGCTGACACTCATTCTGGCTGCAGTGGATAATTCTTCCAGAATGGCCAGTTTGTCTAGGCTTCTTCTACACTGTTAGGGCACATACTCACAAGCACTATTCACTGTCTCCACTGTTCCAAACTACCCCACATACCTGTAATATTCAGGAACAAAAAATATAAATCAGCAAGGATACACTAGCATAAAAATGGCATGTTGAATAACTATCATGTTTTCCCTCCTTCCAGTGGAATACCTGGTTTATATATAGCTTCTTCATATATTTGCTTGAGTTTGGAATGTAAAATGCTGTATAAGCCTGTTCTAAAACCCACTGAACTCAATGGAAAGAAATCCACTGGGTTCACTGGGGTTTGGTTAAGGCCTTAAGTGCTGTCATTGTTATTAAGTCAAGTTCAGCCTGTGTGTAATTAACTGCATGATCAGAGTTTGGTATAACCTCTACAGGCCACAGTTCACAAATGTAGTCTACATTTGTTTATGGTACTTTTAATTTATCACTGGAGGAAATTTACTGTTGCTTTAGCTATCTGTGCATGTATATTAATATTTTTATATATGAATAAATTGTTGTTCAATATATGCAAGAGGGATTTAAACTAAAGTTTGAAAACAGCATTGTTACATATTAGATACAGAATTTCAATTCACATTTGATTAATTTTTTGAAACTTTTACTTTGAAAAATCAGCTGTTTCAACTTCTTCCCTGTATAATTTCCTTTCCTTTTCTTTATATCAACAGTACAGAATGCCATTATTGTAAAATATATCTTTTTATATGTACTATATTATCTTTATGTTTCAAGGTAGCATTTCCTGGTTTTTGTGTATTGCTTTATTCCTTTGCTATAAAGATAAGAGGTCACTGTACTACTGGTGACTGAGGTACTGAGACAGCATACAAGTGGCTTGCCCATTTGTTAGGTTGATTACTTTATCAAGGACATCTATCCTACTTCATGTTTTATGAGACTGTATAATGAAAAAAAATTGATGTGTCATTTCTGGTTGCCATTAGACCCTGGTTTTTCACATAAGTTCCCATTTGATATTTCCCTCTGTTTTCTGTTGGAGTAATTAACAAAAATGCTAAAACAAGGGAAGTGTGGATAACGTAACTGAGAGATGGTAACCCTGGTTTAGGACCATATTTCTTTGTCCAAAAAAGAGGACACCTGTGAGAGGCGGGGGGGGGGCAGG
>NW_017728992.1:146910595-146916624 GCF_001723915.1 Gavialis gangeticus
CCCCTTACTGACCCCAGCCCTGCCAGTGCCCCTCACTCCCAAACAGCAGTACCCTGCCCCCCCCACTCCCTGCTGGTGCCCCTCACTCCCAACCCACAACCCCCTAGTGCTGCCAGTGCCCTGCACACCCAATTCCACAGTCAGCCATCCCATCCCTTGTGCCTCTTACTCCAGACCCACAGCCCCCTGCCCCCCAGCACTGCTGGTGTCCCTCACTCCCAACCCGCATCCCCCTGGCACTGCCAGTGCACCGCACACCCAACCCACAGTCACCCTTCCTGTCCCCCATGTCCCTTACTCCTGATGTACAGTCCCCTGACCCCCTCCCAGCCCTGGTGGTACCCCCTCATCCCCTACCCACAGTCCCTGCCCTCCCGTGCCCGCCATCCCTGCCAGTGTCCCACACTTTGGACCTGCAGCCTCTGCTCCCCCAGCCTGCTGGTGCCACACACACTCTCTCTTTCTCTTTCTTTCTCTCTCTGTCTCTCTCTCTCTCACCTGGGAGCTTGCCAGAACCTGCGCGGGGAGTGTGTGACCCCCAACAGTCAATCAGGTTGCCCACTGCTGCTGTTACACAAATTGCCAATTGCTCAAATCATGAGTGAGACCTTATAAAGGAGGATAAGTCAAGATACTGCGTGTATTGATTAAGCACTTAATGCACACAAACACACACACACACAACACATTTATACCCCAATTTCTGTTCTGCACTGTTATACATTGCCAGTCTTATCAATACTCAGATTAATTTAGTGGCCAGCCAAGTTGATCACGAGTAGGGAGCCAGGTTCCTGCCAGTTGATCTCGTTAGATGAACCAATGCTCCAGGATAACATGCAGAGCAAGACCCAAAATCGATATGTCTTGCCCCATCTTTTATACCCTTGTCAATTCACACAGTCCTCAGGGCTTTTGTTGTGTTATCACTGTGTTCTTCCTTGAAGGTCAGTTGCCATTGTTCTCTCACTGTTCTTGGTGGATTCTTCTTGTTTTAGTCTTTTATCTGTCTGCATTCTTCAGGAAGTCACCAGCTGATGTTTTCCTTTTTCACAGACACACTCTTACCTATTCTCTCATACACACAGCATACAAATATTGAACACTTATGTCAAGCTACAGAGCAATACAAAATGGAGTTTATTAAGGCAATGCAAAACTCAAGAAAATACATAAGATTAAAAGCAATAGGCAAAAAAGTTGATGTGTATAACATTCCCTTTCTTGATCCTTTAAAATATTTTGTTTTGAATGGATCACTCTAATTTTTGCAAAGCTATATTTTATCAAGTAATTAAGGTATGTGATTTTAATTAAAAATGCATTTATTTCATCCAACAACACATACAACACATTACAATCAGCATTATTCAAGTTAGTATAGAAAAGAAGATAATAGGATGTAACATAACATTTAGGACCGCTATCCATGATGGTGACTGTCCCTTGAAAATATCATACCAATGGTGTATCATCATTTGTCTAGCTTGTTCAGATACCCTCAGAATTTCTGAACCTTGATGTAAAATAGTTACAATACACAGTTGATTTTATTCTTATGTAAGATAGCCAATTTGTGAATTCTTTTGTAACCAATAATTTAAGGTAGTCCATTTGATTCCTAAAGAGAAATGGAAATCAATTCAGTTATTACATCTCCAGGGATGATTTCCTTTAAGATGCTTGCTCAATTCAAAATGCTCAAAAGAAAAGTAAGAAAAACGTAACAATATGCTAATACATCTTAACAAAGCAATAAGCAAAGCTAAGTCAAAATATCCAGGGTTTGTGCCATGCAGTTTCCAGCATTATGTGCAGCTTCTATATATGTATGTTAAATAATCAGTCACGTTAAACTGATCCACGTCCATCACCAACTTCATGGGCTGTTCAAATAAAATTTCATAAGGTTTTATATTGTTCATTGTCCCAGGGACAGTGAGAAGAGGGACCAGGAAGCCCCGCCTGTGAGGCACAGCGTGGAAAAAAAATGAAAATAGAGAAAGGAACACAAAACGACCACTTACCTGCAGGAGGAGCGACACTGGAGGGGTGAAGAGAAGAACCCATGTGGTTTATAAGCCGCACCTTTATACAATTAAAGCCGCTGGGTGATGTCACAGGGACGCACCAGCCAGTGGGGATAAAAGCAGCCACTGGCAGAAAGGCGAGGAGAGCAAGTAAGGAGGCAGAAGCTCTCTGCGCCAGCAACAGACAGAGCCAGCGCGAACTGGGAACTCCCAGACAGCAGGCGGCAGCAGAGGCTGCAAAGACTCCTCTCACCCGGGGTGCCGAGATCGAGCCCCAAAAGGGAAGGAGCATCTGGGGTGACTCACCCATAATACTGCAGGGGAAGCATGGTGGTGGAGATGCCGAACAGTGGCACAATGGGAACAGCGACCTGCAGGAAGAGGCTGAGGTTGAACCCAAGGGAACAGAAGTTCCCCCACCTGGTCGCTCCCAAGTACCAGGCTGGGGAGCTGGGATGGGGTCGGAAAGGGAAGGGGGACCCCAATGGAACCACATCGAAGGAGCACTGCCAAGTATGGGCAGGAGGGTTGGGAGAGCCAGCCAGTAGGACACTGGACTGGAAGGCCCTTTTGGGTTTTTCTTTTTCTTCTTTTCTTCATTTTGTTTTCTTTACTCTTGCCTGACAGGGGCACCCACACTGACCCCAGGAATAGAGCTGACCGGCTCAAGGGGGTTCCAGGCCTAGGGCCCAAGCTGACTGACCATCCTTCCCCAAGGAGCAAGGGGGATACAGTCTAAGGCACAAGGAAGCGGCGATACCATAGAGCACTCATGAGGAACATCCACACTGGAGGGGCGGCCATTTCAAGACCTGGCATCCCACCAGAGGCTGGTGTAGGGGAGGTGGAGCTCCACGAACATCTGGCGAGCAGAGTGGCCACCCCTGAGAGGTCTTTTGAGGCTACCCCCCTTCCATTGGTGTAACATTCAAAGGCATGGCAGGAGAGTTTGGGGGAGGCCAGAGGGACAACCAAAGCCCACCTCGGGGGATCCATGAAGCCAGGGAACGTACGCCCTCTACAGTTCGGGCCAAGGCGGCACATGAGCAGGCATTCAAAGCCAGGGAGGTGCATTCACAAACAGTTATTCTATAATTAAAAGCAATTTATTTATGAAATCTATTTGTAACTTACTTTACGGGCCTCCCCTCCTTTGATAAAATATTAATTAGGACTCAGAAGGTCGGGCCTCTTCTTTTGCACATTGGACATAATTAGCTATCTAAGGTTTCACATCATTTTACATGCCCATCCATTCTGTATTTTGCTTTAATCAATGAAGAGTTTCCTTTACTTCTTTATACAAATACTGATGTACTAGTTTATCAACTCTTGCTTTTCCTGTAAAACGATGGGTTAATGCAGTTTTCACACACATCCTGTTATGTTGGTGTTATAAATAGTATCTAAATACAAATAAGATTTCCTTTATAGCCTTAAAAACATTTCATCAGGTTATTTACTAAACACACCCATATTACTTTTTTAATAAATTCCATTTTGCTAAACAAGTAAACTTTACAACTTAAAACTTTCATATGAATTGCTGTTCTTTGTTTCAAAGATTAGAACAGCTTTCCTGTCCAAACTCAATGAGAAGTGTCTTTGTCTGGGATCCACAGACAAATTCAATTTTTAGAGAGAGTATTACCAATGATTTTTATCACATCTTTATGATATTTATATACATTTAAACTTTTGACAACGTAAAACAAACCAAACGAACCACAACAGGACAAACAACACAAAACAGACAGACAAAACAATTTTTGCTGGGATGATAAAACCATAGCTTAGGTGAAAAAAATGCTGTTGATGGTAATGAGGCCTCATAGTCTTTCAGGCACCTTTGCTATTAGATTGAATCTTACACTATGGTTTCTGCAAAAGAAAACACACAAACATGCCAAGGAAAACTCCTTGCAATAAAATATAATTCATATTTACACATTTACAATGCTGACACGCAGGAACAATGCACAATTCTTGGGATGTTTTTCTTGTATACATACATATATATTAAATGACAAGAGTTATTTACATTTATTTTACTATTTTCAATGGTTCATTGCACAATTTTGGAAATTGGAATTGGGACCTTTACAATTTTTTTCCCAAATGTGAGATCAAGGGATACCAATACCTTTGCTACACTTTAACCAAATTGTCATTTTAAAAATATTTTTTCCTTTTTAGACGGAGAATTTTCCCCCCTGAATTTTTATTAAAAAATCTTTTTCCACATCTTTATTGCTGGGACATTATAAAATATTTAAGGTATTTAGATACAACAATACTATTGTTCCCATGAATATCAATTCCAAATTATACCAGCACTTTTGTGCCAAGGAAATAACCTAAATATTAGCCAAATTCAATATTAAAAATCATTTTACCCCTTCTGCTATAGCTGCTGGAACTTCAGAGTATTTTGTTATACCAGGAGCTGTAACAGTTGTTACTGCATTTAAGGCTCTGAAGTTTATTGTCAGTTTTCAGGTTTTCTTGTTTGCCCCCAAAACAGACCAGAATTAGGGAACTATACATATTAAACATCTATACTATCATTTCCTAAGTTAAACCATCTATTATAACTCATAGTAGATAGTTTATTTCAGCTGCTAGTTAATATTTACACTGCCTTTGTGGGGGAGAAAGTTTGATTTCTCATTTAAAACACACACCCATATCCTACCACATGTAATTCTTTCTGCCTGAGCCTGAAGAAATGCCTTCATTTACTTGTCTTGATTAACTCCATCAGTTACAGTAAGAGCCTTAATAGCTAACACTGAGTTTTTAGAACCATCTTTTTTGTCTTAATAAGCTGTTAACACTTTCCTTTCTAAAAAATTCACACTATTTCTGGAAAGTGAGGGGAGGTAAAAAACAAACAAACTCTTTCTCACCCCCTTTACCAATGAGATTACAGATACTTACACTTCCAGAAATTTCTTGGCCTTGCAATACACACACAGAGCAAACATATTACACTGCTCACATTCTCTATTTTGCACCAACACCTTAGCAGTCTTTACGAAGCCACTCACTCGTTAGGCTCCTTAGGCTCTATTTCTGTTACAAACATTCACAGTTTCCAGCACAGGGCTTAATTTTCTTTGCTACTGACTTCTTATGGGACCAGCAAGAGAAGGTATTTTACTTAACCACCTCGAACACTCTCTGAGATCAAGTTACAACTCTTTTTCAAGGTTGCTATATTTCTTTCTGCTATAAAGCAATTATTTCTAAAATTTCATTCTCGCACTCTCTTCTGCTCTCGTCTCAATGTGGCACCAAGGTGTATTTCTGCCACACGTCTCTTTTCCTTGATCTTCACCAAAGGTTCTTCTGTTGGGGTATGCTCCCCTTAGCCTTTTCTCAATGAAGGGTAACCCACAAGGTGGTGGGAGCTAGGGTTTTAAGGCACCCTATATTTGCCCCTGCCCATTCCCCAGGGTGATTATTATGCAGCATTTTGCAGAAACTACCCGGCTACGGGTAGCTCCACCACACTGGCCACACCCAAGAGGGTGGCAGTTTCAAGTCATACCCAGGACCAAACTTTCCACTCTCCTGCTGTGACCTTACCTAACTTCCAGGTTTCCTTTCTTTTTCCAAATCTTAACCGTATCCTTTACTGGTCTACAGGCTTCACAATCCATTCTCATCAGTGGCCCCTTTCTTGTCTTGCTCTTTGCAAACCAATATATCCAGCAAATCTTGATCTTTCTCTCACAGCTTGTCAGTTCTTACAACACACACACAAGCCAGAAAGCTTTGTTCTAGGACCAAGAAAGCTCCCTCTGAAAGATTGCATGTGATGGATTACATACCACACACAATCCCTGTGGAGAAGCTCCTCCTACCTCTAAAAACGAACCCCCAAACCATGCACCCCTAGAGAAAAGCAAAACAAAACTATCTCTGATAACCTCACTCTTTCTTTCTCTGCCCAGAGTAACTTCTGGGCACTGATCTCTGTTTACACAGCTGTAC
>NW_017728992.1:146919644-146922082 GCF_001723915.1 Gavialis gangeticus
CCTCCCCCCGCCCCAGCCCAGCACCACTGCTGGGCCAGGGCCATCTGCAGCACAGGTATGAGGCCAGGGCCAGGGCCTGGTCCTCATCTTGGTGCTGGGCTGGGATTGAGATGTGCCCATCACAATCTCTGGGTTTATTTACAAAGTTCAATATAGGTGTCTTCCAACACAAGAATCACACAAGCAATTCAGGTACAACATTAACTTTTTATTTCTCTTTTGTTCTATTAAATTGTCAGGTTTATTTTGGGAAAATGTAAGGAATTAATTAAAATATCTTTGACTGCAAAAAAGTAGTGGTTGGGATTGACTGGAAAAAAAGTAGTGGTTGGGATAGATGGTGTTATGTCCTGTAGTACATAATGTGCCATCTGAGAAGAGGGTTGGCAGTGCTTCTTTTATTTTGGAGAGGTATAATACATGAGGGTTAAAAGATTAGAAAAAGAGCTCTTCAGGGCTTACAGCCAATCAACAATACTCTTGGAAAATGGTAGGTAGGAGTTTGTCTAACTCAAGGAATGCTTAAGTTGCTGCAAAATGTCAAAACATTTGATCACTAGACACTTCACTTTAACTCAGGCAGTATCAGTTCAGGTTGTCTCTCCAACTACTCCCATCAAAAAGAAAGATGAGAAATGTACCTGTGCATGCTACACACAGCTGTTAAATGAATGAAGTAATAGTTCCAGTGAGACAGCAACATGCAACGTGGTTTCAGAAATGCTCACAAGAAAGTCTTAATAATCTGGGGGATTTGTTGGCTATCTTTCTATTCTTTCTGCAAGTTTGAATTCAGAAACCTAACATCCACACCAAGGGGTTTCAACCTTTTTTAGTCTAAATACCCCTGGTGGCTGGATGCCAAGTGGGGCGGGGGGCGCAGGGGCATCGTAGCACATGGCTGAACGCCAGGAGGGGGGAATAGCACGTGGCCAAATGCTGAGCAGAGGCTGGGGGGGTTAGTGTGCAGCTGAATGATGAGCAGGCAAGGTGGGGATGGGGTGGGGATGGAGCACTGCTGCCTCCCAGGAGCAGGGCCAGGGCAGAGCAGGGAAGCTCACCAGGCTGGGGTGAGGGCAGCAGTGCCTCTCTGCAGGGCAGGGAAGCTCACTGGACTGGTGTGTGGCAGCAACGGCCAAGCTTCCCCACCTTGCATGGGGGTGCTGATACCCTCACCCAACCCCAGCCCTGCTCCTGGGAGGTGGCAATGCTCTGTCCCTGCCTGCCCAAGCATACCCCCTAGGACTGGCCCAAGTACCCCCGGGGTATGCATACCCCTGGTTGACAACCCCTGATTCACACTGGTTTTGCTTTATTTGCAGCAGTTAGTGAAAAGTTAGTAGGAGTTTGTGTGGTTGATGAAAATAGCAATCTGATTGCATGACATTCAGTTAGGTGTTTTCCTCTTGAACATAGAAATAAAGCATATCCTTGATGAATATAAACATCTATATCTCCAGGAAGTATGGGACTTTCCATTGTATGTGTGTTTCTGCATTAGGCAATTGATATAAACAGGTCTGGTGGAAACGGGTTTTTTTGAGGCAACAGACTTTCTTGCCCAATTTATCTTGAAAAAAGCAATACTCAGTATTTAAGCTGAATAAAGTGCAAATCAAACACATAGAAAGGACAAGCATGTCAATTTTCATTGGCCAAATCATTGGTAACACCTCAGGTTTAGATAAACAGAAGTGATTCCTTTGTAAAAATAATGCAAGCATTTACTATGAATCTTCTAGTCATTACCTAAATCATGAAAGATTCCAAACATGTATTTATGTTATGTGGCTGCTCACCACCCTGACACCTGGCTGTTTAACCAATTTAATACAAATGTTAAGATTATTGCAAAAATATTTTAAAATGCTAGCAGCTAAAAAGCACAGATTGAAAAGTATTTGATCCATAATGCATGAGGTGCATACATTCATTTCGGTAAAACATCAGCATACTGGCACAATGAAATGATAACAGCACATGGCAGGTTGAGTAGTACAGCTTAAAAGCAAAGTTACTTTTTCCTGATTCCTATGAACTGTTACATGGTGTTATGTTTAGGAACTTTGCTTTGGATAAAATGGCTCCACTCCTGGCCAATCATCTTGACTGTCTGTCTTTAGGTTCTCACTACTCTGCCCTTCAGTGGCTGACAAAGTCGATGATTGGTCAAGATGGGACAAGGTGTTTCACCTTCAGCAGAAGATAGGATGCTCCGGAACTGGGCCAGCTAAAAGGAAGGAAAAAGACACGTTTGACTTCAAACTTAAATATGGTAGGTTAGAAAGAAAAAAAATGGTATTTCCTAGGCTGGTTTCACACTTAATAGAATAATGTATGCATAAAATTGTTATTAAGCAGTGTTGACTCAGGACATGTGTTTACTGAGCATATTATGATGATATGGTAATTTATTATATATTATCACATTTGTCCCT
>NW_017728992.1:146927082-146937633 GCF_001723915.1 Gavialis gangeticus
TGGTATTTCCTAGGCTGGTTTCACACTTAATAGAATAATGTATGCATAAAATTGTTATTAAGCAGTGTTGACTCAGGACATGTGTTTACTGAGCATATTATGATGATATGGTAATTTATTATATATTATCACATTTGTCCCTAGCAATTGCAATAATCTTGATCAGCTGTTGGTTGACCAGCAAGACAATTGCTGTCCAGCAAACAGTCTAACAAAACATTTAGAAAAAAAGTAAGTTTTTATTCATTCCTCCTCAGGCAGCAAGCACACTTCTAATGTCTTATTTTTAAAACATGGCTAATTTTTAGTTAAAACACAGAAGTATGCTGTAAAATTTAACTTCCAAGAGAACTATTTTAATCCTAATTTGGCTTTTAAAAACCTTATTTAAAATGCTTGTTTGTTCCTAAATGCTGTTGATTAGACACGTTAATGGACAGTTTATAATCCCTTAAATAAATGTAAAGGTTCTTGATGGTAAATTATCTTGTAGAGATGCAATACTTTTTATTTAAAAAAATCTAAGAGCGCTTTACAAACCGGTGTACATACTGAGATACAGCCACCTCTAGAATGACAGATGCCAATTCAGAAGCAGAAAAGAGTTCTATGCAAAACTTCAGGACAGGGGTGGAAAATACCTTACTTGGATGAGATTTTCCCTAGCCCTATAAAATGGAGAGTGATAAGCATCCTTCAACATAACATCCTTAAACTATTACATAAATATTAATGGAGTGTTTTCCCCTGGTTATAAACTTCTATAGGGTAGATTAGAAATCCTATAATAAAGGATTTCACTGTTGCAAAAGGATTTACAGAACAATTTACACAGGGGCTTATTATATTTCAATATAACCTCCTTCAATTCAAGATCTTTCCATATGCCTTTTTTATCAGGAGAATTAAGGCAAGCATTTCTCTCAGAGGACCTCTTCACAGTGGCATTTATTTCCCACTTCAATCTGAAATAGCCTGAATCCAGTAACCTTAGGGCAGGCTGCAAAGTCCACCTGCCTGAGTAAATAAAGGCTGGAAGAGTGACTTCAGTTTTGAAAGACATAAAGTTTTATGGGAACTGAGATAAGAAAATTGCAGTTTTGTGGACTGGCAGAGAAAGGCAATTGGTTGGTTATTTCAGACTCTCTCCACTGGACTTTTTAAAATATCTGATGCTTCACAGAACCTAAAATGTGTGTGACCTTAAGGACATTAGTAGTCTCATCTTGCCTTTGCTGAATTAAAGTTTTAATGATCCATCAAATGCTATTTTAGTGCTTGATATAGGCAATCTTTCATGGTTTTATGCTGAAAATAAGAAGGACACCATAAATAATAAAATGATACTGTCTTTCAGTTTCTGTGTGAAAAAATATTTTTGTTTACTTCACAGTACTATACCTGCTCTGAGCTGATGGTAATAGGTTCCTTAAAGATAATCCAGATAACACTCTCGTAAAGAGGAGGATGAGTCAGAGAGCCATTGTAGGTCCAGTAGTCCATGGATTTAGGAAGTAGGGTTGATGGGTCAAAATTAGTGAATGGAGCTTGTTTGCCCTAGAAAGATCCATTTAATTTAATGAGAATGATAGATAAAATGTCCATAATAAGATTTTACTTGTTCAGCCTTACTTGCATAATTTATTTATTTTTCTAAGTCAGAATAAAGTAAGATTCATTTGAATATATTAGTATTCTCTTATAGGCTTCATCATACAGGTTCTGAATCTATAGTTTTCATCTAGCAAAGCACACAAGCATATAATTTAAGCCTTTGAAACCCTACTGAAGTTAATAAAACAGCACATATTCTCAAATACTTTGTGAATTCAGGCTCAAGGATTTTCGTTCCTTGCGAGATCAGTCCCACTGCCTTTTGCAAATCCTGTAGGATTTACGTCCTGTGTATAATATAAAAATTCATATTCCAAATTTACTTAAGCATTTGGTGAGCTCTCCAAATGCTCACTAAGCATTTGGAGAGTGTATATATCTTCAGTTAAACTAAAGAGTTGAGGCAAAATTTAGTCCAGTCAGTGCTTGGATATTCTGGTGATGGCTGCTAGACCTAAACTTTAGATGGATGGATATGTGGAAGAGCTGAAAGGTAGAGGATAGGTATCCCAATCAGGTGTTCTGCCCACCACCATCATCTGTCTTGTCTGGATTCAGTGCTCTTATCATTTTGTAGCAAGCCTTTGGTAGATTGCAGGATTGAGCTCTGATACTGTAAATTAGTTTTCTGAAAACATTTAAAAGGTCATGATGCAAGTGTCAAGTCCTATATTTAGGAGATCATATGGTCCTGAATGAACTGCTAAAGTGGGCAATACCCCTCTGCTTCTAGAGAAGACTTACTAGATTCTACCCCAAGCTCTCACTGTGACCATGGTCCACTGTGACCATGCAATAATGATATTTACCTTGGTCTTTACTGCACCTAAAGCCTTTACAATTTCCTGTAGTTTGTCATTGGGGGGACCAACCTGTAAAAATAAAAATAGCAATAAAAATGTTAAATCATAAATGTCTAACATTTATTTTGTCCTAACATAGCACCTCCCAGATAAGGATCTGAATATGCTTCACAAATATTATTTGGTTTAGCCCTACAACCTCACTTAGAGAAAATTTAGTTTGAGAAAGAAATATTTACCCTGCAAATAGTCACACTGAAATCAATGGTGCTACTTAGCAGAGTAAAGTTCTTCTTAATGCAAATAATAGTGGAAGAGTTTGGCTATAATTGATCATTTGTCTGACATGCATATTCTCTTACTCTGCAGGAAAATCAGAGTTTCCTCAAACATACTCTTTCTTTGAAGGCATACAGTAACATGTTTTTACCCGTTCAGTTTAACTAGTTGGGGATCGAACTAGATGACTTTTTGAGGTACCTTCTCTGTATTTCTGTGATATGGACTGATTCTGAATCCTTATATTATTATTGGTTACTCAGCATTTGTGCTGTGTTAATTTTTTTGTGAGGGTCAGATTTTGTCACATGGTATTATTTTTACACTTCTCACATGAATTCCTGTGCACAAGTTTTTCATGTGTGTATTCCAGTAATATTTGTAAGTGTGACTTTGAAATTTATGTTTGCTACAGTTCATAACAGCAGAAGTTGATCACACAAAGCTGTGTGAAAAACAAGTGAAGAGATGACTAAGGTAAAATGTGAGTGAATGTTCCCAGCATTTGTTAATATTAGCCTATCTGTACCTTATTATTACACACTTTCTACAGGCGGATGAACTAACAACAGTTGAGTACAAGTAATTTGCCCAAGGTCATATAAAAAAATATGAGCAGAACTAATGTCTTCTGATGCCTCCTTTTGTCCCTAAGGCAAAGAACATACTTTCTCCCTTAAACTCTCTCTATAAAATTATTGTTCAGCTTCTTGTATTTTTTTTTCCTTTTTAGATTACTGTGATTTTCTTAAATTTAAGTTTAGTTACAGGCATCAATTCCACAATACCATCCCACTGACTGGAAGAGAACTTTTTATAGAAATACATATTGACATAACCCTATGGCAAAAATTGTAGGCAGGAGGTAGGGTAGAGGTGCACTTTATAGACTAATTGAATCAGAAATGCATAAGGTTTCATGAGCAACAAAAGCTTATATAGCTCTGATTTAGCTAGTTTATAAGGTGAACCTCTACCCTGCCTTCTGCCTGACCTCTGACTAACATGGCTAACTACCTGTCTCTGCAAAAACTGTAGGTAGGTAGTTATAGCTGCAGTAAAACAATGGTGATGGGGAACAGATCAAAGGTTCAGACATAAAATCAGAAGCAGTCTTCCCAAGTGTTCAGCAAAATAAATTTGTATTTGATCCACCACAGCCTGATACAATATGTTTGCCCATGACATGACTTTTTAAACTATTTTTAACAACCAACCAGGGGTTCAAAACATAATACCAGTAAGCATGTGTTTAAGGGTTGTGTGTGGATAGGTTTTTGGGGAAAAACAAATGCAGTGACATGGACAAAGATTAGATGGCAGACATGTTCAGGGAGAGTCAGAAGGAGTGTGTCTCAGTTCAAGTAGGTGCTACTTCTCTAGTCCTCTTTGAACAGATCTTAGTATTTTGATAAGATGGGAAATAAAGCAATTTTTTAAAGGAGGGGCAGGGGGAAGAGAGGAAAAGTGTCTTCTGTATGCCATGTAACTCACCTTCAGAAAAACAGTGACAATTGCCAAACCATCTGGCTTATCTGAAGCCTCAGCTATGCTTGAATATTTAGCTGAATTCCAGTGAACCAGATGAAGCTAAAAAGCAATTGACAGAAGTATATTTTTTTCAATTTTCCTTACAGATAAATATTGTCCAAAGCCCACAGACCATAGATACATTCTTAGCCCCCAGTCCTGCAACTGGCAATTGACTCTCAAACTGCTCCACCATTCTGGTGCCTGACCGACTTTAGCATGTGATTTGCCCAGGAACTGTCAATGACAGGCCTGCTGGCTAATATTGTAAGATGCAAAGCTGCACAATTTTCCTGAAAGCAAATTTGGGAGAAACTATAACTTACAAATAGAGTGGGTATTTATCTAACCCAGTGATTCTCAGTCAGGGTGCTGTGGGGCTCTCAGCAGCTTTGAGATCCTTTCAAGGGTGCCATGGGGTAGCATGCAAGGTTAGCATTGTTAGGTGTACAAACATAAGAAACCCAGATCTTTTCAATATGAATCCATACTGTTAAAAGCATTTTGCCTTGTCTGAGTTCTTTGCAGCAGCAGAATTTTGTAGGGCAACAGAAGCAGACATTTCAGTGACTGTTCAATTTTAACCATTTTGAATAAAGAAGGGATTTATGGCATCTTTTGTTCAACCTAAGGATTAGCCTATTATATCTTCCGTTTTACTCCTTAGACTTGATGGAGATGTGTTTGGGAGTATGTACACCTTGGATATCATACAATTCATAATTGTCATTAAGTTGTTCCTAGAAAATGTCTGATGTATATTACATTTAGAAATTCCTTAGCCACTATTTAAATATAAAGTTGTAGTATATATACCACATATAAATGGTATAGAGTATTGAATCGAAAGATGACAGCTTTTAAAAAATGAACATTTCGGATCAATAAGGGACAAAGCATGGAAATGATCATACTGCACACAATCTGTTTAAAAGACTCTGGTTTAAAGGAGGAAAAAATGGGATATTCCCTGCCATGGCTGAACTGCAGTCTTTCCAACTACAGTGGCTTTATTGTTTTAAAATATTTTAAACACCCAAAACAATCTATAATAAAGATTTGTACTGGTGTTTCCCTCAAACACAATCCAAGTGTGTTATCTAGTTATGGCAGGAATTCTAAAGGGACACCCCCTTTCATATCTTGTCTGCGTAAAATGAGATAGCTGTATACCAGCAACAGTGGAAAATTTTGCATTTCCAAACAAAATTGGAAAGGAAAACTCTGTTAATTTTGTGAGGCAATGCCTAAACTGCAGATACACCAGATTGTATCATTAGATTCACATGCAATAATGTTTCTAAAATCTAAGTAGTAGCTAAAGATAGTTACATTGATTTGTTTTTGTCATGTTCATAAGACACTGGAAAGCAACTGCAAGCAGTCAGCTTAAGAGCAACCTTTATTTCTTTATTAATTCTGTTAACTGAAGATAATATATCTGACAGTACTTAAAAGCCCTATTAACTGCATCTTTTTATAAACCCTTGCTTTCCCTATTTTCTTCTGATTTTCTTTTCTCTCTCCTAGAAGAGGAAAAGCACAATATACAGGTCCCAATTTTAGTGGAGCTGTGGGTGATCAGGCCCTCTAATAACCTGCCAGATTAGGGGTTGATTCTGTAAACAGCTATGTGTATGACTAACTTTGCTCATGTAGGTAGCCTCATTGACATTGTGGGACTACTCACAAGACTAAAAGTCTATACTTGTGTGTTTTCAACAATCAACTGTTTTTAGGCGCTTAAGTATAGATTTATATGGTCTAAATTTAGGCACCCAAATTGTAGAGATTGGTCTCAAGTCCTAACTTACATTGCAAAATATGCACAAAAGGCACAGATTATTTCTTGCACAAATGGATGCATTTACATGAGAAATAAATAAAGATGCAGACTTTACATAGAATTTGGCATGCACATATGCATTGTGGTTTGTTCTGTGGGTGAAATTGATTACTCGGTCTTTGAAAATGTGACCTTGACTTTTCTTTCATTGACTCTACCTCTGATGCATATTTTGCTCCATCCACTGTGTGCTCAGAACCATGATCATCAACTGGGCCCCAGTGAAAGTGAAACTGACGCAGCCTGTAGCTTCCAGTCAAGGGTCCACCAGTCACCACTGCAAACAAATAAAATAACTTGTTATAATCAAATCCAAATGCAGTAAAGTGATTGCAACATGCAAACACTTCTCTGCTAAACACTGCTATATTGGAACTATTTATAGTTAATTTCAACCCACAATTTTCATCATAAAGAATTTTGTATTGTTAAAACCTTAGAAATGAAAAATTCCTGATGTGTATTCCTGAATTTAATTACAATAAATCAGTATTCTGCCCAGATTCAGCTAAAAAAATTACATCAAATAATTGTAAACAGAGATTATATTTGGAGAGAAAAAGAGAAAACAAAAGGAAAGAAGAATACTTTGTAGCAGCAGTTTATTAAATACAGAACTAGGATCCAAGTAGAAAAGGATGGAAAAGTCTTATTAGATCATTGAGTCCATTCCTTCTTAGGGGAGAGGTATTTCATCACTGGAGGATGTGTGAAACAAGATAAGAGTTGATCTTGAAATCGCCTTTCTGTGCAAGAAAAGGCAATTGTGTGTTGAAAATATTCTCTGAGTCTTGCTTTTATTCTGGTAAGATTTTGCAGGTGAGTCAAAATGTCAATGTAACTGATGATGTAGGTCACCAAAAGTGATGCTCTAATTACTAATATGCAAAGGTATAATACTAAGTCTGGCTGATATGGATTTGCATATGCATACACATGTTGTTAAGAATCATGTGCCTGATGATTCAAGCAAGGCAGAGTATTTTAACTCAAAACCAGCAAATGGTGTCTTCCTTTCAAAGCAACATAAAATCCTTAATTTATATAATGGTAGATAATAACTTATAGGAAATTGACCAGCAAACAGCAGCAATCATCAATATTTTACCACCTGAAAACTCCCAGGCTATATGGGAAAGCTTGTATTTTCTTGTAAAAATGGGAGAAGTAAGGACTTTTTAGGGTGATATCTTTTATTGGGCACACTGCAGCATTGGAATACAGTTAAATAAGCTTTCAAACACAAGACATTCTTCTTGCATTCAAAAGTTTGTCTAACTCTATCCTAACTATGCAGTTGGCCCAATAAAAATATACCACCCTAAGAAATCCCTGCCTCTCTCACAATTCCTGGACCACCGTGGCTGCAGCACCACTATAACACTCTCGGCCCCATTGCCACCGCAGGCCTGGCCACGTGCTGCCAAGGTTCTTTGGGTAGATGTGATATCTTTTATTAGACCAAGTGAGTAGTTGGAAAAAAGTTCTTAGCAAGCTTTCGGGTGCAATCACCCTTTGTCAGGCATAGGGAGTCTTTGCTGTTCTGAGACTCCAAGGAGAGGGTGGGTTATTGCCCCGAAAGCTTGCAAAGAACTTGTTTCCAACTACTCACTTGGTCTAATAAAAGATATCACATCTACCCAAAGAACCTTGCCTGCCTTTAAAAATGGAACACTTGGCAATGCATCATAATTTTAAATTGAAATATTTGAGATCCTCCAGGATGAATAAAGTGACAGTACCGCATTCAAAATTAATGACACACTTGAATGGATATTTATGCTTCTGAAAATCCATTTCACTACTGGGTGACAGCCAGAAGTTCACTCCCAGGACAAGCCACTGGTGCTGAGGGTAAGTTAACCCTTCTGTCTCCTTTTTTGCTGCAGAATGTCAGCTTTGGCATCAGCTTCCACATTAACCCTGCACCAGCAGCGTATCCTGTTATGCCTCTGCTGCCCAGGGCATGGAACTATCCAGATACACCTCTGATCCATTTACCTTTGTTTTCAATGGGAATTAATAAAAAAACAAAACATCATTAACCTGATTGATTATCCTTGTCTTCAAAATTCACATGGAAGGAGTGTCCAACATTGATGATTTCTTTACATGTGCCTGAATTCCAAGTGATCTGGAGACGACCTAGAGATGGGTCTTTTTTTACTTCTTTGGTTTTGATATCAATAGGAGACTGATGATCTCCGCTGGCAATAGGGTATAATTTGTGCCATTGGTCAGGTCCTAGACAAACATAAATACATATATTTAATTTTTAACAGCCACTTTAGTTCCTGAGTGTTAATACTGAATTATGACGTCATCCCTGGGTATGGCAGGGATAAGTAATAAATTAAATCATTTTAAATTGTCACATACAGAATTTTGCACGGCTAGACAAATCCCTCATATCTCCTTTTATGTAAAAGAAAAGAAAACCTCTGCCAGTATAATAAATTTGCTGTTAAGGAAACTTATCCTTACCATTTCTGCCCTCATAACCCCAGTTCAGAGTTGCCATGGTCTTTTGCTTGTGAGATCTTGTCTTCCTCACAATTTGGTGGTTCTGATAATAGGCGATTCTGCAGTGAGATCAGTGCTTCACCTTACTGCTGAATTTCTGCCATAAAGTCTAGGGATTTATAGACACGACCACATGATAGACGCGACAATATATTTTTAAGAGGCCTTTATTGCTGTCATGAGATCTCAGAATGATGTGAGAAGTCATAATAAAAAGGAAAGATTGTAAAAAGGAAAAAAAGAAGTTGGCATTTTATTATATGAATTGTGATTCGCTGAGGATAGTGAATTACATAGTGGCAAAGTTGGATAGGATTTTTAAAACTGAAGATTTTTATTTGTTCAAATGTTGACAAAGGTTATGTTTACCATAACCATAAACATCCAGAACTAAAATCTGCTTTTAGGTATGACGGTGCAATTTGCAACTTGCATTGAATTCAGTGGATGCTCAAAACTTCTGAAAATCCAGGTCACTTATTCAGGTATTTTAAATATGGATGCATGAGCCTAATTGTGAGCACTCATATTTAAGAACTCTAGCTTTAGTATTTTTGTAAAATAAATAACAGAAACTTAATTTTTTAGGATACATTTCTTAATGACCATTTCAAATACAGGCTTAATGTTTTTAACAGCAGTGTTCTTCTAAATAATAATGCAGTTCCAAATATACACGTCTCAGGGTCTGCAAACTCAGGAGAATGTATAGGTTTGAGACAGATTTTCCTGGGAGTAATACTAAATTCAGTCTTCCACAGCAGCATAAAGTGGGTCAGGGGCAGACTCCACAAACAGATCCTCAGAGATCCATGATTTTTTTCTGCAGGAGGCAATATCTTAAATTACAAATAATTTTTTAACAATAACCTATAGATATTTATCTCAGGCATTAATCTAGGCATTCCAGCCCCAAAACATGAATATATCTCTATTTGGGGCCACATTTAAGCACATGATTAAAGTTAAGCATGTGTTTAAGTACTGTCCTGAAAAGGGCCTATATCACTATTTATCCAGTAATTTCAGGTGCATTAAGTATGATGACATCCTCCCCACTCCCCATAACAATGTATGTTGGTCTGATCCTGCTATATCAATGGGATTTTACTTGGGTAAAACCTGAAAAAACAGGTCTTTAAATACTTATTAGTAGGACTTCATTTATAAGACCTTGCACTTTCCAAACTCTGCAATAAAATTTAATATTTTTGCTAATATCTCTGTATGTATCTACTTTAATTGAAAATAGGAAATCAAGCCAATAATTATTTCAATATGAAATAAGGTACAATTCATGCTATTTAAATACTGCCCTGTCATCCTGAGTTGCAAAAATGTGAACCTGTTTACATTTTCCTGTTATTTCTGACATTTTTTTCTTGGTAGTAAATTGCTATCAGCATCACACAGGCATATGCAGCTGAACAAAGGAATTGAAGATACTGTCATGTTGCCGTCATTTCTTATCCTTTGGAATTTGTCATGTTGATTCCTGTAAACGTACAGCATATTGTGATACATGTCTTGGGTCTGGTCGACAATTTCCAAACAAAACAGGTATTCACCAGAAAACACTGATTTGTGGAAACTAAAATATTTCAGTTTCAGAACGATATCAGTGAAACTTCTGCCAGAATAAAGCATTTACCCAGCTGACTTCCTGTCTGCTCATTCAGCAGGCAACCGAGAGAAGATTAATTTTTTGCCCTACCACAGAATTTCTTCCTTAGATAGTTTCATAGTTTCTAGGGTCGGAAGGGACCTGAGCAGATCATCTAGTCCGACCCCCTGCCATGGCAGGAAAGAGTACTGGGGTCAAATGACCCCAGCAAGGTGTTCATCTAGCCTCCTCTTAAAGACCCCCAGGGGAGAAGCCAGCACCACTTCTCTTGGAAGTTGGTTCCAGATCCTAGCCGCCCTGACCGTGAAGTAGCGCCTCCTGATATCTAGCCT
>NW_017728992.1:146937907-146955887 GCF_001723915.1 Gavialis gangeticus
CCCACCCCTGTAACCTGTCTAGGTCCGATTGCAGCCTATTCCTCCCTTCTAGCATGCCCACATCCCCCCACATCTTAGTGTCATCAGCAAATTTGAACAGGGTGCTTTTTACCCCCTCGTCCAAGTCACTGATGAAGATGTTGAACAGTGCGGGCCTGAGGACCGAGCCCTGTGGAACCCACTGCCCACATCCCTCCAGGTCGAGGGGTCCCTCAAGAGACCCTGGCAAGAAAGGTTGCTCCAAGGCCAGGGCCACCAGGAATATCAGACTACCTGTCATAGAGTCTGGAAGCTTGGGAATGCCAGCTTTAGCTACCTTACTGGGGCATCCCAAAGCCCTGAAAACCAGAGGCCCTTCAGCCTTTTAGACTCCTTGAAAAGGAGTGTAGACCCTGCCAGCTTAGAAACTGCTGTCAGGATCTTTTTGACACAAAAGATCAAAAAAGAGCATGCAAGCCTTAAGAAACCTTCTTGAGATTGGGACTGGCGGCCTTGGTTGTCCCAGCTTCTTGCAGTTTGTGCTATAACACTGCAGCAGAAAGCCTGGCAGCTCTGAAAACAACAGTTCATGCTGGGGTTCTCAGGTCTTTCATGCTCTCAGCTGCAGGACCAAGAGACTGGCATCCTCATCTTCATACTTCCAGTTCCTGACAGTTCGTTTGTGCTAATGGGGAGCCAGGAAGGTAGAAGTTCTGAGATCTTTAGCTGAGCTCAAGCCTCAGGACATAGGCTCCCAGGCTCATTCTGATTTTAAATTCCTTAAATGAAATGTTTTAGTTTTTCATAACAAATGTTCAGTACAGTTTCTCCTCCATGGGAAATGATGAAATTCTACCTGTGTCAATTTTGTGTCAAAATAAAACCTCTTTTTCAAAGATTTGGAATTTTCCACAGCATGGAGATTTGAGCTCTTGAACAGCTGTAGTGTCAATAGTATTCCCTTAAAATAACTCAGAAAAAGTTTCTTTACTTCCATTCTAACCATAGCCTTGGTGTTGAAATCTGCATGACATAGTCAGGCAAACTGTGAGTGTATCGAGTCTGACACTACCTTTAATGCTGCTCAACTGTTTGCTGAAGTAACCAGCAAGAACTAGATGCATAGAAAAACTATAATAAAGCCACTGTATCAATGTTCAAGAACACAAGTCCTGCTAATAGTCTGCTAAACAAGTGAAAAAAGCAAAACACCAACATTGATAATATTGTTCCACAAGGAGTTCTGAAATTCATTCAGAGCTTCTCATTTGTACTGAATTAATTCGTGTAATAGGCCTTCTGCTCAAATAGACTATCAGGACAATACATTGTCCTAATATTGTGTAATGCTTTAATGCATAATTGAAAAAAACAAAAGATTAAGAATAATGCCCCAAAGAAACATAAATCCTGCCCGATTTGAATGATACCAGAGGAATATAATCTGGAAAAGCATGTTACAGTATCTTTTATTTCATCAGATAATTGATGACAGTTTTCTGGCTATGAAAACTATTTTTTCTCTGCGAGGTGAGCATGGCACGGACTCAGAAAAAATATCCCTTTTGCAGGGCAGCCAGATTTCAGAGCTATGACCTTTTAGTGTCTCATCTGCCAACCTTTGAAGTAATCCTAGGACTCTCATTTAAAAAGCTGTGGACCAGTCTTGACTGACAAGACAACTGTTTTGCTTGCTGAAACCTAAAATGGCTGGTTCATATTCCCCAGGTTGTTCCTTTTGACACCTCTCTCCCCTCCCCCTCCCCTGTACTGAACTTCACATTTTAACTATGACTCTACTAGTCCTGCCAACTCTTGTAATTTTATCATGAGTCTTGCATTATTTAGTATTTTTATAAAACTCTCAGCTGCTGGGACTTTCAGCTTGCAGTATAAAAATAAAAGGCTAAGTTTCCTGTCATCAGAGAAAGCTTGAAAATTGGAAGGAAGAGCAACCTAAAGGATCAAGCAAACAAAAATAATGCAGCGTTGCCAAAAGATTGGCTTGAAATCATAACCATTTCATGATTTTGGTGGGTTTTTTAGGTGGAAGAGTTAATTTTAGTTTTCAGACATTCGTGGTATGGGTGGCTGAGTTGGCCTCAGTCCCTCCTGATTCAGCTTTGTCTCTGGTTTACCATATGTAGAACTTATTAACCTTAGAGAAACAAATGAGTATAACTAGAAGTCCTTAATCACTGTCAGTAGGCTGATATGACTGACGCAGAAGGGAAGCATGCAAACCTTACCCATCTGAAGTGTCATAGAACAGTTACATTTTTAATCCTCTTGTTAAACATTTAAAAACTATAGAAACAAATTCATTTCTAATGATTTCAGTAGAAAACCAGACACTGAAAATGTATATAGGGCCAGATCCTGCATCATGTTCTGAGATGCTACCTATTGGCTTTACTGGGGAAGAATGATCCCTCTGCCCACCCCACCCATCAGCTGATGGGGGGGCAGAGGAGGGGGGCAGTCTTCTGGGGTAGGACCACTCCCAGGGCTCTGGGGGAGCTCTAGCCCCAAGCACAACTGCCTCCCTTTCTACCACTCCTCTGGGTTGAACCTGGCAAGAAGTCTTCTTCAGTGTTGCGACCCCTCCTGGGACTGTGGGAGGATTCCTACTGCCGAAGAGTGGCCCCTCTTGTCCCACCAATCAGCTGATTGGTAGAACAGGAGGTACAGTTCCCACAATGCTTTCTGACAGTTTGCCGCTGGGCTCCCTTGGAGAAAGGGAAGGAGAACAGAGAACTATGGGTGATATTGGGTGTCCTCAACACCCGAGAGAAGCATACAGCCATTCATGTTAGTACAAGAGCAGAAAGATTTTCGTGATTGGAAGAGTTGGAACTGTTTTGTGAAACAGCTGTTTTTCTTCTGCAGGAAAGCCCATGAATGCCAGTGCTCTCTTTTTTTGTACCAGGAGAAAGGCATAAAATTTAATGTCAGTGTGTGGCCTCATCTCGTGCTTTGGTGTGCAAGTGCTTGTTGTAGTGGGTCAGGAAGGGTATTTCTCTCCATACATACCCCTAGATATTTAGGTTAGCACAGATTTTAATCTTCGTCAGAAGACAGGCACTGGACACTGCTGGAGACTAGAGATTGGATGTGAAAGATATTCAGCATGGTAAATCCTGTGCTAGTTTTAGATATTATGGGGCAGATTAGAAAAGAGTGCTCCGAAAGTTTTCAGAAGCAAACTCTGCCCTCTGCTGTCTACTTAAGTGAAATATTTCCAATAGAATGTCATTTAATTGCAGCACATGTTTATTTTACCTGCCCTGAGATATCTGTGGAAGGTGGGCAGCTGTATAACATCTGATTTTATATAGATATGTTTACATGTATATTTCCCATATGTGTATTCAGTTAGATCTTGCATAAAAATTACTCAAGATTAGGATGTCTTCAGAAATATCATGGTGAATTTTCATTCCAGTTTTTCACATTTTGAGCTCAATTGGTTGGTGATAAGTCATGGAAATCATATAACTTTGTTTTACACTTCTTATTTGCCTGGGCCTCCTCCGTGTAATCAAAGGGACTAACAGAAGAAAAGGGGAGGGGAGTAGGGAAAAAGGGCAGGAAATTTCATGACATCTGCAGAATAATTCTCCCCCTCTCCCCCCAAAAATTAAATCTTTGCATAAGAAGTGGGAATGAAAATATATTTTAATATCATATTTAAAGAGAGAATCTGTATGGGTGAATTGATTAAATAAAAGAAAGATAGGCAGAAGCACAAACTGTGGCTTGCTTGTCAGTACTTTTCTTCTTTCACTGGAGCTTGTTCAAAATCTGTTAGTTTGCAACCTGGCAATAGTAATCTAAGAATTGCTATTAGTCAACACACAGAAATAACTTTTGGAATTCAGTGCAGTTTGTAAGGGCAATGCCAGTGCTTCTGCTCTTTGTAGCTGATTGGCCGTTTGAATCTTTTTGTGCTGGACTAAAACTCATATTAGTCCTATTTATTTTTTTCAGTGTTGCAAAGGCAGACAGTCCAATACTTTGTACTTACATGTGAAAAAATGTTATGAGCGCTAAGGAATTAATGCAATCCGAGTGGAAGCAAATAAGGGCTCACACAATCTCTCCTGCTGGAAGATTTCTGGAGTGATAATGAATGGCCACATGAGTCTTTCATACCAAAACCAAGGGCTGAATATTGCTCATAAGCAATTTAGCATACATATTTAATATTTTAAATTGCTACCTTTATTTCCTTTCTTATGCCAACAGTATCTCTTCTAGAGTTCTATTACAATCCAAATATGCCCAAGACTGCCTTTGAATCAGAGCATGCTAGAAATGAAATCTGCTGGACTTGTTTCTCCAGAATGCTGTCACAGAAATTACAAATAGTGCAGTCTCTTCCCACCTCACAGCTGCATTTTGTGCTATGAAATGTTTCTGCTTCATTCCAAGATTGAAGCATATAAATGCTGGGGAGCCAGCACAGGATTGTTAACAGGGCAGACTCAGTTTCATTCCAACTGGTCTTTGTTTGTTTGAAACATTCAACCTTTATTCCAGCCCCAAACATATGAAGTGATGTAAAATGACTAGGAGGGAGGAAAGGGACCCTTGAGTTAGACTACATTTGAAGAGCCAGAGGCCTGATGCCTGAGTGCTTGTGAGGGAAAACCCTCAGTGAAATGAATAAGTAGGTTAATATCTGTGTAACAGAAATAGGGAGTTCTCCTGTGTGGGCAGGTTGTCTCACCCTTGTCTGCCATGCCTTGGTGTATTAATTGTTGGAAAAATATACTTGGGAAGACTGCCTTATGTCTGCAGTCCTGATGTTGGGGTCTAAGTATGCGGATCCACTATCCCCTACAGTGTGTCCATCTCCACCCTCAGATCTTAACAGCACTGGTTGGTCAACAGATCTTTTAATTAGGGCTTGTGAGGATCTTGTTTGCTCTCTGGACCTAGATGTTCAGTTATGGACAATTACCAATCTCTGTATCTTGTTCCCTGCATTTATTAAGGTAATAACTTAAAGGTAGTAACTTGAAGTAAAGAGTTGTCATCACTCATAATAGCAAACCAAATCAGCAACGCACAATGAGGAGTCAGAATCCTTTCACCAATCTTCCTCTTTCTGAGATTCCTCTTTGCAAGACAGCTTCTTGGGCCATGCCTGCAGTGTCCTGGGGTCCCTTCTCTACAATACAGGCTGTTGTAAGCTGAAAAATCACTGGTCACACATACCAACCACCTGGTGATTTCCCCCCCCCGCTAGCATCTCTGTCTCTTCAGGAGTGCCATCTCATACTCATAATGTGGGTACAACCCTATCTCCTCAATTGAATTATCTCTTTACCCAAGGGCTACTGTCACTTACCAGTTATAGTCCTCCCCAGCCGGAGTTCTCAACATCTTGGTCACGTCTCACCCCATATCCAGAATTTAGCTTATTACTTCTTACGGTTTCTTCCTGAAACTGCCACTTTCAGTTTCCTTTTGTCTTGCACATCTGGAGAGTCTTGTGCAGCCCAGGAAGCTCCTCCTACAAGCCATCTTTGTCCAGTGTCGTCTGCTGAACCTACTGCTCCAGCATTTGCCCACCAGCGTCTCTGCGCCAGCACCAGTAAGTATTGTCCCCCATCCTGACCCCTGGGGTCCATCCTCTACTCCCTGTGGTTGGAGTCGTCCCTCCCTCTTCAGAGTCCCAGCATTCCTTTTAAATTTCACACACCCCTGATGTCACTCTCCTACATTTGGTTAAAAGGGGCTGCACTTGTGTTTATTTTAGCCTTGCCACTTATTTTCCAGTGTCGGTTCATCTGTCAGGTAAATGTAGCAGGGATGGATTCTGCCTTCCTTTTACAATCTGAAAAATCTCCTTTCCAAACAGAACTAATAGAAGTTTCAGTCAAGCACAAAAAGACCCTCAGACTGTCCCTGTGGCTCTTGAGGTGATGCTACAGGGCAGACGTCAGTCAACCTTGTGATAAGTGTGGGAATTTGAAGGCCTACCCCAAAATGCTTTTGTAACCCTCTCTCTCAGGCTGGATTGTAACCCTGAAGAACCTGCTTCTAATCATGCAGGTAAAAAAGGGCTTTCTGTGGACTGTTGCCTACTACTGCTGAATCTATAGGGTGCAAACCCATGCTCCATGCATCACCATCTCTGCTGGCTGGTGCAAGGGCACAAAGAGGAAGAGTCAGTGTAGCTCCATTGAGCTATTGCTGTACATGCCTCTCCCTTTGCCCAGCCCAAAGACAGGAGGGATCCCAGACTTCCTCCTTTTGTTTCTGTCTCCCAGGAGGGTCTTCCCATTCTTCTCCAGACAAACAAAACCTGCCCATTTTCAGAGCCAAAGGTGTTGGTTCAACATCAGTACTAAGCCATTTGGCAGGGGATTCCATCTGTCATAGCTTTGCCTCTGCAGCATTCAAATCTAAGAAGTATATTTTGGAGCGACTCCTTTAAGAAAAGAATTTCTTACTTATCACTGTACCCCCCTCATTTATTTAGCTCTAGGACCTGTAGGATAAATTGTGCTACAGAGCTGGCTTACACTGAAAGTTTTTTGTCAGAAATGTTAGCTCCCATTTCCATGTCATTAAGATAAATATTAAAACTCCTAAGTAAGAATTATATTGAGAACCCCATGGTATCTATATTTCAATAGACATAATTGATTATCTCCTGCACTTATGTGCTGTAATCAGGCATTAAGACCTGACAAATTTGGTGTTCAGGGCCCAAAGTGTCATCTAGCAAAGCTTTAAACATTATTGCATGATGGACTGCAGATTTTGCAAGATTGTAATTAAGGCATGCATATACACATTGTGAGGATAGATGCATTTTCTGTTACGTTTTAAAAACAGAATCCCAAGGCCTTTCCCAAACCAAGAATTTCTACATGGCTAGTGAATTTAGAACTACAGTTTAGTTATTTTAAACATTAAATTTGAAAGCTTGATTTCAAGAAATGTTGATATTCCTAGCTGATCCAGAACTATGTCCCCAATGCAGCAAAGTGCATTAGCACATAACTTTTAAATATATGAGTAGCTACATCAAAGTAAAAGACTACTTCAATGCTTAAAGTTATGCCTGTGTTTCATGTGATGTAGCTTCACTAACAGACTGTAAACTGGAGAACTCTGCATGTATGTCCAAATGTCTGTTTTCTCTATTCAGATGAAGGAAACATTTCGTGGTCTTGATGATGTTTGTTCTCTTTAGCTCTCCTTTAAGTTTTCTTGTTATAATTTCTGCTGTTTGATGTCTATCCTCCACTGGAGGGGGCCAGTTCCCCAGTATTCAAATTTCCAACTTCACTTAACAGAGAAAGACTTGAACTGCAAAAATGAGGACTGGTCAGGGCAGAGGTTTTGGTTTTATCTTTTCATTAATAAAGACAGAAATGCATAAGGAAACAGGTTTTTGGTTGATTTCCCTAAATAATAAGCAGTTTAAAATACTCATTTGTGATATGCTTTCAGTTTCTGCTGCCTGCTGTGGGTTTACTGTCCATTATAACGATAGTATTGGATACTTTTGTTCAAGTATGTTAGGGAGGGGGAATGTTCCTTTCTTTGATTGAGTCACTACTGCTATTCTGATGATTTTCAGAAGATGAGATACCAGTTTGTTGCTAATATAATACAACCCTTGTGTCAGAAGACACAGCAATGTAACCACAAGATCCAGCAGGGCATGCCTTCAGCATTATTCCCAACATGAGGTCGTGTCTACAGGTGCAACTGACTCCTAAAAAAAATAATCTTATGTTTAAGACCTAACTGTGGTTTAACTGAGAAATGCAAATCCTCCCAAAGGATCATCTGAAATGTGAAAACACAGCTCTTCAGTTTAGATTATTTGTGGTCAAAAATCAATAAAAAAGTCTATTTTGCATTAATTAGTTGTTATAATCTCTCCCCAAGGTTTAGCTGTTGGTTTCACTCTCCCATGTGGTTCAGTCCCTATTTTTATTGTTTCCACTGCCAGGTAAAGCAACCTCACAATACCACTTCTCAGGGAGTCAGGCATTCTCAGTACTGTGCACAGATTCGACTGAAGCAGGAGAGCAAGCATGGCATGATGGGATCATATCGCTTTGCAAACATGGAATTTCCAGCAGTAGCTCCAGAACTTCCACATGAGAAAGCACACGTTTGCAACCTATGTCAGGAGCCTGCCCACCTCTCTGACACCAAAGATGTTTGACTGAGCCTATATCAACAGAGGAGCAGCTTGTTATCATCATTTGAAAATGGCCTACTCTGTTTGCCACAGGCCCTTGGCTAACCAATATGATGGTAACTAGTCACTTGCGGGGCAGCTGGTGGTAGAGGTGTACAATCCTGTTCTGGAACTTGTTGAATTGTGGGTTGTCAGCATCAAACATATGCCTGATAGTCTTTCTGGCTTTCAGTGACTGGGGTTTCCAAATTTCATGGAGGCTGTTAATGATGCACATTAGTGGGGTCCATTGATTAACCAAGTGAAAGGCTAGTGCATATGGTACGTGCAAGGAGGATTCTTTCTGGTTCAGCCAAACTTGAAGGACCACAGGGACAGGTTCACGAACAGCAGTGAGTGAGGAATTGTCAAAGGGCATGATGTCAGGGTTCTGGCATTTGTAACCCAGGACATTATTTTATCCCAGTAACATGGCCATCAATGGAATATAGGTTCTCCCTATGATTTTGGGGGACCCTAACTATTCTTTCTTGCCATAGCTGAATAAGAGAAACATGTGAATGCAGAGACACTTCAGTCATGCTGTAAGCTTTTGCAGAAAGGTGGTAGAGTGCAGAAAGATGGAAGGCAAGATGGTGCTGCATGGTGCATGCATATCTGTGAAGAAAGAGACAAGTATTTTTGCTTGGAGTGGACCTTGCACACTGATGGACTTGTTAGCTGATTTGCACAATTAGAAAATACTTCCGTAAGCAATGTAAAAGCAAGGAAATTTAGGGATGCCATATGTGCTTATGTCCCTAACACCTATAGCAATGCTTATAAGTTACTGATTCCTAATGAATGTGCCATTTTGTGTCTAGCAAAATAACATGAACCAGACTGAGGTATTTGATGAGAGATTTGAAATGCTTGTTTTGCTTTGAAGTGCTTTGTTTCACAGGGGACTGAGAAACTATGTGGGGTATGGTGTTCCTTGTTAATGTTACGGTTTGGACTAGATGGTCTGTTTGTTTGCTGAATTGAATAATTGCATAAGTGTGCTTCTCTGGGTTTGTTTGTCTGGTGACATGGAGCCTGTTAATTTACACTTCCATCAAGCCTTTTTGGAATAGCTGCAGCTTTCTGTTTTCTTATAGCTGAGTGGACAACAAGTACTTGAACCCAGACAGCATTTTATTAAGCTGACAGAAACTTAGAAGAAAAGACTTGGTAACAATACAGCTAACCACTGGACATACTAACCACTTAAAAACACATGTTCTGCTTTAGCTATTAAATAAGGTGCAATTTAGAAAACCAAAGTGCATGCTTAAAACTAAGACAACAATAACAAATCCAACAGCCAAAGTGTGGTGATATTTGCTGCTTGCAGTGGCCATTTTTTCTTTTCTTCTTGTTTGTATGGTGTGGGGCTGTACAACAGTTGTGTCAGGACCATAACCAGATCCTGGCCCTGTACAGAGTTGTGCACAAGGGCCTGCTCAAAATGGCCTTGTACCTATTCAGTATCATGCAGAATTTGCCATACTCACTTGCTTTCTATAGTCTGTCTTTCCATCAATTTCTCCCAGTCTCTCTCTTTGCAGGAAGGGGAAGCAGTACTTAGCACTGGACTGGCATACTCCAGTTGCTGCAGTCACAGAGCCGGCTCCCTGGGGACCACCGTTCTGGCACCCTGCCTAAATTGGTGCCTGGGGCTGATGCCCCACTCACCCTTAGCTACTGATCATTTGCAAGCTGAGTCTGTGGGTGAAATCTTACCATGAGAAATCTTAATTTTATCAGGGGAAGATTATTTTAAAAACATATATTTAAAAAATTCCCTAACATGAATTGGGTGTCAGATTTACTGTCCATGGTACACATTTTGGAAGGGAATTCCTGTTTTACTACCTTGAGTTCCTGTTGCTGTTCAGTGAGGATATAAACATTTTGTAAATTCCTCAATAGAAGAGAAGTGGCATTTTTACCCAGTGGAGGGGTTTCTTCAACCTTACGAAGAAGAGTTCTAAGAACATGACAGCACAGCAAATGGAGGAGACAAATAACTTACATGGACAAGCAGAAACCCTGCCAAGTGACCCAAATGACTGACCAGAGTTTCTGCTGTGTGACAGACTTGCAAGCATTAACTCCCAGGAATGAGCAAAGATCCGGGATACATTGATAAGTTGCTGGATAAAGTACCACGAGACTGATAGCTGTACTCCTCCTCCATTCCCTTCCCCACCCCAGCCACCCCAGAAAAATCACAGCAGAGGGAGGACAGTTGGGAGGGCAAAAAACTGAACAAGTCCAACTTCTTTCTATTAAGGGAATCAGTGACTTACATCCACAGAAATGCTGAATGCTCAGTAGGACCTTTGCCAAAAAGCAGCAGCTGTCCCCTCCCTGAGGGTAGCTTCCATGGAAAGAGACCTGCAGAGATTAAACTGATTTCTGGTAATGTTCACAATGACAGTTTTTTGTTCATTGAAGGGACTGTATAGTTCACAGGCAGTCATATTTTTATATGAGTCTAGAACTGTAATCCATGAAAGATGTGTTTTTTATGGATCATAACACTGCATTGGAAAAAAAAAATTTAATGTAGCAGCCACAGACACCATGTATTGTAGTTAGAATTGATAAAATAGTGCCGTGTGTACACGATGGTCACCACTATGGCACATTGGGGTACAGGTGTGGGGCTAGGGAAATACAGAATCAATTGCAAGGCAGAGAAGGAGAGAAGCCACTGAGCAAAGTGTCCATAGCTTCAACCCGTAACTAAATTTGGTCACACCAATCCCCTCCCCACCCTCCTCCTGTTCCCATCCCTGTAACTGAATTCCCTGGTCATTCACCAGGAAATCACACACTTTCCCAGCAGGATTCCCTTAAATTTATAGCAAATAGGGCAGCACTTACTGGCATGAGACTGATTTCTCTGCTTCGGCATCTGTGGCTTTGCTGGCAAACAGGTCTTGGGAGAATAATCCCTAAATATCCATGGAGCAGATCACTGAGCATTACTGGATCTGTTTGGTGCCCCTTGTTTTCTATACAGCTGTTAGAGGTGCTTGATTTGATCTTGGTGTTGCTGCCCAGTTCTGTGTATGCCTAGATAAGCCAGCATTCCCTTATAATGATGAACATTCCTGCTACAGCTTGGAGTATTCCTCCAGAAAGTCAACAAGACAGGCATATATTCTAGGCACTTGTTGGGAACATGTCCTCATCTTGGCAGAGCAGGGGTTAGCTGGCATTTTGGAGTGGGTAGGGGCTGTGCTAACAGCCTGGAACAGTCTATGAGGAGAACTAAGGAATAAATACAGGGAGTTGTAAAGTTCTGTCCATCTTTTAGGGAGTAGAGGCAAGGGTATGAGCTGTGCAGAAGGTCCTGATACATGGGAATAAGGAATCGTGGGAATGCCAGAAAAAGACTGCTTGTATTCAAGCACTTTAACACAAAGCTATGCTGCAACTACACTGAAATCGATTGTGCAGAGAGGAGAGTAGCAGATCATGCCAGTACATCCCCAGAACCTGAGTACATCCTTTTAGTTTGAGCTAGTTACCCAAGGAAATGAGAATAAAGACTTGTGTGTAGCTGATAGAATGATAGAGGCAAAAATGCCAGCCGAAACATGTGGATACCTTACAATGTAGAGAGACCCTTAGACTACAGATTCTTTGAGTTCTCAGATATATTGCCTGATTTGTTATGCTGAAGGTGATAATCCCATTTGGCATCTCATAAAGTTTCCTGGGTTTTCCATTATGAAACATGAAACTAAGGCTGGCCAAATTTTTCTTCATATCAGTAGATTATTTAATGCAAATTGTAGTTTTGGGTCATGCCCTATTCCTGAACTTGGATTCCATATGCCTAATAGTTTTGGCTTAAAAAAAAATGAAGAAAAAGACAAAATATTTTGGTTTGAATTTTTTTTTATAGTTGATGCCAAGGGCATGGATAACTCTAGATGTGCCTCATTCATATGCTCTCCCTCTAAAGTCCAAGGTATGAGACAGTGTCGCTTTAATAATCAGCCATCAATGCTGCCCAGAGCTGCCAAATCCCATCATCACCAGGATGCAACAACACTGAATTTGGTATCACCTACCCTGTGGGGCCAAACTTGTGAGCCAGTATTGAGGGTGCCTGCAGGTCAGATCTGGCCCAAGGGGTGGGGTGAGTTTAACACTTCTGGGTATGAAGCATCTACTATTTACTACATTCAGGGACAGGATATAGGGCTAGATGGTCTCATCCAGTATGGAACTTCTAATGTTCTTATGTTTTGAATTTTCATTTTAAACCAGGAGTGCTCAGCCTCTGGCCTGTGGATCAGATCCATCCCATGGGGTTATGTCATCCAGCCTAAAGGGCACTCCTGAGTCTGGAAGTCTGGCAGCAAGGAAGTGGTGATAATTAACACTGATACTGCTCACCCATTGCCAAATTTCCAAGCCCTGCATGGTCCTGTGTATCAGAGCCAGGGCCATGGGTGTGATCTGGTGCAGAGCTTGAGCTAACACATGGGGCTGGGGCTATCTGCTGGACCAGCCCCGTGCACCAGATTGAGGGCTGGCTGGATTGGGCCCCAGCTGAACTGGTCTGACACTCTGGCCAGGTCCAGCACTGGCTAGATCAGGCCTTGGCCTTGCACTTCAGCCAGATCAGGTGCTAGCTGAATCAGGTCCTGGTTGGGATGGCCCTGCAGACCAGCCAGATTGGGCTTGCATGCTGGCAGGATCAGGCCCTGGCTGGATCAGGCCCCAGCCAGGCTGTTCCTGTACACTGGCCAGATTGGGCACTGGTTGGATCAGGCCCTAGCCGGACTGGCACCATGTGCCAGCTGGACTGGGCCCCAGCTAGACCAGACAGGTGAGTCATATTGTGCTCCAGCCCCATGTGCTGGATCAGACCCAAGCCCTGCGTTCCAGGTTGGGCCCACAAGCTGGAGACCAACCCCATACCACTCCTGTAGCCTGTGCGGCCAAAAGGTTGGGCACCATTGTTTTAAAATATTTCAAAATGAAGCTCAATTTAAGAGATAAAATGAAGTCCAAAAAGAAATCTGTTTTTTATTTTTCATTTTAATAAGAAAAACTGGAAAAAAGAATGTTTTTGGTTGGCATAAAAGTTTTCTTTTAATTTTGTTAAGCCATCAAACAGAGCAGAGAGTGCTACTTAAATAGCACTGTTTGAGACAAGCAGAACTAAAGTCTACCCACCTTGAATGACCTGCAATGATTTTTGCTATTCAAGATGTGATAATACTAGAGATTCTTCATACATTTTCATATACAAAGCTGGTATATTTTGCTTAAATAGTAGATTATGCAATGTGGACTTTTTGCAATGAAATTTATGTTTCCAGGTGCTGGCAAATGGTCCAGCAGGAATCCTTGCCACCCCTTACAGTTTTATTTGACCATGTTATAAAACAGCTGGCAACAACGATGGATGGAAAAGTCATCTAGTCCAAACACCCCTGCCAGCGCAGGATTACTCCCTATTATATTTCCAGTGGTACTTTGTCCAGACCTTCTCAAACAAGAATGAGGGATACATTTGTTACACTCATTCATTACATGGACACAGCTTTACCCATATATATCCCTTTTCTCTGTCCATGTAGCATCACACCATCATTGTTTTGGCTAACAATCTTTTGCCTATTGCCTTTTTTTTAAGCTTCTCACTTCCATTTATAAATCCCTAATTTTATGAGCGTTTATTCTCTAGAGTATGCTTGCTCTTTAATTAAGCTGTTCAGAGAGATAGCATCATCAAAGCACATATTTTTTCTCAACCACAATAAAGCATATCTGAATTTATAGCTAAACAAATGCCACGACCCCTGGAATAAACACAGGAAAGTTGTTGACTTGTTGCCCAACAATGTGTGTAAGATCTATAATTAAACCACTGATTTCATGGCAGCTGTAGGAAAAGGTACCGAGGTGTAAGTTCTGAAAGAATACTTTCCGTTCCTAATGTCTTATGAACTTTTCTATAATTTCTGCTCAGTACTATGTGAAAGGCATATATATGATTAATGCCTGTTGTATCTTAAGCTAAGGGTATAGTTACAGGAACCCATAAAATAATAGTAAAGGCAGGTATGCAAAGAAAAAGACAAATCAAGAAGGAGATACCAGCATATAGTTCAGGTTTCTGTCAATGTAAATATGAGCTACTAAATATGAGTAATGCATTGGGTATTATTCTAAAGTATTTGCACTGATTGGCTTAAGACTTCCTAGGAGGTTGTTTCTTTTTCCTGCTGCTTTTTTTATTTTGGTGTTATTTCATTTTTATTTCTCCATTTCAGTTCTGGAGGATTGTATCACTCTGCTGATAGAAGGGAATCTCTCAGTGTCGTTGGTTGGTTTGCTCCTGCTTGTTCCAGAATCCTACCAAAGGCAGGACAAACTATATTGATGGTTCCTCTCTCCACATTACAGTATTCAGTCCTCATTCCTAGTTCCTCTCTGATTCATCACAAGAGGGCCCCTATGCTCTTTGTTGTTATACTGAACCAACCTTCAGTTAGGCAGAAGCATAGAATTATGAAAATATATGTCCCTATAACAGTCCCCCAGTTGTATCTAGACTCTCTTAAATTTAAAACTACCCAAGATTTAACATGAATATTGTATCAAGTTATTTCACTTGTTTTTATGCTAGCTACATATGTGCCTTCAGCTCATGTTTTAAGAGTTTAGGCTTGTAAGGGTCTGATCCAAATTTTGGTCCAATTTGAAAAACACTTTAACATAAGGATTAACGTTCATCTTGTGAGTAGCTCCAGTGGTAAAATCAGGGTGGGGCAACTACCTTGAGTGCCAACTTGGAAGGTAGGGGAGTTGAAAAAACACAGCTGTTGCTGCAGCTGCACAATCATAGCAGTTGCAACAAGAAGTCACCACTGTCCCTGTGCATGGCAGCTGCCCTGGAAACCTAGTCTAGTACTCATAGAAAGAGAAGTCCATTGATATGTTGGCACGCATTCAAGACCAACTTTCTTTGGAGCAGCCAACAGACAGCAGCAAGTGCCAAGACACTTCCAGATGAGAACCTCTTACCGCAATGTGTGTGTGAGGCAGAGGGAGAGAGAAATTGTCTAAATCAAGGTGCCAAAGATATGGTTCATAGGCAAGATTCAATCTGTGGTGTCAGAAACCAGTTCAATTAAATATGACCACATTAGTAGAGTAGGTATACCCTAACATCTACAGGCAAATTCTCCTCCTGGATAATTGGAGTAATGGATAATAGCATTAACTTTTCAAATATGAAATGATGAATTGATCTATTGAAGCTAGAGACAGACATTTACAAGCTACATCTTAAATCTTTAGGTTTGTTTGTTTTGAGGATTTACAAAGAAAAAGACATTGTTGTTTATTTTCCACTTCCTAATGTGCTTCTCTAAGTAAAACATACAGTATTTTTTGCATAGAGATCTTATAGCCTCATGTTTCTGAATATCTAGTGGTGAATCATTCACGTTGTCTCCAAGTGTTACCTGTTGGTAAGCTGGACACGGTGAGAAAAATATGCTTAATAAAAGAGTTGGAAATATTGCCCTTGTTAACAATATGTATATGCAGGGTTTTAGAAATTCATATATCTCATTTATACTGATCTGTCGGAGGTGAAAGTGTAGTACAGCTTACATACAGTCTAAGAGCTGATAGCATCATTTTTGTTATTTAGCTTTATTTCCTCTGTGTGTCAAAAAGTGCTTGATAAAGCTGTGCTGCTCTTCAGAAACCAGTCTCATTCACAAGCAGATACAAAAAAGTATGTAGGAGTTAGGTGAACATTAGACATCTAAGTCCAAAATTGCAATCCCCAAAAGATTCTTGCTCAGCAACCACCTAATCCTATATGTTAGGGGTGTCAAACTAATGTGATGCTGCAGGCCAATTGAGGGTCTCTGGGTTTGTCTTCAGGCTGGATCTGGCTGTATTGGAGCCAATGCATGGGGCCAAGCTGAGGGGGCACTGCATGATGCGCCCCGCTTATGATGGCCCCCTCCCCCTCACTCAGTGTGTACTGGCCTTGATCTGGGCTGTGCACTACAGGGAGCTGGCATGGGGTGTACACTGCATGCATTCAGGCTCTGGATAGTCAGAATGACTCCAGGCCATCATACCAGAGGGCCATCTGGTGGGACACTGCATGCAGTGTGTGCCTTGTGTTGGCCCCCTGTGCTGTGGGCAGTGCTCACAGTGCCAGGTCCAGCCCACGCACCAGACTGGCTCGACATGTGGCATCAGTCTGAGACCCACAGGCCAGATCATGCTGCTTCATGGGCTAGATCCAGCTGATGCACCACATGTTTGATACCCCTGCTGTTGTAGGTGCTTGGATGCAGTAAGTGCCTTTTTTGGACCTGAATTTCCTGTAGGCACCTACAGTTTTGCCTATGCCCTTAACTGCTTCAGTCCAAGCAGCTAGATCCCTAGTTCTCACTTCATCCCTTTTTGGACCTAAAACATAGGAGCAGCACTTAAATCCCTGAAGGGCCTAATCTGGTAAATGTGCTTGGAGTTCACCCAGTGCACACTGGATTGCACAGCCTGTTTCATTCAAACTGTAGGGGAATAGAAGCAGCTGCATTTTAGAAATTGCATAGCAGTTAAAACACTCACCCAGTAAGGAGAGACCTCAATCTTAGGCTGTCTTCTACCCCACATATTTCACTTCCTAGCTGAATGGCCTAATCAGGCAATAAGATAGTAAAGATTGTGGTACCCTCTACTCCTTCTGTTAAAGCTGGGGGGCACTGTGCAGCCAACAAGGAAAGATTTCCAGTGCCAGAAAAAAAATAAGCAAGGATCCTGACTCTACTGGTTAATTCTGTTTTGTATCAAATAACTGTTTCATTTAAAAATATATGAACAGTGCAGGGGCAGAGACCACCCCCTCTCCCCCCCCCAAATTGCCTACCTACTCATTTACATAGTCATGCTGCCTTCAGAATCATGCTCCCTTTTGCTCTCCTTAAGGCACCGTGAATCTTGCTTCACTGTGGGCACATCTAAACATGCTATTAATGCACTGTAAGCTTACTGCACCTTAAAGTAATGCCTTAAAGTAAGGCTCAGTAAGCTTTCCCCAGAAGTGCATCTACATGTGCACCCAATGGGAGCAAATTTGCTCCCAAATTTGGGAGCAGTTCAGTGCAGGGCTATTCTTGCCCTGCTCTGCCCCACTACAGCAGCCAGAGGGAGCTCCAGGCTGTCCTGGGTGCTCACCCCAGGCTGTCAGTGTGCACCAGGGCTGGCCTGTGTTCTGGAGATGGGGGGAGCTGTTAGCTGATCAGGGTGTGGGGCTCAGCAACTGTCACTCCGCCAAGCAGTTGCTTCCCAGCCCTATGCCCCAATCTGCTGATTGGAGCACAGGGCTGGGAGACAGCTGATTAGGGGAGGGAACAGTTCCCCTGCCCCCTGCTGCCTGGCCTGACCAGAAGCAACTTGTTCCTGGTCATCTGTCTACATGTGCACTACTGCACACTAGCTACTGCACAGTTACCTACAACCTGTATCTACAGCTAGTAGCCAACCATGCAGTAGACAAATTTACTGCACAGTAACTGCTGCACAAGTGTAAATGGTAATGCTTTACTGTGCAGTAGATTAGTCTACTGCACAGTAAGGTGTCTGTATAGACACGCTTTGTGAGAAGTGGAGCGTGTTCTTACCCAACTTAGCACATAGCCTAATAATAAATAGATTTCATAGACATTAGGGCTGGAAGGGACCTCAGAAGATCATTGAGTCCAGCCCTCCGCCCAAAGGGCAGGAAGTCAGCTGGGG
>NW_017728992.1:146960887-146968792 GCF_001723915.1 Gavialis gangeticus
ATCATCCCTTGGGGCGCTCTGGTGAACAAACGTTCCCCCAGATACTGGTGGTCACCCCTGATAAACTTATAGGTGGCCATCAGATCACCCCTGAGCCTGTGCTTTTCCAGGCTAAAGAGCCTCATGACTCTCAGCCTGTCGTCATAAGGTCTGTTTTCCTGACCTCTGATCATGCGCATGGCTCTTCTCTGGACTCTCTCAAGCTTCTCCACATCCTTTTTGAATTGTGGAGCCCAAAACTGGATGCAGTACAGAATAAAGCATGTTCCAGGAAGATACGGATTTGAATCTTCTTAGGCTGATAAGGAAATTGAACTACAGTTTCCTGTTCTTTGTAGTATGCCACTGCCACCTCCTCATCCTCCTCATAGAAGGAGTGAACTCTTTTTAGTTCTTTCAAACAATACTTGTAGGTGCTTACCATAATAATGGTTCTGAGCTGATGCCACTATTGCAGCCTAACACTTGGAGACAGATAAGAGTTCACAATTGTTTTACTGAGAGTCGTGTAAGGAGCATCTCTCCTAGAACAGTTTAGGGGATCACTCTTGACCTTTAATCATAATTCTGTTGTCTATAAAATGCATAGACACTGTGTAGGAAAAGCCTCCCCTCAAGACTTTAGCTGGATCAGAGCTTAGTGTTGTCCATCACAAAATGTGTCTCATTTTGGTTTTGTTGTGGTATCCCCTGTGTCTAACCTACCTTGAGTTCATTTACTTTTTCTTCATTAAAACTTTTGGGAAAGGCAAATGTTTCTAATCTGTAGCATCAGCAAATATGCTGTAAATATGTTTCCACAAGGGTAATGTAGTCAGTGTGCTGACTTTATATATTCTTAATCTTCCTGGATTCATCTAAGTATATCTCGTGGTTGGTTAGAACTGTTCTCAGGTATTGAGAATTCTTGTCAGCTTCTAGCATTTGAAGTCAAGGTCAGACATAAAGCTGTGCATTGGTAGAGAAGAGTTGCCAATCTGCTGGAATTTCAGAGTAGACATGTCCAGAGTTTATAAAGGCAAACAGCTTAGGTCAGATTTTCATTCCTGGATTATTCCAAGAGAGACTGCCAGAGTACATGAAAACAGATTGCCCAGCTCAAATTTTCATTCTTGAATGGAGATTTGGATTTCAGCATGTACATCATGCAGGAAAATTCTTATAAGAAAACTACACATGTCCCCTTCTTCGAGAGATTATGCACTTCTTTGGATCAAATCTGAAAGCCGTGTCTTAAAAAAACCCAAAAATGTGTGCTGTATAAGGCTGAACTGTTTTAGCAGAAGCATTTATAGTGATGGTTTCTTTATTGTATGTTCATTTTAACAAATTTCCATAAGGAAAACTCTCTTTTATCTCTGCTGATGCTAAATGAACTCATTTTTGTCCTCGTGTTACTTTACCTTTCATGGAGTAAACAGTAAATAATGTAAGTGATAGATTAGATACTGAAATGAAAGAGCATATAAAAGGTACACCTAATTTTTGGCTAAGTGTGTTTCATTCTGTTTTCATCAAATCAAGAAAACCTAGATAATTATCTGTGTTACAAATGCAGCAAAACTTACCTCCATATCCTGCTCTTTTTGCTCTGGCAGATCTTCGATATAGATCTAGCTGTCGATGGGGTTTCCATTCATGCCTACCATGCCGTCCATATCTGGTATGCATCTCAGTGAAGTGAAATGCACATGACAGTCTGGCTTTTTCAGTGTCATGCCACCTAGTCTATTCAATTCCTCAATCAAAACCACAGTATGACAGATTTTTCTTGTACTGCCAGGTACACTACATATAGTATAAAGGCAACCCCTGCTTAATGCTGTTTCACTTAGCGCTATTTCGCTATAACACTCATTTGAAATTTATACCTGATTCATTTAGCGTTCAGCGAGTTTCGTTATAACACTCTTGGTCACCATCTTGGGTCATTAAAAACAATTGTGGTCGCCATCTTGGGTTGTTAAATACTTTCAGTTTCTCTTAAAACTCATTTCACTTAACGCTCAGTTTTTCAGGAAACAATTAATGCCAAGCGGGGGTTGCCTGTACTGCAATTTTTCACAATTTCTTTCCTTTGTAATAAACTTCTATTCTGTTTTTGCTTCTCTTATGAGCTGTTTAAATAAAATGAGGTGTATTTTTTTAATTGGTAAGAAATAATAATGGTGGATTATTTATGTATTACTATGTAAGAATGTTGTGCTCATTTTGCATTTTTATAGCATTATATCTTCAATGCAAAATAGCCTTAATGCTAGTCTGGCTGACCATAGAAAGATCACCTTATTGTCAGTGGATCCTTGGAAATTATACAGCTATCATACTAACTTTTATGCTTCTAGTTGCTGGCATCAGGTAGTATGGCCAGGTCTTCTCTGCAAACCAGCCATTCTTAAATACCATGTTGACCACAGAGACTATGATGGCAAACAATATAAATTAAATCAGCCTTTGTAATATTCTAGTTTATAGCCCAGAAGTTAACTGACAGACAATTCAGGTAAAGTTAAGATGTTGGCCACTATCCATATTCTTCCAAATCATGCTTACCTTACTCAAAAAAGTATTCTCATTGGCTTCATTTGAGTAACTTGCATGGGCAAGACGAGTAGGATTTTACCTACTACACCTCTGCAGAGAAGAAATTACATATGGACTGTCAATCCACCAGGATGTGTCTTGCATTTATTCAATATTAATCAACACTGGTTGTTCTGCTTGGATCTTTCAATTAAATGATGTGCAAAATGCCTTTGTGAATGGACAGTTCCTTATTGACGAGGCATCTCAGGAGGCTCTATGCAGTGTTTATTCCAACAGGTTCTTGAAATATACTGAAATCCTGTAATTTGTTCTTCATAAACAAGTTTCAAACAAGAATGTGTGCATATAACTAGCCCATAGGCAAAAATTGCCATGTTTAGCCAAACTACACCACATCTATTTTTGTTAATGGAAAGGAGTGCATGATTTGCATGTTTCTCTGACAGTATTTCTCTTTATGGATGAATGTAGTACTGTAGGAAAAAAACAGCTTAGCATCTGCTGTGTTTGCATTTTTCCCCCTTTTGATGTTTTTAATTTGCATATATGAGCACAAAATTGAGCTGTCTGCCAGTAACTTTTTTAAAAGTCAATATTTGTACCATTCCTTTAAAAAACAATTTGCAGACCATGTCATTTATTTGTCATATTTTACTGAACTGACTCTTAAACTAAAAAGGGAGTATGCACCTAAGGAACCACCTTATGTCCCATCATGGGCCCTAAAATTACCTGAGAGGCACCTCTTGCAAGTTCCATCTCTGTATCAAGTTTGTTTAGCAAAATAATGTACCGACTTATCCTTAGTATTTGCTTTTCAGTTTTGGAATGCCCTACTCCCAGAAGCCTGTCAGATCCTAAGCCTGGGCATCTTCTGGACTCCTAGACCCTTTGTTACAGCAGCATTTAGTGGGTAAGTTAAGTTCTGGGATATTGTTCAGGGCACTTTGGCAAGAGATCTTTAATTACTTCATTTTAATATTTTATGTTTCTATAATTTATCTTGCTTTTATTATAAGTCCCTCAGAGCCTTTTTGAGGGAGAGTGGCATATAAATAAAATAAATAAATAAAATATTACGATGCATAGTTGTGCGTATTTCTTTCTGAAAGGGAAATTACAGATGACAACCTCACAAACATTCTTTGGATTTATTTACTAGCAATGCTGCTATAATATGTCTTTGTTCAGTTTGATTTTTTCTGCACATTTTCTCTCCTATTTCCACTTTTCCATTTTGTCTGTTTAGCAAAAGTTAGATAAAGGAGTTATATAATTTCATAGTAGCTAGGGTCAGTTAGACAGGTCGCCCTCCCCGGCGCCATCTTTCTGGTCATCTACACCTCACGTGGGGCGCCCTTGGGGCCTGCTCTGTAATTCTTCAGTCCCACCCTAATCTCTCCTGCCATGTCTTGATGGAATTTTTTTTTTTTTTTGAGAGGGAGACTGCCTATTATTTTGGGTATGTTGGGGTCTCGCTTATTATGGCTTGACCCCTGTTTTCTCTGGCCAGGCCTCCCTGTCCGAGCCCATTAAACAGGGTTTGACTCTGAGGCTCTAGCTTTTCCTGCTCCCTTATAGAGCCTGGTACTCCCTGGCCCAAAGGTATGGAAGCCAGACCCACAGCCAGTGGGTTACGGGTTTAAAACCCAGGTGCAACACAACCTGCCTCTGTCAGTCCAAACAAAAAAAGAAAGACAAAACACAGCCACGCTCTGGTGCTCCAGTCTTCAGCTGTCACTTTTAAAATAGTCCTTCAAATACCAGGGTTTCTGTCCCCCAAAAGCTGCACCCTCACTGGCACTGGGGTCTGTGCCCCCAAAGGTTGGCCACATCCCTTTTGAAGTGTGGCGCCCAGTACTGGACGCAGTGCTCCAACTGCAGCCTGACCAAAATCGCATAGAGGGGGAGTATCACCTCTCTGGATTGGCTTGAGATGCATCTTTGGATGCATGACAAGGTATGGCTGGCCTTGCTGGCTGTGGTCTGGCATTGGCGCCTCATGTTCATCTTGGAGTCAATAATGACTCCAAGATCCCTTTCCACCTCTGTGCTTTCAGGAGGGGAACTCCCCAGCCTGTATGTACGCTGTGGATTCCTTCTCCCAAGGTGCAGCACCCTGCATTTATCTCCATTGAACCCCATCCTATTCTCATCTGCCTACTTTTGTAATCTGTCTAAATCTATTTGCAGCCTCTCCTTTCAAGTGTGTCTATCCCACCCCACATCTTAGTGTCATCAGCAAACTTGGACAGTGTGCTTTCCACCCCCTTGTTCAAGTTGCTGATGAAGATGTTAAACGGTGCGGGCCTGAGGACTGAGCCCTAGGGTACCCCACTACTCACATCTCACCAGGTTGAGTACAACCCATCCACCACTACTCTGGGTGCGCCCCATCAGCCAATTTTTTACCCATCCAACTGTGTAGGCATCTTAACTTGCTACCAAACTCCAACTATTGTAGTGCCACCATGTCAAGTTACTATGGGGGGGGGCACATGGCATTTTGGTTAAGGTACTTGACTTGAACTCAGAATACCTGGATTGTATTCACTGCTTTTCCCTCTCTCTTTTGAATCCCTCAGAAAATTCCCTAGGGTGGGATTTCCAAAAATGACCTAAGTGACATCCCAGTCCCTACTGCAAATTCCATCCTTAAACCCTTTGTGCCCAAGTTGCACATCTGGGAGATAAGTATAATAACATTTCACCTTATCAAGTTATAAGGATACTATCACTAATGTGTTATGGCACTTATAGGATGGGGTTTATGTATCCAAACACATAGGAATTCTAAAGTAATTTGACAGTGATCAAAACATTCTTTTTACAATATGCTTTTACTATCTCAGGGTCCTTGTTGGATAGGAACACCTGAGATATTTAACAAACATATTGTTGCACTGAACTTGTGAATGCTTAAAACTTCAACTTTGGACATTTCAGTGATTTACTGGAGTTACGTAATTTTATCATCTGCCAAATATGTTATCACCCAAGAGAAAGTAGATGTGGACATTGGATCAAAGAAAAATAGGGTTGGAAGAGACGTCACAATGTTACCTAATCCAACCCCAGCTCAAGGTAGGAACATCCCTGACTGAACCATCCCAGACAAGTGTCTTTCTAACCTGCTCTTGAAAAAATGCCAGGGATAGAGATTCCATAGTTTCTCTAGATATCCTGTTCCAATGCTTGACCACCCTTTCTTGGTTTGAAAGAGTAAAAGTTACTTTTCTTTAAAATAAAAGTGCTGCTTTATTTCCAACAAAAACTCAGAATGTTCCTCCTGATCTCCAACCTAAATGTCCTTGGCTGCAGCTTGAGTCCTTTGCTTCTAATCCTGTCCAGTACAGTCACAAAGACAAACCCAAGTCCAACCTTTCTATAAATGCCCTTCAGATATCTGAAGACTGTTATCAAATCCCCCCTCAGTCTTCTCTTGTCCAGGCTAAATTACGCTAATTCTTTCAGCCTCAGTTTTGCATCCCAGGCCCCTAATATTTTTTTGTTGATCTCTGCTGGACTCTTTCCAATCTGCCCACAACCTTTTCAAAATGTGAGATTTAAAACAGGACACAGTACTTTTGGTGAGGCCTCACCAGTGCTGAATAGAGTGAAAGAATCATGTTCCTTCATTTGCAAGTGTGATGATTATATGGCTGTATTGTTTGTTTGGATGGTATATGTTGAAAAGGTTTCTTTGGATGGGTTTTATTCTGTCAGGGGTAATGGTTGGAATGCAGAGGGGCTGAGTGTGCCCTGGCTAGTGGCACTCCATCCTCTGGATGGCCCTGAAAGGATCCCTTACCTGAGAACTCTGGATCTTCCTACAAGCTGGTGTGTCTGAGGTGGGGAGGATACAAGTCAGGAAGTTGTAGTATGCATGTGCCTGTTCATGTTTGTGTTAGTGCCTACCAGCCTGCAGCATGTTGGAGTGTGTCCAGACAACTGTGTACCAGCGGTTCCCTGGGGATAAACAGCAGCATCAGGTAGTTGTGTTGTTGCTACTTGTCCCTATGGAAAGATTGTGCACACGCATTCTGGCACATGGCAAGTTGCCCTAGGTGGTGTAGGGGAGGCTGGGGCCACCACCTGGGCTGGCCCCAGCAGCCTTAGCTGGAGTCCTGGGGTGGTGATCCAGAGCGTGGATCCTGGGTGGTAGCCAGAATGTGGCTCCAGCCAGCCAGGCTCCGGTTTCAGGAGGCGTATGCTTGCCGCCACATCTACATTTGCCATGCCACTTTTTTCAGGTGCGGCTTTTTTTGACACTGGGATCTCCTGGTATCAAAAAAACCTGCTGTGCTGCAAATTAGCAGTGTGGTGAATGCCTGCATATATGGCATGTGTGGTTTGCAGCACCACATACAACACATGTGCGCTCATCTGGATGCACCCCTGGAGTCCTTGGAAGCCTGCTGGTGTGAAGCCCCAGAGAGTGGAGACAGATGGAGTCTGACATGTGAGGACAGCAACTGAAAAGGCTGGAGCAAAGGAGCAGAGTGAAAAGCGTTAGGAGGTAATAGGCTTTAAACATTTATTTAGATTTCATAGATTTCATAGACGTTAGGGCTGGAAGGGATGTCAAAGATCATCAAGTCCAGCCCCCCAGGGGCAAGAAGCCAGCTAGGGTCAGAGAATCCCAGCAAGATAAACATCCAAAAGTTTCTTGAATTAATCCAGAGTAGGTGCCTGCACAACTTCTGGAGGGAGTCTATTCCAGGTCTTGGGGACACAGACAGTAAAGAAATTTTTTCTTATGCCCAGCCTAGAATGGTCTTGGAGGAGTTTATGATTGTTGGTCCTTGTTTTTCCCTGGGGTACTCTGGTGAACAGACGTTCTCCCAGATCCTAATGTACACCCCTTATGTACTTATAAGCAGCCACCAGGTCCCCCCTGAGCCTGTGCTTTTCCAGACTGAAGAGTCCCATGGCTCTCAGCCTCTTTTCATAAGGCCTGTTCTCCTGCCCTCTGATCATGTGCGAGGCTCTCCTCTGAACTCCCTCGAGTTTCTTGACATCCTTCTTGAATTGCAGAGCCCAGAATTGGATGCAGTACTCCAGCTGTGGCCTCACCAAGGCCAAGTACAGGGGGAGGATGACATCCTGAGATTTACTTGAGAAGCATCTATGGGTGCAAGACAGAGTTTTGTTTGCTTTACCAGCTGCAACATCACATTGGTGGCTCATGTTCATCTTGTGGCTGATCATGACCCCCAAGTCTCTTTCAGCCAGGATGCTAGCAAGCGTAACACTGCTGAACCTATTAGTATGCTGCGGGGTTTTTTTCCCTGAGGTGAAGTACCTTACATTTATCTGTATTGAACCTCATCGGGTTTGTGTCCTCCCACTTACTAA
>NW_017728992.1:146968834-146971912 GCF_001723915.1 Gavialis gangeticus
CATCGGCAAACTTAGCCAGTGTGCTTCTGACACCAATGTCCACATTGTTGATAAAGATGTTAAAGAGAACCGGTCCAAGGACAGAGCCTTGGGGGACGCCACTGGTCACGGAGTGCCATAATGACTTGCTACCATCAACCACTACTGTCTGTGTCCAACCTTGGAGCCAATTATCCAGCCATTGGATTGTGATGTAGGGCCGAGGGCACAGTTGGCCAATTTTTCCATGAGGAGGTCATGGGACACCAGATCGAAGGCTTTTTTAAAGTCCAGATATATGACGTCAATCTCTTCTCCCTTGTCCAAATGATATGTCATCTGGTCATAGAAGAAGATGAGATTGGTCAGGCAAGACCTACGTGCAACAAACCCGTGCTGGCTATCCCTCAGGATGTTATCCTCAACCAGCTTATCCAGAAGGGTCTCCTTGATAATTTTCTCCAGAATCTTACCAGGGATTGAGGTCCAGCTGATTGGCCTGTAATTCCCGGGATCTACTTTCCTCCCTTTCTTGAGGACGGGTACCACATTGGCCTTCTCCCAGGTACTTCATCTGAGTGCTGTGAGTTTTTGAATATTTTTCCAATGGTTGAGCTATGACAACTGCCAGCTATCTGAGTACTCTAGGGTATAATCTGTCAGGACCAGCTGACTTAAAGGTGTCCAGCCTCTCAAAGTGATCCTTTACTAGATCAACACCAATGCTGGGTATAAATACGCCCTCACCCTGGCTGTCCTACGTCTTGCTAGGCAGGGCAGTCCCATTGGACTGATGAAAGACCGATGCAAAGTACCCATTAAGCAGATTGGCCTTTTCCTGGGTGTCGGTTAACAGCTGTCCTGTTTAGTTCAGCAGGGGTCCAATGTTACCCTTGCTTTTTTCTGACTCCCTATATATCTGAAAAAGGAATTTTTGTTATCCTTGATGTGTGAAGCCAGATGGGGCTTGGTTGCAGCCTTGGCTTTCCTGATTTGCTCCCTGCAGGTATGTGTCAAATATTTCAGTCACTTGCAGACCTGTAGGACACCGCCTGCCGGCTGACTAGGGTGAGACCGTTTCTAATTGGAGATCTACATGCCCAAGTTTCGCCTGCCACAACTTGATGTTAAAGGAGTTGGTTCAGTACCTGTATGTGTAGTCCCATTAGTAGTTTCACCATCGTCCAACAAATGTCCTACATTCCTGAGGGCTACACCCTCGCCCGTTCCACTGGGTTCTGATCAGCCAGTTGGTCTTTCAATGTGACCTCGGTTCCAATAAAAAAACCCCCAGGAAAACAAGAAAACAAAACAGGCACTCCTGGCCTGGGTTATTGTTCCAGCTGGTTTTAGCCAACAGCTAACCAAATTGACTGTCGTGAGGTCAGTCCCTCTTTTCTGCCCCTTTCCCCTCTTTGGTGGCTCTCTCTGAGCCTCTTGTTGAGGTTGCCATGATTCCGTTTTGTGATGGATAGTAAAGTTGATCAGCTCATGGTCACTGTCACCCAGGTTTCCATCGATTCTTAGGTCACTGACTTGGTCATCCCCTTTGGCCAGTACCAGGTCCAGCAATGTTTTACCTCTCGTTGGCCCATAGACTTCTTGAGTCAGGTAGAGTTCATCCACGCATGTGAGGAAGTTTTGCGAGCAATCAGATTTAGCCGAGTGTTCATTCCATGAGATGTCCAGGTAGTTAAAGTCTCCCATGACAACCATGCACTGAGAGCATCTAGTCTCAGTTAGTTCCTTGGTGAATTCCTGGTCCAGCTCTTGTTTCTGGTTAGGAGGTCTGTAGTAGACTCCTGCCATAATGTCCCCTGCGCCACTTTCCCCACGTATTTTAATCCAGAGAGACTCCAGTCATCCTTCCTGGGTATCAATGTCAATTTGCAGGGACATGTAGCTCTCTTGACATAGAAAGCTACACCTTCACCCCTGTTATTTGCACAATCTTGCCTGTACAGGGGATAGCCATCTATACCTGTGGCGCAATCTAAGGTGGAGTCCCACCAGGTCTCTGTTATCCCTATGATGTTGTAGTCATTCTTGTTTAGCAGGAGGACCAGTTCCTCCTGTTTATTCCCCAAGCTCCTGGCATTGGTGTACTGGCAAGCAAGTGTCCCACTGGGGGCCCTTGGCTTCCCCACAGATCATTCCAGGGCTAAGGTAGGGGTGGGTTCCCTTAAGTGCCTTAGCCTGCTGAATTTACAAAGGTTACCCAGTGGGTTTGCAGTGGCGGTAATTCCCCCAACCCCCAGCAGGCTTAGTTTAAATCCCAGTCGACCAGGTCAGCCAGTCTGGCTGAGAAGAGCCTCCTCCCCAGAGGAGTGAGGTGGAGGCTCTCTCTCCCCAGCAGACCACTGCCTCTCTCACCAAAGAGAGGACTGTGATTGTGGAAGCCAAAGCCTTCACGATGATACCAGCACTGCAGTCTTTGGCTTACTACCTCGACCCATCTCTCCCTCCTCAGCCCATGACCCACAACTCAGAGGAGGAAAAGACCACCTGCACCCCCAACCCCCTAAGTCCCACTTCCAGAGCCCTGTAGTCTCTCATGACCCAGCTGGGTTTGCTCTGAGCGATGTCATTCATGCCCACATGGCTAAGAAGCATAGGGTAGTGGTCAGAAGGCCGGATAATCTTTGGGATCCTCTCTGCCATGTCCCAAATGCGGGCCCCCAGGAAATAGCAGACCTCCTGACCTAAGGGGTTGGGGTGGCAGATTGCCCCTTCAGTACCACTCAGGAGGGAGTCTCCCACAATGACCACTCTGCGTTTCATCTTAGGGAGAGTAGGGGTGGGTGATCCTCCCTTGCCTGCAGGAGCTAGTATCTCTTCAGGCTGTACTGGGGCTGCAAGAGGTTTGTACCTGTTGCACATCCCCAGAAGGGAGGGGACCTCGGTGCAGCAGGCCTTGGGCCCCTTGACCACCTTGGTCCAACCCCTGGCTGGACAGTATGGGAGATCCTCAAGTCCTCCCTTGTCCTAGAAGGTGACCTTGGTCTACCTTCCACCTCCAGCGGGTGTAGGGCCTGGCAGTAGGAGTCTATCTCCTGCTTGCCATCCCTGATGGCACACAGTCTCTGGACTGTGGCCTGG
>NW_017728992.1:146976912-146977667 GCF_001723915.1 Gavialis gangeticus
CGGGTGTAGGGCCTGGCAGTAGGAGTCTATCTCCTGCTTGCCATCCCTGATGGCACACAGTCTCTGGACTGTGGCCTGGAGCTCCTCTATCTGGCACCCCAGAGACTCCAAAGTGGAGCAAACCTCACAAAGGAAGAAGGCCATGCTCCTGGTCTGACGTGCCTGGAAATGTGCCAGGCAGCCCTCACAGCTGAGAGCCAGGGGCTCCGTCTGTGTGGAGCCCAGAACCATGGGTTCTGTGTAGGTGGAAGTCTCTGAGGTGCCAGATGGGGAGGCCACAGATTCCAAGAAGACCCTCGGGGTGCAACATGTGCCCATCCGCATTGTGCCACTGGTAGGCTGGCTACTGATGGGACTAGCCTCCCCAGGGTGCACGGGCAGAGCCTCGGGCCCTCCTGCTCACCCTCCTGCGCTAACTCCCGCGCTAACTCCCACTCAGGGCAGACAAGCCCAGCTTGGGTTGTTCCTTGCCAGAGCTGGGGACAAACTGTGGCTTTGCCATCAGTGGGCCCTTTTTAAACTGTGTGAATGCGCAGAAGGGCTCGCCGACGGCATTGTGCCACTATAGGGGCTGGGGGGTCCCTGCCTCATGGAAGAAGGGGACAGGTGAGTGCCCCCCCCTTCCCCTGTCTCACATGCTGGGCAGGACTGGTCATGCGGCTCCCTGGGGGCTGGACCAAGTAGGACCGGGGGGTGTCCCTCCTTGGCTCTGACTCAGCTGCCCCACAGCTGCCTGGGTTGGGGTCCCTCCCTCC
>NW_017728992.1:146977678-146977997 GCF_001723915.1 Gavialis gangeticus
GTGGGCTGGCTACGGCTGGGACTGGCTTCCCTAGGGTGGTGCTCTGGCAGGGCCTTGGGCCCTCCTGCTCTCCTTCCTACACAAACTCTGTGCTAACTCATGCACAGAGCAGGCAAGTGCGCCTATTTGCGCAGCCTGTTCATGAGGCTCTGGTCACATGGCTCCCTGGGGGCTGGGCGAAGTAAGAGCTAGGGGGGCGTCTCCCTCCCCGGCTCAGACGCAGCTGTCCCGCAGCTCTCTGGGGTTGGGGTCCCTCCCTCCCTGCCATGGGTCCCACCTACCTCTGGCTGCACTGGAGGTCCAGGTTGGGGTCCCACTG
>NW_017728992.1:146982997-146986030 GCF_001723915.1 Gavialis gangeticus
GGGCTGGACCAAGTAGGACCGGGGGGTGTCCCTCCTTGGCTCTGACTCAGCTGCCCCACAGCTGCCTGGGTTGGGGTCCCTCCCTCCCAGCTGTGGGCCCCACCTACCTCTGGCTGCACTGGGAGTCCAGGTTGGGGTCCCACTGGGGAGTCCTGGGGGTCCCTGGGCTCAATGGGGGCACAACAGGCTTCTGCTCATGTGTCTCTTGCCAGGGACAAATTTAGTGTTCTGTCTTCCACAGTTCTGTTGTAGTGTTTTCCCTAATGATTAAAGTTGTGTTTTTGTTTTTATCCCTAAATTTAGCTGTCCTGAAATTGCGTAACACACTTCATGGGGAGTTTGTACCCCCATGACCTTGACCAACTCAGGGTCCCATCACAGCAAGTGACACTCCTGTTAATACAATCCAGTATACTGTTGTCTTTTTTTGCAACAAGAGTGCACTGTTGGCTCATATTCAGCTTTTGGTCCAGTATAACCCCTTTTCTGCAGTACTGAAACCTAGCCAGTCATTCCCCAATCCTTTTTTTTTGTGCACACAATTATTTCATCTCAAGTGCAGGACTTCACACTTGTCCTTGCTGAATTTCATCTGGTTGATTTCAGACCATTTTCTCAGCCTATCCAGATCATTTTAGATCCTAGCACAACTCTTCAGAGCGTCTGCAACTCCATCCAACTTGGTGTCATCTGCAAACTTGCTAAGCATGGATTCAATCCCATTGTCCAAATCATTAATGAATATATTAAATAATACCAGACCGAGGACAGATCTTTGGGGAACCCTACTTGATACCTCCTTCCAGTTAGACATTCAGCCACTGATGACTATTTGTTAAGCATGGTGATCCAACTAGTTTTTTACCTTACAGTACTTTCCTTTAGTCTGAATTTCCTTTTCTTGTTAATGAGAATTTTATGTGAGACATATCCAGGGGTCAAAAAAACCTTCAAGAAAAAAAACACAGGGCAACACACACTAAGCCAGTGCACACTGCTGAAAAGTGGAGCCAAGCATCCCAGAGCTGTGCTGCTGGCCAGACTCTGCACAGGAGAATTGCCATTGCTGCAGCCCCAAGGCCCCCCCCAAGACCCCAGGTAAGGTTGCTGAAGACAGCTCAATGCTGGCCCCAGCCTTCCCTAGCTCACCTGGGCCAGTTTGCTGCTGGCACAAGCGTTGCCCAGGGAAAGGTAGCAGCGGTGCACCTTGTCCCCAGAGAACCAAATGTCTACACGTCTGTGTGAGAGTGTGAGAGCCCGTGCCAAAGCCAGAAGCAGCTACCCTAGACCCATAGCCCCAAAGGACCCAGCTGAAACTCTTCATACCCAGGTGTTTCTGAAGGGGAGGAGCTGGGAACTCAAACCGCAGCATAAAGAGGAGCCTGGAACAGGCAGGAGGGGAGAGCGCAGGACCGGAAGGGAAGGAGTCAGGCCGAACAACGCTGGAGGAATCTGTGAGAGCCACGTGGCGGGCTGGCAGGAGGCTGCTACAGAGAGGGAACTCCCCGGAGAAGCTCTAGAGGAAGGTACAGTGCACTGGGAGGGTCAGGAACTGCTGGCGATCTCCTCGGCAGCTGGCACGAGAAAAAGGTACCTTAAAGACTTTAATAGAGGGGCACCATTAAAGCCTGGTACCATAGTGACCCTAAAAGGGGTACAAGGAAAAATGATAAATGATGACCTCAGTGAGATGAGGGTACTGTGATGACCCCAATAGAAGGCGCAAGAGGCACAATCCTATGGACATGCACAGGGGAAGGAGAGAGTAGTTGCACTGACATTTTGTTTCTTTGTTTATTGCCAAAAGCCGGGCCACAATCCTCCAGGACAGGAGGCGTGGGTTCCTTTCATTTTTTTGTTAAGGTAAAGGCCCTGGGGAGGAACCCAGCGGCTGAAAAAAAACCCGAGGACACCTAGACAACCGGTGGACCGGGCAAGGGTGTAGGGGTGGTGGAGCCCTCAGTGTCATAGGACGGTGGATGATGACTAGATGGAACTACCCATTCAGGTACTGAACATCTTCCTATAAATACCAAAGACGTGGCAGATGAGAGCATGGGTGTGTGGATCTCTGTCTAAGACTTGTCCCTCATTTCAGCGGGTGGGCAGAGGTCCTATGAAAACACGCATCTAGATCAGCTGTCTATATGTGTGTATAGTTCTTGGGAGGAGGGAAAAACAAAGGAAAAGGGCACTTGGGAGGGTAAACTACCCAGCTGGCCACTTGACAGTGGTGCATTGGCCGGGAATTCAGCAGTGGACTCCTAGAAGGGTGCAGGATGGAGCACCAACCAATATTGGCAGGGCTGGACACCCTGCAACAGACTTTAAATCTGAAAGCGCAGGTATTGCAGCAGCAACAACAGCAGGCCACAAGGCACACAGCTATAGAGGAGCACCTGATACAACAGCAGGTGAGGACACAAAGGACTCCGTTGGACATTAAGATGCCCAAAATGACCAAAGAGGACAACCCGGAAGCGTTCTTAGAAGTATTTGAGAGGGTGGCTATAGCGGCTGGGCTGGAGAAGGCTAGATGGGCAGGATAATTGGGAGTCCTCTTGATCGGACAGGCTCAGGCGGCCTACAGGGCCATGACCTGGCTAGATGCCCAGGATTACGACAAAGTAAAAGGAGAAATATTAAAAAGACTTAACATAATGCCAGAGAGGCACCGCCAAGCATTTAGAGGCAGAAAGAGAAGGGAAGAAAGGGTACCTTGTCTATTGTGGCAAAATTTGACAGACTTCTTAAATAAGTGGCTTAAACCCAAAACCGCTACCAAAGAAGACATATGTGACCAAATACTGTTAGAACAGTTTATAACAGACTTTGAAGAGGGCACCCAGAGATGGGTAAGGTGCCACTGCCCTAAGTCTTCATGTGAAGCCCTACAACTGGCAGAAGACTTCAACATGGCTCAAGGAGAGACCCACTGGGATAAAGGCACGCGAGGAGTGAGCTATATGCGGGAGGCAGACTGAAAAGGCGAGAGAGAGGGCAGAGAAACCCAGAAAGGAAGCCCAGCCAGGC
>NW_017728992.1:146986040-146995619 GCF_001723915.1 Gavialis gangeticus
TTAATTGCGGTAGGTGGGGCCATATAGCTTAAGAATGTTCCCAAAGCCCATGGGTGACTCCAAGGTCAAGAGAAGTCAAAGTAGAACACACTGACCTTCGAGCAGGATCTAGAGAAGGACATGAAACGGAGATGATGGATTGCAGCATAGGGGCAGCTTAGTAGGGAAAGTACAACCCTTACTGCAGGTGACCGTGTGGGTGAAAGGCTGGTTGGTACAAGCCGTAGTCAATACTGGATGTGCTCAATCCATTGTCCGACCATCACTGATATCATGGAAACAAACACCAAGGTATGCCGGTGTGAAGTTGGTTTGCCTCCACAAACAAAAAGCCTATTATGAAAGACGATATTACACTTACAGGTGAAGGGGGTTAGCAGAAGGATCCCAGTGGGGTTAGAGGAAGAAATTTTATACCCCATGATATTGGGTAGGGACTGGCTGGAAATTTACGAAATAATAGCCTCACTCCACAGCCCCGAGGACACTAAAGAGGGACTAGTAGGGGCCGATGTAGGAAGAGATGAGGAACTGGATGTAGAAAGGCTTGCCAGTAGCAGTCAATTCTGAGAAGCCCAGGAGAATGATGAGGAACTTTGGGTGTTGCAGGAGGCTGACCAGGGGAAACAAGACCAACAGGTAACACACCCCAATCAAAGTAAGCCAGTGCCACAGTGTGAGGTGCATAACGGGTTGACGTATAGGATTAGGAGGGGTAAAGCCGAAGGGGAGGAGGTTGCCCAGTTAATTATACCCAGACCCTATGGAGTACAACTCCTGCATTTAGCTCATTGGAACCCACTGCAGGGACACCTTGGTAAGACTAAGACTGAAGCCCACCTAGCTAAATGGTGTTTCTGGCCCCATATGTATGAGAAGGTAGAAGGATTCTGTCGAGTCTGTGACATATGTCAAAAGGTGAGCAATTATAAACCCCGCAAAGTGCCCTTGCAGCCTACGCCAGTAGTCAGAGAACCCTTCGCCAGGGTTGCCTTAGATGTAGTTAGGCCCCTTACCCCGGAGCGCAGCGGGACACCAGTTTATTTTAGTGTTAATAGATTACGGCAAAAGTTCCCAGAGGCTATCCCATTGCGAGCTGTGACAGGACCAAGAGTGGCAGAGGAACTCATGAAATGGGTGGCAAGGGTCGGTATTCCAAAAGAGATCATTACTGACTAAGGATCCAATTTTATGTCAATAGTGCCGAGTTCAGTGTGTAAAGTTCTGCAGATCCATCATTTAAAGACGGCGGTGTACCATCCACAAAGGAACAGCCTAGTTGAACGCTTTAATGGTACCCTCAAGGGGATGTTGTGTAGATGTGCCCAGCTAGAGCCAAGGAAGTGGAACCTGCTGGTGCCACCTTCGTTGTTTGCAATAAGAGATGCCCCACAAGCATCATTAAGGTATTTGCCATTCGAGTTAATGTATGGACACCATCCCAGGAGCTTATTGGATATTGTGAGGGAAGGCTGGGAAACGGACCCAGAGACAGGAAGGGTAGCCTCGGAGTATGTGAGAGATTTAAAGGAACGCCTCCAGCTGGTGAGGGAGGAGGCATCTGAGAATTTGGGATTGACCCAGAATAAGCAAAAGGGAAGGTACGATGGGCAGGCCAAAGAGAGGGAGCTAAAAGTGGGGCAAACAGTGTTAGTATTGTTGCCCAGCTCTACAAGCAGGTTTCTTACCTGTTGGCAAGGACCCTTTGAGGTGCTAAGGAGAATGGGGCCAGTAGATTACCAGGTATCCTGTCCCGGACACAGGAGAGAGAGACAGATTTATCACATAAATCTGCTCAAGGAATGGCATGAACCTGAGGGCCTACTGATCTCCCCGACCCCGAGTTGGAGGAATTTGGGTGCCCAGTGGGGGAAAATCCTAGTAAAGCAGGGGACTTAGGGGGGGTCCCCATGGAGAGTCAACTTGAGGAAGGGCAGCAGGAACAATTACGGAGATTGGTCCAAGAGTTTAAGGATATTTTCACTGATAGCCCAGGGAAAGTGATAGGGATTGAACATAAAATTGTTACCCAAGAGGGTCATTAGGTGTGGGAGAAATGGCAAAGGATCCCGTATTGTAGGTATCAACCGATCAAAGAAGAAAAAGGAAGGATGTTAGCCCAAGGGATTATCACTCCATCATGTAGCCCATGGCGTAGTCCATTGGTAGCAGTGCTGAAACCCGATGGAACCTTGCAACTATGCATAGATTTTTGCAAGTTAAACATCCTGACTCAATTCGATGCATTCCCCATGCCACAAGTAAGTGAGTTAGTGGAACGTATAGGCCAGGCATGGTTCATATCCACTATAGATCTATCAAAAGGCTACCGACAGGTGCCCTTGAGAACCGAAGACCAACCCAAGACTGCCTTTGGTACCCCATGGGGTCTTTTTGAATTTAAAAGAATGCCGTTTGGACTTAATGGAGCGACAGCCACCTTTCAGAGACTAATTGATTGGGTGCTTGCTCTGCACCAAGGTTACACATCGACATATATCGATGACATTGCGATATATACAGAGTTCTGGGAACATCACCTGAAGGCGTTAAGAGCCATCTTAATGGAACTCAGGCTAGTAGGACTAACGGCAAACCCAAAGAAGTGTGCCTTGGGGAAGAGGGAAACTAAATATTTAGGGCTCCTAGTAGGGCAAGGGCATGTGAGACCCCTGGCGGAGGGTTTTCCTGTGGTGACAGGTATTTATAACAAAGGATATTAAGAAATAAAATGAAACAAGATGTCCGTAAGAGTTGGTCTGAAAGAGTAAAAAGTATTTTTCCTTAAAATCAAAGTTCTGCTTTATTTCTAGAACATGTTATTTTTGTATCTGAAATAATTTAAATATCCCTTTAAGTCCACAATACACCAGACTGCTAAAGCTGTCTTTATGATAACTGAAAATTGTGGGCTCCAGATAGAACTTGATGATCTCACAAACATTTCTGTCTCTCAGTAGGTGAGGAAGAAACCACTTCTAAGGTATTAATATCTCTGTGATTTACTAATTAAATTGCAACAGTTATCAGTTTTATAAAGATGAGCTAAAAAACAAATGAAGTTATATGATACCAGCTAAACATACTAGAGCAGGGGGGTCAAAATTTTTTGCCTCAGCAGGTGAGATCCAGACCACAGGGCTCCTCGTGGGTCAGATTCAGACCCACCTCCAGTGGTGGGGTGAGCTGAGCAGTGGCAGCATTAGTTACTGTGGGTGCTTGAACCAGTGTTCGCTCAGGGATCTGCAGGGGTTGTCTCCATTGCTCATCCTGGCCCCAAATCTCTACCCGTCTAGGAGCCAGATGACACTTTGCACAGACTATATATTTTACATCCCTGTATAAGAGGATACAATTGTTCTTGTGATTCCCTTTTGAAATTTTATTTCTCTTTTCTCAATAGTGAGGTTTCATTTCAGTCAATGCCCAATTTTTCTTGATTTTGTTCGGCTAAGGGAACATAAAGGAAACTCCTGTCATGAGCAGATCTGTCTAGTCTAATGGTGCTAAGAGTAGATATTTCTTGTATAATAGTGTCATTAAAGGCATCACCAAGCCAATACAAATTCTTAGCAGAGGACTAAAACAGTGTAGAACATGCAAAATTAAGGTATCATGCATTTTTAGCAAAAGGACAATGGAAAATAATATAAGGATTCCTAGGTCATTGCTTGCACATAATCTAAGCAGGATACTGGGATGAGTAACACTGTTCCATGTTATAAATCTTCATAGACTGCAACTTGACCCTCCAGATAAGCTGAATAACATCTTCATAGCCTCTTGTGTTCTCAATCAAACACTGATGTGGGAAGTAGCCAGAGACTGAATGGTCTGAGCATTGAATGACTGAATGTTCTTATCTCTGTGAGAGAGGTGAATAGCGCAGAGCATTAAAAGTATCTTTTACACATATGCATTTGCTTATTTTGACAGAGATGTAAGCACAGATCTGGCTGGGAAAATGATTTCCATAATTATGTTGTGCTAAATTGTATTATAATAATCTATATCTATAGCTATATATGTGCTTCCCCTGTGTCTTGTTCAGGTTGGCCAAACGAGGATGAGCTACCCATTATTTTCTCACCAGTTCTAATCCAGCTCTCCTACTGATAGTGACTAGTCTTACATGAGGGAAATATCTCGCTGAACTGTAGTATCTAAACAACAACATGTGTGAGAAGGAAATACAACCTTCAGGCTTTGATCTGAAGGCTGGACTCATTTGAGTCCCGTTTTTGTTTTGGGGTTTTTTTCTTCTTCCGCCCTGGCGGGGGGTCGGGCTAGAAGATCTACTAGGTCCCTTCCAACCCTAAATCTATGAAACTATCTCATGGCCAAGTCTGTCCTTTTTCTTCTTGTATTAGCATTGTTGTCTAAATTAGACTGCAGGTTCCTGAGTTAGGGGTCTTCTCTCTTCCATGTTTCTGTAAAGGGACTGTATATTTATGATGCATTTTAAATCACAACAGGAGGCAAAATATAGACATGTTAGTCTGCTGCTCAATCAGTGACTTAATGCTAATTCTGGTCCCCGAGCAATGTCCAAATAAAGGGACTCGTGCAGGGGAGCTATGGAAGGGCTGACAGGAATGGAATCCTACTATATGACAGTAGGGTGTGAAACACGTGCATACCCACCAAAGGCTGTGTAGCAGTGCCACGGTACTTTGAGATGCTTGAGATCCTGTCAAGGGCGCTGTGGATACCACACAAAGTTAGCATTTTTAGGGGTGCAAACATGATTCACAAGATAAACACAGAGATTTCAAATAGTATTAAAAACATATTACCTGTTGTGAGCTTTCTGAGCTCACAGCAACAGAAAATTGGCTCTTATTTTTTCCATAGTCAAATAACAAGTGAAAACTAAGAGGGGTGCCTTGAGTCTAACAAGGAGTACCTTGAACCTAAAAAACTTGAGAATCACTGTTCTATAGGCTACAGCAACCGTGTACCCAAAGCCCACGTTACCACTAACCACACAGGATGTTTGACCATTGGTCTTCATAGTTGCAGATCCACTCTCCTACCATTCTCACATCTTCAGAAGTGCCTAAATGCCAGATGTTCAAAGAGCCTAATGGCAAAGATAGACACCTAACTGCTGGTTACAAAACTGCCTGATCAGGTTAGGCATCCAAGCCCTATTAACTTATCAATGGCAGTTAGGTTCATAACCTGCTTAAATGATTCTGAATATTCTGCCTACCTTTTTACATACTTGAATACAGATAATATATCTCTAAAGTCACTTAGCAGCCCTACATCCACAAAAGTGACTCAAGAATTCAAGTCCCTTAGTTTTTCAGTGCTTTAAAAAATCAACACCTTTTGTCTCTCTGCCTTACTCCAAATTCCTTGTCTTGACACTCCTTATGCTTGGAACAGCCTCTTACATAGTGTATATCAAATTCAATTTTATCTTGCACTGAACTGTGGAAAAAGTGCTTATTTTGTGAAGCATTTGCTTTTTCTGTGTTTGAACTGTTCTGTCTGAAAGAGTCTTTAAGGCAGATTTCTAATTCGTCATGTAGTGTTCTTAACTTCCTGTAAAATATGTTTTGACATTTATCCTACTAATCTGTTTTCTACTGGGGATATTTCTATTTTCAAAAATATGCATAATCTTCACTAATTCTTAGACATACAAATATACCTAATAGAAAGTACCTTTGTCCAAAAGAAAAATGATGTAGAACCTGTGTGCAATGTCTTTTCTATGGTATCTTTTTAATCCCCTTTTATACTGCTAATAATTCCATCATATAAAAACAGTAGGGCAGCCGATAGTAAGAAGTAATAAATTTAAAGCAGAATGGAACACTTTTCAACATGAGGACCAATGAAGCTATACAACTTGCTTCCAGAGAACATGACTGAGCCAAATATTTTGGGAAGATTTTTTTCCCAGGGGCTTATACATAAGCATACCATGCATCTGCTGTCAGTGTCTGAGATTAAAAATGTTTGGGTTTTTGTATTAAGATTTGTAAGTACAGGTTTCCCTCGATTTTATGTTGTACTTGCGTTCCTGGACAATGGCACATAAATCAAATTCACATAAAGCGAACCCACTTTATAGTGTAACAAATAGGTTTCCATGGCCGTGAGGGAGGGAGTGAGGCTGAGACTAGAAAAGGTGTGGAGGGAGAAGTGCTACTCCTGGGGCTGTGCAAGTCAGCAAAGCAGAGGGAACAGAGCAGTGCTCACCCCAGCCCTGGCTGCAGTGGCCCTGGGAGCGGCTGGCACCAGCTGCCTGCAGCCTCTGGGCTGCATCGTGCTTCACCTGTCCCCACTCACCTCTACTCCTGGGCTGTGCCATGCGCTGGTGCAAGCAGCTGGTGTCGGCTGCTCCCAGGACCACTGCAGCCGGGGTTGGGGTGAGTGGGGCCATGGCCCGTTCCCCTCCCCACCACAGACTTACCTGCTTGGATGGAGGGGCATCTACACTGATCGCATAAGAGTGAATTTACCTTGCATATAATGAATTATGGGTCTAAATATGCTCATTGCATAAGAGCGAATTCTCCTATAAAGAACCCACAGACATCGACAGAAACCTGTACTAATAAAGAGCATCTGCCAAATAGCACTAGACATTAATTAAATACAACATCAGCTAAAGCATATTTCAGATGCAAATTTACAAGAAGCCAGTATACTTAGCACAGCTTCCCAGAGAAATGCATCATACATGTAAACCAGCTCAATAAACATTCCCACAGGAGAGCATTCTTCCTCTGCTGCCTGCCTTCCACATACCTGAGACAAAGGAGTTACTAGATGCCCTTAAGGTCAACAGATTTGGGCTGTTTTGTACCATAAGAAGTAAAGGAAATTAGGGTCCCCTTGGAGAAAGCTCCATCCCATTTGAGTTGAATTAGACTCCAAACTCAGGTGTCTCTGTGAATGACAACTGTGCTGCATGGAGAAAGAGGGGCCTCCCAGGTAGACAGATTTGAAGACCATTTAGCTATAGCTCTATTGATAAAAACTATTAAAATTGTTACTTGAAGCCAGTGAACAACCAGGGGAGATTACAGAGTGCTAATATGAAGTAATTGGTAAGTAAGGGGTGCTGCACCAGTACAAGCTTCCAGACAAAGTCATACATAGAGCTGGATGCATTCACATTAGTAGTCCCTCAATATGAGAATGGCAATCTTCCAGTAAATAAGGAAGTTATCATCAGAGATCCTGGTTTTCTCTGATTAAAAAAAAGCCCCAATTTTCAGATTTAAAAAAGTAATCCAAAATCCACATTTTTGTGTGATCAAAATGAAACACCACTAATATATATATAAATATAAAATATATGTGTGTGTGTGTGTGTGCATATATACACACATATATATATACACATTTTAATCACAGAAAAATGTGAATTTGGGTTACTTTTTTAATCCAAAAATTTGGGATTTTTTTATCAGAGAAACCCACGATCCCTGGTTATCAGTGAGTCTGCAGGTGACCGACAAGGTTGATCTAAGATCTGCATGTTCGACTGCAGACATGGCAAACAGTTCTGGCAAGGAGTAGATCCTGGTGATGTTGGGTCATTGCTTTTCCCTTTGCCTCTCATCTATCCACCTCCATAGTGAGAGGTGGATGCTTTGTTGTTTCTCATGGTGCCACTAGGGACAATTCAGTTTTCGAGTCTCCCAGGTACTAATGTTGATATTACATTTCTTTGGATTGGCTTTCCTCTAGAGCAGTGACCACTGGTGAGTTAAAAGTACAGGACCTGTTTTGGGAGCCAGTTGTTAGGCAACATTAGGACATATGCTATCCAATAAAGCTGGTGCTGTGTGAGCATGGCTTCAATGCTGGTGGTGTCTTCTTGAGCGAGAGTGCTGGAGTTGGTCCACCTGTCCTTCTAATTGATTTGGAGGATTTGTCAAAGATGCTGCTGGTGGTAACATTCCAAGGCTTTCAGGTGTTTCTGATATACTGTCCAAATACCACAGCTAGATAACAGGGCAAGAATGAAAACAGCCTGGTAGATGAAAAGTTGTTTTCAGTCCTGATGTCATGATCATCCAGAGACATGATTTCAAAGATGTCTAAAGGCAGCCCTGGCAGATTTTATGTAGTCTGAATATTGTCATCTGTTTATTTTTAGGAAAGTACCGGAAATATTGGGATTACCCTCTAACTGAAATACGTGGAGGAGCTGCTGGTTGGTTTGGGGTGGGTTGGGAAAATATCATGAAGTTTGCAGTGGGTCTAGGCACTTCATATGCTTCACAGAAGCTACCAAGAGTGCCCTGGAGCACTTCAATTGCGTGGGCACATGCAATGCAATTATCAGCATACTGAAGATCAGTAATGGAGGTATTGGTTATTCTGGATTTGGAATGCAACTTGATGTTGAAGAAATTGTTGTCCTTGCAATCCTGGATGCTGTCTCCAGGTGGAAGCCTATCAGCAATGAGATGCAGAATAGCTGCAATACATATGGAAAACAGTGTTGGTGCAATCACACATCCTTGTTTGACTCTGGTTCTAATAATGAAGAGGTCTGTTTCTGAGCCATTGCTTAAGATAATTGCTGTCATGTAATTGTGAAGAAGTCTGATGATGGTAACAAATTTTGGTGGGCATCTAAATTCATTAGGATAGACCATAGAGCCTCTCTGCTGATTGAATCAAAGGCCTTAGTCAGGTCAATGATGGTCATGTAAAGATCTCTATGTTGCTCATGGCACCTCTCCTGCAGCTATCTTGCAGTAATGTGTGTATCTATTGCACCTCAGAGTGGCCTGAAATTACACTGGGAGTTGAGTAGAGGCTCCTCAGCAAGGAAAGTGAGTCTGTTGAAGAGAATGAGGGGTGCTGGCTGCACTACTCACCTTCAAAAGGGATATCCTTGCTCATAGCCATTTCTAATCACACTCTTAATTGCAAAACCAATTTAAAGTCAGCAAATGCAACCCTCCATCACCCTTGGTTGTTACCTCTGCCTTCCTGGATCACCTGTCTGAGATCTGGACACTTTTAGCCAGTTAGCCCTCAGCTGTGCCCCATTTCACTACCATAGGAGAAGAGGGGGATGTGTTACTCTCATGGAGCAAGCAGTGAAGTTCATTCCCTGAATGGTTGCTGTGGTTCAGGCTCTGGGTGTCCAGGATGCACTAGCAAGGATACTCAGAGCCTTACGCACACAGCTCTGCTTACTGAGCTAGGAATGAACTGATCCAAATCAAACCTTCACATGCATCTAGTCTGACAGCCAGGAATTTTGGTCTGTGGGGTGTTGACAACTGGCTGGTGCCTGGGAGGGGTTTGCAGCTTAACCACAAACCTTCGTCCTAGGAAGCAGTGCTGTGGCTGCGGGACTCTGCACTCGAGCTTGCACCGGCGAGCCCTGCTAAGTGGCTATGCTGGGACCGACTTCGCACCCAGATCTGTGCTGGGAGTAGGGAGCAATGCATCTCCTTTAGTTTGTTTCTCTCTAGTGTCTCCTGGCAGAGTGGCCCCACTTGCCAGGACCCACCTCCCGTGTCCACAACCCTCCACACGGTGAAGCGCGGGAACGCGGGGGAAGCAGCTCTACCGCCGGGCGAGCGCGGG
>NW_017728992.1:146995758-146999215 GCF_001723915.1 Gavialis gangeticus
CTGGCACGAGCAGTACCCGGTGGCCCGCGGCGAGCGGCAGTCCCCGGTGGAGATCCGCAGCGAGGAAGCGCCGCACGACCCCACGCTGCCGCCCTGGTTCGCCAGCTACGACCCGGGCGCGGCCAAGAGCATCCTCAACAACGGCCGCACCTGCCGCGTGGTCTTCGACGACACCTTCGACCGCTCAGGTCGGCCGGGGCCGGGGCATAAATCGCCCGTATCGGTGCGGGGAGGGGGGTTGTGACTGCTGGGAGGGTGCAGGCCGCTACTACACGCTACATCTATCCCACAATGCACTAGGCCCTTGCGCCTCTAAGTGAGAGGGGCCACGTCCTTTGCAGGTGGCGACCTAGCAAGTGGCGCAGCCATCTCTGCTCTGTAGGCATCACTGGGCTAGGGTGACCCTAGCTGTAAGAGCCAGCCTGCTGCAGAGTGGGGCTCTAGTTCTTTCTGTCCAAAAATACTTACCTGGCAGGGGAAATGCCATGAATCTGGGTCCAAAAAGGCAGTCTTCCTTTATCCCCTTGGGGATAACCTCTTCCTTCTGGTGTGGTTTAGTACCTGTTGAGGTGTTTAGGCTTAATGTCCATTTCATGGAAATGGGAAGCTTCTGCCTAGCTTGTTCCTTGCCTCATATGGCTGAAGGCAGGAGAAACTTGGGGGCATCCAAACTCCAAGCTTGGCCCTCCGAAAGACTCTAGAAATATCTGAAGACCCTGGTGGGGGTGGAGGATGTTTGCCAGTTGTAGGGCCACTTACAGTTCAGGACTGACTTAGAGATTTGGACTTAATTTGACTTGAAACACAAAACATTTCTTATTTTTCGTTGGTTTTTTAAGTTAGTGCTGGAAACTGACCACTCCATAGCTGATCTCTATCCAACTTGAATTTGAATGTGTAGAAGGGCCCATATGGCACCCACACCCTGCTTTCTTATGCTTGAAGAAGGCCACACTTTTCAGGCTTTGTAGGAGACAAGTGACTCTCACCTAAAGGACCTTGAGATGTCATGGGAAGGCCTTTATGGGGGCAAAGCTTTGCTCATTCCTGCAAATGGCAATCCAGCCTGTCTCATCCAAATGGACCATGGAGCAGTGTCTCAGTAGTCCTCGCCCAAGTCTCTGTGGGACCTCTTCAGGTAAACAGTCCAAGGCAGCTCTGTGCAGAGGTACCTGAGTGAATTGCTTAGCTGCCTTGTCATATGACTGTTGATTTTATTGCCTTTTGGCTTGGAAGCTACCATGTGGTGCAGTAACTTGGGTATCTCCTGATGTCACTGCCTTAAACTTTCTGCATACTTTCCAGTTCAGAAGGGTTTCCTCTTTCCTCTCCTCCTAGCTTTTAGCTCTGTCCTGGCCAGCTAGTCTGACTCCAAGCCATATGTAAAAGGCTTGTATCAAGTTGGAATCACTTGCTGCTGCTTTTTTTTTTTTCTTCCTTGGTGGGAGTCTGGCAGTAGCATTGGTAGATCACTTAAGCTGGCTGCTAGAAAACCTCTCTTTTGTCCAAGTTCACTGGCAGAACTTATTTGTCTGATAGTTCAACAGCAGAGAGAAGTTTTAAAATATGGTGAAGCTTTACGTTGTTTTTCTGAAACAGCCCAACATCTCCCCTCCTAGATTTTGTAGGTTACAAGCAGGATAGAAAACTGAAATAATTGTCCAGTCTTAATTAAGCCCACTGACTAGCTCATTTCCACATTCAGTTGGATCATTTCCAGTGTAGTTATGATATCCTACTGGAGCTAACTTTTTTTTTTTTTTTTTTTTAAATTCTTCAATTCCTTGCTTCAGTTAATCTCTAATAGAAATTTTCTATTTGGATGATACTTCACTTCCACCACTGTAAAGAAAAACCTAGTTTGTGGCAATCAGGTGGTTGATTGCTGTGTATTGATGTCTTTCTATTACAGATTGGGAGTGGCAGAGCCTGGATTCTCAATCAGTGCAGGTATTTTGTAATCATCACTAGCAAAGGTTCCACCTCCACATGCAAGTTATCAGTCAGTTTTTTAGGAAACTCTGGGTGCTACTTGCTGTATGCTTGTTGTTTTAATTCGTTCTTGCTGCTTGAGTTCAGTGAGCACCTTTTTATTTGCTCCTTGGTTCAGAAGGTAGGCTGTTCTCCTTGGAAGCTGGAACTCATGCCTGACAACAGTGTAACCACTTGATCTGAGCAGCTAGCAAAAATGTGAGGCTTCCTTAATTGTTAAAAGAAATTGATAATCAGATCTTCAATGTAATTCTGTTTGTTCACAAGCATGTGCAAGGTCCTACTTTGCTTTTTTTTAAAGCAACATGGGGGTTTGAAGAGACCTCAAAGGTCATCTGGCTCAACCCCCTGCTAAAATATCCTTGACCAGTGCATATCCAACCAAGAAAATGTTTCAACCTTTCTTCAACAAAGAAGGAATTGACAAATGTGAAACTGCTGCTTTTTTAACTTGCTTTGAGATACTTTTTTTTTTCTTTGGGACCATATTACATGGCTTGTTCAGGCTTTCTCTGCCATCTTACTGCTTCTCTGAGACAGGACAATATTGACTCAAAGACCATTCTTCCAGAGCATTCAAATATTTGACCTGTTTCATGTTTGGAGATCTGATGTTTTGCTTACATATTTGCATAAAAGCTTTATGGAAATGTACAACTCTATTACATGTAGAGCAATACCCAACAAGTTCCAACTTTATAACCATATCCAAAAAGTATAGTCGTCCTTTTTATAAAGGAAAACAGCTCTATAGATGGTACTAATCTTGCAGTCCTTATTAGGCAAGGCTTGATGTAGAGCCTGCCCCTCCCCCAGTAAAGTTTATGCATTTACACCTAAAATATTTGTGGTTAAAGGAAACCTCAAATATCAAAGGAAAGGGCTGATAAACTGTTTGAGATTTGTTAAAGAAACTTTGTACTATCAGTATTGCTAGTCTAATCACCCAAAAACCTTGTTGGAACGGCGCACATTAAGAGAGACATTACATACTCGACAAAGACTATGCGTGTAGACAGTCTTACCTTTTTAAGAGACATTACATACTTATTTATATTTATACTTGAGAGAGCCCAGTATTAGAGGCTTTTAGCTTCAGTTTCCTTTATGACTGAAATTTTGCAGTGATACTGTGGGTTGTTCAACCTTGAAATTTAATGACCAAACTCTCTGAAACTACTTCATTATCTAGTTAAAACAGAAAAAATGGAAAATGTTGCAGCACTGTTCTAATGAAATACTTCATAACTTCCACACTTTCAAAGCTGTGTTTTTAATTTTGTGCACAGTTATACATATAGACTGGCAACAGCAGCTGGCCTTTCAATACTTTCTTCATGCTAAGAATTTTCAAGACCGAAGGAATTTTGATTCATTTTCCTTTTTTTAATTAAACTTACTTCCTAGGTACTACTTGGTTTGCTTACCATTGCTTGCTAATATGTTGCATGCCCCCCCCCCCCCC
>NW_017728992.1:146999254-147010360 GCF_001723915.1 Gavialis gangeticus
CCCCCCCCCCCCCCATTTTATTTTTGGTGGCATTTGCATTGGCATTCTATTCTTGATAAGCTACTTCATTAAAGAAATGTGGCTGCAGTATGTTGAAAGACCTCACTAACTACTGCTTACCATGCCAACTATCTTTATTTCCTTGGGCTCCTACTTTGCTGTATCCACCTGGTGCTGTCTCTTCTCTTGCATGGATTGTAAACTATTTAGGATAGTGTCCATCTCTGTTTTGTACAGTGTCTAATAAAGGGGCCCATGTCTGTCTGCAGTCCTTGGATGCTAGTATCAGACTTCTTGTTGTTTAAGAGTATGCGCAGTCAGCCATAGAGTGAAAAAGCTTTTGCAATAGTGCAGTTTTGACCAGGTGTTCACAAGTTGCTGACTTTTTGGAAAAAGTAAACAACTGAAAGCTCAAAAGGCAGAGTATTCTGTGCTTACTGCTCTGTTTGTTTTATCAAATCTGTTTGCAATGCAGATTTTGGTTTTAATTTCCCCCCAGTGTAATAACAAAACCCCTGGGACAAGCCCCAATGTTCTGCTTTTAGTTGTTTGCTTGTTTTTCTTCTTTACTGTCCTGGATGTCCACTGTTTTTTTTTTTTCTTCTTCTCTCCCCCCACACTTAAATTTTTAAGTTGGGGCAAGATTTATGTATTCATTCTTTTTGTAAAAATTAACACTTGCATTGATGGCACAAAATATACATGTTAACCAACTATGATGCCACAAGTGAGCACTATATCTTGTAAACTATAGTAACAATAATATTTGCATCGCTTTTGAACAATTGTGACCATATCCATATTTATGGCTCTTTCCAGCCACACGCAACTGATATGTGATGGAAAGACTTAAAGACCATGCAATATATTGCAAACAATATGTGAAAAAATGTTTATCTTGCACCTTTTTTTTTTTTTTAGTGCACAACCTGTTTTGTCCCATCATTGCTAGAAATATTTTTAACATTTGAACTTTTAAATAAAAATAAACACCTCAGCTGTTTGGTGGAGAATTGCTCAGTAGGTTTTTGGACAAAGATGCACCCCCCCTCCCCTTCCCCAGATATCCCAAATGCAAATTTGCTTACCAGTTGTACTTCTCACCCTTCTGCCATTGATGTCCTGATGGCTACAGGATAGGAGTTTGGAGCTTCACAGTTCAGACGCATTCCCTGCAAGTTGTCTTCAGTTGCCTCACCGAAGCACTCCTTAGCAATTCATTTATTTTTGGCAGTAGCATGTACATAAGCTATTTGTATTAAAATTCTGCTATTAAATGCTTAGCCCAGCATTTCCTCTGACACGCATGTTTGCCAACTTGTGATGAACAAGTGGACATGCTGGGTTCTGTGGCCTTAGAAATAGTAAAGAATAACAGTTTCAGCCCTGATAAGTTAACTACAAAAGGAAACCTAAATTTAAACACAGGATCTTATTTTAATCTAATCTCCCTCAAACTTTTTACTCTGTTACCAACCCCGCCCCCCTGCTTAATGCAAGTTTTTTTTTTTTTATTTTTTTATTTATTTTTTTTTAAAGAAATTAACAAACCATTTCAGTGTTGTCCCCATAGTTTATTCTACAGGGAGGCAGCTAGAAAACTATTTTAAGTAACTTTCCAACTTTTGCTATTGATTGCTCTTGCAAGTAAATGAACAAGATGCCTAAATAGCATTGAAGATCTGGGTCTTAACCTCTGTCTCAACTTTCCTGCGTGTAAATATGAAATGGAGATATGTTGATCGCTCCTGATGAAAGACTTTCTAAAACTGAAAATTTATTTATGATTTATTTATGTATTACAAAGTCAGTAAGAGTTATGAGAATTGCACAGCTGAAACCAGCACAATGTTTGCTTATGTATCCCAATGACTAGGATGTATGCCAACTAGTAAGCCTTCCCTCTGTAGCTAGCACATCCTTTAATCCCTAGGTAATCTAGTATGCATGATATCAAGTGTTAATTGAGACCAACAGTGTTTATGCACAGGAGGATTTAAGAATTGTATCAATGTTAACTTTGAACTTACAAGCTATTGTTGGAGGTCAAAACTTTATTCCAAGTCTTTTGGGGCTGCAGTCATGGAGTGTTATCGGCTTTCTGCCTCAGGAGGCATGGGTATTAGTCTTGCTTTCAGTCATGAATGAGCATGAATTTAGAGTCTATCCAATACTGGTATCTGCTCAAAAAGGGGCCCAAACTTACAACACAGCATGCCTGTCGGTACACCCCAATACCAACTTAAAGTCACAAATCTAAAGAAGCTTAGTCCCTCTCCAAACTCCTTATTTCTCAGAGGCTTTTTTCTTTGAACCTTTTCTTGGAGAGAAGAAAACTACATTTACACTATGAATTATGCAAAATTCTGCTGAAAACTTTGGAAGTGTGCTTAGGCAGTTGTTAGGCGGGATGACTTGAAACGGGTCTCATTTTATTTGCAATTTTTTTCCCCAGAACTAATCAACTGACAAACTGTAACCTCATAACTATATATTTTCCCATTATTTTATTGGAAAATAACTGCCAATCGGGACTGTACATTGCTCCCTTCCAGGTCCGTAAAGTGCCTGCAGACTCAAGACTGGAGGCTGTTCTAAGCTCTTTTGAGCCCTTGGTTTCTGAGGGCTTCAGAGTAGCTGCCAGGAATGAGCCTGGAATAGCTTTGCTAGTGAGCGTCTGGGGCTTGTGTGTGTCAGTGGACTTGGTAGGTGGGATGTACCCAGCTCTACCCTTTCTGGCACCAGCTGCTACAGTGGTCTACATTTCAATAAGTACCTCTTGACTGTTCCGTCCCTTTCATGGACCTGTACTCTGAAGACTATTTTTGTATATCGTCCAGCAACTGTCTCATACAAAATGCATAAATAGCCTTCAGAGCAAGGCCTGGAACCAAGTCTCCCTTTCCTATATAAATGCTCAGATTGCTAATCTGGCCTTTCTCTCTTACTACTGTTTGAGATTTCATTGGACCACAGAATTCTTATTGCACATTAGAACAGTTTCAACTGGAGGGTGGAAATTGTCTGCTTTGTTCCATGCATGTCACTATGCTGGTGGGGAGAGCACTCCCCTGAGAGTAGGGTAAAGTGGGTTTTAATTGCCTAAGGGTGAGGAGAGCATTGAATCTGTGCCTCCCACTTGCTCCAACTGCTGTGTAACAGTATACTGACAGCACCACCACTATCTCTTTTTAAAAGAGAAGTTAACCAGGCTTCCCTTTAGGAATACATTACAGAATGAGCTGTGGAAGAGGGTTCTGGGTGCTAGCCTTGATATAAGGCTGTGAATAGCAGCCTGGGGCTGGTGCTCAGTCCATCAGTGGGCTGTATCTGGTCTCTATGCCTGATCCAGCATGCAGGGTGGGGCATGATCCAGCTGTATGTTCTGGGGGGAGGGTCAGGCTGCAGCCCAGCCTGGCCCTGATCTGCGCCTTTGAGGGGGAAGGGTCATGGGCTGACCCCATGAGGGGGAAAGGAGTATGGCCAAGCCGCAATCCTGCTGGGGGCGGAGGGAGGGGAAGAGGTGTGGCCTGGCCCTGTGGGGCTTGGACATTTGGCAGTGAGACAGGAAAGCAGTGGCCACTAAGCTGCTACCTGTCACCAAGTTTCCTGACCCTTGGGGAGCTCTGCAAGATTGGATGCCATGCTGCACAGTCTTTGTGCCAGAGTTTGAGCACATCTGAGCTAAGGTATGGGACTTAAGGCACCCCAGCCCCTGTGAAGTATTTCCTTGGGCAGGTTCCTGCCTCCCTGTGCTGGCTGTTGTGAATCTGTTGGGGAAAGTACCTCTTTCCCAGGCACTCTACAGGGATTTTTAGGTGCCTAGTTCAGGACTGTGGAATCTTCTGCTGTGGCCAGCTACTTAAAAGGTAGGTGTGGCAACATTCAACAATGCCATGTCTTGGTGGCTTTAGCCTTTAAGCTGTAAGCCCTAACCCAAAAGAAAATAAATATCCCTGTTGTTTATGAACTGTGTTTTTGAGCCATGTTTTCCTACATGAATTTGGTCTTTGAATACTTGTTCTGGGCTCTTTATAGTTGATCCTTGGGAGTTCATTACCTCACAACCTGGAAAACCCATCTTAAAATTTATGTTCCTACAACTGATGATAGCCTGAAAGAGATGCATTTATCCCTTAGAGTTACTGCTTATATTGTCATGACAGACTTTTTGGTGGTTTCTGTTTTATGCCATGCTACCAACAAAATGGAAAAAACCTTTCTTCCTTTTGGGAGGATTAGAATTCTGTTTATGGATTACAGGTGCTCTTAGGTTTCTATTTTTTTTTTTTTTCTTAGTACCTCATTGAAAATCTCTTTAGAGAGAAGTTATCCTCTATTTTGGATGAGAAGTATTTTGGTGTGAGGCTAGACAGGTTTCCCTTGTGCCAGATGCTTTTTAAAAAATGGTGATGGCACAGAGGTGTAAAACAATTACTTGCCTTGATGGATACTACTGGCATTGCTTACAAATAGCCTGCAGTATTACATGTCTGTGAGGACACGTGCATAAAAATGAACTTCTTTCCATATCCCTTTGGCTCTGCCCAGATCCAAACGTGTAACTATTACCTGTAATGTTGCCAGACACACCTGTGATATGATGGATATTTTTTGTAATGGAATTGTTAAGGAGTGCTTGACACTTGCTTATTGTTCTCATAAGGCTTGGGCCCTTTTAGACAAAGGTGTGTAATCACTGTGCAGTAGAGCTTCTTATAAAAAGTCTGATGTTAATGTTCTCAATTGCAGTGCTAAGAGGTGGGCCAGTCCAAGGAGCCTACAGGCTACGCCAGCTTCACTTTCACTGGGGTTCTTCTGATGATCATGGTTCGGAGCATATTATTGATGGAGTGAAACATGCAGCAGAGGTGGGATCTTTTTTATTTTCCCCTCCTTCTCTTCCCTGCCCCATCCCTCATTAACCAATGGACCTAACTGAAGTTTTGATGGCTGCATGCAGCTGGGAAAAATGAATAATTTTAATCTCAGAAGTACTTTATTTCTGTTTGTTGAATGGCTGTCTAATAGTTGTTTAACGAAACCTGTTACTTCTGTGTATATCAAATGTAAATCATTTGTCCCCAGATGTTTGTACAAACAAAATGCAACAATAGCGATATCATAACTTCTTTAAATGTACCCTAGCCTGAAAAATCATCAGTGCTTCAAGATTTGCTCACTGTTTTTCAGAGAACACAGCTGTTATCAGTGTTCCATTTTTTTTCCAGATGTGTAAAATGATTTATATTGGTTTAACTGGCTATTAGAATCCTTCAGATTTGCCATTTCAAGAAATGGTTTGTTTTAATATGAACATGCCAAAGTACTCTAGGGCCAAACTCCTTAAATTAAATGTTGACTCAAACCCAACAATTAGTAGGGTTAAGTTACCAGTTCACTGGCATTAGAACACATTCCATTTTCTTTCTTTATCTGCTGGTAAAACAGTTTGGGCCTTTGTATTTCCATGACAAGGAAGCACTACTTTTATTTTACTTTGTATGAAGGGTATGCAGTGGTATGTCAGTGTTCTGACTTTGCAACCACAAAGGCAGAGCTATCTGCCTCTCTCTCATGCAAAGAAAATGTTGGTAGACAGAATCTATTTCATCATAGACTAACCCAAAATCGTGTGAATGGTGCTATGAGTGACTTTTTTTTCCTTGTGGATTCCATGCTTAGTAGCATCAGCCATGTGTGCATGCACATGCATCCCTTCCTATTTGTAAGTGGAGGATGTGGATTGCTTTTTGTTTCTACCAAGCAAAAGCTTAGCTAGTGTACAATTTGAGACCTTGGACAGCACCCAAAATGGCTCCTTAAGCTTCCACTTGGCTATTCCAGTGCCTAAAAATTGTCTGGCCCCAAGATGGCAATCCAAATAGACTGTGTTGGGTCCCTAGGCTCTCTGTAGCGTTAGCAAAGGGAAGTGGTTCATAAGCTCTCTTAAAAGGGCAGATATCTGAACATCTCTAAAGGTAACTGATTGCACCTAGAGATGGGCAACACTAAGCAAGAGGTGTCTATTTAGCCATGCTTCTCCAGAGTTTAGGAATCTGACCAAGGGCTGCATGTTAAGTGCATAAAACTTGACTTTGAGTCAGTCCTTAGTATAAATGAATGCAAATCTACACTTTTTCACTTCCTGGGAGAGTGCTCTAGCCGCAGGGTTACACAGTTGGCTAGCTGAGAACCCCATTCTGATCAAGAAATTGAGCCAGTGCATTGACAAGAATGCAAGAGTCCTAGAAGAACAAGCAGTATGGGGCCCAATGATTAGGACACTCCTCTGGGAAGAGGGAATCTTGGATCCCTGTGCTGTTTGTCATTTTCATTAGAAAGTCAGTAGTAGAAATATTCTATTCATCAGGGTGTTGCACTCCTCAGGCCCTATGCACTGAACGAATAGTATGGGCTAACTGGGGACTGCAGACCTGCATGCTAGATTAGGCACATGTAGCGTCTTCCTTGGAAGAGCAGCATGTGACCTGGACTGGCCTTGCATGCTGCACGTGGGGCCAGTACAGCACAGGCCTTGTGCAGCATGTAGGTTCATTCAGAGACCCACACATAGTGCCTCAGGCCAGATAATAAAGTTCTTCAGGCCATATATTTGACACCCCGTTACATATTTCCACATTCCAGAGTGGTGGTGGTGATGGTGTTCTCAACTATACAAAGAGAAGTGGGTCTGGAATGCCTCTGGAAGAAGAAATAAAAAACCTATTGAAAGATGTCCTGAAAGTAAAATAGTGATTTGATTTTATTTTTGGAGCTCTTTTTTTTTCTACTGCTTCATTGTAGGGAGGTGAGTAAAGAGCTGCACCACAGTAATTTTATAAAGCACCCCTTTAATTGGGAGGCTTTTGCTAAAAAATTCAACCCTGAAAATCTGGTTGAGACTAAATGCATCAATGGGTAATTCCAACAGTGCATGATACGTGTATAACTAATTCTTTTTACACTATCTGACTGACTTGAAGCAAGCTTTCTGTTTTGCCAATCTCCATATTTTTGAATGCAGCCAAATGACTGACAAATAGTTGTTGCATGAAGCACAAGGAAGAATTCTAGAAGGGATAGGATATACTTTTTATATGTTTATGCCAAGACCTGCATTCTCCATATATTCAAGTTTCAGTGGAATGCATAAGGAAAGCAGGATTGTCATTGACAGCATTAATAAAATTTGGCTTCCTTTTGGTCCTCAGCTTCACATGGTGCACTGGAATCCAAAACATGGTAACTTTGCTGGAGCTTTGAAACAACGTGACGGAGTAGCTGTAGTGGGCATTTTTCTGCAAGTAAGTTTTATTCTTGGTAGTATTATACTTTATTCTTTTGAAAATGTAGGGAAAATTGTATGTTGTATCACATTGGGAAGACATTTAGGATGGTGCATAGACTGAGGGTTTTTATGAGGTTTGGGCTGCTTTTATAACTTAATGCACATACACCCTTAGCACTTTGAGCCTAATCCCCAACTCTTTTTTAGTAGGCTTGAACAAGTCACATGCTGCATCTACACCACAGACCTTGGCTCATGATATGAACTAAGGGAGTACTTCCTCCTGCTTGTTAAGTGCAGCGTCAATGATGCATCTGCCCAGGAGCAGTCAGGTTTGCTTTGACTTGTATGTCAGGGAGCTGCCTTAAACTTCCCTGGAGGCTAAAACTTGCCAATAAGCAGCATGCAACACTTGCAACGTCTCTTGGCTCTTTTGCATGGACACTTTTGATAGCAGACATCCATCAGTTCTATTCATGGTGAGAGGCTACTGAGCCTTTCCCCTACTATGTCTGACCTGATGAATAAAGATGACCAGAAATGTCACTCCTTCCACCGTTCATGGCAGCTTATCCCATAGCCACCAGTATTCACATAGCTTCTCATCTTTTTTTATTCTTCCTTGATAAGATAGGCAGTGCTTTTATCATTAATATCAATTAATTAGGCTTCATCTTTAAACTTTTATATTGGGGATCATCATCAAAACCTTCTCATTGTTGACATAAAAGGTTTCTGTCCAAGCCATTGTAGAGATGGATTATAAACCATGGATTTTGGATTTGGCCCAGATTCAAGATTCTCCCAATCTGAAACTTGATCCAAGGTTTAGTTCATGTAGTCCTTCATGTTAATAGACAAACAGCAAAATTGTATTTGATTGTCTAATATCAATAAGATATTGGAGGAGTTTGGTAAGAAGTTGTTTGGTGCAAGTCCATCAGAATAAGTATGTTAAACTTACTATAGTTGATTTTATTAATTTTCCTTTCTTATGTTTTTTGTGCCCCTTAATAAGAACGAGGCATCGAGAGCATTGGCTGTTTTAAATGGCATCTGATCTTATTTCATCTGCTAAAGCTTCTGGAAAAAGCACCTTAAGTGTCGCACTTCAGCAGCCTACTTGCTGAGATAATTTTGAATATTGACCCGCCAAATTGTGCTGGACTTGGGAGAAGAAACCTAAGGCTATAGTGTTTTCTTTTGCCAAGCTTCATTGGTTGGCTTCATATAAAGATTGTAAGAGGAAGGCCTGGATGAATTGGCTTCATAAACGTACAAAAAGGATGATATGGGTGCCTGTAATAGCACAGTACTGGAGTTGATGACCCTGGAGGTCTTATTTATGCTATGACAGTGCAATATTTCATCTTCTCTAGATGCTGCTGCCCAAGCCTTCCCATGAATTGTTGTTCTCTTCTGAAACGCAGAATCCCGTGGTTATAGTATTTATTTGCTCTTTGTCATTATCCACTTATTTGAGGGGGAAATGTCCCTGAACCATTGTTGGCCTCCCAAAATCCCATGGCAGAATCAAATTAAGGATAGGATCCTGTCAGATGGACTGCCAAGAGTTGGGCACCCAAGGCTTTCTTGCTGGTTTTAGACTTTGCAGTGGCTCCCCATGTGGTGCAAGGTCACTTGCTCCACTACCCTTAAGGGTGCTATGCAGGACCACTTTGCTGTAGTATGATGGTAGCAGAGCAAATGACCCTGTGTGTTTTCTTTAAGAGTGGCAAAACAGAAGAGCCCATACTATCTGGCTTTGTGGGTACTGGCCACAATAGCTTTCCTATAGAACCCATGCACAGAATATGGCATTAATGACCCTGCATGTTGACTTGTATGATCCAACTGAGACTTATGATTTTGGTGTGGGCAGAGGGAGGTCAACCTATAATACAAGACCATAGTCAAGATATTCCCTCTATCCTAGAAACATTCTGTTTGGTATGCAGTTCATTTCAAGAACTACATTCTTGTGCTTTCTGTATTTACAGGTAGGGAATACTCCCAAACCAGAGATCAAGAGAATTCTTGAAGAACTAGATACTATTAAGACAAAGGTAACAACAATAAATGGTTTTACAGTAGGTTAACTGGATAGTAGCAGAACTATATTGGAAGTGGGATTTGGTTGTCTAGCTGCTCTGCACTGTTGCAACAATGTGTAAGCAGCTAGAACTTTCTGGAGGACATGGACTGGAGTTTCTCCTCTTCAAGTGGACACTTCTTAATTTTTTCATGACAGGTTTGGATTCATTGGCTGTCAGGTCACCAGTATTGAAATTACCCTTTGACGTACAATCTAGGGAGCAAAAGAAAATGGGGTGGGGGGGAAAGATGAGCTGCTTAAACAAAAGGGTAATATTAGCATAACAAATGCATGCAAGTCACCCATGAAATAAATTTAGCCTGAAACTTAGAAGACTTTTCTAACCATCAGTTCAGTGGGTTCCTTTGGAACAATCTCCTGGTAATAATACTGGGGGCAACCAATCTAACTAGTTTTAAGATGGAGTTTCCTTATGGAAAAAAGAGCTGGAAGTCTCCAGCTGCTCCATATCAGCACATGTCATCACTATCTGTAGGTTAGTGTTTTTCAGACCATTTCATTGTCTAAAACTAGTTTCATTCCCATTAGAGGCAGAACTCCTATGGCAGGGGGTATGTAGAAATGTTACAGTATCAGGCTTTTTTTTTTCGCAGTGGAATGAAATATACTCCCTGGATGTTTGCCTAAACTAGTAGTCCATGAACAACTTCAGGATCCTTTCTATTCTATGCTAAAAATTCACACTTCAGTGTACATATGATATTAACCATGTCACTCACTCTGTCTAGACATCCAATTTTTTTCTATCCCCTCTTCTCTTCCCTGCCCCCAAACATTATTCTATTCTGATGTGGCATCTGATGCATTGTTTTAGCTATCGGATGTTGTACTTTGTTTTAGTATGAACTAAAAAAAAACCTCAATTTTGGATAGTGGAATCTAGTCACTTCTACATCACAAATGGAAACTTGGGTTGTAGCTCTTCTGAAAGAAACCATTGAAGACAAGCAGAGAGATTTGATCTTGACCTGAGAATTAAAATGAGATGCTATATAACAATGATTTTGGAAAAAAAAAGAACTGATGGAAGTGATATCTGTTGAATGATCAGTCCCTTGAAAGCACTCCACAGCTGTGCCTTAACAGAAGTGCTTGGTTGTTGAGTGCTTTTAAAAAGTGACTGATCACATGACACAAACCATCATCTAGTGCTCCTTCATTAATTTCTGTTTGTCCCTGTGCACAAGTAGGGCTGGACTGATGCTGCTGAGCTCTGGCCCCAGGGCTGTCTGCAGGATGGGATGGGGAGAAGGGGAGGGAAAGGAGCTCTGGTCTGAGGTTTTCCCAACCAGTGCAGGAGGGGGTTGATTGGAGCCCCCCACCACCCTCCAGCACAGGCTGGGCAAACCCCAAACTGGAGCCCCATCCCATCCTGAAACTAGCACTGGAGTTGGGAAGGTAGAGGCAGCAGGACTAGCGGAGAGAAGTTACAGACATGCAGCTTCTCCTAGATTGTCTCCAAAGTGGATCTCAGTTTCCCCCACCCCAACAGCAAACACTTATAGGTCTGGTGTGGGGCACGGGGGAGAGGAGAGGTTGCTTTGTGAAGTGCCAGGAGTTAGTGGGGAGCTGCATGTCTGTGAGCAAATAGCTGAGTGCTGATGTAGTTACAGGATAAGTTGGTGCAGGGCTATCCAACTTCATAAGTGGTTGGCTGTCTGTGCAGCACTGCAGTGTGGTCCCTGCCTCCATCCCCCCC
>NW_017728992.1:147010388-147021170 GCF_001723915.1 Gavialis gangeticus
CCACCCCACTCCTCACCATGCTGGGACTCTGTACAGTACAGAAGCACCAGGTCCTCAATGATCCTGTGCCTATGCCACCCCACCTTGTGCCCAGGGGCAGAAAACAGAAGCTGTCAAAGGAGGAGAGCCTGGAAACTTGGGTACCACTACCCTGACTGCTGACACTGCCCAGATTCTCTTCACTAAAAACGTGGTTTTGATAATCATGGGGGGAGAGGGGGGAAATAGTTCTTAGGGCAATGACTGTTCCAGTTTGCCCGGTAGCTCAGTGATTAGGGCACATCACTAAAATGTGCCAGCTGAACCAAGAAACATCATTTATTTTCATAGCCACAATTACAGAGCAGTTGTGACAGCAGATGGAGATATTCTTCTTGTATACAGATGGGTTTTTTTCTTCTTTGGTAACTTGACTCCCCATTTGAGAAGGATTGGGATCTCCATGGGTTGCTGAAGAGACTTCTGTCTTCTCTCTTTAAGGGGAAAGAAGCTCCTTTCCAACATTTTGATCCATCAATCCTTTTCCCCAAATCTCGGGACTACTGGACCTATGAGGGCTCCTTCACTACACCTCCTTGTGAAGAGTGTATCACGTGGATTCTTCTAAGGGAGCCTATTGTTGTCAGCCCAGACCAGGTAAACTGAAGCTAGAGATTCACTCACTTTCATGACACTTAAGCAGATGATGTACATGACACATTCTGACTTCTCTTCCAGTAAGGAAAAGGTCCATTAGAGCTGTATAGAATACTGAATGAGTCAACTCTGAGTTAAAATAGTGGTGGGGGTGGGAACTTTGATTGAGCCCTTCTGTTGAAAACCTTATTGATTGGCTTGATAAGAGCATGACTGGGACCCCAAAAGTGCTGTAGAGGACTTCAGTCTTCTATGGGCACAGTATCACACGTCTACTTTGCTCACATGCCCCAGTTCCATCTTTCTCTGACTTGAATGGGTGGCCCCAAAGGCAGTAACCCTGAGCTGCTTCTGAAAACTCTCGGTTCCAGTTTCTGGCTTCCCAGGCCATGTTGGTAGGAAAGATCAGGTCACCTAGAGGCCAGGGAGCTCCATATTGAGTGAAGGTAAATAGTTTGGGAGTAGGAGGGTATCACAGGATGCCAGGCAATGACCAAGGAACAAAGGTTAGGGTTTTGATGGCATAACAATGTGGTGGGGAATAAGTGCAAGCTGAGGAATAAGATGGATGGGACTCTCACCACCTCAAAGAAGGGTGCTAGCTCTTCTTTGCCTTTCTTCCCTGATTGTTGGCAAGGATGGTCCTGGAGATGGCTCAGATGCATTATTTCACGTAGGCCTTACAAAACAGAAAGCTGCACTCAAATAACACGAGATACTGAAGATGTATCTAGGCTACTGAGAGTTAGTAGCCTAGGCAGATGAGGTTCCTTGGGTAAATCTGGTATCTTTTAGACCAACTCAAATAGTTGGAAAAATTCTTCCTTGCAAACTTGGGTACAAATACCCTTAGTCTACCTACGTCCTTAAACCAACAAGGCTACAGTCTATACCCAGCTACTAGCCTAGATACTTCTGCAGTAAGATCTGTTGGTAGAATTAGGAGCATGTGAAAAAAGCTTAAACTGTTTCTTTTCTAAAGAGGATGTTCCCCAGGCTACTTTTTTTGAGGCTCTTTTTCCATGTTGGACTAAACCCAAACTTTGGAAATTTGAAATGCTCTCTAAAATTGCATGCTGGCCACAAGGGTCTTTGTGGTTCTTTAAACCTTACAAAACAAATTCTTCCTCCAGAAGCCCCTGCAAGCACCTCAGTGCAGAAACTAGTTGATTATGCTAAATCCTGGTTAAATGTATTGAGATACAAGGCCAGAATTACCTACCCCATCTAGTCAAGTAGCTACCTCTTTTATGCCCGTTGGACAGAACTTGCACAAACTGGAACCAGTCTATAGCCAATTCCACAATGGCATTTCATCCCTTCACTGGAACAGTTAGTAAAAGTGATTGGGTTCATCACTAATTCAGATTAATAATCCAATTGATGCACACTTTATTGCTAATTGTGCAAGCATGATATTTACACAACTAGTGTCATCCTATAGACACTGTCCTCTACCTCTTTCATGGTGGGTAGTGTCTTGGCAAACGGCTTGCCTGTGAAGCACCAGAGTTACACAAGGCATGGTCATCCTATGTGCATTGTAAAGACTTTATGAGGGTTATGAGTATCCCAAAGAAGCAGCCAGAAACAGTATCTTCTGCTAAGTGACTTGCCATATGTAGCCAAGGTTCTTTGGGTGAATCTGATATCTTTTATTAGACCAAAATTAAAGATCCACAAGGGCTTCTGAAGCTGAAGAGGGTTCAGCTCTCTTCTCCTATGACTTTCCTAGGAAAACTCTTCCCTAATCCCCAGGTTGAGGCATTATGCTCTGGATTTGCCCCAAATATGTTCTATGTTTCCACGCAAACCTTTTTATTTTGGGTCTTTGTAGATGGCAAAGCTGCGGAGCCTTTCCATGAATGCTGAGAATGAACCTTTTTGCCCCCTGGTGGATAACTGGCGTCCTCCGCAGCCTCTGAAGGGCAGGGTCGTGAGAGCCTCCTTCAAATAGAAACATCCAATTTCTGCAGAGGTTTGAGTGAGGAAATCCCCAGATGCCAAAGCCTAACTAGTATTGTGTCCTCTGCTCCCCCCACAGGCACTAATTGACAATAGTTTCCCCATGCAGAAGCTCAGTCTGTATATAGAATGACAGCTTATTCAGGGGAGGAGCACTGTTGGTTTAGGAAAAGGCAGCAACAGTGGATCAATGGCTTGCAAACAGTAAAACATCTTTCAGGGCATTTTTTGCAGTCATCCTTTTCCTGCTGCTCCTTACCTGCTTGTAATGTGACAAACACATGCCACTTCCCTCTTCCTCTGGACCTCACTCATACCTCAGTATTAGACTGGCAAAGTACTAAAGCCTGGATGTGCAGTCATGTGGATTCATCACCCCCAGCTCTGGGGGCAAAGCAAGGATAGAGTGTTGCCTGGCTTTGAAAAGATGCCTTGCTGCCATTTCTGCATCATCTCTATCTCTCTTGCCTTGCTGCTGCTTTCTTGCTGCTTCTGCCAAATCTATTACTTTTTCTTGTCTTGCTACTGCTGCTATTCTACCTCCCACCACCCTGGTCTAGTGATTTAAAATTCTACTGTTCTGCACAGGATACAACTTGCTGCTGCTGCTTCTGTATAGCTTCTCAGCACCACACAGTTTCCAAGTACAATGCAGAGTCCAAATTTGAGACTCCACTAAAGTGGCAGCTTTTTAGTAATTTTGAATAATAGATATTTAACTGCTTGGGAGGAACTTTCCTATTGATGTCACTGTGTCATTTATCAACCTCACTGCTGCTTCCAAGCTCAAGTCTGAAGTTCTGCCCATTTATTGGCAATTTTGATTTTTAATAGTGCTTGGATGATGAGAGGCTCTCAATGGGATCTGCTGAGCTTTATCGTGACACTCTCCATTTGGGCCTTTGTTAGGGATACAGAGTGTTCAAATGGCATGTAGATAAACAGCTGTTTACTAAATAGGAGCACTTGCCTCTTGACTCTTTCCAGCAATTTGACATGGGTATGGTTCCACAGGGCAAGCAGAGTACAAATCTGCTACCTCTAGTCATGCAGGAAGGATAACTTTTTTTTTTCAGTGCCTCAACAGCCAAGACTTCAAACTTAATTTATAGCCCAAATGTATGAAAATGATTACCTTGGAGGTGTTGGTATTGCCTATGCAAATGAAATCTGCTTATCTTCTCTCTCCCTCCACTTCATTGACGGATGGCAAAGAGGGTGCCTTTGGTCAAGTTTTACTATGGTAGTGTGCCTGATTTTTATGTCTAAAATGAGGGAAGGGGGAAGGTCTGGTTACAAATAAAGCAGAAATAAGTTTCGTCCATTATCCTTATGTTCTTCACCAGACTTCCAACCAACAGAACTGAGTTGCTGAATTTATTATAGACTAAATCCTGCTCTTGTGTTTACCACTAGAATCCTAGGAATCCTGGATATAACTGAAGGCAGATTTTGTGCTGTTCCATTTATCAGCATCCTTTCCACATGTCTATAATCAAACTGATAATTAAGCAAGGGATTTTAATGGCCCAAATATTTAAGTTGAAAGACTTTTATGCTGAAAAGTTGAAACTAAAGTGTTTAAATAAAGAGTGTGGAATTGTGGAGGGTTCTTCCTTCCAATTGTTTTAACAACAATCAACTTGTCCTGGCAACTGGATGAACTCTTCAGTTGCTGTACTAAATTGAAATGAGGCAAATTTTGTGAAACCCTAAGCTTTCTTTAGTTTCCTGAATCCTTGCTTCTCCTTTAATGAATGAAAATGGCTTCAACATGAGAGTTGTTTAAACTCATTTTTCTACTGTAACATGTCTTACATGGCAAAGCCAAATTCTGTCCTCGTATGTAGATACAGTTGGTCCCAGTGTCATTGAGCTTTGTATGCAAGTGGTGAGATCAGAACTTGACTCTTACTCTATAAATGCAATTGACTGTGATGTTCTCATCTCTTGTTTGTTCAAGCAGTAAAATAACTTTGTTTGCACTTAAAGAGCATATCCAATTTGAGAGAACCAATAAATACTCATAGAAATGGTGGTCTTGTCTCTTTCTAATGGTGGGAGACTGAAAAGTGATAGGACAAGAATTCTGTGCACAGATTTTGTCAAGGCCTTGTACAGTAATTTTGGGCAACTGCTGGAGCTCTTTAATCCCTGGATTTGTACAGATTAACACCTTTTTAGAGTGGTTCCTAGCAGTTGGTATGTGGTTCAAAGTTAATGTCACTCCAGGGCAGGATCATCTCTGATCTATGCTACCCAACTCCTGTTTCATTAAGGTGTGGCTACTCTCCATGGATGTGCTACCCAAGCTGAAGTCTTCTGGTATCCTAGGATCTCTCTCACTGCTACCTGTAGACCAGGGATAGAAGCCTGTGCTGATGCACTAGACCTCTATTGGCAGCTCACAGCTACAGCTCCTAGTCCTGCCTCTATTCACCAGGCATCTAGTGGCAAGGTATAGTTATGTAGGTGGGGGACAGTCAGAGAAGGTTTCTGGACTAAGGGTGTGACTGCTCCAAACTTAGAGCTAGCACTATCAGCATGTGTGGCTCAGTGTAAGGTATAACAAGGCCCTTGGTGTACTCAATTTTACATTCTTGCGCACTTGAGAGAGGAGGGTACTAGAGTGCTCATCTACTTAGCAACAACTACATCCCTGTGTGGGCAAGTGCTCTTTGGAAGATGCATCATGTCTCCCCATACCAGCTAATGGCTATCTGCTTCCAAGGAATACCTCATTTAAAATAGCACTTCTACTTTGCACATGTCTTATCTATCATCCTGCCAGCTGCATATACTTGGATGTATTCCACTGAAACTTTTTTCAAAGCTCACTGGATCAGTGTCTAACTTGCATATGATTTCTAGTTTCCTGCAAGAAAACATACTGTACTGAGCTATTTTGTCTGTCTGAATATTTTTAAAAACTGTTGCTGTTTAGCCATAGTTGCACAGGACAAAAGCCTGACCTCTCAAAAATGGTGGTAATAGACTTTGCCCCAAGCTGAATGTTATTTTTGTCATGTAATGAGTCCTTGCTTTCTCCCCTTCCATACCAAGGTATGGCAGAAGAGACTGTACACTTCTCTAATGAAGTAGTCCTAAAAAAATTTTGGTCCCAAACGCATGGATTGTTTTCCTGGCATAAATGAAGTCTGTCTGCTTCTTGTGTTTAATTCTCAATGTATCTAACATCCAGCCTGGCCTGCTGCTTGCCCTCCTGAGAGGGAAGTGCATTCTGACCCCTCCAAGTTAATGGTACAGAAAGAGAATTAAAACTATTGTTGCTAATGGAAGAGGAAAGCAGCTATTTGTTTCCCCAACCCTCAAATGAATCTCCAGTCTCATGATCCTTGGTTATGTTGCACTAGTTCTAAGGGGTGTTGGTGGACAGGTAGAAGCATGCTGCACTGATTCTGTGATTCCTTTTTCCTGATTAGTTTCTGGGCTATTTCTACTTCACTCTTCAGTCTTGCAGTTTGGGAGGGAAATATCAAACTTAATAATTTTACAAATGTTATTCAATTTTATCCAAAACAGTCGAATACTGCTTTGCAGTTTTAAGTTGGTATAGTGAATAGATTGTTAATACAACGGGAAAGAGTTGCTAATTCTCTTGAATCACTTAGTTTTGAACCTACAGGGACAAATCCTGTTTACCCTTATGCACTTAAATAACACTTATGTGCTTGTATAAATACAAGTTTTGGTACCTGTGCAGATTTTGCATTCTATTTCTGCTTTTGGCAGAAGAGGGTTCCATGGGGCCGTGGATAATGGCCCAAAGGAAAAAGAAGGGTGGGTCCTCTAACCTTTTAGCTCAAGGAACTAACAGCCAGGGTACTAGCCAATGGAGTGGGAAATCCATGTTCAAATCTCAGAAGGGACTTGAAGCTTTGTCTTCCCATTTCCTAGCAAAGTATTCTAATCAGGGGCAGGCATTGTCCAGAGCACATTCTAGCTTCCTTGTCGAGGCTGGCTTACTGGCAGCTATGACCAAAAAATTAAAATAAGGTTCTTGTTTTACAAAAATAATTTTTTTCTTTCATTTTCATCTGATTTAATTGTGTTAATGGATGGTGATCAGTAATCAAATTATGTCACCATAAATAATGTCATGAGGCTCTAATGCCTGTTTGATTATTAATTGTTCCTACTTTCTAGTAGCTTAGCATAAAACTGGATATTCCTTTCCACCTTTTTCCAGATTTACCACAGATCTGTGGTATCCTTGAGCTACTTGATGCTCGCAATCATGCATAGTGGCTTATTTAAGTCTTCCTGAAATATCAGGTCTTCCTATACCAGTAATTGTCTGTATACATGTTCCTACTGTGCGTGCATGTCATGTCCTGAGCCCTTAAGGCACACAGCCTTAGGTTAGCAGTAACCAATTAAGTGTGCTCCAGGATCACCTGGCATACACCCAGGTAATAATGGAAGTGCACATTTACCATTTCTCAGCTCCTCTCAGCTACTTCCCTGATTCAAACCAGGTTCTTGTAAACCTACACTGCAACTGGAGTACTTCAAGAAACTGGAGTAGTTTAAGTGGTAGTGCTCACATGTACATTCACACTCTCCTTACATCTGTCTCATTCAATGCTCATACTGAAGCACCTTGTCTCACCCTAAGATTTGTTGCCTTAGCAGTCAGCATCATACCTAGATTCCTGGCAGCCCTGGGCAAACTTTACGTAGCAGGGGCCTCTGTTGCCAGAGATGATGATGATAATAATTTGATAATTACCGTTTTTGGGTCCCCTTTCAGTCCAGGCCCTGCGTGGTCACCTGGTTTGCCTATGACTGTGTCCGGCCCTGTTAGCAGTATCCATAGAACACGTTATAGCTGACCCCTCCCCTGCCACCAGGATAAAGGCTAGCACGCACTTTCTGCTTGGGGCACTCTGCATGGGGCCTTCTGAGGGAAAGGCTGCAGAGGGAGCCCTGAACAGGGGTGGCACTAGGGGGAGCTTGGGGGGCAATGGCCATTCCAAAATTCCCCATAGCCACCCCTCCAAGCCCCACCACCGCTTGGCCCAGCCCCCCTGCTGGGAAGAAGTCGGCATAGCCCCTAGCCTACAGTAGGCAGCCTGCCCTCACCCCATGCACAAATCTGGGGAGCGCATCCCCCCATGCTTCCCCCAGGTTGCACACAGCAGTGGGGAGCTGCTCCCCCTCTGGACCCCCTGCCATCCCAGTTCAAGCTGCCCATGCATTTACTTGGCTGAGCAATGCCTGCACCTGCCCCAGCCCCTACCCCTGCCTCAGTCCCTCCCTCACCGTGGGGGCCTCCATCTGCTCCCGAAAGTGCCTTCCCTCACCCATGCCCCTACCTCTCCACAGACTTATTGGCCGGACACTGCTCTCCACACTGCCCGGCTGTGTTCCTGGCCACTTGCAGATGAAATTTATTGGTGATATTAATCTGCTACACTGGCCAGAAACAGCAGATGGCTGATAATGGTGCCTTTTTCCTTTTATTGGTGCCATTCCAATATGCAACCGCTATATTGGTGCACATCTAGAGGGGGCCCCCAATTTTATGTTTGCCCAGTGATCTATACTCCACTTCAGTCCCTCTCTGTGGCAGGGAGCAGAGTATGAGGAGGGGAGGGCAAGACAAACAAGCCTGTAGGGTAGATTAGGGCAGAGGTTCTCAAACTGTGGGGGAGCAATTAAAAGGGGGTTGCAAACTTCTTTTCCCTTCCACCATCCAGCACTTTGCACCACTTCTGCTGCCACGTGCCACTGGCGCTTCTGCTTTCGCTGCCACACTCTGCGCAGGTGACTCCCTTCCCCCCCCCCAACTTGTCAACGTGCCGCCGGGGGACACCTCCCCTGCTCATCGATCAACTACTGGGGGTACGCCAACCAAGGCTGAAAACCCCTGGCTTTAATCAATAGTTTTAAACATGGTGGGGATTGCGCAAATTTATATATTATATTATGGGGTCACAGTTTCACAAAGTGTGAGAACCCCTGGATTAGGGGATTAACAAGCAGAGAGTGGGAAACAGCCCCAGGACCACCTGGTTAAGGAGGGACACCTGGGCAGATTGATCAGCAGCTGCTTCAGGCCTGATAAAACAGTTATCCTGTGACACTCAAGTCTTTCATAGCCTTCCCATTTCAGCAAGCACACTCTTACTTCTATTTGCATCCTTCAGGCAGTGAAAAAGCAGTTAACACTTAGGGGCACTTGTACACATGATGAAAATTGGCTATTTTTGTGGTTTAATTGCATCACACTGTACATGTATGTGGGGGGAGGAGTTATGATTTAAATAAGTTTGCTACATTGCAAGTTAAACCGCATCCACATGTAGTTTAGTTTGCAACATAGCTATTTGCAATGTTGCAGTCTTTGACAACTCATTCCCCTGCCACAGAAGAGGTGGGCTGAAGGCAGAAGTGGTGAGGGGCCTGATCCTTCCCCCTCTAGAGCCTGCCCACATCCTGTGGTCAGGGGGTGAGCTGTCAGTGGTTGAGCAGTCTCTGAGCTGTGGAGGGCCCCAGTCCTTCTTTCTGCAATGGTGGGGGCCCCTTAAGCTGCACAGGCAGGCTGCTAGTGGGCAGGTGCCACCCCTGCTTGGGCTCAGGGAACAGTTGGATTGGGCTAGGTGCTGCCTGAGAGCTGGGGAAGCACCCATCTGCTAGCTGCATGCCAAGGTGGCCCTGGGAGGTGTTGCCACCATGGAGGGAAGATCCACTCCCTCCACAGCTCGGGGCCAGCTGGCAGCTCACACCCAGTAATAGAGAGTACTTCCAGGATTTTCTTCACAAGCATAAAAGCTGGAGACTTGCAGCCAACGTCGTAAGTAACCTCTAAATTGCCTAAAGAGGACTTTATGTAAAAGAGCCATATCATTGCTTAGAGCTCAGTATGAAGCTGGACATAGGCCTGTTGAAAGTCTCTGGGTTAGGCTCAGAGGGGAGAACAACAAGGGTGATGTTGTGGTGGGGGTCTGTTGTAGACCACCAGACTAGGAGGAAGTGGTAGATGATGCTTTCTTTTAACAGCTAGAGGAAGCTCTGGTTCTCATGGGGACTTCAGTCACCCTGACATCTGCTGGGAGGACAATACAGCAGTGTACAGGCAATCCAGGACGCTTTTGGAGAGTATTGGGGACAACTTCCTGGTGCAAGTGCTGGAGCGGCCAAGTAGGGGCTACGCTTTTCTTGACCCGCTGCTCACAAACGGATGAATTGGTGGGGAATGTAATCATGGATGGCAGCTTGGGCAGCAGTGACCAAGAGATGATAGACTTCAGGATCCTGAGAAAAGGAAGGATGGGGAGCAACAGAGTAAGGACCCTGGACTTTAGAAAAGCAGACTTTGACTCGCTCAGGGAACTCATTGGCAGGATCCCCTGGGAAGTCAGTCTGACCGGGAGAGTCTAGGAGATCTGGCTGTACTTTAAAGAAGGCTTACTGAGAGCGCAGGAACAAACCATCCCAATGCTCAGGAAGACTAATAAATATGGCAGAAGACCAGCTTGGCTTAGCAGAGAACTCTTCAGTATACTAAATAACAAAAAAGGTGCTTGTAAGAAGTGGAAACCTGGAGAATTAACTAAGAAAGAATATAAAAGAATTGCGTGGGCACGCAGGGATGAAATCAGGAAGGCCAAAGTGCAATTGGAGTTGCAGCTAGCAAGGGATGTGAAGGGTAACAAGAAGGGTTTCTACAAGTATGTTAGTAGCAAGAGTAAGATCAGGGAAAGTGTGGGTCCCTTACTGAATGGGGGAGGCAACCTTGTGACAGAGGATGCAGAAAAGGCTCAATGCTACTTTTGCTTCAGTCTTCACAGGCAAGGTCAGCTCTCAGACTACTGCACTGGGCAGCACAGTTTGGGGAAGAGGTGAGCAGCCCTCAGTGTTGATAGCACAGGTTAGGAACTACCTAGAAAAGCTGGGTATATACAAGTCTATGGGGCTGGATGGGATGTACCTGAGGGTGCTGAGGTAGTTGGCTGATGTGATTGCAGAGCCATTCTCCATCATTTTTGAAAACTCATGGTGATCAGGAGAGGTCCCAGATAACTGGAAAAGGATAAACATAGTGCCCATATTTAAGAAAGGGAAAAAGGAGGATTCAGGGCACTACATACCAGTCAGCCTCACCTCAGTCCTTGGAAAAATCATGGAGCAGATCCTCAAGGAAGCCATTTCTAA
>NW_017728992.1:147021343-147026785 GCF_001723915.1 Gavialis gangeticus
CATTTGGAGGAAAAGAAGGTGATTAGGAACAGTCAGCTTGGATTCACCAAGGGCAAGTCATGCCTGACCAACCTGATTGCCTTCTATGATGAGACGACTGGCTCTGTGGATGCAGGGAGACTGGCAGAAGTGATGTACCTTGATTTTTATCAAGGCTTTTGATATGGTCTCCCACAATGTTCTCATAGGCAAGCTAAGAAAGTATGAGCTGGATGAATGGACTGTAAGGTGGATAGAAAACTGGCTGGAGCATTGGGCTCAGAGGGTAGTAATCTGGCTCCATGTCTAGTTAGCAGCTGGTATCAAGTGGAGTGCCCCAGGAGTCAGTCCTGGGGCTGGTTTTGTTCAATGTGTTCATCAGTGACCTGGAAGATGGCATAATGTGTACCCTCAGCAAGCTTGCAGATGACACCAAGCAGGGAGAGTAATAGACACACTGGAGGGTAGGGCTAGGATTCAGAGTAATTTAGATCAATTGGAGGGTTGGGCCAAAAGGAATCTCATGGGGTTCAACAAAGACAAGTGCAAAATCCTGCACTTAGGATGGAGCAATCCCATGCACCAGTACATGCTGGGGGCTGACTGGCTGGGCAGCAGCTCAGCAAAAAAAGGCCCTGGGGGTTACAGTGGACAATAAGCTGAATATGACCCAGCAGTGTGCCCTTGTTGCCAGGAAAGCTAATGGGATACTGGCCTGCATTGGTAGATGTGTTGCCAGTAGGTCAAGGGAAGTAATTATTCCCATCTATTCAGCACTGGTAAGGCCACATCTGCAGTACTGTGTTCAGTTCTGGGGCCCCCCACGACAGAAAGGATGTGGACAAATTGGAAAAAGTCCAGAGGAGGGCAACAAAAATGGTGAGGAGGCTGTGGCACATGACTTATAAGGAAAAACTGAGGGAACTAGGCTTATTTAGTCGAGGGGACTTAATAGCAGCCTTCAACCACCTGAAAAGGGGTTCAAAAGAGGATGGAGCTAGACTTTTCTCTGTGGTGGGAGATGACAGAACACAGAGCAACAGTCTCAACTTGCAGCAAGGGAAGTTTAGCTTTGATATTAGGAAGAATATTCTCACTAGGATGGGAGTAAAACACTGGAGCAGGTTACCCAGAGAGGTGATGGAAGTTTCATACTTGGAGGTTTTTAGGCCCTACAAAAGCAAACTAAAGGGCCTGAATCTATTCAGCCACCACAAGAGAAGACTGAGAGGGGATCTGGTGGCCGTTTATAAATTCACCAGTGGGGACCAGAGGAAAATAGGTGAGGCTCTGTTCCCACGGGCACCACTTGGGATAACAAAGAATAATGGCCACAAATTGATTGAGAGTAGGTTCAGGCTTGATATCAGGAGGCATTACTTTACAGTTTGGGCTGCCAGGCTCTGGAATGGGCTCCCAAGGAAGGTGGTGCTCTCCGCTACCTTGGGGGTCTTCAAGAGGAGGTTGGATAAATATCTGGCTGGGGTATTATGATCCCAGCACCCATTCCTGTCCAGGGCAGGGGGTTGGACTTGATGATCTGTTCAGGTGCCTTCTGACCCTAGAAACTATGAAACTATAAAACTATTAGTACCGTTAGGTGTGTGAAAGTCTAAATGTGATTCATAAGATAAACTGGGAAATTTCAAATAAGAATCCATAGTGTGAAAAAAAATTCTGACCTGTTTAGGGTCTTTCTAAGTGTTTTGAAACAGAAGAATTGCTCTATTTCTTTTCCATAGTCAAAACAGTGAAAGCTACAGGCTGGAGTTTTCCAAGGGTGACCTAAATCTCATAGGGGTGCTACATTTCAAGATCTGAGTGTGATTATATACAAAAAGTTTTTAAATTATCTGAAACTAATTTGAACAATGGAGACCAAATTTTAAAGTGAAATGCAAGTCTAAAAAGGTGAGTTTTGTGTAAAATTGCAACCTTGTATACTTCTGCAACTCTTGCTAATAAATTGTTTAAATAATAGTCTTCTCTTCCTATTGTAGTGAAAGTTTCTTACAGATTTTCTTACTCAGATATGCCTAAAAAGGGAGGACATTTAAGGAAAAAAATAAAATGTGTTTAAATGCATAGTTGACCATTGACTTTATTATTAAGCAAGATAAGTGATACTGAAAACTTTTTTTATCTCTTGTATTTATTTTTAGTTTTCTAAACTAAAATTTAAAATTTAAGTTATTTGAAAGATAACAATTTATATCGTTTTTCCAAAATACAAATTCATTGATTTACTTTGCTCGAATTCTTAAGAGAGGCTAAATTGTTGTGTGCAGCTAGCAGAGGCACAAATACAACCTGCCCACATTCATCTTCCTCATATCCCTTAAAATTAGAACAATTTGGCTTTTGAACCCGTAAAATCATAGCTGCTTGATTGCAGGGTTTGGCTCTATGTGCCATATGAGGTTTGAATTTCAAATTGTCATTCAGATAGAGCCCTTCATAAGGACTTGTCTTTATTTTAATCTATGAAGAATTTCCATTAACTAGAAATATGTTTGTTATGTATCGACTTAAGATTTTAGGTGCAAATCAAGAGGGTGAGCCTTGGGCAAAATTATCTTTTGGTACAGTAGGTGCTTTTTATTTTAGTGCTTTTAAACCCCTAGGTCCTTTCTTAGGTCATTTGTTTCTCCTATGGGATTTTGCAAGGGTACTAAAAGTTCAAGAATTTTTTCAATAGTTATTGACACTTTTCCTAAAATTGAACCTGAATATATGAAGTCATATAATCAGAACAATATAGCTGGTATGTGTGTAATTATATATAAATAATTCTAAATTCTAAAATGAACAAAAAGAAGCCCTATATATATAGTCATATATATACACATGCATACATACAGTCCTATACAGAGCTGCATCTGTGTGTGTGTGTGTGTGTGTGTAGATGCAGCTCTGTATAGAACTCTGTGTGTGTGTGTGTGTGTGTGTGTGTGTGTGTGTGTGTGGATATATGTGTATATAGATATATAGGACTTCCTTTTGTTCATTTTAGAATTGCCTAATGATTTCAACAGTTGCCTTCTAGTTCTTGTATTATAAAACACAGTGGGCATGTTTACATATGTATTAATACACTTCTCCTAATGTGCATTAAATTTAGTACCTGAATGTGTAGTAGCTTATTTTACTGTTCATTAGCATAATTGCATGGGGGTTTTTTACATGGCGCTTTACTGCACAGTAAAAACACATTAAAGCACACATGTAGATGTGCCCAGTGAGTAATAGTTCCTTATTCACTTTTCTCATGCTATTCATAATTAAAAGCTGTGTGAAGTTTCAGTCCCTGATTTAATTCAGTGAAGATTTGGCCCGATTCAGCGGCCTAATCTCTAAATCTGAATCAAATCAGAGGATGCTTTAATCTCTCTGAATCAAATCAGAGCCCTCCAATCAATTCACAGATTCAGACATAGAGACAGCTTTAAATGTTTTTTCTATATACCTCTAGGTAGCAGGGGCTGGTGAATGCTGAGATGGTGGGGCAGATGGAGCGTCCCACGGGAGCGCAAGGGGGTCCCCAGTGCATTCAGCAGCAGACCCAGAAGTGGATTGAGAGTTCTTTCCTGAAAAGGAATAGCTAACTGAAAGCACAGTATTTATATATTTAGACTTATTTTTCCTCACATGCATTACTTTGCATTTATGCTGAATTTCAATTATCAATTTATTGCCCACTCAATTTTGTGAGATTTTTCTGTAACTCTTCACTTTCAGCTTTCAATACAACTTATTTGGAATAATGTTGTTTCTACTATAGGAAAATTTTCACTTCCACTCAATTCAGTGAGGAGCATCTCATTACTCTCAATTTATTCAGATTAGCAGCCTTAGTATAGTTTCATTTTCTCTGAAATTGAAATTGAGGCTTCCATTCCAGTGTTTGCTTCATGAAATAATTCAATCTCAGCACCTAGCCATTTGACCTTATTTCCTAAAAATGGTTTTCCCTCAACGTTTTATCTGTGCTCTTTATGGAGAGAACATCCCACAGGAGTTCACAAAACCAGCACTTAAGATAACCTGGGTACAACCTACTGACCTTGGTCCATGGTCATTAATGCTTTTGATAATAAATCTCCTTCAGAGCTCCCATTTCAGTTTAAAACAAACGTGGAGCTAGGGTGGCTGTGAGCTATTACCTATGGCATTCCTGACCCTCATTGCAGTAGTAACCATCCCTCCAGAGGGCAGGAAGAATGAGTCACATTGGTACAGAGGGCACACCATTCCCCAACAAAGATATGGGATTGGTTGTATATCACCTGCGAGATCATGAGTAAATAAGCTAGTGGGAGGGTGTAACTAGAAAGCAGAGACTAAGGTTATGCCATCATTTTGTTTGGTGTGTGTTTATGATGGATGAGGGAAATGGGGAAGAAGGGCCTTAGGTCAGGATAGAGCCAGTGGAACAGCTGAGCCCATGCAGAAGGACTCCCCAATTCTGAGCCCATCTTCTTCTAGCGTTGGAGAACAGAATGAGATTGGACTTGGACACAATGGAACTGTGCAGCTGTAAGTATATAAATACCTTTGTGGGAGGGTTCAAAAGCAGCTGTCACCACAATGAGTGTGCTGCTGTGGAGTGAACCTACTTTGTACACCTCTGTACTAATGCATACCATATTGGTGCTTGGTGTGTATCTCAGTTGACGGGGGGTCCAAACTAGTTGCCTGGTTTGGACCCCCTGTCTCAGAAAGGGTAGAATTTTTATTTTGAATGTAGCACTTCCTGGAGGACCAGGACAGTAGGGTACTGCTGAGCTAGCTATAGGCTGGAGAGCCCTTGCAGGCCACACATGACCCATAGACTGCCAGTTTTTTACAGTGCTGCTCCAGAGGTTTACATTGACTTATTTATTATTACTCCAGTAACTTCCCAGGTATTGAAGTCAGGCTGACTAGTATATACATTCCCTGGGTCCTCCTAGACTTTTTTGAAGCTGGGCACTATGTTGGCCCTCTTCTCATCCTCTGGAACCTCACCTGTCTCCCACTACTTCATAAATATAATTGACAAAGGCTCCAAGATCCCTTTTGCCAGTTCCTTCAGCACCCGGGATGAACTTAACCTTAATCAAGCTAAAATGTATTCAAATTAATCAAAAGCTCTTGGACATTGTATTTAGTTGTCATGAACCTCAATCATTCCTCTTCTTTGTTTGTATCACTTTTGTTAGCTGTTTTGTTGCAGCACTTTTTTTTTTTTGGCTAGGTCCAAAGCAAAGTAGCAGTTAACCAGCTCTGCCTTCTTTGAGTCTTCTGTTAATAGTTCATCCTGGCTATTTAGTAGTGGACCCATAGCTTCTTTGTTCCTTCTTTTCTGTCCAACACAGTTATAGGAATTCCTTCTTGTTGTCTTTAACTTCCTTCACCAGGTGCAATTCATTTTTTTCTTTTTTTTTTTTTTTTTTTTTTTTTTTTTTTTTTTTTCCCTTCCTT
>NW_017728992.1:147026843-147028503 GCF_001723915.1 Gavialis gangeticus
TTTTTTTTTTTTTTTTACATTTGCCTTCCTGACTTTCTCCCTTTTAAGTTTAGCTGTTTTCTCATATGCTTCCTTAGTGACTCACCATTCCTTTCATTGCCTCCACATATTTTCCTTTTGATTTTGAGTCACCAAGAAGATCCTTGTGTGGCTGTTTTGGCCTCCTGATTTTTTTTTGTTTCCATTATGTTGGAATAGCTTCTTGTTGAGCTTCCAATACTATGATGCCCTTTATGAACTGCCAGCCCCCTGGATCTCTTTATCTTTCAGTCTGTCTGGTTTAGTAAGAGGGAGCAGGATCTGGTCTAATTAAGTCATGTCAAGGCAAATGGGAGGGGACCCTGGCCTGCCAGTGGATAGCTAGGGCACGTTCAGATAGGGCAGAGGCATAATGAAATACTTGAGCAAACTTGGTGGCCATGGCATGCAGGGCAATGTCAGTAGCAGAAACAACATAGCCATGTATGCCAAACACTGCAGGAAGGCTAGTTATCTCTGTGGAGTGACAGTGCCAATTAGCCCACCCCATGGTAATTGATCTATTTATATTGCCACATGGAAGCGGCTGTACTGTTTGTACTTGAGAAGTGTGTTTTGAAGACACTGTAGGACATAGTGGGTGTATCTACATCAGACACTAACTACAGTTGCTTAATTAGCTTTGCAGTTAAGCATTGCCAGTCTACATGTGTGGAGCTATTAGACCAGAGCAAACTAATTAACTTTGCTATAGGTCAGAACTGCCAGATAAAAGTACTATCCTTTAGCAGTTATTTGCTCCACCACAATGCATGTATAGTCACTGATCCAGCTGGCTGGGGTGCTAGGGTGCTTTAGTGCGAGGGCTGTCTGCTGGCTAGCCCTACACTGAAGCACCCCTGTGCCCCAGCCAGCCCCTCTGCAACATGTTGAGCTGGGAGGGAGCAGTCCTGGGCTGGCAGGCTGACACTCCAGACTCCTTGCCAGCCAGGGCTGCTTCGCCCCAGCTCAACATGCTGTGGTCTAAGGCACATATGTAAACGCTGCACCTGGGAGCAATCAACTTGGGCACAAACTGTGCCGGAGTTTATTGTATTGCAATAACATTCACGTGTAGACATGCATAGTAAGTTTTCCATGTAGACACAGTTCTGAATTTGGGGCTGCATTTTGTCTTGCAGGAAGAATGAATAGGGAGTGTCATTCGTAGAAAGAGTGGGTAGAGGAGCACCATTGACCTTCCCTCTTGCATATACTAATTTCTAGAGAGCTTGGGGAGAATCAAACTCCAACTCTCTCCCCAGAAAAAATCTTACAAGAGGAGAATATGGTGGTGGGCATCACCTCATGTGATGTTTTATTGTGACATTTTCCCTGTCTGATGTAACTTGATAAGAATAGGATGGGTTTCAACACAGACAAGTGCAAGGTGATGCAGCTGGGGAGAAACAACCGGCACCATACCTACAGGTTGGGGAACTCCCCTCTTGTCAGCACAGAGGCGGAAAAGGATCTTGGAGTCATCATTGACTCCAAGATGAACATGGGCCGGCAGTGTGGGGAGGCAGTTAGGAAGGCCAACCGTACCTTGTCATGCATCCACAGATGCATCTCGAGCAGGTCCAGAGAGGTGATCCTCCCCCTCTATGCGGCACTGGTCAGGCCGCAGTTGGAGTACTGC
>NW_017728992.1:147028777-147036109 GCF_001723915.1 Gavialis gangeticus
GGTCAGGGCGGCTAGGGTCTGGAACCAACTTCCAAGGGAGGTGGTGCAGGCTCCTACCCTGGGGGTTTTTAAGAAGAGGTTAGATGAACACCTTGCTGGGGTCGTTTAACCCCAGTACTCTTTCCTGCCATGGCAGGGGGTCGGACTAGATGATCTTCCCAGGTTCCTTCTGACCCTAGAAACTATGAAACTATGAGTTTGTTTAGGTATTGTGAAAATAGAAAAGTTTCTAATCTATTGCCTTAGTGAATATGCTGCAAAGTATACTTCTCCCTGTTTTGGAAGAAGCTCTGGATTCATATCTTTTTAGTCTTTCTGGCCTTATCTAGTATGTCTAGTTGGTTAGAATAGCACTCAAGTGTTTGAAAACTGTACACTCCATGTATATGTCGCATAAGTATATAATCCATTTAACTGCATAACACACAGGCAGTCCCTATTGCTTATTTTGTAACAAACTCCAGTTAACTGCATATTGTTTAAATGCATAAACCCAATGTCTATTTTGTGACTTAGTTGTATTCTCTAACCTTGTCAGAAATCGTGAAGTGCAAGCAGCTGTCAAAGGACCACTCTCAAAGCCTGGAAATGATAGGAAACAGGGCGTATCCTGATTGCTTATCCCCATTCCTCCATTGTCAAGACTTCTAAGAGCAGACCAGAAATTGACCAGTTCATCTGATTTTCAGGGTTTCCAAAAGTACTTGAAAACTGTGGGAACTGTCAGTTTGGGGGCTTCTAATCTCACTGCACTGTATACTGTATGAGCATTGCTGAAGTTGGAAAAAGTACCTACAAGTACGTGTAATAGGTTTTGTTTTCATTTTTGTTTTTTTTTGGGGGGGGGAGGAGAGGAGGGGTGGTCCTGAGGCTACGCATTCTGTTTTAAGAATACAGCACACTGTATTCTTGTCAGCCTCCAACACACTGGATCAAGGTCAGACATAAAGCTGTACCTTGGTGGAGAAGAGTTGCCAATCTGCTGGAATTTCAGAGCAGTCACATCCGGAGCTTATAAAAGCAAACAGCTTAGATCAGCCTCTCATTCTTGGATTATTCAGAGTCAGAGTGTGCCAGAATGTATTAAAGCAGATAGCCCAGCTAGATTTTCACCACTAAATAGAGATTTAGATTACAATGTGCATGTCGTAGAAGGAAATCCCCATGACAAAAGGTTAATAGTCACCTATTCACAGAGATCAGGCAGTTCAATCTATTATTGTATCTGAAAGCTGTGTTTTAAAAAGACAGAAAACTTGTGCTGCAGAAGCTCTGTAGAATTGATTACCAAACTACGCATTATCCTAGATATTAAGTAATGAAAGTAGTGGCCTAAAATTTTGACCTACAGCATAACTCCAATGGGATTTTGCAAGTCATTAGCTGTGTGCGCTGCTGAAGGTGTGTTGCTGTATTGTACTTCTAATGAAACAAAAAAGTTGTAAAAAGGTATATTGTAGCTTTGCTTTTGGATGATGATTTCAGCACCCATGGGGAAGGATAGTATGCCAACCACTGGAAGGAGGGAAACGGAGAGGGAGGACCCTGTGGTGTCTTGCCTGCACACCTCTCCACACTCCGAAGGCAGCTGCAGTTGTAGCAGCATGGGTTGACTGCAGCAGCTTTGCAATGCAGGCTCCCCAGAAGCTGCCCTGTTTGTTTCTTCCCCACGCTCCCCCAGTTATGCTGTTGGATACAGCGCTATGAATGCTGTGGCAAAGACTCCCTGGGGAGAGTGCCATTTCACTTGCCTCCCTCACCCTCCTATCCCCAGAAACACTGCTGGGTGTGAGGCTGCACCTGTCCAGCTGCTATGGCCAGACTTTGTACCTGTCGTGGCATGGACGTGAGGGACATCCTAGTGCTCCCTTAGAGCTGGTGACCCAGCTCCCCCACTGGATTCTGCTCTTATGTCCAATAAAGAAAATGTGGTAGATCTGTATATTGTGAAACAGCAAAACTTATTGGTATATACTGAGCTTATTGTTCTGTCAAATCTTCCTGAAAGGATCTGGGCATTGATGAAATTTCTATGCATGTCTACTATGCTTTTTATATCCTACATGCATCAAGTTTTTGGTTGTGATATGCCCCCTGGACTACAGAAATACTACAACATTTTGTAATCTCAGTACTTTACTCTGTACCCTGTTGTACTTCCTTCTCTCTTCTCTTTCTACTGGAGGTATTTTATATTTTTATTTACAGTTAGTATTTTATTATTATGACTACACCTGAGGGATTCATTCTTGTGCTAAGATCTATTAATTAAAATTGCAAGAGGTGTCAATTTTATATGAATGTGCTAAAACACAAAAGTGAAATAATACTGCGTATCATTTAAGTCTTCAATGATGTTGTACAAGAAGTTGTATAATAATACAAGGTCTTTAGTTTCAAACTAGAAGCAATGTATTTCTTTGCAATATGGAGTTTTTTCAATCATTGCCCATTTATCTTGATCTTGGTGGTCTTATTTTTTCATTCTCTCAAAGGAGCATATAAGGAATGTTAAGAGGATTTAATACTTGTTGTTTTACATTTTCAAAATAGTAAATACCTAAGCAATATAATTTTTAGTAGAGGACTAAACTCCAGCAATGTGGAATATATTGAAATGATGGTATTGATGCATTTGTATCACAAGGGTACCCGACCTTTACTTTTCAATGAAAAAGAAAATGGCAATGCGTAGTTAAAATGTTCATGTATAATCCAAGTGAGATAGAGAAATGCATTTCTGTAGCCCCATTGTCCTTTTCAAACTCGTAGGCTGCAGTCTGGGAATGGTGTGGGAAGTTTCTGTGGCCGAGATGAAAGGGTCTGAACAGCTGTTCTGCTAGGACTTGCTTCTGGCCTCTCTGAAAAAAAAGGTGAATAACATGGAATATTAAATGTATCTTTATGCTGTTAGAGGTCGGCATAATCTACACATTCTTTTGGTTATTTTGGGAGTCATGCATGTACAGATCTGACTGTGATAGAATTTCTATATATTATGGCCATATATTATCACTCTCAAATCCATACTTACGGACGTCTATTTCTATTTTTGTTTCTATCCTGTGGCTTTTTCGAACTGGCCAGTCCAGCTGTCTGCTAGGGAGGAACCATTCCCAATGGCCTAGAGCGCCTTTCCGCTTCTTTCCCATTGTTGATAGAATTTCCCTAAGTGCTTAAAAGTGATGGTATTTGTGTGTCTGAAGTGCAAATTGGTGCTTACTAGGATTTATAAAAATGCCTAACCAGGGCAGCTGGGTATCCAAGGTAGGGGTAACTTCTGGTTGTCAGTGCCACCAGTGCAGTCATGTGCCTGTTATGGCCTTAGTTATCCCAAATATCGTAGGCACTTTTGAAAACCTCACTAGGCATTTAATTATGTCCAGTAACCTGTTCTCATGTTCAAGATTGACTGAGAAATAGTTAAGTCTCTCTGACTTCAAGTGCTTTTCATATTTATTCCCAATTCTATACTGTACTACCGACACTACTTATGCTCCTAAAGATGGCCTGTCAATTTCATAGATTGCATAGACATTAGGGACTGGAAGGGACCTCGTGACATCATCGGGTCCAGCCCCCTGCCATAGGCGGGAAGTCAGCTGGGATCAAGTGACCCCAGCAAGAAATATATCCACCTGTTTTTTGAAAGAGTCCAGAGTAGGTGTTTGCACCACCTCTGGGAGGAGTTTGTTCCAGACCCTGGACACATGCACTGTAAAGAACTTTTTTCTTATGTCTAGTTTAAATTGGCCTTCCTGGAGTCTATGGCACTTAGACCTTGGTATGCCTTTGGGAGCTCTGGTGAACAGCTGTTCTCCCAGATCCTGATGTACCCCTCTTATGTAGTTGTAGGCTGCCACTGTCTCCCCTGAGCCTTCTCTTCTCCAGACTGAAAAGTCCCAAGTCCCTCCAGCTTCTCCTCACACAGCCGTTCCTCCAGGCCTTGGATCATACAAGTGGCTTTCCTCTGGGCTCTCTCAAGCTTCTCCACGTCCTTCTTGAAGTGGGGGCCCCAATACTGAATGCAGTACTCCAGCTGCAGTCTCACCAGGGCCAAGTAAAGTGGAAGGATAACTTGCCTGGTTTTGCTTGAGATGCATCGGTGGATGCATGCCAGAATTTGGTTAGCTTTGCCCACCACCACATCACATTGGTGTCTCTCATATTCATCTTGTGGTCAATCAAGACCTGCAAGTCCCTTTCGGTCGTGGTGCTAGTGAGCAAAGCACTGCTGAGCCTGTAAGTATGCTGGGGGTTCTTCCTACTGAGGTGCAGCACCTTACACTTCTCTACATTGAAAGCCACCAGGTTTTGGTCAGCCCACCTTGAGAGTGTGTCCAAGTCGGCCTGTCTTCGTAGCTTGTCCTGTGGTGTGACCACCCTCCCCCATAATTTGATATCATCCGCGAACTTGGCCAGTTCACATCTGACTCCCAAATCCAGATCATTGATGAGGATGTTAAAGAGTACTGGCCCAAATACTGAGCCCTGAGGGACTCCACTGGTCACCCTGCACCATGTTGATTTACTCCTTTCAACTAGTACTCTATGGGTCTGACCCCATAGCCAACTGCCTAGCCATCGGACCGTATGATGATCAAGGCTGCAGTTCCCCAGCTTAACCACAAGGACATCATGGGGAATTAGGTCAAAGGCTTTCTTGAAATCCGGATATTACGTCCACGTCATCTCCCTTGTCCAGGACACATGTTACCTGGTCATAGAAGGAGATAAGGTTGGTCAGGCAAGACCTGCTAGTCACAAAGCCATGTTGGCTGGCATTCAGAAGCTTGCCGTCTGTCAATCCAGTGTTGTTGGACCTCTTGACAATTTTCTCTAGGATTTTTCCAGGGACAGATGTCAGATTAATTGGTCTATAGTTCTCCGGGTCATCCCTCCCCCCTTTCTTATAGATAGGGACCACATTGGCTCTTTTCCAGTTATCCAGGACCTCACCGGAGCACCATGAATTTTCAAATATGTCTGCCAAGGGGGATGCAATGATGTCTGCCAGCTCCTTCAAGACTCTCCGGTGCATTCCGTCTGGGCCTGCGGACTTGTGAATATCCAGTTTCTCAAGGTGTTCCCTCACCTGATCCACATTGATTTTAGGCCCGTCACCCACTCCCAGATTAGTTAGTGCCATTCCTGACAGTGTGATCCTCCTGGGAGGGTGAAAAACCAATGCAAAGAAGTCATTTAGGAGATTGGTCCTTTCTTGGGCGTCTGATATCAGTTGTCCCATTGGATCTTGCAGGGGCCAAATGCTATTTTTGTTCTTTTTCTAACTTCCCACATATCTGAAGAAGAACTTTTTGTTGTCCTTGATTCCCATAGCTAGCCTGAGTTTGGTTTGTGCCTTGGCTTTTCTTGACCGGCCTTTACAGGTACAGGAGAGTGCAGAGTAATCCTCTTTGGTAATGCTTCCTGTTTTCCAGCTGGTGTAAGCTACGCTTTTGAGCTTAATGAGGTCCAACAGTTCCTTATTCAGCCATGGGGGGTTCCTGCTTTTCTTGTGAGATGGTATGGCTATCCTCTGTGCTTCAAGAATTGTTTTTGACAGATGACCATTCCTCGTGTACTCCCTTTTCTGGCGGGGTATGGCCTCTAATTGCCTGACTGACCAATTCTCTCAGTTTGCAAAAGTCAGCCTTCCCAAAGTTAAGGACTTCTGTCTTACTGAAGGGTTTGCCTGCTCTTCAGTGAACTAAGAAGGTGACCAATTCATGTCACCAAGCTTCTCTGCTGGTCTTTATGCTGTGGTCCTCCATAAGCTTATGAAAATTTACCTGCCCTGCAAAACATTTGAGCTGTGAAGACCTCCCACCTTCTGCAGTGTTTCACCATTTTGTCTTTAGATTGGAGAGCTTTGAGGGAGTTTTTTTATTGCACATCTTCATTCATTTGTTGTAAAGCATACTGAATGTTACTAAAAAAATTTCTAGTAGGCACAAATCTCGTCATGGAATCCTTTCATGGAACAGTGAGGTTCAGCTTCTGGCTGGTACCTTTGGTAACGGCTCTTGGTACATACAGACATTCAGGGACGTTAGATTGAGTTAAAAATGACCACCCAGTAAGATAAGTTGGGATGGGGGGCCTAGGAGGGGCCTACCCTATCCTTCAGCACCAGCTGGGGAGCCCCAGTGATGAGCTCTGCTGCCTTTCCCCACTCCGGGTCTGAAAACAAGGAGCACTGGCAGAGAGGCCTGGCCACTGCTATGGGGTCTGCAGTAAGGATGTAACTCAGACACTTTTGTGCAAAGTGTGTTCCGAGTTACAGCTGGGAGCAGCACTTCCTCTGCATCCTAAGTGTAAGGTCCACATCTGGGTGAACTAAGCGAGCTTGGGCAGCCCTTTAAAAAATGTGATCTACCTCGTGGAAGGACTGTAGCTGTCCTCTGTCCCATTCCCAGCCCAACAGGGAAGCTTGGAGTTTCTTACCATGCTAAACACCCCGGGTGCAGACAGCAGTGACAATTTTTGCCTGATCTGGCCATAGAAAGCAGTTTATAGCTGTGACAAAACACAGGTACATCGCTGCAGACCGCTTCATGAATGATGTGTGCGGCTGGAAGCTGGGGTGGGGGGCACAGCGGCGCAGGTGTCGGTGGTGGCAAGCGGGGAGCTCCTGCAGGCAGCCGTGTTGGTGGCGGGGGGCGGTGGTGAGCGCCGCCCAGCAGTTGGTGACCACCTGCAGACGCTGCCGGTGGTGGTGGTGGTGGCCAGTGGCGATCCGCACCTGCCCGCAAGCAGCGGCGCTGAGGGGCGGCGGGGCAAGCAGCGACCTCCCGCAGCCTCTTCGGGCAGGGGCGCACGTGCCTCCGCGTGCACCCTCCCGCCTCACCGATGGACCCGCTTCTTGTGGCTGATCAGATGAAGATGTTTCAAAACCTGGTGTCTTCTGTAACTTGTGTCTGCCTGCCAGAAGGCCGTGCAGAGCACAGCCGTGTCCCAGGGCACTTCTGACGGCTCCGCTGCCTGGGCAGAGCAAGGATTTCGAAAAGGGGGCGCAGAGGGTGCGGGGCGTCATTCAGCCCGGATTTTATTGCAGGTATTAACGCACCGGGCGCTTCCGCAGCAGGGCAGGGCGCGGGCGCGGAGCGGAACCGGCGGCGCGATGCTGCGGAGACTGGAGAGGCCACGGGACCCGCCCCGCCCCGCCCCGGGGCTACAAAAGGGCGGGTGCGGGGGCTGAGGCCGAGGCTGGGGTAGTGTTGTGTCTGCGAGAGTTGGCGCCGCCGCCCGAGGCCATGGCGCAGCCGTCGTTCCTCTGGGGCTACGAGAGCCACAACGGTGAGTGGGGCCGGGGGCGGCGGGGAGCAGCGG
>NW_017728992.1:147036151-147069629 GCF_001723915.1 Gavialis gangeticus
CTGGCACGAGCAGTACCCGGTGGCCCGCGGCGAGCGGCAGTCCCCGGTGGAGATCCGCAGCGAGGAAGCGCCGCACGACCCCACGCTGCCGCCCTGGTTCGCCAGCTACGACCCGGGCGCGGCCAAGAGCATCCTCAACAACGGCCGCACCTGCCGCGTGGTCTTCGACGACACCTTCGACCGCTCAGGTCGGCCGGGGCCGGGGCCGGGGTCCGCCTGCCTGCTCCAGCGCCCCGCGCGGGAAGTGAGAGGTTGCCTTGTTGGGGCAGCCCAGCAGCGCAGAGGGGTGGCCAGCCACACCGATGTGGTTTCCCACCTTGCCAAATGGCCACACTTCTTGCGGCCAGGGCAGGCTCTGGCTGTGCCAGCCCCTGGCAGAGGGACTGGGCCCCAGCTGGGCCAGCCCCGGGGCAGGGTTGGGCCCACACACTCCCCCCAGCCTGCAGACCTGCCTGGCACCAGTCTTCAGCCACGTGCGGCCACGGAAATTGGGCACCGCCGTGCAAGACTTGTATGCATGTGCGCACGCACCCCTTTGCAGGTGTAAGAGTGAAGTGTGCCGGCAGCTTGACTCCAGAACAAAAGCGTGATGTAGGTAGGAAAGGTTTTTGAGAAATACTGTCCTAAGCAGACGAGAAGGCAGAGCGGGGGATGAGCAGTCAATGCCGATGTCCTTCCGGTGGGTAGGGAACGTCGGGGTGGTCAAGCAGCAAAGGAATCCCAGCTCCGAGTTGGGAGTGGGTTTTTACTTCCTTGGGCACGCAGCGTGCACACTGAGCCAAAATCCTCAGGCTGTTTACACGAGAAGAAACTTTTATGCACTGGGCTTTGAGGCGCACAGCTGGAACACCTGTACAAGCATAAGCTCCTATATATGTGTGCAGAGCCTGCTTTGACATGCTGGAAATCCAGCATATTAGAGCAGACTCAATTAATAGAGTCTGCTGTAGTACAGAAATAGATGCGCTCCAGCTGCCTCCCATGTCACATGTATCAGCATCCCAGCGGGTTTCCACGCTGAAAAAATGGAGGCAGGGTGCTTTGAAATGAAACATGCTCAATGAGTTTTAGTTCAAAGCACCCCACCGCCACTTTTTCCTCACAGGGATGTGCAGGGACACTGATGCACATGATGCACAAGCGCTTTTAGCATAGCTCGCTAATTAAAACCCCTGGCGCTGTGTCCCACGACGCATGTAAAATGAGTATCTTTTTTTGAAAGCTGCAGACTTATTATTTCTGACACATGGAAGTGGCTGCATTGACAGACCCCAAATCCACTGTCATCTTGGTGTCAGTCTCACAGGTTGGGGTTTATAAATTAGGTATCCCAGCACCACAAGCCTCTGGGGGCCTGATCTGGCCCTGAGCACACTTAATAGTGAGAGCGCTGATTATTATTATTATTTTTAACACAAAGCATAGGATCTTCCATTCAGAAAAGGTTGTCAGCATTGCATCTGCTTTTATATAATACAGGTTTCCCTTGATTTATGCGGGTTCTTTATATGCAAATTCGCTCTTATGCAATGAGCGTATTGAGACCCATCATTTGTTATACACAAGGTAAATTCGCTGTTATGTGATCATCATAGACACCCCGGGCCTCTGCTGGTCAGTCCCCACTCACCCCTTCCTGTGCTGGAGCGGCCCAGGGAGCGGCCAACACCAGCTGCCTGCGGCCACTGGGGGCGCAGCACTCACCCCAGCCCCAGGAGTAGCCGGCACCAGCTGCCTGCAGCAGCTGGGCTGGAATCTGGCCTGGTGAAGGCAGCTGGTGTTGGCTGCTCCCAGGGCTGATCCAGCATGGGCTGGGGTGAGTGGGGACTGGCAGAGCCCCAGGGGGTTTGGGGCACAGTACAGCCCAGCTGCTACAGGCATCTTGAGTCAGCTGCTCCCAGGGCTGCTGCTGCTGGGGCTGGGGTTAGTGCTGCTGTTCCCTCTGGTTTGCTGCCTTGTGTAGTCCCAGGAGCAGCACCCCTCCCCGCACCCCTTCCCTAGTCCCAGCTTCACTCCCGCCCTCCCTTCCTCATCACCATGGGAACATATCCCTATTTATTACACTGTAAAGTGGGTTTTCTTTATGCGAATTTGATTTATGTTCCATTCTCCAGGAATGCATGTACCGTATAAATCAAGGGAAACCTGTAGTCTAATACAGTGATTCTCAACCAGGGTGTTATGGCACCCTGAGATGCCTTGAGATCCTTTCAAGCATGCTGCAGGGTGTCACACGATGTTTAGCATTATTAGATGTGCAAACATGATTCACATGATAAATCCAGATATTTCAAATAAGAATCAATGGTATTAAAAAGATTGCTAACCTGTTGGGGGTCTTTCTGAGTTCTTTGCAATAGAAGAATTGCTTTATTTTTCTGTAGTTGAAAGACCAGTCAAAACTAGGAGCTGGCATTTTCGGAGGTGTTCCTTAAGTATAAAAATGTTTGAGAACCACTGGGCTAGCATGAAGAGCGCTTATCTATGGAAGGAGGGAATCTAGGTTCAAGGCCCTCCTCACTCTGAGGAGGTTCAAACCTGTGTTTCCCAGTACCCTAAGTATAATGAGAGAGGCAAGTGTGGTCTGGTGAGTCTGTAGTCTCTATCCTTCTTCTTGAAGCTGTGCCACTGTGCAACAACAAAATGCTGGACTTGTGGAGCATGGAAGAAAGATTTATACTCTTTAGTCTAGCCATGAAGGAATTCATTTGGGAGAAAGGAAGGCTGGATTATAATTTCTGCTCCCAAAACTGTTTATACATTTTATCTAATGGTTCCTTTAAGGCAAAATGCATAAACTAGTTGTCCATTAAGCAGGAGCTGGAGCCTAGGATTTCTCATTTTCATAGGGGTAGTTTCAGACCTGAAATATAGATTCATTCTCTCACACTTTATGAATCTTGGATTCCTCTTTACCGTGTCCATAGTTAAGATGTTAACACACAAATTGAGTAGTTGTACTTGTATTTTGGAGGCACTTAATGAAAATGTAGTCTTGACGAGAAGTCATTTTAAATTTTATTTTTATGAAATACAAAAAAATAATGTACATGTTTGTGATTTGTTCAATGAACAAATATCAAGTTGGTGTTTTTTTAATTGCAAGACCTTGAAGTATAAAACTAGAGACTTTAACAGGATAGTATTGCCTAATGTAAGGACGTTTTTTGCAACTACCGCTGGAACCTTCTTAGTAATGTCCTCTAAAAACTTCCATAAAGTCACTTAGGTTCAGTTTTGAAATAAATTCACTTTCATGTGACAGGTGAATGAGGTTACCTTTTTTCAGGAGGTCATGCTCATCTTTTGGTGTCAAGAGGGAAAAAAATCTCCTAAATTGTGATTAATGCTACAAACAACAAGACCACAAGAGACATTTAAAAAAAGGTGGTGAAGACCCCTTTCATTTCATGGCAGCACCAATAATTTCTTTGGATTCTTTGCAGTTTCAATGTATCAATGGTATAAAGGCAATCATTTCAATTTTCTTTCTCAATGTCTAATTCCAACAAGTAAAAGTATGCAGAGATTCCTGTTTCAAGAAGTCTGAAGAACTAGTGAAAGAGATTTCTGCCAAGCTTTTGTACAAGTTGGAGTTTTTAGAAAAATCTCTGTTGTAATTCATCACTAGTTTTACTGGTTCATAGGGATAAATATGGGATCAGTGATGTTCACTTACATGGTAAGTGTTCAGCGACTATGGGATCTTGAAATTCTGGGGGTATTACCTTGGCTCTCCAGGTGGCTCATCATACAGTTGATGCTTCCTCACATAAATCTTTCAAAACAGGGTACTTAAAATCTCTGAAAAAAAAATTATCTTAAAGCTTCTCTCTTGTCAAAGCTCACTGCAAGTGTCAACAGTCAGTTCAGCTCCTTTAGCAATGTGCATTATTCCTTTTGAAGGTAGCTGTTCATGGAAGGAAAAGCCTTTCATTTCTATAATGTCAGATAAGAACAAGATTTTGGATGATACCGTAACTTGCAACAGCCCTCTTTCTTCAATAGACAGATTGCCATATCCATTCAAAAAATCTGACAGGATCCTTTGAATCTCTTCCAAATTACTGAGGATTCTTTCCAAGGTTCCCTGGTGGCTGGTCTCCTTGTTCCTATGCTCTGTGGTTCCTTCAAGAACCAAAGCACTCTCCATTGCCTTCCACTTGCACACACACAAATGCAGTAGGGAAGCCCCCACTATGAGATGCTCTTAACTTTTATATGCACTGTACTTGAGAGCATCTGTGAAAGACACCACAGGAGTGGCTTCACTACTGTATTTCCAGATTTGGTGAATGCTAGCAGGAGTGGATGGGTAGGACAGGTTCAGGAATATCCTGCCCTCTCCTGAAAATGGTGTTAACCAACAATACTCAGCCATGGTTCTGTAGCACCCTGAGGTGCCATGAGATACTTTAAAGCATGTTGTGGGGTGTCACACAATATTAAAACTGTTAGGCATGCAAACACCTACATGTATTTGTGTCTTTCAAAGCAGTCTTTAATAATCAACTTTTAAATTTTGGCTTTCAGCAGAAGGATTCATTCAAATCCTTGAACTTTGGATTTTATTTTGCAGGAAATTTACAAATGTTAATGAAAATACCTGATGAATTGTTTGGAGTAAGCTATAAGTCCTTAATGTTTATGATCGATTTGATCTCTCGGAGGCACTTTATTTGTCACAACAAACTGAATATTTTTACAGTGTTTTTAAATAGTACTCATTTCCTTCAGTTTGCAAATGTGACAGCAAAGTAGTAATTGTGCCACCTGAAAAAGTGATGATAAAATAAGTATCAGTAAGTCATTAATGTTGTTGAGCAAATGAATAAACATAAATAATAATAATAAAAAAAAACCTAGGTTTTTTTTGTAGGGGGAGGAGGGAAGAGGCAGGGTTCTGGATAAACCAGATCCAGTTTTTGGAGCATTCCTGAAGATAAGAGCCTTAAAGTTTATAGCAGAGACGGGCAATTATTTCAGGTGGAGGGCTGCTTACTGAGTTTTGGCAAGCCATCGAGGGCCACATGACAGGCAGCCAGGGGCAGATAAATATTAATTTTTCTAAAATTTTTAGGTGCTCCATGGGCCAGATAGAATGGCCTGGTGGGCCACATCCAGCCTGCGGGCCTCATTTTGCCCACCCCTGGTTTATAGGTGATAAACAGTAGGGGTTAGGATATATACGATTTTCTGAACAATTATAAGGTAACAGCAGAATGACCTGGATGACAAGTGTGAAATGTAGAAATAAGAGAAACTAAAGGTCAGTTGTTCTTTCTCTGCTGCAGTCCAGTCAAGCATTGCATTCAAGAGGAAAAGCAGTTTTCATGTTGATGAAAACATTGCCTTGACAAATTGCATTCTTTCAATTACAAAATCCAGAGCTGACAAAAAAAAGTACCTGTTCCTATTTTATATAATTTCACTATGTTCTCTCTAAGTATCTGAAGTAGGTGCTGAACTTGGATAAGTCATTTTATAAACTGTATGAAATTTGTCCATTTTGAAAACCAATTGTAACCACTGTGCTACTGGATATTAGGCCTAGGTGAAATTTCAACGGGTGTTTCATTTTGAAGCTGTTTCCGCACGTTTCGAGCTTGAAACAACGAAATTGAAATGAAACGAAAGGCTTTGAAACAGCTTCAAAACTAAATGAGGGCACTTAAAGCTGGGCTTGCCTGTAGCTAAACAGAAACTAAGGAGAGGGAGAGGGGAAGCGGCGGGATAGGACTGCTCTGGCATAGACTGTGTGGCTGGCCAGTGACTGTCATCCTTCCCTGAGGTCCCTTCCAATCCCAGTGCTCTGGGGGAGAGAGAGAAAAACAGCATAAAAAGCATTGTTTGAACTGAGCTTTCTTTGTGCCTTGGAGTCGGCTTACTGAGCTGTGTCTTCTGGCAGCATCAGCACCTATGCACCTATCTTTTTGAAACCACTGCACCTATCTCCTTGAAACCTGGCAGGCTTTATGGCCTCAGCAAGTGCTACTATGCCTGCTGTTTTCATCCCACTTTGCCTTGATACACACACGACACGAGTTTTGCTTGTCAGTAGCCTGAGGGGCAGTTTCCCGGAAAACCCCCACACCTGTCTCCTTGAAACTTAACAGGCTTTGTAGCCTCAGCAGAGGCTAACATCCCTGTTGTTTTCATTCTAATCAAGAAAGAAATGACAAAGTTATAGGCATTTTCATGATTCCCCATTATGGCCTATGGGTGAAACGCTGAAATGTGTCGAAACAACGAAACAGTTTCAACGCAACAAAGCAGAACAGTGCTTCAAAACAGTGAAACAAAACACTGTCCCTTCGAAATGGCAAAATGGAAGTTGAACAAAATGGTGCTGTTTCGCACAGCCCTACTGGATTTACAGGAAAGGCTTGAATCTATAGGTCAATGTAGTTTTTACATGAGATGAGATGTCATTGTAGCATTAGTAAGTTAAATAAGCTATTGATTTTATGTAATGTTTCAATGACCAATCAACAGGCTTTGCTGGTGAGGATGGTGAGGGAGGGGTTGGGATGAAGGAATCTGTCTTTCTAGGTGCATCTACATGTGATATTAAGGCAATGTGTGCCATTTGCCCTGGACTCAGCTGCTCCTGGGCGTAATGTCTGCACATGTGCCCAGTACCATAGCACTTTGAGCCAGGGTGGAGCAACCCCAGGCTAGCAAGGGAGCTTGGGGGATCAGCCTCAGGCTCTGGGTGGTAGCATCAAGGGGCAGAGGGGCTGGCTGGGGCATGAGGGAGATACAGTGTGGGGCTAGGTGGCAGGCAGCCCCAGCACTGTAGTACCCTTGTGCCCCAGCCAGCCCCGGTCACCATCTACACGTGCATTTTGGTGGAGTAACTTACGCCACTGTAAGATAGTATTGTCCCAGACAGTACTATCCTATGGAGGACTTAATTTACTGTGCCCTAACAGCAGTACACATGTAGACTGTGATACTTTGCTGTGAAGCTAATTAGTCAACTGTGCAGTAAAGCACACATGTAGATGCACCCACTGTGGCTCAGCCAATAGGAGAGCTCTGGAAATGGGTAGAAGATTTAGACTTTTTTTCCCACCCTTCCCTTACATTCCTGATCTGAGGTGCGCCCTTCTGGACTAAACCACCAAACTGTTGAATGAAAGCAGCTTATGAAAATGCCCACTGGAATTCATATGAGCAGAGATCCTGATTTTGCCAAGCATGGCACTGCCCTGTGTAGGCACCCTCTTGTAATGCCCTCACTCCAGCAGTCACCTCTGGTTTCTCCCCTGATATCCCAGGTGGAAATTCTCTTGCCAGTTGTACTTCCCACCCTCCTGCCGTTGACTTTGACGGCTACAGGATAGGAGTTTGGATCTCCACAGTGCAGACACATTTCCTGTAAGTCTCCCTCTTTCTTCCTGCAGGACCTTCCGCTGCCTCACCAAAACTTCTTGTAGCAGTGTTCTTTTTTGGAAGTAGCATGTACCTAAAAGCTTAAGCAGATGTTTAATTGTACATGTTTCTGTTGTCCAAGGGAAAAAATAATAGTAACAACTCTTCTTTGGGAAGAGAAGCCAAACTTAACCAAAAGCTTTCATTTTGGCCTACTCCTCCATTAAGTTTTGAGTGTTAAAATTACTTTATTTTTATATTGGATAAATCCCAAATCATTAAAAAAAAGTATCCTTTAAACTCCTGCTATTTAACCTGCCCTCACAACTCACATTACAAGCAGGTGGCATGGTCCAGCTGTATTAGTTAGGAAACAGTGCCAGCAGATTTGCCAGCTCTTCCATTTATTTGGTTTGTTATATTTTCAGTAAGTTCCTTACACCCAGGTTATCAAAGGCATTGAGATATTTTAGTTTTTCTTCCTGAGTTTCCCCATAAGAAAAATTAAATGGAAATTATGAAAATATTTATCTACTTTTGTGTGTCACTTTTTAAGAGGCTTTTGTTATAATATTATATAACTAAATCATTTATGCTGATTTAATTTATTAATAAAGTCACTTACAGTTTCAAGAATTCCACAATTAAAACCCGGTACATTTTTGCTGATGTTCCCTATGGCAATGACACATGTCAACTAAAGATAGAAACAACAAAGTTAAGCCTTCCACTCTGGGTTTAGTGCATCTTTTATCCCTGGGTAATCCAGCATGCATGATCTCAAGCATTAATTTAGGACCAGCAATCCTTAGACACAGGAGGATTTAAGAACTGTATTAATGTTAACTTTGGACTTCCATGCTGTTGTTGGTGTTTAAAACTTGCATGGTATTCAGAGCAAGCCTCTGGGGCTGTACTTTTGGAGTGGATTGTTAGCTTTCTGCCTAGAGACATAGGTTTCATTTCTGCCTTGGGTCACAAATGAAAGTGAATTTGAGAGCTTGGCTGATAGTAGCCTGTAGTCCAAAGGCCCAGAATTGGAGGGAGGGATTTGCCTAAGAAAACAAATGTATGCACATAGTTTCCTTCATTCCTGTCGAGGTATATTCATAGTCTGGTCCTTACATGCTATACTGATTTATGGCAAGTCTACAGTTCTGCCAGCTGAATATTTTGGCCACACAGTGTCTCTGTAGGACTCAAGCTACATGCTGTTAAACTCTTGGTTTCAGGTTGATTGAAAACAACTAAACTAGCCTTTAATGGGAATTTTGTTTTGTGGGAAAAATCACACAGAAAATAGGGAGAATTATAGAGCTGGGTGTAGAATTTTTTTACCTTTAATGCTCCTCAAGTTATCCTGTATGATATTCTTGTGTGTGAATGCAAAGAGCTAAAACATTAAAGACCCCTGGTATGTGTTCTGTTAATGGCACTGTGATCTGATTGCCAGCCTGAACAACTTGTACCTCCTGCCATGTTGCATACATTGCAGGAAGCATGACTTCAGGAATGGAGACAGGTCACAACTGTACCCTGTATTTGCCAGTGCAGGGAGAGCCTGGGGACATAATTATGCCTCCCCCTGTACTGGTAAGATGAAAGCTGGGTGTCCACAGCCTGGTGTGAACTATTGCAGTCCCAAGGCTGGGACTAACAATCATTTGTTTAATAGTTTTAGCTACACTGGAGCTGGCAGGAAACTCCAGTGCAGTTTTGGGGATGGGACCCAAAACAGGTGATTGTGGGTCCAAGCCCTGTGACTGCACTGGGGCTCGTCTCAGAGCCCGTTTGCCTGGATGTCAGAAAACCTCATCTGCAGCCCTGCTGCATATGCAGTTTTTTTAAGATCCCAGTGGATGAGAACCCTGGGATCAAGTAACCTCTCCATGATCCCAGGATTCCTGTGGCTAGGATGTATGCCCCTGGGAGCTGTGGAGCAAGGCAGTCAACTTCCCTGATTGCAGGGAGCCATGGCTGAAAACAGCAGGGTACAGCCCCATGCAGGGCTGCATGCCATGGCTGTCAGCTTGCCAACATGAGGAGCTGTCACCCAAGCCTCACCATGCAGCGGACGTGAGAATGCCTGGTGAGGACCCTTCCACCTGTTCAGTTTAAGGCACAATGAAAACCGACCACAAAAATATTACACATTTTGTGGAATAATATTGTGGCTGGCTTTCCATTTTGTTGTGCCATTACTTGCCTGAATGTGTTACTATTTAAGACAATAGGTTGATTGAGTGTGAAGTGTAACATCTGGCAGGGACCAAAGAGATTGTTAAGAGTCAAGTGGGAAAAGCCACACAGACACAAACAGGAATCCTTCTGGAAACAACAGGGAAGATTGACAATACCTGTGACTTAGCTTTCCAGGCTAAGAATGAGTTACTCTTTCCAAGGCTAAGTCTAGAATCAAAGGGGATAAGTTAGTTTTGACAGGCATGCAAGTGAGATGCAGAGAGATTCTGCTGCAAACAGTAGTCAGTTTCTCTGAGCCAGGAATAGGGGTTTTTCTCAGTGGAAAGGAGTTTATAACTGTTTGTTAGAAAAGATGAAGGGCCTGGAATGGGGAAGTAGACCTAGAGAATTATTTGTGGCTTTCCCCCTCTGCTCTGTGTATTATGTTCCTTTTGGACAAAATAAACACATATTTTGTGTGTAAAGAAGCCTGTCGCAGCCATTGTCACAGACTCCTGGAAGAAATCACTTTCACAGAACAAACTCACCTTGGTCCTGTGCAGCAACAAACTATCCCAGTGCACAGAATGACTAGCAAGTATGGCAAAAGACTATCTTGGCTTGGCTTAGCAGGGAACTCTTCAATGAGCTAAAACACAAAAAGGAAGCTTACAAGAAGTGGAAACTTGAACAAGCAACTAGGGAGGAGTATAAGAGTATTGCTCACAGCAGGGATGAAATCAGGAAGGCCAAAGCACTGGCTGGAGCAGGGGTCCTGTGTGGTGCTGTCCCAGAGCTGCTGGGTAGCCACTGCATGCAGCGCCTACCACTCTGGCCAGACTGCACTGTGCTTGGTGCCCATTCCAGCCACTCCAGTATCCACACTGCACACACCACAGGTCCCAGACAAGCTGGAACAGCTGTTGGAACAGGTATGCTGGGGGTGAGGAAGAGGTCCATGGGCCCAGTTCAGCCTGTGGACCACTCATCCAGCTTGTGGAGCCAGATGAGTTTGACATCCCTATTTATAGGTTTGGAAATCTGGGCTGCAGCCCTTTTTATCATTGGAGTAGCTGTGCAGGTGTTTTCAACCAGAAAGAGAAGAAGGTGCCAGGTTTGTCATCTTAAGAGTGTACTTGAGAGGGACAAAAGAGGGCTTCCTCAATAAAGTAAATTTCATCAAGTAAAATTATTTGCAGAAAGGGGTGTCTCTCTAGGTGGAAAATGTCAGGGGGAAATACTAAGGCCATAATCATAGAATCATAGAGAAGTAGGGCTGGAAGGGACTTCCATAGGTCATCTAGCCAAATATCCTGCCTCAGGCAGGATCATTGCTATCCAAGGCAGGATCACCCCTATCCAAAATATACTTTTCTGTCTGTTTTCCTGGGATAACTAAGACCAGGGAACTTGGCATAGGCTGACCTCTCCAACCAAATCCATACACCTCAAATCTAAGTTCCCTCTAATACCAGAAACACCAGCATCTTCCTTAGCCCTTTGTTAGCCCCCCGAATATTAGACCTAAGTATTTAAAAGGAAGGAGCTGTGGAGGAAGAGAAGGCCAAAGTGAGTGAAATGCTTCTGTTTTGGAGTTTGACAAATAGATTTCAGTCTTGTTCTATTCTTTGGTTTATAGATGACAGAACAAAGAAGTCAGTGGGTGTGTCTACACATGCATTGATGTACTTTTATTAATGTGCATTACATTTAGTACCTCCAATATGAGATACTATGAGGTACTAAATAAATACACATTAGGTTGTGCTAATGTGTAGTAGTGCGAGTGCATGCTTTTTAGGTAATGCTTAATGTGCAGTTGGCTATTCTACTGCACATTAGCATATTGGCATTGTTTTTTATGCACCGCTTTAACGCACAGTAGAATAGGCTACTGTACAGTAAAGTGCACATGTACACATGCCCTTTATCCCCTCCAGCTTAAAAGAAAACTAGCAACCATTGGGAGCCAAGGACTAGTGTGAGCTAGCAAACAAGCCAGCTAACAGGGAAATTTGATTTGGAGCGTTTTGGTGATGGAGGAGCAGCTCCTGTTCACACAGGATCAGTGAATTTGTGTGTTTGGCACTGTGTCCGCATGGTGGTAATATGTATTTTGTAGCCTCTGATGGTATAGAAATCACTGGTTTTTATTTTTATTTTTTTGAGTCTACTAGAAGCGTTTGCTACTCAGGAGCTTTCCTGCCATGGCTTCTAGTTCAGCGTAATTAAGTGGCGTGTGGGTGGGGTGGAAAAGAGTCTGCTATATCTGAGGTAAAAGTAAATCTCAGTTTGCTGTTGCTACAGAATTGGATAATATGCATCCCAGAATAACAAGATAATGGGAGAAAACACAACATAAATTCATCCAAGAAAGATTATATCAGACCAATCTAATATCCTCCTATGAAGTATAACTTACTTCCTACGCAAGGGCAATGATCTAATTTTATGTAGACTTAAACACAGCCTTTGACATAGTGGAGATGTTATAACCCACTTATTTGACAGGACTGCTACATGTAGACAAATATAGCTTGGAGGCCTTGAGTATAAAATGTATAAAAACAGGCTACGCTGGACTTTAAAAACTGATCATTCTCTTCCTTACACCCAATATCAAGGGACATGTTACATACGGTTCTTTTGCAACCATTGATCACTAGTCTTTACTTTTAATAAAACTGAGCTTCCTTCCTTTCATTTTTACCTCAAATAATAGAAAACTGCTTCAAAGACCTTGGATTCAGTCACAAGCAGAAACAAAATAAGGGTCCGTCTTCTCTACTTTTCAGCCAGGTCTACTTTGTAGATTGTTCTAGACCCTTTGTTTTATCCTTGGAATTTGGGCTGTGAAATAGGTAGACTTCAGTGTTTTCCCAATGAGAGCATAGAAAGTTGTATCACTTGCCTTCAGAGTTTCTGTACGCTCACGATATACATGTGTATGTCTTGGACTGTGCTTTCTAAACAAAATCAAGATGACGGAAGGAATCCAGTTGGAAGATCTTTCTACATTTTACAGATACTTTAGTTTTTTATATTGAACAAGTCAAGCCATATTTATAGATGAGAGAAACATGATTGTTTTTACTTGAGGCCTTCTAGCCTCACCTCATGACAAATTTTAAATGTTGTAGTAGCCTATAAGTGAAAATGAAGTGTTAGAAAAGTATTACTTGGTCTGTCTATTCAGTTTAATGGCAAATTAATGGCCTTAACAGGTATTGTTATTACAGTTTAGAAATACCTTGTATTATATGTCCATAAAAATGCATTAAATAGGCATTTTTCCAATACTTTGTTTTAAATATTTCAGTAAAAAAGATGAAAGTAGACTTATTCCCTATCTATTCAGAATGCAGGTTCTTACCTAATAAATAAGTTGGATGAGGCACATAGCTTTTAGTACTTTACACACCTTTTAGGCTGATTTTAGACATACTCCTTTTATGTCTTTATTAGAATTTCATGACATGATTGTTGTTGAAGAATAATGAGCACTTTTCCTCCACAAGCTCTATGTGCTACTGTTAGAGAAATCTGACCTGTTCTTCAGCCAGTAACTAATTCTATGGTTTGACTGTATTTGTGACTTTTTTTATACCTATAGAATCTAATCCTTATTTACTGCATCATCCTTATGTATAGGACCATACAGGCCAAATCCTACTAGATTTGCAAAGTGCCCTCAACTCTCACTGAATTCATTTGAATTTGTAGAAGGTTCTCAATACCTTTTCAGGTTTGGGAGGCCTGAAGATGCAGGAAATGCATGCAAAGCTTCTTGAAAAAGGCCTACCATTCAGGTATGTTATCATTTGCAGTTCTGAGAGGTGGACCTATTCAAGGAGCCTACAGGCTGCGACAACTTCATTTTCACTGGGGTTCTTCTGATGATTATGGCTCAGAGCACATTGTGGATGGAGTGAAATATGCAGCAGAGGTAGGGCCCTTTTTTATTTTTCTCTCTTAACATATAATGCAAATTTAAGTGTGGTGTGGTGCAGCTGGGCAAACTGCCCAAGTTTCAGGTTGGTTTATAAAATGTTGTGGAAAGGGCTGTGAATGATTTCCCCTCTGCTCCCCTGTGTGAAAGTATCAACCATAGTCATTCTGAAAGTATCAACCATAGTCAACCTACTTCCTATTTTCTGCTTGAACTAATTAATTCAGTTTCCCTAAATATCTCCTTGTTTCCATCAGTGAGAGTCTTTTTCTTTGACCTTTACTTGCAGAAATAAGACTTGGCCCTTGTCTTCTGTACAGAAGGGAGAATGCATGGAATGTATGATGTTTTTTTAAATGCAGTTGGAGATCTCAGGCTAGGCTGCTTTTATCCTTAACAGTGTCATGTAGCTTGGCACTGACAAAAATAGACAAAAAGCAGTATTCTATGTTGCATATTTAGGGAGAATGTCAGGCCTTTTTTCATTACTTTATGATGATGGTTACACTGACTAAATTGAATTAAACTATTGGAGAGTCTCCTGCAAGATTGCAGTCTAAATACAGCAATACCATGCTAATAGTCCATGTAAATATGTACAAATTCCACATATGTTCAGGTATTTCCCAGGGACACTTGTTGTATTAATCATTAGACAGGTCCTCTAGAACAGCATTTCTCAACCTGTAGGTCGCAACCCAAAAGTGGGTCACAAGAATATAATGAAAGGGTCGCGAACAAACTTAAAAAATGGATTGTCCTTTAAAGGAGGAAAATGTGGGAAACAATGGGTTTCCCCTTGCAGGCTGGCAGAGTTCTAGCCTCCAAGGCACTGCTTGGGGCTGGGGGGAGTGAGAGGAGGGTGATCAGGCAAGGGATGCCACGTGTATGTGGCAGCCAGGCAGCATGGAGAGCAGCTCCAGGTAAATCTATGGGGTGGGAGGAGGTGCGGGGCATAGACAAAGCATCAGCAGGATGGGGGGCTCACAGACAAGGTGTTGCAGGGGTATGCGGGGGGAACATGTGCGGGCATGGGTCTGCAGCCTGGCCGGACTGACACAGGTAGGATTTGCCTCTGCGGGCAGCGGGCAGGACCCAGTGTGGGAGGGCAGAGCGGGGTAGCAAGACTCAGTGCTGCCATTGGCAGGACCCTGCACCAGCTGCACCACCTAGCAGCATGAGGAGAAATGAATTGGGTAGGAGAGAGGGCCCATGCTGCCCTCACCTCCTCCCAATGCCAGCCGCTCATATGCTGGGCTGTGGCTCTACCCTGCCTCCATGGCCCAGCCGCTGCTGCCACACCCCTCAGGACACAGCTGTATCCCAGAGAGGAGCTGGTGTGGCAGGCAGCACAGGTGACCTGAGGAGTGGTGATGGCAGCTGGGCCATGGCAGCAGGGTAGAGTTGTGGCCCCGTGCCCAAGCAGCTGGTGGCAGCAGAAAGTGAGGGCAGCATGGTCCCCGTTCCTGCATCTGTTACCCCTCAAGCTGCTGATGGTGCAGCTGAGACAGGGGTCCAGGCAGTGGTGGCAGCAGCAATGAGTCTTGCCGCTTGGGATGGGGGGCAGCAGGTTGGGAGTGAGGGGCACTGGCAGGGCCAGGGAGCTGTTTTCTACTTAAACTATTTACTGGGTCAGGACCTGGCCATCAATGTTTACAAGTGGGTCCTGGTACAAAAAAAGGTTGAGAACCGCTGCTGTAGAAGAAAAAATAAAAATGTGCTAAAAAATGTCCTGAGCAGAGATGAGAGAGAATTGTTATCTTGTTCATTCCCTGCCATTTGGGATGGAGTAGAATCAGGAGCTATAGCACAGTATTTTATAAGGCACTGCTTAATCAAGAGTCTTTGGTTGGAATTTCTCTAACCTGAAAATCTGTCTGAGAAAAAACATGTCAATAGGAAACGCCCATGTTACATGTATGAATATTACATGCATCTGTAATATTTTCTCTGTTGCATTATGTCTAATTTTAAGCAAATTTTCTATTATTCTCTGCATTGCTCCATGGTCAATTTTTTGTGTTACATTTAAAAAGTAAATTTTTAACATATGACTTACAGGAAGCATAAGAAAAAACTAGCAGGGGTTGGGCATACTTTATTCGTATTTTCTGCATTCTCTGTGCACTCAGGTTTCAATGGGGTGCATGAGAAATGCATGCATCATTGTGGCTCTACCCTGCTTTATATTGCATAACAGCATTGATAAAATCCAGCTTCTTTTTGTTCTCAGCTTCACATGGTGCACTGGAATCCAAAACATGGTAATTTTGCTCCAGCTTTGAAACAACGTGATGGAGTGGCTGTAGTGGGTGTTTTTCTGCAAGTAAGTTTATTTTTGGTAGTACTGTACATATACTGTAGCCCGTTTGGGGGAAAGCTGTTTCTGTTGTATTGCCTTGTATTGCTTTGCATTATAGGAAAACATTGCATAGGCTGAAGATTTTTATGAGGCCTGTTCCCCTTATAATTTATTGTATGTAGAGAGACCCTTAAAACCATTCATCCCTGTGTGCCTCATCACATGTGAACAAAGGTCACTTTAGAGCAACATTTCTCAACCCATGGATCACAACCCAAAAGTGAGTCTCAAGAAGATTTCAGAGACTCACGAGCTGTGGGCTGAGAAACGCTGATCCCGGGAAAGCACAGAGACTGGCAGAACAGAGTGGCAGGGGTGAGCTGGAAGTTTGGGCTGGATGCTCGTGGCTGCAGGGTGGCTTGGAGATGCTGCTCAGTGGGCAGAACAGGCTGTGATCAGGCTGCTTGGCACGGTGGTGATATAAAAAAGAAGACTAGAGAGGCCACAACTTCCACTATTTGTGCCTTATAGTTACCACCCTTTGGAGAGCTTTTTAGCTTTTCATCCAACCCTAACAAAACAGGCAGTGGTTATTAAATGGAGCTGAGCTCAAAAGTTTATATATGGATAATAATAAAAACTTTCTCAGGGTTTAGATCCAAGACTGTTGTGCAAATGGATTCAAGGCATGAGCTTTGTTGCTTCCTCCAGATTCGGGAATTGGATCCCAGGTTTTGATCTAGGCCCATGTTAATGAACATAAACACAAAGTCCTTACCGAGTTGTTCATCTTTATTAAGGCAAAATTCAGAGGTTCCTATAGTAATTGTATGGTGAAAATCCCTGTAGTATTGAACTTCTCTCATTTTTTCTTTTCTCTCTCTCATTTGGGAGCACTAAAATTCAAGTGAGAACATAACATTGAAAGCATAGCCTACTAGCAGATATAATAGAAGCAGACAATGTTAACCTTTCTCTCTGCATGTCTTTGCAAATACATTTTGAGTGCAACCAACAACCATATGAGAGTGCTGAGACACTTCTGAATATTAACCAGCCAGATCTTGTCCTGGGCTTATGAGAAGAAACCTAGGGCCATGTGTAGATGAAACGAGGGGCGTGTGTGCACGACACTTTAAAGCAGGCTAAATGCTTTTACACCACTTTATCATGTCAGTGTTTGCACACCTTGGCAGTGTATTGCGCATTAATTCCAGCCACTGTAGGATATTCAGTGGCATAATGCACCTTAAATGACTTGGGGTGCAGCAAAATAAACTCCAAGGAGTTTTAGTTTGCTGCTCCTGTAGCCACAGAGTGAAGCACCAGGCTCTGTGCAGCTTAGGGGCCCTTCAGGAAGCCCTTCAGGAAGCCCTGCAGGCAGCCTGGGAACAGCCTGGGAAGGCAGGCTCTGCCCAAGAAAAGCAGCGAGCCTGATTTTCCAACCCTTCCCCCACCCCAGAGCCTGCCTGCCTGCCTGCATGAGTGTAGGAGCCCGGTGCTTCCCTCCGAGGCTGCAGTGCCCTCTGGGACTGCCTAAACCAGGTTCCTGTGGGTGGGTGCCGCCTGGATGGGGGCTGCCGCTGATACCTTTCCGCCCAGGGACCTCTCTGCCCACCAGCAGCTTGCCCTCCCCTCCCTGCCATCAGAGAGGGAGGTAAGTGCATGACACGGGAGTTTTAAGGGGCCTAAATTGAAGCGGTGGGTTTTTCAACCCACTGCTTCAATTTAGGGCCCCTGTTTCATCTATACACGCCCTAGGATTGTAGTTTTCTCCTAGGCCAAACTTCAGTGGATAGTTGGTTTATGGAGTGTAGGATGATGTCAAGAATGAGGTAGCTTGATGAGGTGAAATTTGCATTACTGATGACTTGAATCAAATTTCAACCCATTCTCCCAGAGGTGAGTGGTAGGTGTGCACAACGGGCCCTATTTGATTTGGATTTGGATTCGGCCTGAACTGGGGACAGCAATTCAATCCGTTGATTTGAATCACTGTCCCTGATTCTATTTGGCCAAATCTGAATCTGAAGATTCGATTCTGATTTGGAGATGTGATTGGCTGCGGGGGACCTCGGGTGCCCCCCCAGACCCAGGAGGCACCAGTCGCTGAGTTGGGAAGTCATGGGGGGGGGCCTCAGTGCACTCTCCAGCAGACCCAGACGTGGATTGGAAGTGCTTCTGGTCCACTTCCAGGTTTGCTGGTGTAACCCGGGCGGTACTCCAGGCGGTACCCCCTCTCCAGCTGAAGGTATCAAAGCAGGTGCACAAGCGCTGTGGGAGGTGTAGGGACTCTCCTCCTCCTATAGAGCAGAGCCAGACCACCAATGGGGACTTAACCATATACCTTTTAATGAGAGAACAGTACTGGGAACATAACCAGTATAAACCAGGGGGTATAGGGGACACTACAATGGCCCGAGGGGGCAGGATTCAACAAAGGTTAGACACTTAGAATCATAGACATATTCATCCAGTTGACAAAAGACAGGGTTAACAAAATATAAAACACAAACAGCAGAACAAACAATACTGATTGGTGAAATATAAAAGGCACAAAATACAAAAAGGTCAAATAACAAGAAATATAGGGCCTAGGTACCTGGAGGGGAGAACACAATGACCCCCTTTCCACTGCAACAAGAATTTCTCCCTCTTACTTCACTCACCCAAGCTGGGACTTGAACTCAGCTCTCCCATGTGGAAAGTAGAAACTCTACCACACAGCCACCAGTGCTATTATTGAGCCAAGCTGCTAGGGGTCTTTGCTTCAAGCTCCTCCAATAAGAGGCTAGGCAGCTTGGGGCTCCTGGAAGGCCGAGCTGGGAACCTCTCGGGTCGCTGTTCAGATCCTTCCTGGAGCTGGGGAGCCTCTCCTGCTGGCCACAGCCTCTCGTAGGGGACCCTGGAGCCCAGCGGGGAGCCTCTCCTGCTGGCTGCACGCTGTGCTGCTAAAGGTCCAACTGCTGCCTGCAGGTCCCACTCCTTCAGGTGCTTCTGGGGCACTGCTCCCATCCTGCTGACCCTGCTCTTGCCAACTCTTTGAAGCTCCTTCCTTGTGGTCCCTTGCTGGTCTCCCCTGAATCAGCTGCGCTGCCCCTTTTATCCCCCTCCAGGTGACTCAAGAGGACAATCAGGGGACATGGAGGGTGAGTCTCTGGGGCCTGATTGGTGAGGAAAGGGAATCCCAAGACCTCCAGTCATCTTTTACCCCTTCAAAATCCCTGGACTAAGTCACTGCTAGCTAGCCCGTCACACTGCCAAGTGTACTGGGGAGCCCCCTACACTTCTGTGGGACATTCCACCTGCCCCAGCATTGCAGCGTTCATGAGCCACCTTGAGGTATGCAGAGAAAACTTTTAAAACTGCGTCTATGTCTGAATCGTCACCTCTTTCCAAATCTTTCTGAATCAATTCAGAGGGTTCCGATTCGATTTGGAGAGATTAAAGGGTCCTCTGATTTGATTCGGATTTGGAGATTTGGCCACCGAAACAGGGACCGAACCTTTGCACAGCCCTAGAGAGCAGCTATCTTATTTTTAGATGCTGTTGCTAAGGGCCTTCTTTTGTACTGTATACAGTTGTGATAACATCCTCCTTTGCTCTTCTCCTTTTTTAATTTCCTGAGATGATATCCTTTGCTAAGCTATCGACTTTCTGCGTATATCCGCTTATATCCGCTCAGTCATAAAATGAGGCTACTGTATAAGAGCCAAAGTATACACCTTGTAGGAATGCTACCATTTAATGGCACAGATGCATGCTAAACAAACCATACATTTTCTATATTTCCTAAGAAAAAATTGAGAGAAATAAAGTACATTTTTTGTAAATAATCACATTTTTTCTTCTGTATCCTATTTATAATACAATGTAGAATCCCTTTCTCCCACTGAAGCCATTGGGTGTCAAGTTGTAGCATATTTGAGTCTTATATGAAGATTTAGCAAATACTGTTAGAATTAAATTAATTCACTTTTAATATTATTCAGGACGTTTTCCACAGTATCAGATATACTTTTGTTTCTTCATACAAGATGTTCTGAGAATGTTGCTAATTAAACTTACAAGAGATATAGTTTGCGTTCATTTTTAATGCAGTTGTAAGATATGGTGAACAAATATATATCATCTGACAAAACTACTTGTTCAGCTCATGCTTTCTGCATTACAGGTAGGGAAAACTCTTAAACGAGAGATGAAAAGAATTCTTGAAGAAATAGACTCTATCAAGACCAAGGTAATAAAACAGTTTGCATTTTATTAGGTTAACAGAGCATCAGCAGAAATGAAAATTAGAGGGCCAGATATGACAATCTATTCTGGCTGTACTCTTGGCCATACATCAACATCCTGTGTGTACTGATGAACATGACTCAGAATAGTTTCTTTTCTATAAGAAGAAATATAATTCTCCTTCTCAATTCTGTTAGGTTGGCTTTAATAGGATTTGGACATAAGTTCCTAAATGCACAGATGGTAAATAGTCTTTACAGATATGGGCACAAATAGCACTGAACTCTATGCCCTAAAATGTTTTTTCAAATGAATGCAGTATAAGAGCATAGTTCTGTATTTTTTTAACATAGGCAGAACTTCTACAGAATTATGTTATCAGACCTAGTCTTATTGAACAGAAAAGTAAATTTTAACAATTTAGGATTTCCTGAAAATATTATTCTATTACCAACATTAGGATCCTTTCTAGCTGTCTCCACATTCTACATTGGTAATTCATCATGTCGCTCAACTATTTGAAGACTTGCCTCAATCCAGCAAACCTTTAAAACTTGGGTTGTCCTTAAAGGCACTAGTAGTGCTGTTAATTTGCATGGTTAACTCCTCAAATCTCTCTTCTGAGTCTTTATTCACTTCCACCACATATAGAACTGTCTTTGACTTGTATTCCTATATTGTTATTATTCCACTTCTTCCCATGGTAGGCAAGCTGATCTCATTTGCCTCTCTTCCCCCCTCTGGTCTTCTCATGACATTCATTTCAACACCCCAGTCATCACTTGCCCTACTCGGATATTGCCTTGCTTTTTGCATGCCACTTGCAACCTGAATACCTGTCACTATAACCAAGATTTCTTGAGAAATCTACAAATGTTTTGTTTGTTAACTATGTTGAAAAGCAGTGATATCAACCCCACTGCCTGACATCTGAGACTTTGTTTAACTATCGGATTTTTCAACTTGGTCTTGATTTAAAAAGAAAAGGGATGCGTGGGGGGTGGAGGGATAAATGTTCACTTTTATATAGCAGAAACTTATTACTACTCTGAGAAATACAAAATTAATCTACAACCATTTTGAAAAAGAAGCAGCTCAAGAAAGAAGGAAAAATAAGAAAATGAGCTAGGCATCAATCCCCAAAATAGTTGTCTTTTATTTTTTTCATACTTACGTTTTTTACTTTGCAAGATATAAATCTAAATAAGGCTACTTGTTTTTGCTCTTGCAGACTGGTATAGTTAAATTATAGATAAAACTGTGACTACTTGAAATAGTTTGGTAAAGTACATTGTGGTGAAGGAAGTTACAACCATACTAAAAGTGATGGACAATTTGATATAGTACATTTTTAATGTATTTATACAGGCGATGTAAATAAAATATATGCTGGTTGTTATTATTTTAGAAAGGAAATTTACTGAACAAATGTTTGAGAGGAGGAGTTTTCTCTTACATGAACACCTTTCATTAAGTTTTCTGTTGTAACTTGAGTCTCCCTTTAAACAAGATGTGTATTAAAATTGCTTACTGAATAGCATTTTGTTTTGTCTGGTTAAGGGGAAAGAGAGTCCTTTTCTACACTTTGATCCATCAATCCTTTTCCCCAAGTCTCGGGACTACTGGACCTATGAGGGCTCCTTCACTACACCTCCTTGTGAAGAGTGCGTCACCTGGATTCTTCTAAGGGAGCCTATTGTTGTCAGCCCAGACCAGGTAAACTGTACCTAGAGATTCACCTATCCACAGGCATGACTTTTTGTCAATTTTGAATTGATTATGGTGTACATCCCAGTTCCTCAGCTTGCTGACCTTTTTATTATGGGTCTTTGTAGATGGCAAAGCTACGGAGCCTTTCCATGAACACTGAGAATGAACCTTTTCGCCCCCTGGTGGATAACTGGCGTCCTCTACAGCCTCTGAAGGGCAGGGTCGTGAGAGCCTCCTTCAAATAAATTTCTGTTGAAATTGGGTGCCTTTTGAGTAAGAAAATTCCCAGCTGCCAAAGCCTAGGTAGCAATGTACTCTCTGCTGCTCTCCTCCTGGACTGAAAAGGCTGAAAGTCTGAGTAATGAAATATGGTGGATCACTGACTCTGATTTTTAGCAGAGAAAATTTGTCTTGGGTAATTTTTAAAGGTTAATACGGAAATGTGGAGTCTCTGTTGGGCTCATAACAACAGCTTTAGCTTTAAACGGGCCCTTTCTGCCAAGAGCTGTTGGGAGTAAAATGAGCTAGGTTCAATACCTAGATATCTAGAGGTGTCTTCATATTAAAAAGCATAATCATTTTAAGTCTTTACACAGAAAATTGAGAAAACGGAACACCTCTGCTAGATACCCTAATAGACAGTATTTCCCTCCTTGCTAGCTTTCAGTGTCTGTACAGAACAATGGGAATTTAATTAGGGGAGGAATGCAATATAAATTATGACTCCAAATAGTATCTAATGAATAAATGTTCTTTTAAAATACTGCTGTTCCCTTCCTCTGCTGCCTCTCACTTGCAGTTTGTTGTCAGAGATTCAAACAAAGAATCAAGAGCTGCCTTCAGGAAATGCACCTCCCACCTTTGTAGGTGGGAAAGAGTGCTGTCTTTCCCAGTGTTCAAAGAGTTTCCTAGTGTTCAAAGAGTAAGCTGTAGCTATGATGATCCAGAAAATATGCAAGCAGCAAGGATTTCTTACAGTGATATTTTTTACTGGGCCAACTATGAGTTGGTCCAATAAAAGATATCACCCTAAAAAATCCTTGTGTCTGGCTTCTATAAAGAGGCATCTTGCAGCAGTAGGAAACTGAAGTGACAATTTGCCCTTCACTTGTATTCAGCATACTATTCTGTCCTAAAGTTCCAATACTTTGTTAATTTTTCATCCAAGACAAGACAATTTTGACCCAAAACAGCCCAAAATTATGTCTGTACCTTGTGTGTTGCCCATGCAAATGAGATCTGCTTGTTTTGTCAAGGTACCATTACATCTGGCAAGAAAAGACTTTAATTCATTATCTGTAGGTTCTTCAATGGTTGCCTCTTCCAGACAAATGATATTTCCAGCTAAAAGATATATTTAGCAGTTGTATTTAAATTGGGCAAGATGAGTCAAAAATCTCCTATTTTTTAATTGATATAATTCTTGGGAGGCATTGAAGGCAGAGTTTTGTTCTTTGTTTCTCCAGCACAGAGAGAGTACAAAGAAAGTCACTGATGAGCAAGTTTTGATTTCAGCATGAAAGATTAGTGGTAGACAGTTTCATTTTGGAGAACTGAAATCAACAATTTAGCTCAAACTATGAGTATTGAATTTGGGAAACACTTCTAATTATTTTAACAATTGACTTACTCCGATCAACTTTCATTTTTGTCACAGCATTTGCAATTACATCCATTTTGAGAAGCTCCAGCATTTTCTTTGATATCCTGAAGATTCAGGATTTGTCACTAGCAGAAAATGGTTAGTTTCTGTGGAAGGTTTTCAGAATCATAAGAATTTTCACCTCCATTTTCTTACTGTACCACTTCTCTTACATTTCTCAAAGCCAAATTATACTCTTGCTTATGTTTGCAATTGATCCTAATGTTAAAAAGATTTGTGAGCAAGAATCTAAGACAAAATTTTGACTCTTATTATTATTATCATCAATTGGCTGTGATGTTCTTGTCTCTTGTCTGACTTAAAGTTGTCTCAGGATTGTATGGGTGTATAGTAATAGTATTTCCTTCCTTCTCTTCCTTAAGAAAACCAACACTAATAAATACATTTACAGAAGAAATGGTGTTTTTGCTTTCATTTCTAATGACAGCTGACATAAAAACACATAAGACCAGAATTTAACCAAAATACCTGTCACTGGTAATACCTGTTACCATAATGCATCCACTGTATATCTTAAGGATAGATGACGAGTCCAGTACCCACCCCTTTAGTTTGTTTATACAAGACACTGTCACTTTTTTGGCAAGGGAGTAAGATAAAAAAGCACAATCTTAACAATACTTACAGCGTCTAGCTTGGAAATGAACTATCCTTGGTTCAACTTACCTTGTATGATCATATGTATTTTACTTGATGTTTCCTGAGCTGCTTTGGCTCAACTTTAACTTGCTCGTGAAGTCTAGTTTCCAGCAAGGAAATGCATGCTACAACCAGTGGAGTTACTGGATTACTCAGATTTTTTTTAACCGTAGCTTCACCTTTTTGTTTTACACCAAACAAAGCTAGCTTCTTAATGGAATTAATAGCTTAATTTCCCTTAGGACACAGAACAATATTTGATCAGGCAACAAGAGTCCTGTGAAGTGGAAGTAAAATCAAGTAATAGATTCCCAAGAGGCTGCTATAAAGTCAGGTAATAGAGTCCTGTGAGCCTGAAGAAAAGCCAGGTTGGTCAGAGAGGTCCAAATTAAGCCCTCTGGATCCCTGGAACTTCCATTATTAGTGCTAATGTAAAATGCATTCTCCTTTCCTAACACCCTGACCTATAGGTGTATTAGATTAGTGCACAGTCATTTTTTCCGCAACGTGAATTCCAAAATATATCTGAGTAAGTGTAAAAGAAAACTTTTAACTGTGTGAGGGTGGGACACAAGCCAATACAAGCAAAGATAATCTTTTAAGAATAATCTGATTAATGATATTGTGGAGAAGAAAAGCCTCTGAATTTCCTACCAATTGGTGTTATAATCTTAATATCTTCTGAAAATGACATTACATTTTTGCATTCTCTTCCTCCAAGGGAACATTTTAATAAAGTTATAAAGCGTGTACCAGCAGAGCATGTACTCTTCAGAGTTCAGTGTCCTAAAATCATAACCCCTTATACAAATCAATAAAAGAGAACATCTTCCCTTTGCATTACCACACATTGCACTCTCTCCTCCATTACCTGAGGGAGACAGAATAGGGAGACAAGAATCCTATCATGCTGTTGAATCAGAGCTCTGGTTGCAAACACATGGAAAACTTGCTGCAGCAGGTGAAAAGCCTACCTGTAATTTGTGTTGTTCTACTATATGTCTGACTCCCACACCATCTTGCACTGGCTCTCTCTTTAAGGAACTGTAGTTATACTGGGGGTTGGAACAGATAACCCTTAGTCCACTCCATGAGCAGAGCCAGGATTTGGAGAAGGGGAGTGTGGCAGTTGAGTCTGACACCCTGCTCATCTACTCTCCACAGCCTCCAGCTGGAGCAGAGCTGGAGTTGTGCTCTCCCCAACCCCCTCCACCACCATGAATCAGCTGGGGGCATTCTCAGAATCAGGTGGGTTTATTCTTTATGTACCCTCTCCCTGCCTGGCTGTCCTGGGCATCCCTTGCCGGCATAGGGCTTCCAACAGTGCCTTGATGCTCTAACCACAGAGGCAGGGGTATTACCTGACATGGCTTGAGCTCCCCTTGTGGCTACTGCTTTGGAGTAGATGTGAGCTCTAGCTGGGAAGCAGGTTTCCCATACCTTGATTTCAGAGTACTTTCCCCCTGTCCTCTACTCCCCAGGAGGCTCCTCTGCCCAGGGAGTGGAAATAGTTATCTAGGGCTAGTATTGAGTTGGAGAGAGCTGGGGGGAACTGCAGTAGCTCCCTCACAGCCACCTCTGCTCTCACCACCCCAGTGAGAAGCCAAGGAATAGGCAGCAGGAATCAAAGGGTGTATACTATGATATTACACCCCCTTGGATCCAGCCCTGGTACCTTCCAAACCTATGATTCTCTCCACAAGCTAATGTGATGCCAGAGGACTTAATACTGACTTGGAAAAGCAAAACTCTCCTTGATAAGTACCTTTAGCTCCGGAAACTTAAAGCAGTTACTGTGCTCACCTGTCCTGCCCTTGCTATGAATAGATCCCTAGTCATGTGGTGCTACCACAGAGCAGGGCCAGAGCAGGTGCAGCAGCATGGTTGCAGGAATAGCAGCTGGGGAAAGTCCTGAAGAAGATAAGAGTTACCTTGCTTCCTTCTCCTCTGTGCTTGGAACCACGTTTCTTCCCCTCCCACTTCCCAGCCTGCTCCTGCTGCTGTCCATACTGTCCTGGCAGTGAGGGGAGCTCCTGTCCTCTCCAGTTGGGCTGCATCGGGGCTAGGCTTAGCCCAGGACCATGGCAGCAGGGGCAGTGGCAGGAAAGCATATTCTCCTTCCCTGCCTTCTCCCATGACTGGCATTCCCCACCAAGCCAGGAACACTGTCAATCATTTATAAATTACCCAAGCAGAGAAACAATATTGTATGCTAATTTGGCAGTATTAGTTCAGATAGCGAGTGTACTATTTTAATTTCTAGCAGTGATTCAGCTGAACTTTTACTTGGCATGGCAAGTCTTGAAACACATATTTTCTATATGCTCCTTGATTTAAAGGTTACTCAGAGTAAAAAACCAAAGCATTAGACTCATTTGCAAACTAATGCTATATTTAATCAGATAAAAAAGCGTTATTCCCCCAGCTGATGCCTTACAGGCCACAGTTCAGACAAAGTCTCAATACAGCCGTAACTTCACAGGCCTGATTATGCTGTGCTCCTGTCTTGCAAAGTGCAAAAGAAAGACCTAACAAGAGAGTCCTTTAGAGGTGGTGAATGTCATATTCTGAATTATAAGTATATATTAAAAAGGATTTGATAGAATGGACTGTGATTTTTGGCAAAATAATGCATCCTGTCTTTAGTTGAAACTGGCAGTTTGCCCCTGGAAGCAAATTATGAGTTGCAAAACTACCAAAAATATTCCCTCAAGCAGATTTTTTTTTCCCCAGATGAATTCTAAGCTTTTTTTACTTGTTTATGTATTGATTTGTTAGTGAAGAGCTTTTGAAACTTTAAATGATCTTTTCCCCCACAAAACAAGAATATGTTAATTATTAAAATGTATATATTGTACTACTCAAAATAATTGTACAGCCAATTGTGTTAAAGCTAAAAAAAAGTTTTATTTAGAACAAGTTTTAAGAGAACATCCTATTCCAGAGGTGTGCTTTTATGCAGGTCAGTGGGATATGCAAAACACAATACAATAAAAGAATAGTTTAGAGTCTGATAGCTGGCGTAAAAAAAGTGGGGTGGAGGGTACACAAAAACTGCAAAGTTTTGTGTCTTGTGCACATTATTTTCTATTAGGAATAGAAGTGAATCACTACACAGTTTGTATGAGCTATATTGATTGGTTTAAACCATAGAAGGTCTGGGTAATGAGGTGTGCTACACATTCATTCTGCATTGCTCAGTGGGAATCTCTTCATTGATATCCAGGATATTCAGTTGTCCTTGAGCTACCTTTGTACAGCTAATGGAAAAATGTTCAGTTGCTAGTTTCAGCTTTTATTTGGACAGTTTTGTAGCCCTGCTCCACCTATTTACATCCTTTTTCTCATACTGTGCTACCTTCCACTATTACTGATATTTCCTCTCCTTGTCTATGGCAAAATCTGCACTGCCTAGATTAGCTCTGCTGCTAGCAGTCTGGTAACACTGCCGCCTCTTTTAGACTCTGGTCTTAATGATCCATCCCCTCAGCTGCAAGCAAAGGCAGAGAGCAGTCTTCATACTTGAAGCTGAAAGGTTTCTGTTCTTACCCTACTCAGCCTCAAACAAAATCTGCAAACTGACTGACTGGCAGACAAATTAATTTACTCCACAGTACTAGCACTATTCAGATCTTCAGGTAACAGTTGATGAAGCAAATGATTTGTATTGTCTCTTTCTTCTATTGCCAGTAATAATGTTAGAGTGTGCCTTGTATCACTTGTCTAATGCCTAAGATTTCAGAGAGTACATCTGTGTGTAAGTTGTACAGCCTGTTATAAATCTCAGCACATTGTTAAGTACAGTGTTGAGTTTTTTATTGTGACAATTTCTGGACCATACTGGAGGACAGTATTCTGACATCTGACGTGAGTGTGTTTCTCATGGAGAAACCCTCCCAGAAGAACTTGTACAAGCCCCTTGATAGAAAGATCAGAGGCAGGGTCTGCTTTTCAACCTGTTGCTAATGGCTAGAGACTTGGATTCCAGGCGTAGGGTAAGAACAAGTTCTTGTTCTGATATTATCTTTTGTGTGTTTATTTATTCTGATATCTCTGTATCTCATGACAGATGGTTACTGATTTCTTGTGCTTTTTCTTGTTTTCATGATAAACCTTTCTGTTCTCTTTTTACGAGCCACTTGTCACTGAGTATTTATGATTCCAGAGTATTTGAGCATACAAGCCTGCCCATTCTACAGAAACAGGGATCTATCACTTCTGAGCATGTGACCTGGACAACGATACACATTTTACTGACAAAATCTCCTCTGCTAGCAAGGTTGGCTAGGGCTGAGACCAAGGAGTTGACCTCGGGCACATTTCAGCTGGTTCCCAGTGGTCAAGCAGCAGAGAGGGGTTTGGAGCAGAAGGGCACCCCAAAGGTGTGGAAGCATCCTGGGGATGTCTCAAAATCATAGCCTGACTGCATTTGGGGCCCAGGTGTGCCACAATTACTGTGTGACAGCATTTACAGTTGTGTACATGTACTGTGTACGTTTCCTTAGTTATGTAGTTTGAATTGTACATCTCTCACCCACCCTGATTATGTACCATGAGTCATACATAACCCATCTCCTCCCCTCAGCTAGCTGAGTTCCTGGCCTCTTTTCACCCCCCTTTGGCCATGCTTCTAGTTCATACATTCTTTGCCCTTGCCAAGATGGTCAGCTTCCCCCTCTATATGAAGGAGTGACATGTGTCTTCATTTGGTATTTCCTGGTGATTAGAAGTGTAAATTTCCATTACCTTCTGGGTCCCCTAGATATTCTGACTTCCCACAAGGCAGGATATCTGGTTAATAACAATTTAATGAAGCTGTCAGAAGAGTAAGATACCCTCAACTTACGGTGAAGATAAGTTGGCCAAAGTCATCTCTTGTTGAGAATCTAAATGTATCTTCATTAACAAATCAGAAAGAAGTAAAAATGAAGCACTTGGTTCACAGGAAGAATTTTGCTGTGCTGCTGCAAACATCTGGGAAGGTTCAGAGGTAATATAATAAAACTTTCTGACACAGACATCAAAGAGGCCAGATAGGTGGGAAGTTCTTATTTGGTGCTCATGAACTAGGAAGAAGTGGTTGAGGATATGAAGGTAGAAGGTAACTTTGTGACAGTGGGCACATCTACACGTTGCCCTACAGTGATGTAGCAACACACTATATCGCTGTATGGCGTGCTATGGCAATGTAGATCACATGGGTCTACACGTGATCACTAACTACATCGCCATGGTGGTACGCTCCCTACTTATAGGGTGCCACTATGGAGATGTAGCAGGGAAATGTAAGCATGCGCCGCCTGTACAACACAATACAGGTGGTTGCTGTGCAGTGCTTTAGTATTTCCAGAAAGAAGTACTAAAGCATGGTGTAGTAATAATGTTGCGATATGGCAATGTGTAGATGTGCCTGGTGACTGTGAAATGAGTTCAAGATCCTAAGATATAAAAGAAGGTGAGAAGCACAATAAGGACATTGGACTTCAGAAAAGTAAACTTCAGCAGAAATGGGGGACTGGTGATAAGGATCCATAGGGGGCAGGTCTAGCAAGGAAAAGGAGTCAGGAGAGCTGGCAGTATTTTAAAGGAGATCCTTTTAAGGGTGCAGGAGAAAGCTATCCTGATGCAATGGAAGAATGGGAAGTGAATCAGGAAACCAGCCTGGCTAGACAGCAGTCTCTTCAATGAGTTGCAACTCGCAAAGGAATCTTATAAACAGGGCTAACTTGGTCATAGGACTAGGTAAGTTTATAAGTATTACACAGGCATGCAGGGAGAAAATTAGGAAGGCCAAGGCACAATTTGAGATGAAGTTGGCAAGGATTATATAAGATAATAAAAAAGGGATTCTACAAATATATCAAATGAAAGAGGAAGAGCAGAGAAACCATAAGCAATCTACAATATTTACTCAGCTCCAAGATGAGGATTTTTCCACATTTACCACGGGGTGGAGACCTTCATCTTGGAGCTCCAAATACAAAGTGAAACGGGGTCAGATGGCTGCTGCAGCTCTGGTTCTGGTCTGAACCCTCAGGAGCTAGCACGAGCCAAGTTGAGGCAGTGCTTTGTGCCCCAGGCAGCAGTGGGAGTGGAGTCTGCCAGCATGGAGCAAGGAAAAACGGAGTCAGGAGGGTTATTGGCATGGAGGGGAGAAAGAGGTTGTGAGTGGGAGACGGGACACAGGAGAAGGGAAGTGGGGGCCCAGGGCTGTAGGGGGGAGACAGGGAAGCAGGGAAGTTGGGGTAGTGGAGGCCCAAGGCTGTTAGAGGGGCAGACACAAGGATGAGTTAGTGGGGGAGAGGGGCAAGCATTAGGATGATGAGTGCAGTTGGCAGCAAAGATAGGGAAGGAGACAAGCAGATTAGAGTAGTAGAAGAAGAGGCGAGAGTTCACTAGAGAAGCTAGATTCTTTCAAGTGAGCAGAACCAGATGGGATGCACCTTAGGGTACTGAAGGAATTGGCTGAGGTAATTTCAGAGCCATTAGCCATCCTCTTTGAGAACTCATGGAGGTCAGATGAGGTCCTGAATGACTGGTGAAGGACAAATATAATGCCCATCTTTAAGAAAAGAAAGCAGGAGGATCAGAGGAACTACATACTGGTGAGCCTTACCTTGATACCAGGAAAGACCCGGGAGAAGGCCCTTAAGGCATTTATTGTGAAGCACATAGAGAAGAACAAGGTGATCAGGAGGCACCAGCATGGATCCACCAAGAGCAAGTCATGCCTGACCAACCTGATTTCCTTCTATGATAACGTAACAATCACTGTGGATGGGGGCAGAGCAGTAGATTGATATACCTTGAATTTAGCAATTCAACTCCCTTGAACCTAATGGAAAATCCTCAAACAATTGCAATCTGTACTAGAAAGAGACCCTATTGTTAAAGAGATCTTCCCGGAACCACCCATCCTAGCCTTCAAACGAGCATTGAACCTTGCTAACCTCATCACCAGAAGCAAACTTCCTCAGGCCCAGAGCGCACCAAATGGATCCAAACCATGCCATGACAAGAAAGGCAAAACCTGCCAACGCATCTCCACCACCCCCATGATTACTACCCCACAACAGAGCCATCAACATCCCTGTATCTTACAGCTGCACCTCCAGAAATGTAATATATCTCATGCAGTGCACCAAATGCCCTGCTGGAAAATACGTAGGAGAGACCAAACAACAACTGCGCACCAGAATGAATGCACACCGGAAATCTATCAAAGACAGGAATACCCGGTTACCTGTGGAGGCACATTTCTCACAAGAAAACCACTCTCTCTCCAATCTCCCAGTTCTGATCCTCAAAGGAAACTTACAAAACACTTCTCAGAGATGTGCCTATGAATTTCACTTCATCAACCTCCTGGATACTAAAAATCATGGACTAAATATAGACATTGGATTTATGACACATTATAACCTGCCTGACAGCTGACTCTCCAGGTACCTATTTAACTGCTACATTCACCCCCATTCTCCCCCCACACCCAGCCTGTCTCTTACCCACTGACTCTTCAATTTACATCTTCACTGACTGCCTGTCTTGTATGCATACCAGCCCAGCCTCTGGCTGCTTTACTATTCATTCCATCCAGGAAGAGCACACACCAACTGCAGAGACGTCCTCAGCCTGACGAAGGGTTTTTAAACCTGAAACCTTGCTAAAAAATATGTTTCCAACCATTTAAGTTAGTCTAATAAAAGATATCAGATTCACCCAAATAATCTTGTCTACCTGTGTCCTTAGACCAACATGGCTACAACCCACACCCTTGAATTTAGCAAGACTTTTGCCACTCTCTGCCATGACATTCTCATTAACCAGCTAAGGAAATACAGACTAGATGAAAGTACTATAAGATGGATACATAATTGGTTGAATCATTGTGCTCAGCAGGTTGTCATCAATGGTTCAATGTCTAGTTGGGAGGAGGTATCAAATGAGGTTTCCCAGGGGTCTGTCCTAGATCTGACCTTATTTATTACCTTCATTAATGATTTTGACAATGGGATCGAGTCCACGCTTAGCAAATTTGCAGATGGCACCAAGTTGAGTGGAGTTGCAGACACTCTGGAGGGTAGTGCTAGGATCCAGAATGACCTAGATAGACTGGAAAAAATGGTCCAAAATTCAACAAGGATAAGTGCAAAGTCCTGCACTTGAGACAAAATAATTGTATGCAAAAAAAAAGGAAAACGATTAGGAAATGACTAGCTAGGCTGCAGTACTGAAGAGAAGGGGTTTCTGTGGACCATGAGATGAATATGAGCCAAAAAATGTCCTTTTGTTGCAAAAAACAAAACAAAAAAACCAACAGCGTGCTGGGCTGAATAAACTGGAGTGTCATTTGCAAAGCAAGGGAAGTGGTTCTTTTGCTTTATTCAGCACTGGTGAGAGCTCCTCTTGAGTACTAAGTACTAAGTCTTGGGCCCCCACACTTCAAGAAGAATGTAGACAGATTGGAAAGACTCCAGAGTAGAGCAGGAAAAATGTATAGGCCTGGGAAGCAAGACTTTGAGGGAAGGTTGAAAGAACTAGGGTTATTTAGTTGTGAGAAGAGAAGACTAAGAGGGAATTTGATAATAGTTTTCAAATACCTGAAGGGTGATCAGAGAAACAAAAAAAGTCCATCTCCATTCTAGCTGTAAGGGACAGGACTAAGAGCAATGACCTCAAGCTTCCAGAGGGAAACTTAGGTTGGGGGTTAGGAGGAATGTTCTGCTATGAGGGTAGCCAAGCCTTGGGCCAGTCTACCTCGATAATTATGGAATCTCTATCCTTGGAAGTTTTCAAGAGCAAGTTAAACAGGTACTTGGATGGAATGGTCTTGTCGGGGATGATCATACTGTCAGCAGGGGACTGGACACATGAAATCCATTCCAGCCCTGGTTTCCTATATCCTACTAATCTTAATGATCATAATAGTTGCAGTTGACTATTGACTGAAATACTAAACAAGCAACATAGCGATGCTGGAAAACACTGCAGACTAGAGAATTTTTTTAAATGGCTAATCCTGGGGTGCAATCTGGAATCTGTTAAGTATGTTGTTCCCACAGTGCAGGCAAAACCTTAAAATAATGGAGCCTCTGCTCTTTATTTTGCTTGCTCTTTATTTGCTTCAGATTTCTACATCTTCTGCAGTATGAGAAAGACACTTGTCAGTGTTTGGAAACATATATGCAACGAAAAAATACAGCCTAACATGTGAAAGCGTGGAAATTTTGTTTCAAGTCAAGTAAATAATTTAATGAAGGATATGAAGATCATAATAGAAGTTCAGAATCAGAAGCTGTAAATCTGTTTCACATCTTCTGATTAAGGAAGTTACATGGAAAAAACTTGTTATGCTTATTGATTCCCAGATTGCATTAGTAACTTAACTCAAGTAAGCTACATTTTTTTTTTTTTTTTTTTT